>NC_067302.1:5787255-6398138 GCF_020740795.1 Apus apus | reverse complement strand
AAATCCACAGTAACTTCAGCTGAACTTCCAGACAAATACACTCATGGCAGAGGATTTTATGAAGATACCGGAACTCCTGCCCGGGGAGAGCGCACACGCAGCCCGCAGCTTGTTGTAACTATTTCTCATCCAAGGATATTTAATGAAATGCCTCTCATGTGTCCTAATTAAAGCTAAAATAATTACGGTCATTAATGCTCCGCAGAAATACCGCGTGTAATGAAACTGTGTTCTTAGAATAACAATTTTCACGGAAAGGGGCTGGAACGCACCGTGAACGTTGCTTCCCCCGTGTCACGATTCTCAGAGCCGGTGTCGGTGGGGAAAGAACGGCACGATCGGGATATTTTTCCCGGATTCCTCGGGCCGGGCCGTTACCGGGGGTTCGGCTGCGGCTGGTTCACGGGAAACGTGTTCCCGAGCCGCGGCGGGAGGGGATGGGACCGGGACCGACCCGAAGGAGCTCCAGCTCCCTCCCGCCGCAGCTCGGGAAGACATTTCCCGGGTTGCAGCTGCTAACCACCGGAACCGTCCCGGTTTCAGCGGCGTTTTGCCCGGGCCCGGGCCGGTCGGAGCCATCCCCCGCTGTCCGCCTAAACCCCCGCGCCGACCCCGCACCAGCGGCTGCGGTTTCGTTTGCGTTGCAGAGACACGCACCACAGAGCAGCAGTTAAACACGTCCTTTACATCTACCTTTTTCTTTTCTTCCCCCCTCCCCCCCCCCCGCCTCTTTTTGGTTAAAAAAACTGCCAGGAGAAACTAAAAAAATATTTTATCGGAGTTATTGTCCCGAGCAGCCGCAGAAGTCGCTCCCGTGCCCTCGCTGCCAGCAGTGCCCCGGTGAAGTTTGTATTAGAAAAAAGTAATTTACGAAGCTGAGCTGGTTTAGCCACGGGGCTTTGTGTAGAAGCAAAGGGGCTGTTCAGCAGGTCGGGGAGAATCGGTGGTTAATTAGGAGAGGAGGAAGACACCGGGGCCTCTGCCCTCAGCCCCGGTTCCCGGCCCCGGGACGGAGCCTTTGGCCTCCCCGCGGGTCCCCGGGGCAAAGCCCCGTTCCTGGAGCCGCAGACGGGGAGTCCCGGCGGTCCCGCGGTTGCTGCCGAGGTGGGGGGCGAGAGGCGGCAGCCCGGGGGTCTGCGGGATGCGCCCCCGGCCACAGAGAAGGACAGCACCGGTTCCTACTGCCGTGACATCTCCGATTCCCGGTTAAACGCGTCTTTCCCTACGGAACGAGCCCCGCCGGTCGGGCCCACTCAACCCTGGAGGCGGGACCGAGAGCACCGGGAGCTGCCGCCGAACCCCACCTGGGGCTTCCTAAGCAAACCGCCCGGGATCCCCCATAGCCGGGCCCGCCCGCTTGGGCCCCTCTGTCCACGGTACCGGAAAGGCGCGGTGGTCTCGTTAAGGCCGGGGGCGGAGGGACGCGCTGGCCAGCCGGGACCCGTCGCCTTCGTTTCAGCCTCACCGAGAACAGCAGCGAGCCCTTCCCGACGGGAAGGGACGGGCCCGCGGGGCAGCTGTCGCGGGGGGAACCCGACGCGGGGGAGCCCCGAGGGCAGGAGCGGGGCGAGATGCCCGGCCCGGTGCAGAGTCCCGCGGTGCCGTCGCGCTCTTACCTTTCTTGATCACGGATTGATCGAGGAGGTTCATCCCGCCGTCGTCCACGGCCTGAAAGAACCGAAGCAAGAGCCGTCAGCCGGCAGCTCCCGGTGCGTGGGGACAGCGCGACCGGGGTCCGGCCCACCCGTTGTCCCGACCAGGAGGGATCTTTAGGGCATGGACTAGCCCAGGTAACGGGGATCCCGGCCCCGCGGCCCTCTTAGCCCGGGGGTATGGACATCGCAGGGCCCGACCCGAGACCCCTCGCCGGGCGCACAGGCGGCGGCGGGATCCGTCTCCGCCGTGCCTCACCCACCCCCGGGGCCTCCCTCCGTCCCCCCGGTACCTGGATGTCCTCGATGCCGTGATGGCCGAGGCCGTGGAGGCCCAGCGGTCCGTCGGCGAGGCCGTGTCCGCTGTCGGGCAGCCCGTGGAGCAGGCGGGGCACGGCGGGGTACTCGCGGCGGGGGTCGAGCCCCAGGGCGCGGTGGGTTTGGGAGAGAAGCCCGGCGTCGTCCTGCCGGCCGCGCTGCGGGGGCCAGGCGGGCTGCTGGTGCTGGTGCAGGGGGCTGAGCGCCGCGTAGGGGTCCCCCAGGTGCGGGTAACCGGTCTCCTGGCCCTGCGGGTACGGCAGCGGCGGCTGCGGGTACGGCGGGGGGAAGTAGGGCGGCTGGAAGTCGGCGGCGGGCGTGTGGCAGAGCGGCGGGGCCGAGCCGTAGGGCGCCTGGTTGAGCGCGGGCAGCTGCGGCAGGCGGGCCCCGGCCGGCGCCCCGGGCAGCCCCTCGGCGCGGTCCTGCGACGGTGGAGACAGCGGCGGTGAGGCGGGAGCAGACCCCCGGCCCCGACCCCCCGGTCCCGGCCCGTCCCGTCCGGTCCCGTCCCGCCCAGTCCCGCACTCACCATGCCCGGGTAGCTGTGCACCAGCATCTGTGCGGGCCCGCGGCGAGCCCCGGGCGGGCCGGGCCCCGGGGGTGCCCCCGTCTCCGCCCCTCTATCCCGCCGGAGCGGCGTCTCCCATCGCCCGCCCGCTCCTCTGCGCCGGCCCCGACTCCATGCACGCCAGTTATAGCGACGGGGGCGCGCCCGACGCGCCGGGAGCGCGCGTCAGAGCGCGGGGACGGGGACGCGCCGCCCGCTCCCGCGGGGCCCCGACGGCTCCCGACGGCGGCTTGTGCCTCTCCCCGCGCCGTCGGGCGGCCCCGCTCCCGCCGGTTCCGTGTCGCACGTTGCCGCACCACCAACCCCGCCCGGTGCCACCCCCGGTTCTTCCCCTCCCGGGGCCGCGCCGCCTGCGAGCCCTGTCCGGGAGCGCCCCGGGCCGCACCGGGGGCTGAGCCCCGAGGGCCGGGACGGCCCGGGGGTGTGGGCAGGCTGAGGGGCTGTGGCGGTTCTCTACCGTTTGACTTTATTAGCCCGAGCGGGGACCGGGTGCCTCGGCCGAGAGCACAGCGCGGCTGCCACCCCCGCCTGACAGCGGCGGGAGCGGGGCCCGGGGCCGGTCCTGCCGGGAGACCTCGTGGCTGCCCCCGGGGCTTTTCCCCCTGCTTCCCGACGGAGGGCAGGGAGCCCCAGCCCGGACCGGGGGAGAGAGAGAAGGGTCTGGGGGTGCTCCGGGCCTAGTTCCCTTCCCGAAGGGACGGACGGGAGGCGGACGAGACAGAGACAGGGGAAACCGGAGAGAAACGACAGGCAACGTGCCTGCCTCCCCGCCCTTCCTCTTCCCTCCCTCCTCCTCTCCATCCCTCCCTCTTCCATCTCTCTCTTCTGCATCCCTCCCTCCTTCTCTTCTTCCCTCCCTCTGTTTGGGCCCTCCCTCCGGGGCAGGGCGAGGCGGGCCTACAGCACCGGGTACCCCCGAGCACGGCACCGGCCACGGGGCACCGGGCACCGGTGGTGGCACCGAGTCATCCCCATAGAGACCCCCCCCGCGGTAACACGCACCCGCACTGGGATGTACAGGGATACAGGGGGATGCAGAGAGATGTTCAGGGATGCAGAGGGGTGCAGGAGGGTGCAGGGAATGCACACCAGCACATGCACACGCAACATTCACACCCACGCACACACTCGCCCCGCCACGCCCCGCGGCCCACGGGCCGCGTCCGGCTCTGTGTGGCCATGTCCCCGCGGTGTCCCCGCGGTGTCCCCGCGGTGTCCCCGCGGTCTCACCGTGTGCGGGCTGCCCATTGCTGTGCGGGAGTTCCCGGTGCTGGACGGTTGTGATTTGTGTGCAAGCAGAGAACAAACCCCTGCCCCGCTGTAGCGCACCGGGATGTGTGATCGACATTAACAAACACAATCCCACATTGCATTTAATTTAATTCCACTCTTCCTGCCCCGAGCTACAGCTCCCTTCATTTTAATTTTTCCTCTGAATTCCCACAACTCAGACCTCTTTGATTTTCAGGTTTAATTAACAATGCTCATTAAATGAATTTTTATTCATTTCTTTTAATATTACTCTGCCACCTGTCTTTAGGAGGCAAGGGCTGATCATTTATTCTAATTTATTTCTATTAAAGATGGCATTTAAGGGAGGGAGGAGTGATCTGCAGAGGTGTAAAGGGCTGATCTATTCAAATCTCTTCATCCCCCTCAAACACTGTTCAAGGACGCTGCTCCTGAAAGTTCTGTATTTATGTTCCACCAGAACCGTTTCATTTGCTAGGAAAAATTGGATTGGACATGCTGTATTTTGCAGTTATGTTCCAGCTCATTCTTAATGTCTCTTTCACATCTAGTCCGTGTTTTTCATCTGAAAGAGGGGAAACTGTGCAAAATCCAGACGGGAAGGGCTGCCAGCCAGCCCGTGTGTGGGACCCTGCGTGAGTGGGAGGATCCTCCCTGGCAGCAGCTCGGAGGGAAGCTGTGTTTCCACCCAAAAATGGGACAGAGCAGAGGAAACCTGCAGCACTGACAGACAAAGGGAAGGAAAAACAAAAGGCGAAGCTGCACCACTGCCACCCAACGTGCCGGGCAACCCGGGCTCCAGGCAATGTGGTGTGCTGGGGCAGGGGGCTGGGGAGCCTGGGGAGGCCACGGGGCTGCCAGGTGGTCTCACCCCCCTCCCCAGGCACAGCACTACCCACTACCCAGGGAGGGGACAAAGGACCTCGCAGCAGCCAAGGGTGAATGGCTGTGGCTGCTGCTGTCCCCACTGTTCCTCTCCCAGCTGTGTGCAGCCCCCACAGCTCCTCTGCCCTGGCTCTCTTGCCCTGGGAGCACAAGCAGCACCTTCCCAGGCCTCAGGTCCTACCCCACAACAGACCAGAGCCCTGCCAGCACCTGAACAGTTTTTGCAAGATGTCTGAGACCTTCTGGAGTCCCTCGCTGCCCCGTTCCCTCCATACAACTTTGCTAAGAGTGTTTCCACCTGCCCAGTGCTGAGGACAAACTAACCCAGGGGCTTTCTGCAGGCAGAATGCAACTGTTAAACCACCAGTGGAGATGATGAACAATTATTTGCTTTAACCTGCTGTCCTAAGGAACCAGGCAAGGTGAGACACAGGTGCTGTACACACTCCCAGCACTGCCTGGTCCTGTTACTGGTTCAGCACAGCCATATCTGTTACTGGGGTTTATCTGAACACAGCACAGTCACATGTAGGTCTCCAGCCTCTCCCTGCCCTGCAGCCTCTCAGGTTAAAGCCCACGTCCAGCTGTGCCCGTGCTTTGCTCTGCCAAATGTCCTCCATGTTTGCTACCAGGTTGACATGATCATGCCAAGATCCTCAACACAGGAACTGCCCCCTCATCCCCAGTAACAAGGAGCATTTGCTGATGGCCTGGGCCAGGTCTCCATCCCAGGGACCACTTGTTGTGTTTGCACCCAAGCCAGAAATCTCTGAAAAACTGGTTTTGTAAGAAAGGTCCCCATGCTCCATCCCAGGGAGATCAATGTGTATGTGGGCTCTTTCAGGAGCATGTGAGGGGCTTGAGGCAGCAACCTCTACTCTGGCAGGTCAGCAGTGAAAATACCTGCTGAGCAGAGTGGTAGGGCATGGACACTACAGTGAGGGTCTCTCCTCTGCCAGAGGTGAACTGGTTTGTCCCCAGATGCCCAGGTCCCATCGTCCCCTCAGAGAGATGTGGCTGTTCCTGTAATTACCCACATCCCCCTCCCCAGGAGTTTTATCTGAGTGGGGAATGAAGCTCCTTGCAATGGGACTGGAGGGCCAGGAAGGGCTTTGAGGAGAAGCACATGGACGCTCCTCACTGCTCAAGCCTCCCATCCCCACCACCCCCCTGTTTGTGGGAGGGGGCTGTGCTTGGATTCCCGCGGCAGCCAAATAACAACCCTATGAAATATTTAATGTTATTGCCAGTGCTTTTGGGGTGATATGAATAAACACTGTAAGATAATGTATGTCATGGTCGTCTTTGCAATGGCTTTGTGACATTTAAGCTGACAAAATGAAACCGAATGTGCCTCTTCTCCTCTGGGGACTTATCCATCTTGTTCAAGCCCTGGTGAATGATTGGCTCGTTCCTGGAGAGCTCGTCCTGGTGTTGAAAATGCACTGAGACATAAAGCACAGCTTGCTCTGGGTATTGCTGGCTGCAATCCCACTCCATGCTGGCATCTCTAAGCTCTGTGGCAGACCAGGAATGTTAGGTGATGCCATCACCCACCTTTCTGGTATTAGAGGCTCGATGCCCACAGGTGCCAGGTGCTGGTGGCAGAACCTGTGGTTGGATTTGTAAAGCTTGGGGTGGCCAAGGAGGCACCCAGTGGCCTTTGAAGCCTTGGTCAGGCTACTGGGGCATCATCCCTCTTGTGCTGGGCAGAGCAGCCCCAGGCATGCCGGGACCTGCAGATGGGCACAAGCAGAGCCAACGGAGACGCCCATGGCAGGAGGCCTCCACCAGCTCCAGTGTTTTGCCCTCCTGAGCCTGCTGTGCTCCCTGTTGTCAGAGCTCAGGGTTCCCAGGGGGTAAACCAGCCTTTTAGGGGTGCTCTGTCTGAGAATGTGTTTGGGAAGTGGAGTCCTGGGACAAGACAGCTGTGATACTGATCAAGGATCCCCTGACACAGCACATCTCCTCCAGCATTCAGCCCAGTAGCATCCCAGATCAAGGCTGGTGTCCCTGTCAGCTCACAGGCAGCCAAGAGGAGTGTGTTTTGTGTTATGAAAAGAAACAAGTATCTGATGGGCCACTGGTCTCTGGGAGGGTCCAGCTCTGGCAAGGCCTGGATGGTCCTCTCACAGCTGACAGGAGTTTCCCTTGAATAGAGAAAGAATCAGGGACAGGTGCTCCTCTCCAGGCACCTGCTGGTGGCCAAACCCAGCTGCCCTGGGATGTGGTGAAGGATAAATGGGAGGACTTTGCCAGGCTCCTGGTTTGCTCACATGGTGGGGGGTCTGCCTGGGAATTCAAGACCAGCGAGCAAAGACCCCCGGGTCTAGGAGTGCTCAGGTCTTGGATGGGATCCTGCAGCCCAGCCTGGATCTCTGGTCAGGTGTTGTGGAAGCTTCCACCACTGTCTGTGGAGATGAAGGACAGCCAAACCAGCCCTGCCAACCACAGGCAGCCCAGCGAGGCGCTGGGAGAGAGGGGAGCAGCCTCCTGCTGATACAGGTATTATCTCTCATTAGCGCTAATGACGGCCCTGCATTAATGGGCAGCAAACGCCCTTTAGCCAGAGGCAGAGGAGAGCGTGAGCGACTGGAACAGCCCAAGGTAAAGTGCTTGAGGGTTTGGATGTTTTTTTTCTGACAATCTGAAGTGTGTTCCTGACTCTTCCAGCGTGCTGCAGTCTCCCCGGGCTGCAGGGCTGAGGTGTTTTTGGCAGGACGGGCAGACTCTCCCAGCCCACGCTCGGGCTTTGCTGCTTTGCAAGGCCAGGAGGCTCATGTGCTTGCTTGGCTTGCAGTGCTCTCCTCTGGTGGCACCCACCTTGTCCCGACTTGCATTAACTTTTGAGGGCTGAGCTGGAATGATCAGAAAGACTTTTCCTGACCAAGGCGCCTCCTCTCCGGCTGAGCAAGGCGTTTCCTCAGCAGCGAGCTAAAAATATGGACTAAAGCAGGAGCACAGCCGGACTCAGCCCGGCTTTTGAGACAGTTCCTCGCTTGGCTTTTCTCCCCATTGGATTCCAAAGCCCGAGTTCTGAGGGCAGCGGATGAACGCCTTGATCTAGCCAGGCTGCTGCTCCAAAGAGCTCCTCGACTGACACCTGGTGGAATCGCTCCCCGCAGCCGGCTGCACCCGGCCGGCAGCTCGGAAAACCACCAGCTCCCAAATCCCATCCCGAACTGGCTGATCTCCCTGGGATTTCTACGCTCCAGCCGACAGAGCACCCGTGAGCTGCAGCCCAGGCTGCACGGACGCTGCTACAGGCTTTTTACCCCCTGTCCCACCTGTGGCCTGTAAAGCAACTACCCTTGGGTCTGCTGGGAGTCATGTAGGTGCAATTCACTCCTCTCTGCTGTCACAGTCTGTCCCCAAAGGCTCCAAAGAAAGCCAAGGCCTCTGCAGATTGAACCCCTCACCTTGCAAGGGGGGAAAACTCCCCCCTACACCCCATCACTGCAGCAGCGGGACTCAGATCCAACACATGCCCTTACAGCTGTGCCTTGTGCAGGTGTTTGTAGTGCAGGTGTTTACAGGGCAAACCAGGCAACAGAAAGTGGGACTGTGTAGGTTTTCTAAGAAGGAATCTGGCATGATGGTATCAGTTATGGATACAAGCAGAGAAGTTGTTCCCCCCCCAGCAAAAGGGCCTTGGTGCAACTTCAGCCCAGAAGAGACAGGGCTGTGAGAAGTTGTTCTCACTGCTTTGGGTCAATTTTAAAGCTCCTCCTGTTCCTGCCCTTTGCAGCCTTCTACAGGTAGTGCCAAATTAGTTTCCTGATACATGCAGGACTGACAGAAAACCAGGTGACATGGTGAGAGGCTTACTGTGAGAAAACTGGGAGAATTAGGCAACCTCCTGGGGCCCAGGAAGAAATAAATCTCAACACTGCAAGAGTTTGAAAAATGAAGCAGCAGAAAACATCTTTACTAATACAGACAGAAGGTGAATCAGGTGCATGTAAATGTTCTGAGGCAGCAATGGCTCTGCACCTCAGGTAGTAGACAGTGCAAATCCTGCTGAGCTCTGCTGCATCACTCCAGTTTTATACAGTTTGGTCATTTAAATGTTTGGGGTTTTTTTTGTCCCCATCCAGCACTTCTGGGAGCAGGAGAAAAATGCTGAACAGTTCTTGTGTAGGTGCCTGGCTTAATTTCCCACCCCAGGGTGCTGCTGGCTCCTCACTGCTCAGACAGACACTGCTCCAAAGCTGCCATACCATACAGGTTGGCCCACTCGGTGCCGTGGTGGGACAGGATCACATCCCTGCAGGGGCTGCTGGCTCTGGCCAGCTCTACTAACACTCCCTGGAAAGCAGCGACGAGCTCAAAATCCACCGAGGCTGGAGCGACGCGGGTCAGGAGCTCAGAGAGGTTTTCCAGCCAGTGTGTCTGCAGCACAGCTTGGGGCAGCCAGGGGAAGAGGGGCAGGCAGGCAGCCAGGGCCTGCATCCCCAGGAACCAGAGCTCACCCACCTCGGGCCAGGCGCCCGTGTAGGCAGGGGACACAGCCAGGACCATGGCCTCGCTCCCGGGGTCTGCCTGGGCTGTGTGGGCTTGGGATAGGAAGAGAATGGCAGCTCTGAAGAACTCCTGGGCAGACTGGGAACCCTGAAGAGCTGGAAGAAAAAGGAAGTGGATGACTCAACACAGAGCTTGCTTGGTCAGAGGAGGCGGCCTTTGGTAGGGCTGTTGGGGAGAGCAGAACCCCACCCTCCTGCCCAAGAAAGCCCTTGACCCCAGCCCATCAGCCTGTGGGATTCTCTGCATGTTCCTTGCTCCTCCAGGCTTTTGGTTTTGTCACTTTTCCAATGACAGAAACTGGACCTGTTTCCCTTGGATCTGCTTTCTCCATCACTGGCCTCTGTCTATGCAGAGCAACGTGTAGCTTTGCTGGTGGGAAGTCTTCTTACCTGCTGAGCCTGCCAGGATCCTGGCCATCATCAGCCCCAGAGTGGCCACGTTGGCTGCCAGAACCAGGTGATCTTTCTGGGACAGCAGCAGGGGAAGAGACTTCAGCAACATGTCCATCAAGGACGAAAAGTTTTTGTCTTGCCTAGAGAGAAATCAAACACGGACACTTGTTTCTTGAGCAGAGCCAGAAGCACCTGAAAATGTCAAGGTTAAATGCAACACCAAAAAGGTAATGTAACTGGTGTTGAGAAAGGGACACCCACCCTCTTCCTTCTCACTATTATGTTACCTGATAAGGTCTGGTGCAGTCACAACAAGGTTAAGGAAAATCCCACAAGCAGTCTGTAGGCTCATTTCAGTGCTGGTTAGTGGGGTCAGGGGCTTGGGAACAGAGGTCAGCACCTTCCACTGATGGAGGAAGTACTCACACAGCAGTGCTGGTGCCCCTGCTGAGATGAGGATGTCCCGGGGCTTGTCCTCTGCTGTTAAATGGCAAAAGCCAGGTAGCAGAAATCTGGAAGGGGAAAGAAATTGGAAACATGAGGTAGAATGGGTCTAAGCCCTGCATTTACATCAAACTGGGGGAGGGAAAAAAGAGCCATGGGATTGAGAATGGGAAACAGCAGAAGATTCTAGCAGGTTTGTGCTAAAATGGATCAACTCTATGCTTAAAATACGCACCTCAGAGCATCCTGGGGTGAGGCTGAGCCTTTGGTGCTGACCAGCTCGGGCTGGGGAAGGCTCACAGCTGGGCTGCCCTCTTGGAAAAGCTTCTTAGCATAATGAACAAGGAAAGGCAAGAGCTCACAGATTTCCTGCTTGAGGGAGGATGTCTCTTCTGCCATCCAGGCTCCAAGAATTCGAACAGAAGCAAATATGAAAGGATCTTGCAGCTCCTCTTGTTTAACCTGCATGAAGAAGAAAACAGAAAATGATGTTAGGGTGCTGTCTTCTCAAGCTACTGCAGGTGTGAAACCCACGGGGCATTACCTGTCTCAAGTAGAATATTACAGCTCCAAATGCTTCTTCCATGATCCTCAGGAGCTGCATTTTCTGCTTTTCTTCTAGCAGTGGTTTATCTTCTCTCAGGCACTCCTGGATCCCCATCTCAATAAGGACATAGCAGGCTGTTACCACTTCTTTTTTCCCTTCCACATCCAAGGGACCTGGCTCCTCCAGGGTCAGCCGGACTTCCACACAAGCCAAGTTCACCAGCAAGGCCAGGAACTTGCTTCCAGCACTCCCTGCTGGGATCCACTCTGACCCACAGGCCTGCACGAGGCAGGCAGCAAGCTTCAGAGCAGGGTCCCTCTGAGACTGGCTGAGTTTACTGCCCAGGATGTCAGCCAGCCCTCTGTAGAGCCTATGGAGGCACTCGGAGCCCTGCGAGTCCTGCGTGGGTGGTGGTGACAGGGGGATGAAGTGAGGCAGAACCTCACACAGCTCAAATTTGGTCATGTCTTCAGCCTTGAGGAAATCATCGGAGAGCTTGCCCAGCACAGCCAGGAGGTGTGGAGCATCCCTCTGCCAGCACTTGGCCTCTGCGATGGCCAGCAGCCCCCCCAGCAGTGTCAAGGCTCGGGCAGAGCCATACCTGCCGTTCAGGTAGGCCTGGCACAGGGCAGACACTGTCCCTTTGGTCACCAGCTCCCTGGGGCCCCTGGCTGTGGCCAGGACAGCACTGAGGCACTGGTACACATCATCGATCATGGATGTGCTCTCTGGACTGCAGGGGGAAACCAGGACATCATTGAAGGTCGGGATTTTGTTCAGGACCTGGGAGTGACCAGCGAGCTCCGGGTCGGTGCAGAAACAGGCCAGGAGAGTGAGGCCCAGGGCCCGGAAGGTGTCGGGGGGGCAGCCGGCCGGGGGCTGCCGGGAGGTGAGCAGCCGGTTCGGGAACGTGAATCCAATCGCATCGAAGATCTTGCGACGGGTCTTGGCGTCTAATTCTCCAGCCCGCACCGCTTTGGTGACCTGGAAGGCAAACCCGAGGTGAGCCCGCGGGGCAGCGGGGGCAGCTTCGTCAGCCCGGAACGGGAACCCCCAACCTCGGAGCGTGCTGCTTGCTTCCCTGCTAACCCAGAGCCTTGCCGGGGTGCTTCAGGAGCCGCGGCACCGCACCCCGAGCCAGGCCGGGCTCCCCACCCCTCCCGGGCAGACAGAGCAGGCCCTGCAGCCCCCCCGGCAGCGGGCACCGCTGCCAGCACCGCCCGGGCCCTTCCTGAGGAGACGGCGCCGCCTCGCAGGGCTCTCTTACCAGCAGCAGGGCTGCGAACTGCTCGCTGTCGTTCCTCGCCTCTCTGAGCACAGCGAGGCACCGCTTCAGGGTCGCGTGTCCGTCCCCGGGGCCCGAGGCCATGGCCAGCCCGGGGCCGCCCGGCCCTTCCCTCACCGCTCTTCCGCTGGCGGCGCCGCTCTCAGCCAATCCGCGGGCCGCCGCCGCGCCGCCGGCCAATCGCCCGCCGCCTTGTTGGGGAGTCCCTGAAGCCGCCGCCTCCGCAGGGGCTGTGGGCAAATCACCTGTGGCTGCGCGGCCTCCTCGCCCGCGGGCTGCGGGAGGCGGCCCCGCCCCGGGCCGGCGGGATCTGGGACGGCCGCTCCGAGCCCCGGCACCCGCCGGACGGCGCCGGCTGGGGCGGTTCCCGTCCTGGTTCCGGGAGGCGCCGGTTCAGCTTCCGGGGTAAGCGATGGCCGCGGGGCAGGAGGCCGCGCTGCCCCCCGGCCCTGCCCGCCGCCCGGCCCCGCCGCCCGCCTGAGCCCGCCGAGGAGCTCGCCTCGCCATGCGCCCCTGGTACGTCCCCGCGAGCCCGCAGCCCCCGCTGCCGCCTCCCGGCGGGCCCTGGCCCGGCCCCGGGGCTCTGGCGGGCGCGGGGCTCGGGCCGGGGCCTCCGCTCTCGGCGGGTCCCGGTGCGGGGCCAGCCCGGCCGGTCGCCGCCCGCGCCTCGTCCCGCCTGGGTCGGCGGAGCGGGGACCCGCGGTCGGAAAGTGTCCGGGCGACCTGTTGGCTGAGCAGCCGCGGGTTTGCATCTCCTGCCGCCGGGTTTGCCTCCCGTGCCCGTCCCGCTGCTCCTGCCGCTCCCGCCCGTCGCCGCGGGGCAGTTGGTGAAATTCCCTCGAGGCTTCACAAACGGCAGGTGTGGAAGCGATGTCCAAAAGTATTCCCTTGTGGTTATTTGGAAGTGGCAGATGTAACTCCCTGTGCCTGACGGTGCTTCGTTACTTTTTAGCAATAGGTATTAATTATTAGACGTGTAATAGATGTTTTTGTATCGCGTCATTTGGAGCTGATTTAGATTCTGGTGGCACGTGAGGCTGTAAAAGAGCCTTTGGCTATAGACAGGCTGAGATGGAGTGTCAGTGCTTTCATGAGCTGTACCCTACAGAGCAAAGGACGAGGCCCAAGAGGCTCTAGCTCCGTGTCTCTCAGTGTTGCTGTCTCCTTGTCTCTGTCCCTGGCTGGTACCAGCTGGCACCAACGTGCAAGTGGTGACATCGCGGGGCAGATGTGGGGGGTTGTCAGTGCCTGTGTCATGCACTGGCTGGGTCCCTTCCCTGGGGCATGTTTGAAATGCCCTAAATGCATCTTTGGAACCAGTAGACTGCAACACTGGAGATTTTCCCACTGAAAGTGGTGGAGGAGGAGATCACAAGGGTGATGGGAAAGGCTGCAGGGGGACCTTCTGCACTTCAACCCTGGAAACTGCTGTGGATTTCATCTCAGGATGGTGCAGTCACAGTTACTTAGCAGCAGCTGGGCTAAGTCACAGCCGATAAGAGATCCCTTTCCCTCCGCAGGCACTCCGTGCTCCTCACAGGGCCAGCTGAATCTGTGCAAGAAGATACTAATTGCCAGTGGATGCTTTGTGTTTCATGTCTTGTGTGTTTGTAGAACCCTGCTGCTGCCCACAAAGGCCATGGAGAAGAGGCTGGAGGCCAAGTTCAGCACTAGCGCCCGACTCCTGTCACGATACTGCCTGGGAAGACCCGCCGGGGAGCTGAGAAGCCTGCAGCTGTTCTACCTGTGGGCTTCCCTGTGTGCCTTGTGCTCCTCAGCAGGTGATTATTTATTTTCTTTGGCACTGTGTCTGTATTTTTAATGCTGTTTTTCCCTCTCACTTGTTTAAAATATTCTGAGAAGGTGAAATTGTTTGCTGCTAGACACTGTCACTGGTCTAAAAAATAAATTAAGCCCCCCCCCCGTAAGAAATACTAAATGAGTTGTCAAAAGGGTAGGAGAGAGATGGGGAACAAGGGATCCCTTCTCCTAACTCTGTTGTTCTGGTAAGCAGCTGCTGTCTTGAGTCACCAGGTGGTCAGCAGTTGGGTGTCTGTCTTTTCTCCTGCAAAATGAGCAAGTGATACTCTGGAAGATAATTCCAGCTAAGGAACACCTGAAGCAGGTTGAAGAGGCAGGAACGTTTTTTTAGCCCTCAGATGTTTAAGACTGTTCTCAAACACAATATGTCAATAGTCTGTATTTGCCTACAGGTAATCGTTTGGGTTTTTTATTTCCTATTCAAACTTGAGTAACCAACCTCCTGCTCAAGTAAATAGCCAAGTTAGTGGCTTGTGTGGAAGTTTTCACCTAATGAACTGTGTGGGGTTTTAAATTTTATTTTAGAAGTTCAGATTCTGACTCTTTAGAGAGACACATTATGTTCCTGCGAGTGTTTTGAGGCCACGTCTTCACCAAGGGGTGGTATTTTTCCCATGAGTGCATGTGGCATTCATCAGATCCTAATTAAGAAATTTGTTCTGTGCCTTTTTTCCCCTCTTGGCTGAAGTTGCAGTGAGTACCAGGTTTGAGGCAGTGGGGTGACCTTGGTGTGTACCAACCTGTGTGACAGCTGCCAGCTGCTTCCTCTCTGCTGTAAGGTTGCTGTCTTTATAGTAGCAAGGTTTGCAAAGGGGGTTGTTTTGTTTCTGAGTTATGTGGCCATGTTCCCTAGGCTGCTGCAGTGTCTGGTTTTTCACTAGGCCTTTCTGGACACTTAGCAAGTGACAGATCTGATTAAACTAATGAGCTGCATGACTGTCATCAGCTAATTTAGAACCTGGGAAGACATCTTTGTGTTCCTGGTCCCAGCTGAGGGTCCTCAGTGCTGTGTGTTTTGCTGATTGTGTTTTCTTGTAGGCTGGGCTTCCTTCTTGGCCTTTGCTGTCTTTGGGAATATTTGAGGAGTCTGGAGCTAAAGTTGTGAATCCTGTGTCACTGGGGGATGTTCTGGGCAGTGCTGCTGTGTCTGAGAGCTGATCTGCTTGGGAGAGCAGCCAGGAAGGCTGATGTGTGTGTGGAAACAAGTATTGTTACATGTGACGCAGTTATCTTGATATGGGAACTTTTTCCACTCCAGGGTTCTTGTTCTTTTAGGTCTTGTTTGTGTCGCTCAGGCAGCAGAGTCTGTTAAACTGAAGAGGAATTATGGCTGCCTAGAAATTAGTGTGATCATGGGGAGTTGCATAAGACAAGCTGTGTTGACATAATTGGTCACATGTGACAGATTAAAAAGTCCACAGAGTCAAGTCTTTAATCATTAATCTGATATCAGGAGGGATTAACTGCCTGAGCAAGTTTGTGAACCTGAGCTTATTAATAGAAACTGTTCTTGTCCATTCCATTCCCCTGCTGTTCAGCAAAGCTGTGAGCTGCTTGGCTGGGACAGGAGCTCCAGAGCTCCTGAGAAGAGCAGTGGGGTTTGTACTGGTGTACAAGAGAAGAAAAAATGATTAAAACAATATTAAGAAGTGATCAAGCACTGCCACTGTGCAGGTGACACCCACTGGGATCTCTGGTTCCGTGTGTTTTGATCACAGATGTCAAGTGTGTTCTGCTGCAGCTGCAACTGACTTTCTGGAGCCTTGTCTTCAGATTGCCTTTGCTGAGCTGGCTTCACAACAAGCTATAAATAACACCTTCCTGCTTGCTGATGTTTCAAAGCCAAACTTTTCCTCATGGTGGTACGAGTTCCCTTTTTGGGTTCAAATTCCACAGGAATTTTCACACAGAAGGTGTGTAAATGTGACCATTATCCTTTGTTTTGAACAGGTGGCTAATCCACTCTGGGTGAGAAAATCACTGTATGTTGATACCTTTAATAATGATGAGGAGCAAAGCTGTTACACCTGCTATGGTGTTTGGGATAACTGGATTACAAGGAAATATGTTCTCTCTCTTTCCCCATTTTCTTTATTTGGTCATACAAGGTTATAAAAGTGCTCTGCATTTTTCCTTCCTTCTGCACCTGAGGATGTTGGATATGGGCACAATGTAACACGAAGTCTGTGTTCATTCACTGGAATAGTAATATTTTCTTTATATTTTTCCTTACATGCTGTCAAGAAATGGGGATCAGCATATTATACTTTGAATTCAGACTCCTTTATTCTAGTGGAGAAAAAAGTTTACCTTTTATGTTGTGTTCAACAACTCCATTCTTGACCAGCAGGGAGCCAGGTCTGGAGCATGTTCTCCAGCTGCACCACTTAGAGTCCATTGACATAGTTTGTAAAATAATCTTCCAGTGACCTGTTATACCTTGAATGCTGAGCACAGCATAGTGTAACAGTCCCATAGGTCATTAGTCTATTTTTAGGGAGTCCTTAATCTGCAGAGCTCTGAATTTTGGAAGCCTTTAATCCATTGATCCCTGCAAGCAGTCTTTCATTTTTCATGCTAAGAAAAAAACCCAAACAAAAAGTCCATATGCGGAGCAGTTACTGCTTTGCTGCTGATTTGAGATCTGAAGTAACTTGACTCTAGAGAAACGTGTTTGACAGGTAATTGCTGGTACAGAAAAAAGCACTTCAGAGGAGTGTACAAGTGCTGGATATGGATACTGAGGGCAGGTACAGATCCTGAGAAGCCCCGTTTTACTGTCTTGTGCCCTCTCTCCCACACTGCTTCTGTGCTCTAAATTAATCTTAACAGTAGTGATGAAGATTTATTGTCCACAGCTTTACAGGATTGAAAATTGTCTTTATTTGTCTTCCCTCCCCTTTCCCAGATGCAAACTGGAACAAATCTAAATGTGAGCCAGAGAGGATCCTGTTTGGTGGCCGATTGAGGTGGTGGGAAGATCACAATTTGCAGCTTCTGGAAGGATTTCACACTGTTGGGTCCTGCCAGGCCGCCTGCTGCCACAGCCCCACCTGTGATGCCTTTTGGTTCTTGGAAAATATGTGCATCCAGGTGAACTGCACTATGCCTGGCACATGTCAGGCAGACAGGACTGGCTTTTCTGACTCTGTTTTGGTGTTTTTAAAGAAATCAAAAAGCACACAGCACTTCTTAAAGTTTCCAACAGAAGGTGGTGTGAAGACCTGGCATCACAAGGGGTTGGACTGGGACATGCCTGTCCAGGTGAAAAGCAGACTGCAGAGGTCGATCCAGAAGCGGAGCTTGGCAGGGGACAGGGTGGAGCTCCTGAGGAGGGATGTGGCAGCGAGCCCCAGCAGCCAGGCTGCAGCCACAGCAGCAGACAGCAGGTCTGGAAGCAGCCAAAGTGAAGCAGAGCACTTGAAGGATCAAGTGCTGAGGCGCTTGGTGGCAGACAGGCCTGTCCCTGAAGGCCATCCAAATGAACAGAAAGACTCTCTGACCAAGGGACAGAATCCAGGAGAGCAGAAAGCCAAAAGCCCGTTTCCTCCTAAAAGCAATAATGTGACTAGATCAAGTGATGCAGAGGCTGCTGGCTTGCTGCAGGTAAGTGTGGCTGCTGGGGCTGGAATGGGGCAGCCTTGGACAGCTGTCACCCTCCTGCTTTAGCCAGGCTTTGACTTCAAACTGCCAGAGTGCCAGGATACCTTTTGGGATGTCTGTTTTCAGTCTCCTGTCAACAAGGCAAGGCCAAGGCTTGAGTTGTTTGGTTTTCTGGGGATAGGTTTCCCCCTCTGCATCTTCCTAACTGGGATATAACTGTCTTGGGAAGGTGAGGGGAGATGGAGGTTGTGATGATGCTTATCCTGTGTGTCCTGACACAGCAGGTTTGCCAGATGAGCAGGAAAGGCAAGATGTGACATCATTGGGAAGTGCCTGGGAGCTGAAAACTGTTACCTGTAAAAGTACCCTTTAGATCCACAGAATAAAATAAGCTGTTTTCCTTTGAGTTCTGAATCAAGGCAGTTAAATACATTATTTTACAGACTGATGCACAGAGTTTCCAGGGCACTTTCATCTCGGCCTGCTTGCTGAGTTGGCATCTTAATGCCAACTTTTTAATTCTGTTTTTGAAGACTGTTTCAGTTTTCCACATCCACAAAGCTTACATTGGCATTGCTTGAATGAAACCAGTTCGATCTCTACTCCAAGCATGTACAATGTTAATCTTGTAAATCTAGATGTTGGTCTTAAAGAGAAACTGGCACATTTGAATTGTTAAGTGATGTTTGTATTTTTAAGTCTGCAAATAGCTCTTTGAGCCTTATACAGAAAAGGTCATGAACTCATGGTGGTGAAAAAGAAAGAATTCCACTTTGTGAACTGTTCCTTAAATACCTTTTGCCATGTTTCTAGAATTTGGCACTGTTGAAGCCTAATGCCTTCTGGAAACTTGACGGAATTTATTTCTCTCCCTTGTATTCAAATCTTGGTTCCAGGTAGGGCTGTGACTGGCCTGAGTCTCCACCCTGCAGAGCAGGATGTGGAGAGCAGCCAAGGGGGACACTGAGAGCCCCAGGGCAGCCTGTGAAATCACAGGCAAAACTTTACAAATGTTTGATTTTCTAGAACCCCACAGCATTTAGGGCTGACTCAAGGTCCCAGCTTTCTCTTTCCCCTGCAATACTGCAGCATTTCCACTCAGCCTGTTCTTTTCTCCTCCTAACATCAGAGATTTACACCATGACCCCATTCTTTCAGTTGTTGCACGTTCAATGTCTGGGGAGATTTCTTTGCAGCCAATCTTAAATGTCTCCTTCTGCTCTTGGGGAATAGTTGTTATATCTCCCTGCTTGTTCTGTTTGCAGTGTTGCATTCATGAGTTGTACTGTTATTGTTCAGTGCCTGACCAGTAAACTGCTTGCAAAATTAAATTACATGGATTAATAATCAGCTTCTGAATATCACTTAGAATCCAGGAAGTCCTCTCTGTTGTCATTAAGGTGCACTGCTGGATGTATTCTAGGGAAAGGTTTTCCTTCTCCTTACTCATTTTTTGCTAGTAAGAAAGTCCCTATCTCTCAACAAAGTGCAGGTTCATCAAAATAAAAGAAAATTGTTACTCAAATATGTTGGTTGTGGTAGAATTCCTGGCAGTTACATTTTTGAGGTTTAGGAGAGAGTTTTTGAGGAGGAGAAATAGTTCAAAAATCCACCTTAACAGGAGTATTGAGTCGATGCTGGTTCTACCTAGCCCCAGGGTAATTCCGTGATTATTGAACCATCCAGCTTTCCCTGGCCAAATAGAAGGCAAGTTATGCAGCTGTCCTTGCATTTCTGACCTGAGAGCAGTTTAATTTAGGCCAAGGATATTACGTTCAAGGCTGTGTACTTGGGATGTGGCCAGCCTTTGCAGGAGGGGGATGCTAAAGCAGAGAGTTTTCCAAGTTAGATTGGTTATGGGCCAGAATAAGTGAAGTTACACATGTGCTGAAATCAGTAGAATTTCACCTGGGCTAGATTTGGCCCAATACCTGGAGCACTTGGCTTCAGCAGCTGAATGCTCTGCATTTAGTACTGGATTCTTAAAAATAGTTTGGCAGTTGGGCTGGAAGGAAGGGAGAATAATGGATCATCACGGCATGTGATGCAAGTCATACCTGGGAGCATCAAACATCTGAAGTAGGAAAGGATGTTTGAGGTCAAAGTGACTCTAACTCCTCTCTAAAAGGGGAGAAATAAATCAGTGTGCATGGTTTTGTCCATCAGCATTGAACGTGTGTGTCAAGGCAGATCTCCTTTACTCCTAGAGAAGTGGCAGTTTTAGGAAAACATTGCCTCACTGGGTTTTTATTTTCCTCTTGCAGTTCTGGTAGCTCCATGGACATCTACAGTGTCCTTTGCTAATGTGCAGCTGGAGTTAATTTGTGGGTTTACTGGTTCCATTCTATGGAACCAGACATGGGTAAAGGCAAGTGGACCTGCTGCTCATCAGCCTTTAACTCAGGAAGAGAAATCTGTGCTTTTCCGTGAAAGTGAGTGACATTTCCCAGGCACCAATTTTTTTCTGCCTCATTGTAGGAACACTTGTCAGCTTTAAAATACAGCAGTGCATTTAATAGGCTGTCAGGAGAAGTATTTAAGTGCAGCTCTGCTGAGAAGGGCAGCTGCAGCACTGCAGCAGCTCTGCAGGCAGACAGGGAAAGCCTGCAGCCTTTAAAGTGGAGTTGTTAAAGCCAGAGAGCTCATTCCTGCACTCACAATTCTGGCTACTAGTCTTTGCTTCCTGGTCATGCTGGGTGCTTTTTACCCTGCCAGGAAAGAAGAAGGTCTCTCTTCAGAGCCAGCACTAACTCTGTAATGGTTTGTGGTGTTACCCACATTTGTGTTTTAAGGGTCTTCAGACACAGCACCTGGTGCAAACAACTAAGGACACAATCTGACTGAAAAGAGCCTATTTTGTAAATTGAGGCCAGACTTAGCAAAGTAAGGCCCAAACAAAAGAAAATTCCAGAACACTGGTATTTTTCTGTCAAGTAACTTAGGTTCAGTGTGGATCCTGATGCATGGAGCTGCTCTATTTCCATCCTAGACAAGGAGACTTGTCCCAGGTCAAAGTCAGTTACGGTTTGGAATAAAAAGTGTCTGACGCTTCTGTGTTCACTCAGGTCAGTGTGCCACTTCTCTTTATTTTCTAAGCTAATAAGATAGGACAGCTGCTAAACTTCTGGTCTCTTCCTCATTTATCCACAAGGATGAAATCTTTGCTGCTTTACTTTAAAGAATTCGGGGTTATGGGGCAAAGATAAGGAGCATCTCAGCTTCCAAGCATTAGAGGCATTTTTGACTGCTGTGTTGCCCCAGGCAAAGCTTATCTCAAGCTCTCCACAGACATTTGACCATCAATTCATCCTGAAGACTTCTGGGAGGAAAAGGTTCTCTCTTAACTGTGAAGGGTTTGTTTTAGCCATTAAAAAGTGAGACAAGGAAGCATCCAGCTCATGGAAGATATTCTGTCACGTGAAGTGGAGACTCCGCTGCTGTGCCCAGTGAGCACGTGTTGCTCTCCTGGGCCCTGTTTGTGGCAGCTGTTCTTGTGACCTTTCTGGGCTGATTCTTGCTAAGAAGTGGTTCCCCATAGTGGTGTGAAGTCATGGAGAATTTCTGCCTCTGTGCCTTTCCTAAAGAGTCTGTCTCAAGTGTCCAGGTTCCTGCCTGGCTGTTCCACCTAGTCGTGCTGGTATTTGTCTTATTCACTTACTTGGCAAAACGGAGTCAGTATCCTGAGTTGCCCAAAGCAATGGATGGGTGCAAGAAGGTGCTGCTGGGGAGTAGCAGTGGGCATTTCAGCTCCAAAACACTTCTCCAGTCAAAGATGGTAAATTGCTTAATTTTAAATATCTAGCAGATGTTCTCAAAATAGTCAGCTCAAGAAAATGTGCTACACACATGTACTGTGTGGTGGAAGGTGAATTGTCAAGAGGATGGCTTGGCAGGCCAAGAACTGGAATGGGGCTGGGTAGTGTAAAAGGAATTTCCTCATGAAAGAGAGGAAATTGTTCCTGCCACTTTGATTATTTTCAATAAAGAGGCTCATCCTCTGTGGATGTGAGCAAGCTTTCTGCCCCCAAGCTCAGCTCTCTGCCCCAGCAGCATCTCCTGTGACATGCACGCAGGGAACTGTTTGTGTCAGGTCACCTTGCTTTGAAGAATGATTCTGAAAGAAATTTCCTCTTGCTGCACTGATCTGATTCTTACATAAAAACACCATTGCAATCCTCCTGTTTTGTGCTTGCCAGCTGCACAGCTTTAGAAAAAGGAATACATGGCCAAAATAAGTGGCCCAAATGAACCCCAGTTCTTGGTCACTGTTTTTTGCTTCTGTCTTACCCCACCTCTCTGTCCTTTTAGCTCCACTCACTGCAATTTTGAACCTAGATCTTCTGTCATGCTTATCACATCAACAGCCACGATATTTAAGATGCTGTAGTTAAATCTGTGATCTTAACTGGTGTTCAGCTGAGCTAGAAATGGCCTGTCTGCTGTGGAGGGAAAAGGTGAAGAAGCAATTCAGAAGAGAAAGCAGTAAAACATCCTGTTTCTGGGAAGAACAAACCAGGGACTTTGCAGCCTCCCTGACTGGAGGAGGTGGAGTGCAACTCAAACACAGCAGAACAACACTGACATTCAGTGTTCAAACTAAGACAACTTTTCCCTTACAGACCCACCCAGGGACATCTGCACCAGAACCATCAGTGCTGGCTACATTCTCCAGTCCTGTAGCACAGGGCTCAGCAGCCACAGGCAAGACGGAGAAACCTGGGCAGCCAGATGGCCCTGTGGTCCATCCCCCCTCCTCAACCAGCCCTGTGCCCCCAGCACCTGCTGTGCCAAGTGGAGTGCCCACAAACAGCAGTGTTCCCACCACCCAGACCAGCACTGCTGCAACGCCGAGTACTACTGCTGCCACACCAGGTGAGAAGGTGCAGAGCTCCCACAAGTGTCATCTCTTCAGGCTTTGTTGACAGTATTGAAAAATGTGAGTTAATTTTAGAAAAGTTGGTGCCGTGGCAAAGCCCTGAGATGCCTGCTTCAGCCCACCTGCTGGTTGAACCCCATTAACTCATGAGGTCCGAGAATGGGACTTAGCATCCTAAACCAGCATGTAACCATTGGATTGATTTCCAAGAACAGCTTGAAAGGGATGGTGATATCTAAATTCCCAAAGTGAAAGCTGAGCTGTGGTGTATGGTGTAGTCTTGTGAAGCATTCAGCCTGGGCACACAGCTGGCTGTCAAGTCGAGCAGAAGTCTTAATGTCTGCTCAGAATCAGATGGAACTGATTCTTCTCTGTCCCTGAAATGTCAGTGCACAGCTCAGCCATGGACAGCAGTGCACTTGGCTGTTAGCCCATGCTTTGCTTTGCAGCAAGATGATGTTTCTGTCCACACTGGTACTTAAAGCAAACTGTTAAAATGTATAAAATCCAAAAGGCACTTTGGGCAGCTCTGTTAACTCCCCCAGGCATCAGCTCAGCCTCTGAGGATGTGTGTGTACAGGTGGTGTGATACCTCAGGATTCATTTAATCCAGTTTGCTGCAACATTCACTGCTGAATTTCTTTTGAGTTTAGGGTTCCTTTCCCTTACAAGGGAACAAATGGAAAGTTTAAAGGGGGTGCTGCATCCAAAGATGTTTTGGCAGGAAGTTGGCTGGATGCTTGTGCTAACAAGTTGCTAGTTTTTTTAAGGACTTAGCCCAGCTAAAACTAGAGAATATATTTTACACATTTTCAGTGACTTGTGTTGAAAAAGTGGTGTAGTCACAGCCTCCTTGTTTTGCTAAATAATGCAAAGATGACATGAAGGGTAGTTTTTTCCAAGCAGGGTTTTCGACATTTTTCTGTCTGTTGTTTTAGGTGTGTTTTTTTCTTCCTACTGAGATCAGGTTTCTTTTTGCCTTGGAATTCTTTGCATCTGAAAGACTGATGGAGCTATAATTTCCCAGGATCTGGAGTAATTGAAAGGGGAAAAAAATACTTTGATGAATTTGTTTTCTTGTATTTAACTGGTTAATTCCAGTAGCTAATAAACATATGGAAAGAAGGCCAAATGTCTAATTACTTTTTCCCTATCTTTTTAAACTTGAATTCTTTGTACAAATCTCTGAAACGTTGTCTTTGACAGGGTCAAACTAGGGTAAAGCAACTTTAATTTTCATTTTCTATGCATAATTCCCAGGCCCAACAATAAAGAGACATTGAGAAGGCCAGAGGAAGATGAGGAGTCTGAAGTACTTTTAAGAAACTTCAGTTATATTTCTGGTCACTTAAATGCTAATAACAAGCAGAAAAACACATCACTGGCTATTGTTTTACCCTTTAGTCTTTAAAAACAAACTGCTTGTCAATTTACTTGAAATGGAATGGCAACAAAATTCTTCAGCAGGGGTTGAAAAGAAAATATAAAAAAAGGGAACAGGTTGTATTTTGAGTTTCCATCCTCAGTGAGGTAGCTATGCAGCTTAAAAAAAAAATCTCTTAGCCCTCAAGCAATTTTTTTTTAAAAAGAAATACCATGGATTCTTCATGTTTGTGAAGATCTAGAATTGCAGTTTGGTAAGTAGCTGTTTGTCTTGCTGTGCCATGAGGCTGCAGCTGGATTCGCTGCTGAACCTGTCTGGTAAAACCCCTCCTGTCCTGCTGGACCTGGGTGAATAGGTTCCCCTCTGCACGGCCTGAGGGTCATGTTTCAGCTCTTTAGAAAAAGAGCAGGAGCTGCACAGGATCTGCAGAGAGAGAGATGATTGAGTCATTTCAGGCTTGCCTTAAAATTGTAAAACCCCATTAGTGCCTTTGCATTAACAAGGAGAGCGAAACCTGAGGCGGGAGCTGTCTGAGGGACAGGATGTTTACGAAACACGGCCACTTGTAGCTGGTTTTTCTTCCACAGACGCTGAAGCCAAGGTGGTTTTAATGTATGTATTTAATTGTTTTTTCCTGTTCCTCTTTCAATTCCATGTTTCTCCCTCAGTTATGAAGGAGCTGGTGGTTTCTGCTGGAGACAGCGTCGAAGTGACCCTGCCAAAGAATGAAGTTCAGCTGAATGCATTTGTGCTCCCTGAGCCTCCACCTCGTAAGGCTTCCCTGGGAATTCTGCTAAGGGCTTGTGATGGGGAATGGCAAATAGGCATGATGCACAAGGGCCTTCTTGAAAAGGTCTTTTGTCAGAGAACAGTCTCCTGTAGAAATTTTTCATCCTGTGCTGCCTCTTGCGGAAAACAGCAAAACACCAAAACCATTGAAAGTGCTGCAGGGTCATTAGGCATGTTGTCAAAGTGGTGTGTGAGGCAGCAGTGAATCTTCAGCAGCTACTGAGGACTGTTGCTGATAGCTAACAAGCTGCCTTAGCACCTGATCTGTCATTTGGTGGATTGAAATCTGATTTCGGGGGTTGATGTGCTGAGGAGCACATTTCTTTACATTCGTCATTTCATCATGCAGATTGTTCACAGGTATTTGTACCTAGTCCATCATCTGTCCACAGTGGGAGACTGCAGAGGAGAGGCAAGTGTTGGGCAGCAACATGGGTAGATGAGCTGCATCCCTCTTCAGAAACTGGCATTATGTTGTGTCTGCAGGATTTGAAGGCACAATTTTTTTCTCTTACTATCCTGGAGCTGTGATTGTTCCAAAGCTCTTTAATGCCTTAGAGGCTGAAAGCTGGGTTTTGGCTCTAGAGTAAATGAGTTTAGAAGCAGATTGTCTCTTTTCCTGGGTATATTCCCAAAAAGCTGCAGCCCAAATTCCAGGCTGTCTCATTTCTCTACAGTGCAGCAGAATGTGCCTTGTAAATGTTTAATACCTTTGCTTTCCTTAGCATGCCAGGAAGGCAGTCTTTTAAAAACTGACATCTGGACCTTTTTTTTATTTTTTTAAGGAACCAGTTATTCCTATGAGTGGGAATTGATTACTCATCCAAAAGACTACAGTGGAGAAATGGAAGGGAAACACTCCCAGACCCTTAAGTTATCTAAGGTAAAGCTTTTGCTGCTTCGTATCCTGTGTTAAATGCCAAGTGGAGGAGATGGAGACCCTGACAGGCAGGAAAGACTTGTATGTGATTCTGGGATGAATAGGAAATTGAACGATGGGCAGGCAGCCAACATTTGACTGCAAGGCCTCCTCTAGGTCTCTTAGCAAAAGGAGGTTGATCTGGCATGAGGGAAAGAGGAAATGGATTTCAGGATCTGAAAGCTGCCTGCAAGCAGTGTGTCAAGCCACACAACTGGCACAATTCAGTGTTGTGGGTGTTTCTGCTACAGGAGCAGTACAGCGGGGTGTTCAGGTCTGAAGTATTGTTCTGCCCACTGGAAAAGGGACTTTCTGGTTCCAGTAGTGAGAGCTGTGGAGTATCTCGTGGCTGGTCCCTGGCTGCTGCTTTTAGACAAGCTCTTAACTCCAAAAGGATTGCTGGCTTCTGCACGTGGGGATTCTTAACAAGGGAATGGCTTTAAATATTGTGTGAATGTACAGCTCTGTATTTGAGACATTCCTTTGGACATATTGGGTTCTGCTGCACTTGGGAAAAAAATCTACAGGCTCTAGTCACGATATGCAGAGCAAAGCCCTTTGGGAGGAGTGTGTCTGCTCTGCCAGGCTTTCAGCCTTTTGGATAGTGTAGGTGTTGTCCAGCACCTACTTCTTCACCCTCATCTGGTTTCTACAGTGAATGATGAAGGGATGACTGCTTGTCTCATGTCAAGGAGGAGAATAAATACTTCCCTTTGTAAAAACACAGAAGAAGAGATTTTCTTCTCATGCATGCAGCCTTTCTCATCTCAAATGCAGTCTGCTGGTACAGATTCCTGTGGCCAGACAACCTGAACTAATCTGTGCACTCTCTCTCTCTCTTTTCTGTTTGCCTGTTGTGGCTAGAAAATAAAGCTTCACTGACAACCCTGTGGTGGTAGAAAATAATACTAATCTTTGGTTCCTGCATAGCCATTGTAAAGTAAGAGATGTAACACCATTTTGGCCTGGAAACCATCCTTTGCTGTGCTTAGGTTGAAGCAAACCTGCCTCTGTTCTATGTTGCTAATGTGCAATGGTGCCAAAGCCTGGTAACCTGACCTCTGATAGCTCCTGACAAGGGGCTGCCCTCCTGAAGGTCAATAATTTTTTGCATTTACTTCCAGCTCACTGTTGGTCTGTACGAGTTCAAGGTGGTGGTGGATGGGGAGAACGCCCGTGGAGAGGGTTATGTGAACGTCACTGTGAACCCCAGTGAGTTGGTGGAATTCTGTCTTTCCTTCACTTCATCTGGCTCTGACACCTGTACTGTGGTGTTTTGCTTCTTTGACTGGACCCTCATTTAATGTAGTGAAAATGCTCTGTGCTGTGAACCCAGTGTACATGAATGTGTGTTAAGGCATTTCCTGAGCTGTGAAGCTGATGCTGGTTCTGCTGTACTGCATACAAGCCAACCATGCAGTGAAAGCTGAAACACTGGTACAAAAGTGCTTAGTAAGTGCCTCAGCCTGAAAGGCCACTGCCTCAATAAAAGCCAGCTGAAACTGGGTAAAAAGCTTATAGCAGCAGGATCAAAAAATGAAGGGAAGCCAGAGCTTTGAAGCTTCTTTGGATGTTCTTTTCTTCCTTGTCCAGTAAAGGATATCATTTGCAATCACAGGCAGGTTGAGTCAAATCTTATTCCCTACTGTAAGACACAGTTTGCAGATGAACTGGTGTAGATACAGTAGCTTGTGCTGTCTCCCCAGGTCTCACTTCTTAGGTGGCCTTTGTAAAGAGGCAACCATGGGTTCTGCATCTCCTTTTATGCAAAAAAACCCTTTACTTTGCACACTTCAGCAAGACCTTTTCTATAACCTTTGTGGGCAAAGAAGTACTCTTGCACTCCCTAAATTAGCAAGAGTGTGTAGCTGGCCTTCTGGATGCTGTTGCTGATCATTTCCTTATAAGCAGTGAATCTGCAGCTGGCAACGTGCATCAAAATCACTCATTTTTCAGAGCAGCAGCCAAACTTTGGCAAGAAGCTCTAGGTGCTGCTCTGTTAGAATGGTCTGTGCCTGAATGCTTGACCCAGTATGGGAGAACTGATGCAATGCAGCCATTTCCAGAGCACTTAGAGTCATGGAGTGGTTTGAGTTGGAAGCAGCCTTAAGGATCATTAAATTCAACCCCCCTGCATGGGCAGGGACACGTCCCACCAGGCCAGGTTGCTCCAAGCCTCATCTAACCTGCCTTAAATGCTTCAGGGATGGGGCAGCCACAGCTTCCCTGGGCAACCTGGGCCAGGGTCTCACCACCCTCACACTCAAGGATGCACAGTGTGAGTTCTACTTGCTACTCCTGGTGCTCCAAGGCTGAGTGGATTTGCAGGGTTCCTTGGCCAGGGCTTTGTGTGGTGATTTGCCTGCAGGTGACACTGTAACAGCTCGGTTGTTTTTGCAGAGCCTCGGGTCAATCAGCCTCCTGTTGCCGTCGTGTCCCCCCAGTTCCAGGAGATCTCACTGCCAACCATTTCCACTGTTATTGATGGCAGCCGTGAGTACCTGCTGTTTCAAATCCACTTGTCCAGCATGCCTGGTTTCTGTGTTTGCTTCTGGGCTGGCCCTTTGGATAAAGTCTGAGAGGAACTGTCTGTGACACTACCAAAAACACTTCAGTGAAAGGAATCAGCCTCTCGAGCCAGGAGAGGGGAAAACACACAGCAGCCACCTCTCCATGTTTCCTTTGGAAGGGCACTGGCCTGAACCAGTCTCCTAAAAAAGGAAAAGCTCTAGAGGTTGCTGCTTAGAATAAAAAAAATTACTGTCAGTCAAAATTTCTGGCCTTTTGCATGAAGCTTCAAACATTTGTTGCCTGAGACACCACCTTGATTGATCCTGGCCTGCACTAGAGCTTCTCAGGACTTTCTTTAAATATGGTCAGGCTGTCTTACCCCCAGCTAGTATTATTTTGTTAGTGTTTTGTTTTGGGGTTTTTTATCTTTCCCCAGCACACATACAAACCTGGGACTAAGGGTGTTTGAGTTACCTGGGCAAGAGGGTAGCAGAGAACATACAGTGTGGGTGTCTGAGCATCAGAGGCCTCTGGGCTTGGCCCAAAAATGCCTTTGATCACTAAGCCCAGCACTGAAGTGAGGGCCTGAACATCTAGAGGTCGTGAGGCAGTGTTTTCTAACTCCTTGTGTGTTCCTTTTCTACTGTAATTGAACCAGAGAGCACTGATGATGATAAAATTGTCAGCTATCACTGGGAAGAGCTGAGGGGCCCTTTGCGGGAGGAGAAGGTTTCCAGTGACACTGCCATCCTGACACTGACCAACCTGGTACCTGGGAATTACACATTCAGGTAGGTTACATCTGGAAGAGCTGATCAGTTCTTGTCCCTTAAGAGTGGAACCTGGAATATTTCTGAAGTGTTAGTCTGGTTTCAGAAAAACAGGGAGAGAACTCTTTCTTTTGTGATGTACTCTCTGCACTTGTGCACTTGCAGGTAGTTTCAGAGCTTTCAACTTCAGAAGAGATAAGCTATCCAGCTACTTTTCATTATGAAGTTGTAGCACTGATTTGAGATGATGGCAGAAAGGAATGGATGGTCTGCCAGCTCTACAAAATGTCTCTTGAAATGTCAAAACTGTTTGGGTAAAGGCTTAGAAAGAAATGCAGTCTTCAAATCCAGCTTTTCAATGCAATGTGTTTGTCCCAGATAAGTGGATGAGGCCTGATGGTTTTCTGTTTGTACCTGAGTAACAGACAGGAGCTGATTTTACATCTTGCTTTGTATGTTTGTCCTTTGATCTGCATTTTGGTGTGGTGTCCATGCACTGCATCAGCAGATCTATTTAAAATAAACCTGACTGTCTATAACTGAACACTGTTTGTTTCTTGAGCAATTGATATATCAACTAATCAGACTAATGTTCAGATCTAGATTTAGAAAAATCAGTTCTGTTTTGCAGTACTAGCTTATCTGCAGAGGCCAGACCTCTTGTGGGTTAGTAATGACATTCTGTGTCCATGTTAATGAACGTCCCCTGTTGGGAGGCAGTGTTGGACTTGGGAGGTCTTTTCCATCACAGCTGTGATGTGAAAGCTGATGATCTTTCACTAGCACAGTTTTATTTTGGAACTAGTTGGTGGATTTCCAGAGAGAGATGGACATGACTGCTAAATTTCTTGCATTGCTCTGAGGCTGATAACTGGGCATTTGGGGGAAGTTTCAGAAAAAGCACAGTTGCCTCAAATCACTGGGTTGTTTTTTTTCACTCCTGAAAACTATTCTGTCCTTAAAAGTGTCTTAAGCTTCTAACCCTTCTTTCATGTTTCATTTAACTCAGGTTTGGTACCAGCTGTGATAATCGCAGCTCCTCACTACATTTACTTGTTTGTTCCCCTCCTCAGTCTCACAGTAGTGGACTCAGATGGTGCCAGCAACTCCACCACTGCCAACTTGACAGTGAACAAAGCTGTGGATTATCCTCCAGTGGCAAATGCTGGCCCAAACCAGGTGATCACCCTGCCCCAGAACTCCATCACCCTCTATGGGAACCAGAGCACCGATGACCACAGCATCGTCAGCTACGAGTGGCTGCTCAGCCCCAACAGCAAAGGGAAGGTGATGGAGATGCAGGTCAGTGCATATGATGATCAAATATATACCTAAAACTAAATCCCCATGAGCTGGTGTTGACTTGGTGACTGAGCTGGTGCACCAGTCTAGCCACAGGTTTTCACTGGCATCCAGTTTCCTTGCTTGAGCAATGCAGTTTTAAATACTGCTGAGGAATGGAGGATTGAGAGAGATAGGAGCTTGATGGCTTGGGATTCTGATGTCCCATAAAATATGTCTCAGCAGAACCCACATGTCTCACTTTAACCTCTGTGGCTGCAAGGGAGCTGTGTTTTTTCTCTGTTCAGCTGCTGACTTCTCAGAACATCAGTGATAGCTAAATCGATGATGGAATGGTAGGGATGATTAAGTGCTGTCAGCAGGTCTGGAGGCCAGACTGTGTGACCTTTTAAGTGACTATCAGTCAGGATGGCATGTAGATGCACAGGGTAGCCCATTGTGGCAGGTCGTGTGTGTCCTCAGCTGGGCAAACACAAGGGACTGGATCCTTTGGGTTGAACTTTGCTGACACTGGCCAGACGCTCAATCCTAAACAGTAAAAGCTGGAACTTATTTCTATGTCATCATTTTTCTTTTAGAGATTATTACTACTGTCAAATTTCTGGAATAAGAAGGCTCATGAATCAGGTTCACAATGTGCACGATTTGCACAGGGCTCCCCAGAGGTTTTGCTTAAGTTGCTGCATGTGGAATCTCAGGGGCTCTGGTCTGAACAAATCCATGGCATTATTCTTGCTACGTTCCACAGCAGTGTCCTTGTGAGCTGTAGGTGCCTTGCATGCTTAAGTGGCACAGATGCCTGGCCCCATAGCAGGAGTTGGTAATAAGCTCCTTGAATCTGCTGATAATAGTTATTTTAGAAGCAGAGTCTTCTGGTCTATCATCATCTGTGTAAGGATTCTTTTTAATACAAGTATGTTTTCTCCAAGGGGGTGAGGACACCAGTCTTGCAGCTCTCTGCAATGCAAGAAGGTGATTACACTTATCAGCTGATAGTGACTGATTCTGCTGGACACCAGTCCACTGCAGAGGTCACTGTGATAGTCCAGCCAGGTAAGCTGCCTTTAGCTGCTTTTCCACTTCCAATCCAAGGCTTAGAGGTGAGCATCAGTTTCAAAACTGGAAGAGGGGATTTAGGTGAGCCATGAGGAGGAAATTCTTGAGTGTGAGGGTGGTGAGACCCTGGCCCAGGTTGCCCAGGGAAGCTGTGGCTGCCCCATCCCTGGCAGTGTTGAAGGGCAGGTTAGATGGGGCTTGGAGCAACCTGGTCTGGTGGGAGGTGTCCCTGCCCATGCAGAGGGGTTGGAACTAGATGATCTTCAAGGTCCATTCCAGCCCAAACCATTCCATGATGCTATGATCAACCTGTCAGCATACTCTAGATCTTAAGGGAGCTTTGTGCTGCTTTCAGAAAAGCTGCTCTAATTTAGCTGCTCTAATTCTGGGCTGGTGTATTGCTGGTAAATAAACAAAAGTTTATAGGAATGTTGCCTTTCTAGGCTGCTCTCTTATTTTACACAGTGTAGTTTAATTGTCATTATTCTGTCATAATGGCAGGATTGTATTTCCAAGCAGCTGTCTCTGCCCACAGTGCCAGGTCCTGGGACAAGAGCAGGGCAAGTGGAGTAGTACTTAAAGAATGAGAACAAAAATCAGAGCTTCTGGATTTTCTCATTTTATTGGAGATGTGTGAATGAAACACTGATCTCAACTGCATTTAGCCTCACCTTTGGGATAGTGGGCAAGAAAGATGCTAGGGATCATGGAGAAAATTCTCTGTGCTGGGGTTTTCAGCTCCACCTTTCATGGCATGTGCTTGAAAAATATTGCATCCTTTTTCAGAGAATAATAAGCCTCCAAAGGCAGATGCTGGTCCAGATAAAGAATTAACTCTTCCTGTGGACAGCACCACTCTAGATGGCAGCAAGAGCTCAGATGACCAGAAGATAGTCTCCTTTCTTTGGGAAAAAACACGGTGTGTCTCATCTTCTAGGCTGTCCTTGTGCAAGTATCTGGGCCTTTCAATGAAAACAAGACACCCTCCCACATCCCTCCCTCGTGCTAAATCCTGGTCACATTGGGCCTGACAAGCTTTGCCAGTGACAAGGATTTATGTTTAATTGGAGGGGAGGTGGAGTTTTGCTTGAACATTAGAAATAACTTTACCTTTATCTCAAGGCCTGATTCCCTTTCTCAGCGTGGCTGTGGCTTGTGTTGGATTCATGGCAGTGTGACATGGTCTTGCTCTTACAGAGAGACTGACTTGTGTAATCAAACAGTAGCAGGACTTTCTACCTTGATGGTTCTGCAGTATGTTTGAATCAGGCAGGGCTCTTCTCATTGCCACACTTCCCTACAGACTCTTCAATTCCCTGAAGTGCTTTAGGGAAGTAAGGAAAAAGCCTGTGAGCAACTTGCAGTAGCTTTTTCTGTTTGCTAATGCAAAGTGTGTGCCAAACTCTAATAAATGGACTATTTTTGCTCTATACCTTTTCTTAGGAAAAAAAAAAAAAAATCAGCTTATTGTGCATTTCACAAGCCAATTTTGCTGAAAGTACCACTTTTTGTAGACCCTACTTAAATGATATCAGTGCTCCCCTGGTTTAGAAATAACCAAAACACTAAACCACCACAAACTGCTTTTTTGTTCTGAATGCTGCACTTTTTCTATTATCTTGCTGTAACTGGAGAATAGAATTTTGCTGTTTGTCAAGGACTCTGTATTTCCTGGCAACTGGCTGTTTGCATCCCCATAAACTCTGCTTGAGCCTCTGGTTGGTGTGAGCTCCTGTCATCTTCACAAGGCTTAACCTGATCCTCTTGTGCTTTGCTTAGGGGCCCGGATGGTGTCAAGCTGGAGAATGCCAACAGCAGCATTGCCACTGTAACAGGGCTCCAGGTTGGGACCTATGAGTTCACTCTGACAGTTAAAGATGAGAGGAACTTGCAGAGCCAAAGCTCAGTCAACGTCATTGTCAAAGAAGGTATGTCCAGAGCAGAACAGCCTGAGGCATCACTGAGCAGTTCAGCAAAACCTGTGTTCAGAGGCAGAGTGAGAATTAAGGACTGGGTGAAAAATTATGTGGAGAGCTCTGGAATGGCCTTCTCTAAGTCAGGGCTCTTCCCTTTTCTGGGGGAGCAGTATATTCAGCTGAATCCTTCAGTGCCTCATCTCCCTGCTCTTCCCCCAGGGATTTCTGGGTTTCAGTGGAGATCTAATGCAGTAGTTTTTGATTGGGTATTACCAGATTTTTCTCCAATTACTTTATTTTTCTGTTTGTTTAGAGATCAACAAGCCTCCGGTTGCAAAGATTGCTGGCAATGTTGTCATCACCTTACCCACAAATACAGCGGAGCTGGATGGGTCCAAGTCCTCTGATGATAAGGGAATTGTCAGCTACTTGTGGACACGGGACGAGGGCAGCCCTGCAGCTGGGGTGAGGGTTCTTTTTTCAGTGGCAGCATTCAGCATCACAAAAGTCAGTGAGAGGTGGTGTTGAGGAGATGTAAAGCTTATTGTTGCACCTGTGGCCTTGTAATGATATCCTCAAGTATGATGATGTATCGTGCTGCTCTGATCCTTTGTTTCCTGATGCTTACTTTGCTCTGCCTTCCAGGAAGTCTTAAATAATTCAGACCATCACCCTGTCCTTCTCCTGTCCAATCTGGTCGAAGGGACCTACACATTCCACCTCAGAGTAACAGATGCCAAAGGAGAGAGTGATGTAGAAAGGAGCACAGTGGAAGTCAAACCTGGTGAGTCTGGGGTTTGTGCTGCACCACCATTCTGTCCTTTTCTGTTCAAGGCAGAAACAGTCTGGAAAGCTACTAGAAACCTGATTTGTACCCAGACTGCTAAATAGAATTTCTCAAGATCTGTATTACCTACGTTCTCACTAGATCCTAGGAAAAATAACCTTGTGGAGATAATTCTGGACGTTAATGTCAGCCAGCTGACGGAGAGGCAGAAGGGAATGTTCATCCGACAAATAGGCGTCCTGCTGGGGGTGCTCGACTCAGACATCACTGTGCAGAAGATCCAGCCATACACTGAACAAAGGTAGGGTTTGTCTGGGGGCACACCAAGGGGGGGTTGCTGGAATTGCTTGCCAGCTTTGTAGTTTTAGATTGTCTTTTCTGCATTTCCTGCGTTGTCACAGCAACAGCTGCACATCTCTGTACCCACAGCACCCCTTGTTGCTGTAGGTGTGTTTGAGGACGCCTGAACACGCATGTGAGTGGCATGGCAACAAGCCAATCAAGGGTGGAGGGGCAATCTGTTTTTTAGTAGAAGTGGAGTACCTTTAAGGTAGATAAAGCACTGAAAAAGATGTAAGGGACATGCTTAAAGCCATGCAGCAAGTCAGTGATAAATCTGCAGTTATACTGGATGTTACTGACCTCAGGAAAGTGTTTCGATTCCTTCGTGCCCACCTTGCCTGCTGTGGCTGTGAAATCAGAATTCATTGTCCATGCAAACCTAAAGAGCTCGGAAGAGAAAAGCCAGCACTTTTTGTTCTAATACTACCTTTATATCTCTGCCATGACCAGGCCAGTTGCCACTGTTCTTCACTGAGTAGGGCAAGTAAGGGATTCTTGTAATGAATGCTTCCTCTGTTTACGTGTTTATTAAGTAGAGAAGAGTGAAAAGTGTTACAAAAGACCAGAGATTATTCTGAATAACTCCCTCTAAAGGCAGACTGGGGAGAACGACTTCAAATCTGATGTTGGAGAAGCAGCAGATGATAATTTTTCTCTGACTTGCAGCACGAAGATGGTGTTTTTTGTACAGAACCAGCCCCCTCACCAGATATTCAAGGGGCGAGAGGTGGCCTGGACCCTGAAAAACGAACTGCGGAAACAACAGTCAGACTTCCTGATCTTCCGGGCCTTGGAAATCAACACAGTCAGTAAGTAAGAGTCACTGTGGCACAAACTAACACCTTGTCCCTTCTCAGATGCCTGCCACAATAAGGACCTTTGTGAGTGCTGAAAACACCCACGTGTGCACATACTCACTCCAGTAGCTTTCGTATGTTAGTAAATGGAAAACAGAAAAATCGGTCTGTTGGACCATAAATTAATCAGTTATTTACCAGCTGGTTCTGTCTGTTCACTGTTCATATAAATGGTGACTTGTAATGTTGCTGGGAGGATAAGAATTCACAAAATCAAAAGTAGATTGATACTTATGAAACTAAAATACATTGTTAATGGAATACAGCCAAGGAGGTGAGTGTCACACTGAAAACAAACTACAGCTCTTGGTAGCTGTCAACGTGCTCGTTTTCTCTGCAGCACGTACATTGGTCTGAAGGAAACGTTTCCCTTCTATCATTTTTTTTACAACTTTACATTGGCACTATTTTTCTTGTATGAGCTCCAACCTACAAGGATCATTTGCTCATCAGTTAGGTGTTTTAAACTAGATTTAGGTAATTATTTTAATGGCTTCCTGATCTTAAAATCTTGTGGCCTTCAAAAGCCACTCTTCAGTTCTGTTTGGTCCCTTTAAAGGATCTGTGTGTTTCTTGTCTGTCTCACAAACGGGGTTTGAATTTGAAAATCAAAACCTCATTTGAAAGCGTTTACTTAACAAACACACAAATTCCATGGCTTTTATATGAAAAATCATGATTTCCTAGGCAAAACTTCCTCGGCGTGTTACGTGTGCGATGTTGTCAGTGGAGTGTTTAGTTTTTAGTTTGGCAGAGGGACCAGGTTGAAGTTGGAGCCTTGGGGGGTTGGCCACGTTGCACTTGTCTGTCCCCTTGTTCCCTGGCGTGCCAGGGACTCTGTTCACGCTGCTGGTTTTGGTCCCCAGCCTGTCAGCTGAACTGCTCCGACCACGGGCGCTGCGACTCCTTCACCAAGCGCTGCGTCTGCGACCCCTTCTGGATGGAGAACTTCCTCAGGGCGCAGATGGGCGACGGCGAGAGCAACTGTGGTACGTGCAGCCCCTGGAACTGCTCGGCTTTGGAAAGCAGGTGGTGTTTGAAACCCAGGGTGGGCAGAGTAACAAGTACCAGCGCTCTCCAGGTGTCTCTGACGTGGTGCTCCCACGAGGAGACAGTCCCTGCCCTGGTCCAACTACACATCACCTTCTAGGCAGGTGATCCTTGACAGGGAAGTGACTCCTTTTTGGACCCTCTCAATGAACACTAAGAGTTGTGTCCTTTCTTGGTGTATAAATCACACCTTTTCTGTCATGCCCCTGCAGAGCCTTCCCTGCCACAGGAAAGTGAGTTCTATAAAGACAAGGGGTGATGGGCACAAGTTGCTCCTGGGGAGGTTCCAGTTGAACACCAGAGGTACATTTTTCACCGTGAGGACAGACAAACATTGGAATAGTTTCCCGAGGGAAGTGGTAGATTCTCCCACATTGGACAGTTTTAAGTCTCAGCTTGACAGGGTGCTGAGCCGCCTCATGAACTAGAGTAGTACCTAGAAAGGTTGGACCAGATGATCCTTGAGGTCTCTTCCAACCTGGCATTCTATGATTCTATAAATCAACACACCTTGAAAAATGCCCTTGTGCAGAGAGTCCACACGCTGGATCTCAAGCCCCTGACTTCCATGAGTGGGGGATGCTAGCCTCTCATTCTGCAAAGGGTCAGGCCTTTCTTTTTCCTTCTCAGTAATAGTCATCTAAAGTGCAGACTGCAACTGTATGAGGTGCCAAAACATTGTGTTCTGCTTTCAGAGTGGAGTGTGCTCTATGTGATCATTGCATCCTTCCTCATTGTGGTTGCCTTTGGAATCCTATCCTGGATGGTGATCTGCTGTTGCAAGAGGTGAGACTGAGCCTTAACCACCCCCTGAGTCAGTGCTTCAGAGCCAAGTAGCTGCTTTAGGAGGTGAAAGATTCAAACCCATCATCCCAGCAGGTCATCTGCTCAGCCCTGGGATGTTGATTTTTGCCACCCAGTGTTTCAAGTGAAACATTAAAGTTCTAGAACTCTGGGTTCAGTTAAGCAAGATTTGGCTTAGCCTATAAATGTGCAACTGAAGCAACATTTTCAATGTTTTGCTTTGTGATACAAACATAATCTGAAGTAAGCAAGTACTCTCTGAAGATCAGAGTTGTTTTTTCTTCTGGCTTTTTTAGAAATGGTCTGTCTCTGAATTATTTTTCTTCCCCTTTAGACGAAAAGGAAAATCCAAAAGAAAAAGCAAGTACAGGATTTTGGATGCAACGGATCAAGAAAGTCTGGAGTTAAAACCAAATCCAAAAGCAGGTAAAATACGAGAGGGAAAGAGCTCAGCATTTCCAGAATGCTGACTGAGAACACTCCTCCTCAGTGGACTTAAAGTCACAGAGCGAAGCAAGTGTAATGTTAGGCACTGACGGACAAGTCTCAGAAGATCTGAGAGCTTGTTTCAGATCTGTAGATAGGGCATTTAGTCAAAGTATCTAACACTTTAGTTTAGAAATTGGGGCTGGAACTGGCCTGGTCCTGATGTCTCCACCTCCTATCACAGAAGTAGCAAGGGGATATGTGGACACTGCAGGCCTGACCCAGGAGGCCCAAAACTGAATCTTGACACTAGCTTTTCTTGCTCTAAAGTTTTTCACTGGGTTCTCCTGCTTCTTGCCAACTCGCAACTCCTTGGCCGTGGTCTACAGAAAGCATTAATTGAGTGTCACTCAGCATTTCACTGAACTGATGCACTTTGGCTAGTAAGCAAAGGGACCCTGAAAGGAACCTGAAGACACTCACGGACTGGGGAGAGTGATGTTTATTTCTGCCCATCCTACTCTCTCCCCACAAATGACTTGTTCATAAATTTACTCATTTTTGCCCTTGTGAGACTCAAGCTCTGAAAGTTTCACATTTTAGCTCATCCTCTCATTTTTCCAGGAAGCAAATGCCTGTCTTAGGTTGGAGACCATGAAGTCCTCAGTGCTCCCTGTGGCCACTGGCCCTTCCAGAAGGTCCATTAGTCTTCAGTGTTCTTAGCCCAGCGTTTTCCTGCTGGTGTTGCTGTCCTAGAGAGGGCCTGTCAGGTGCTTTGCAAAGAGCAGTGAGTTATTTCAGGCCGCAGCTTTTTTGCTGCGATTGGACCTGATGCCTGACCCGAGTCATGGTCACCTGCTGACTGACCAGGAGAGAAGGGGGATGTGGGACAACCTGTGCCAGGCACAGCCCCACTGAAGGCTGGGGAGCATTTCAGCTGCTGGAATACGTGTTTCACATAAGAATGTGCCTCCTGGTCTTGTTTAGAGGAGGGGTTATTTTAACTGTCTGTGGAAAATAGTCCCTAATTTTTGTTTAGTAGTGGAAAATAACTGCTCATCCTGGTGTTATCCCATTGAGCAGTGTTCCAGCACAGTGAGCAGTGCCTGGCAGCAGCATTGGAGGGCACTGCAGTGGTAGAGCTGCCCAGACCATTCCCCTGAGGACCTGACTGTCCCAACAGCAGGAATCGGACACCCTTGAAGGAAAGCCGGGTGTGCTTCCCTCCCTCAGCACCCATCTCTGCTTTAATCTGGCCATCTGTCACCTCTCCCAGAAGAGCCCCACTGTTAAATAAAGGGCTCCTTGTTCTGCAGTCTGTAGCAAATGTGCCTCAACCCTTGGCTCTCTGGTAACAGCTCATCTTGCTGCTTCCAGGGCTGGCTGCTGACTGAAGCCTTGTTCCCTGCTAGGTATGTCCAGGGAGCTTTCTACTAACAGAGGAAATGTTGCATTTCTCCATTAAGGAAAAGCTAAATTTAAATACTTCCTCTGCTGACAGTCTCAGTAAATGTCTCTCTCCTGTCCATTCATTAATCTGAATTCAGCCTGCTAATTTATCTCTCTCCCCTTGCAGGCAAGTGGAGCAGAGATGAGATTAGGGAGGGTAGGAAGAGCGTAGTGACCTTCCCTCACACACCTGCATGTTCTCACTACAGCCAGGAGCCCTCGGAGCTGTCAGGGCAATTCCCTGAGCAAGGGCAGGGAGCCAAGGCTCCCACGTGTACTCACAGCCCCTTCTGGTAATGGGATTTGCTTTCCTGGCTGTGCCTTGCACTGTCCTGGAGTGTTGTCATGACCTCTGTCATGCCAGAGTGTCTGAAACAGGATCGCTTTGGTGTTAGAGGAAGTGAGTGACACAGCGGGAAGTTTGGTGAAGCTGCTCCTTAGGCAGGATGGGAAGAGGAGACTTAAAAGAGGGAATATGGAGTAAGGTGAGGTGGTTGACCAGTGTTTTTAGTATTTAAAGTATTTTAGTCTTTAAAGTATTTTTAACCTGGGAATCTCTCTCCTTCAAAGGTGGCAGGCAGAAAGCCCAGGTCCTCAACACTAGCCTGATGCACTCGGAGTCTGAGCTGGACAGTGATGAAGCCATTTTCACGTGGCCTGACCGGGAGAAAGGGAAGCTGCTCCGCAGCCAGAACGGCTCCCTGAGGAATGGACAAGTGCAGCTCAAAGCCAAGAACCAGAGGGAGGAGATCCTATAGCTGCCCTCGGGCGGCCCCGCTGGGAAAGGCCGCTCCCGTCCCCGTCCTACAAGGGCCTTTGGAGGCCAGTTTGATTAGGACAACGCTGCTAACTTGTTTCACAGAAAATAACTTTGGTTTTGTGGGTTTCTTTTCATTCAGTTAAAACTGGTTGTACTTGAATTTGGACTCCAAGGGAAATCAAAGGGTGGAGAAGGCAACTGTAAACCTCAGCACCAGGGAAGACAGAGCTGGCATCTGGAGGGCAGCGGGACAGAACCACTTGGAGCAACTGCGAAGGTGCAGGACCCTCCCAGCCCACCTCAGACTGCAGTGGAGTAGACACCCATGGAATTCCAGCTCACTTGCCTGGGAGCTCCTTGGAGAAGGAAGGTCAAGGTTGTGCTTTGAGCTGTGCTCTGAGCTCCCTTCAGGCTCCAGTAGCCTACCACAGGCTGCTGCTGTCCAACAGCTTTCTTCTCTATCACTCCCACCTTCCCTAATGGTTCTAAGCACTATTTTGATTTAGACTTGTACTTTCACATGCATTTGGCTGCTTTTGGGGTGTAGAAGAGGTGGAATCTAAACACTATGGTCACACTTGATCAGCTTGCAGGTAGGGGAGTGTTTTGTAGCTGTTCTAAATGACTGTCAGGCTTTTCCCACTGGGAGTGTTGATGACACGGTGCCTGTTCTGATGTGAAAAGCTGACCTGTCTGTAGTAATTGGCTGGGCTAGGAGACTCCTTCCTGCAGCAAGCTCTCCTGGGTACCAGAGCCAGGAGGGGACACCCACCTTTGGTACCTGTGTCTAATGTCTGGCTTAATTCCAAAGCTGTGAGATGTTGTTCCGTGGCCCCAGCACCTTCTGTTGGTTGCCAAGCCGTCCCTGAGTCTGGACATTAACCATATCTCAGTTTTGAAACACTATATACTGTGGGGTTTTTTGGTTTGTTTTTCCTTAAAATTTGCACAACCCAGACAAACGGGTTCATATCTTCAACTCCCAGCAGCTGGCTGGCAGCTCGGTGGCCTCATGTTGTTCTGGCTGAAGAGCCCCATGTGCTCCTCATGAAGTCCACGCTACTTGGTGGAAAAGGGACCTCTGGGTACCCGAGGGCATTGTGTGGTGAGTGCCAGCAGCAAGAGGCTGTGTCTGCTGCCTGGGCTCGGGGCAGGCATGGGGCCATCCTTTCCCATACCCACTCCTTGATCTCACTGTGCTGCTTTCAGGAGTTGCACCCCTGTCCTTGGGCAGAAATTGGCCTCTTGCTGGCATGAAGGATGCCACTGCTCCTCTGGATGGGTGGGCAGTTTGTTGCCTTTCATTGTGTTTAATTTAAAAACTGGAAACTTGTTTCATTGGCTTTTTTTTTTTTTGAGCTATGAAAGCCAAAAGGCTTTAACTTCCTCAGTTGTATTTATGTTGCTGCACTACTGATTTGTGTTGAGCTAGATGAAGATTAAACACTATTGAATGTGAGGGAATGTTCCCTCGCTGAATGTAGTCATGGCTGCTGCTAAGTTTATTTTTCTGGGCATTCAGCTGTCTTCCTCAGGCACCAGCACTGGAGCCTGCTGCTCTCCTGCCCTCCCGACTGCCAGGCACAGGGGTTGCCTCTCACCTGCCTGTGTCACAGCATGGGCCACCCTCTGCCACCCTCTGCTCCTCTGTCCTGCAGGCAGCAGGTGCTCTGAGCCAGGCTGCCCCTTCCCGGGCTGCTTCTGCGCCCGCTCTCCCGATGGCTCCTTCCTTCCCAGCCCACTGGGACCACACACAGGGTTGGCTGACATGGGATGCTCTGCCTCCAAGGCTGCAGCCTCCAGCTGTGCATGGCTGGACACTTAACCCTTGGGTGACTCCATCCTCTGATGCATTTCCCTTTGTTTGGGTGCAAGGTGAACAGACTATTGAGAAAATGAGGTTTGGAAGCTGCAGGGATTGACCAGGTCTCGTCCTGGGACTGTGGCTGGAAGTGGTTTGTGGTGTTAGAGGAGAGCTGTTGGGCTCTTGCTGGTGCTGGTCGTTGGAGCTTGTGCTTCTGAGTCTCTTGCCCATCCTGGGGATGTTTCCCCTGCGTCACGTCGGGGCTGGTGCAGCGGTTCAGCCATTGGGTGTTTGTGGGTGCAGGAATCAGCACCCACAGCAGACACTGCCAGAGCTTCCCAACAACCCCAGCTTCTTATGGAAGAGGGAAGAATTAAAATCTGTGCAGCTGTTATGGCCAACAGCTTTCTTCAGCCCAGGTTATTTCCTTCATCCTTACACTTGGCCATGGGGTAACAAAGGTTGGGTTAAGGGCAGGCTGGGCTGCCTCTGCCCCCAGCAGGATCCAGTCTGGAGACTTCCTTGCTCCTGGCAGAGCTGGGTTTGTGACAGAGCACAGCTCGAGCTCCCCTTAGGCTCTGCCTCCCATCAGTATTCCCTGGCTGTGCTGCCCTCTTCCTCACTCCACATGTTAACCCTTGGTGCTGCAGGGCTGCAAGAAGCAGGGACCTGCAGCAGCTGCAGCCGGAGGAGCCCCCCCAGGCTGGAGGCAGTGACTTCTGGCCCAGCATGGAGCCCCCTGACCCAGGGGATGGGGCAGATTGTCCACTTCAGTGCACTGTTACCTCAGACCTCTCCCAAGGCAAGTGCACGTGGAGCAGATGCATTATGTGCTGCCCTCTGCTCCTCCCCGTGGTGTCACTTCTGTCACTGCTGGTTTGTTCCCTGAGCATGGGGCTGACCTTGCTGGGACAGTCTCTGCATTGCTATGCATTAGGATTGCACAATTAGGGATCACTGGCTACAAGTTACCCATGTGTGGAAGTTGAAAGCTGAGACATCTGTTAGATGAACCATCAGCTTCACTTGATTTTTGGTTTTCTTCTTTAACGTATTCAAACACTGGTTAAGATCTTTGATGCAAATGTTGCATTTTAGTTTTAAAATAGTTTGCTCTTCTCTTCACTCTTCTGTGTGTAGCAGGGACTGCCCAACCTGTCTGAACTTTGGTTTAATGATGTTTGACTGCAGTGTTACTTGGATCAAGATTAAAAGTAATTTTTTAAAGAAAATGTTTATTGCAAATAAACAGGGAAGATGTTTTGCTGCTGCTCAGCTTTCTTCTTTCTCCAGTTTCTGCTGTGGATCGGTTCCTTCTAAGACCACTGTGCTCTTTGTGTAAGACCTGCTGTGTGTGGGCAGCAGGACGTGCTGTGCTCTGGGCCCTGTGCTTGTGCTGTGCCCTCTGGTCTGTTTATCTGCCCATGATTAGCTTTGCTACTTAAAGACAACTTTCAGCCTAAGGCTGCGGTGACTCTTGGCCCTGGTCTCCTGCTGAGCAGGTACAGAGTCCCCTGACCTGCCCAGGGCTCTTCCTGGCTGTCGATTTCACTGGAAAGTGGGATGGCAGCAGCATCAGGGCTCAAGCTGCAACCACATCAGGGATAACTTTACCTCTTAGTGGAGCTGAAGAGCATTTATTAATTAGTGGAGTCCTTGAAGGAGATTAAGAAGGCTGCCCAGCTGTCACTGTGGCTGGCTACTGTAGGGAATGTGCTTTAGCACCACAGAAGCCAGAAGGGACTTGGTGGCTCCAAGGGACAGATTTTTTGAAGGAGAGAGGAGACTTCCCTTCCCAGGGTTGAGAGGTTGTGCTGGAGCTCTTGGAGTTCATGCTGCTCAATGTCACCTAAGGACATAAGAAGCCAAATCTGGGCTCTGCAGCCCCCTGCCTCTGCAAGGGCAGCAGCAGCTGCCCTCAAAATAAAGCCACCCCAACCCTCCCCAGGCATCAGACAGCTCCTGGTGCTGTAGGACACCTCTGCCTGGCATCAGGGCAGGTGTAGCCCCACTGTCTCCCAGCAGCATCCTGCCTGGGAGCAGCCAGACCTGCTGCCCCTCTGCCATCAGTGCTGGAGGAAGGAGCTGTGTGCATGCAGCCCCTGTCACTGCGGTGCCACAGGCGCCCGAGGCAGAGACCAGGGCATCTGTCCAACTGACCAAGCTGGGGGGCTCCGTGTAGCTGCAAATACAACCCCGAGCTCCCGGGCTCCCCTGGTCCCTGCTCAATCAGTGCCTGGGGCTGGGAGGAGTTAAAAAGGAAAACGTCTCTTGCTGGAGCCTGGGGAGGGAGCTGGGGAGGGAGCACGGGATTTCTGTCTCCGCACACGTTCTCACCCTTCTGCTTGCACTGTCCTTGCACCCACCACATGGATTTGGCGCTGCTCCCCAGCGCCTTGCTGTCGTTAGGATTCCCTGAATTGCTGCTGCTTTTCCTCTTCCAGCAGGGCTCTCCTCGGCCTCTATGGACAGACGGGCAGGAGGTCCCTGCAGCCGTGGGGTGACATGGTGATGGTTACAGTAACAACTGCTCATGAATGCAGGTAATAGCTGTGAGCAGCACCCCTGTGATAGCCTCTGCCAGCAAAGGGAACTGCAGGGATGCTGGTGGCTGCTGGGGACACTGTGGCACTGCTGGCACCCCAGCATAGCTCCTGACAGTGGGAGCTGCCCCCAGGGTTGTGTCAGGGTGGGCAGAGCCCGGGTAGGAGCGTTTCGTCTCTGCCCTGGGAGGAGAGGTCAGGATTTGCAGGGGGCTCAGCTGGAGTGACCCTGTGCTGGCTGTGTTGCAGCAGGAGCTGGTCACCCAGCCACAGCCCACCCTGCTCCCCAACACCAGCACCTTGCACATCCCTCCTGGCTGGGCACAGACCTGGTGTTTGTCCCCGGGTCTCTGCTGGCCCAGCAGGTTGGTTACAGCTGTTCTGGGCAGAGCGTGGCTGGCTGGGGCCAGGGCTGTGCACGGGGAGAGGGTCCCACTGATCGTCCTGACCAAGCAGGGCTATGAAGGGCACCGGGGTGTGAAGCAGGTGCTGGTGTGAAGGCCAGTGGACACCATCACCCTCCATCCATCCGTCTGTCCATCCGTGGGGGGCCCTGTGCACCGAGTGAGTCCATCTTTCCATTGTTCAAACAATCTCTTTTCCACACGCGGTGCCAAAGCCTCCCTGCTCACTCCCGCACGCGCCAGTATATTTAGCTGCCTCTAAGCCTCTACCTTTCCTTATATAGGAGAGGCCAAACGCATTTCGCACTCTCATTATTAATAGCCTGAGAGGAGCTCTTAGGAGGCTGCCAAAAATAGCAGGCAAACAGCGCGCACCCGGGGTGGGGAGGGCGCCGGGGCCGGCAGGGAGCGCCGGGGCTGCCGCGGGAGGGACACCGTGCTGCCTTCCCTGGTTTCTCCCTTTGGGAACCACAATCAGGTGTCTCCCAGCAATCTGCCCCCACCGAGGCCCCCAGCCAGGGTCTCCCCCTGGCCCCCCCAGCTCTCTGCAGGCAGAGGTAGGACCGGCAGGACCCAGGGGGGCAGAGCAGCCCTGTACCCTCTGGCTTTGCCTTTCCAGATGCCAGAACAGCCACTTTGAGGGTGTTGGGGACACCCAGAGTGGGTGGTCTGGGGCAGCCCAGGGATCCTCATCCCCGAGAGGTCCCCCTGGCCTCGGGTAGCCTCTGTGGCTGCAGTGGTGACAAGTCTCACCCTCCTAAGTGCCCCATGAGCTCCACTTCACCCTCTGAGCTGCCCCAGGCTGCTGCTGGGCCCAGCAGTGCACGCTGGCTGTCTCCATGGCATGGCTCCGGGACCCCCACCGGGCACCCAGGGACAAGGGGTGGCTGGCGGGGGGCAGGGGTGCCTGGCTGTGTGCCCGTGGCAGCCCTGGCTGCCTCGTCTGGGAGGGAGAGACTTTCTCAGCAGAGATCACCCGTGCAGCTTGTGTGCGGGGCGCCAACCCCGGGCTGGGGCACGTGAGGAGGGGGCTGCGGGGTGCCCAGCGAGCCGGGCAGCTTCACCTGCACCCGGAGGCATCCGCATCCCAGGCTTAAGGGTCTGCTTTAAATCCCTCCCTCCCTGGCGAGGAACTTCTCCCGCTGAACCGGAGGATGCTGCAAGCTCCTGCGGACGAGCCGGAGGAGTCCTGTGGCAAAGTCAAGGCAAGCGGAGGAGCCGCGTGGTCCTGCCCGGTGTCACCGCTGCCACCAGCCCAGCCAGCCCCCGGCCGCTGTCACCTCCAGAACCGTAAGTGGCCGTGCGGGGCGGGCGGTGGGGATTCTGCGGGGGGTCTGCGGGGCTTTCCCCGCCGCCGCGTTTAACCTTGTGCCGAGCTGGGGCTGGAGATGCTGCTGCGGCCGCTCCAGCCCCGCGCTCGGCTCCCGGCAGCTGCTCAGCGTGGGCAGCCGGGCTGCGGGGCCGGGGTCACGGTGGCTGGTAGCCACGGTAGCCGCAGCATTCGGGCTTAGCACGGGCGGAGGAGCGGGGCCAGCAGCAAACTCTCCGTGGGGTTCAGGGGCGCGCTGGGGCACCCCTGGCAGGTCCCACTGCAGGTGGGTAGTGGGTGCCTGGGTCGGTGGGCAGTGTAGAGGGGCAGAGCCCTGCCTGTCGGCCTGTGGGGGTCCCCCTAAAGCAGAGACAGTTACCACCTCCCCAGGGAGCAGGGGTGCCCTCACTGGGGACACCCCACACTGATAGGATGAGGTGGAAAGGGAAACCAAACTCCTGGGCACTTTAGCATCGTATTTTGGATGTGCATGGGGGGGAAGTGCTGATCCCCATTGTAGGTGCACCAGGGCTCCATGGGCCGTGTGCCCATAGCCCCCAAATGAGTAATGCCTGCAGGAGAAAGGGCAGCAGGACAGGGGCCAGGGTGTCCCCCAGACACCCTCCACCAGCGCTCCCCTTGCACCCACCTCCCTTCTCCTTGCTGGGCCTCTTGTGTTTTTTTTTTTTAAGCGGCCCAGCAGCTGTAGTGGCTGCTGCAGTGGGTTTGCTGGGGAGGCATGAGCCAGGGGGGAGCTGGCTGGGGGGACACGGCTGAATAACAGAACTTGGAAAGGCCCCTGCAAGGCAGCGATTGCAGAGAATGGCTGGGCATGCGGTGCTGGGGGGGAGCAGGGAAAAAAAGACTCTTCCTTTTATAGCCAGGCTGGGGCTGTTGGGTGCCTTGCAAATACATTGGTGCCACAATGGCTGGCTCCAACAGCCCCCCCCTGCTGCTCTGCCTGCCCCCTGCAAGGCTGTTTGCCCCTGATGCCCACAAGCTGTCCTGCCTGGGCCAGGGAGCTGTTCTTGGGACAGGTGGGGGACCTGCAGGCTGCCCAGGTCAGGGGGTTCTTGCTGGCATAGGGGCACAGAGGAGCTGTGGGAGAGGAACTGGCCCAGGGCAGAGCTCCCTGGGGGACTTTGGCCTGGGTACGTGTCTGCAGGCATCAAGGACAGCACTGGGACTGGGGGTGCTTGAAGCTGCCTGGAGCAGTAGGGACACCCCAGGGCTGTGGAGGGGCTTGTGCTGATGACTGGAAATGTCTGGGCACAGGGATGGTGGTGGGGCAGGGCAGGGGCAAGGAGGAATGTTGAGAGTGGGCAGGGGTGGCCTGGGCTGGGATCAGGTGAGATGGGGTGCCCTGGATGCAGAGAGCATCCCGCAGTGCTGGATGTGGTCCTCCAAGGTCACCAGGAGAGCCCAGCCAAGGGCTGTGGGGACAGTGCCACGGGATGGGGCTGTGGTGCCTCTAGCACCGCAGCCCTGGGAGGCTGCCCAAGGTCAGCTGAGGGGGCTGGAGCTGAACTGGGCTGGGAGAGCCTGACCCTGCACTCTGGCTTTGAGGGTCTGGGGTGGGTGCAGCTGCCAGCTTTCGGCTTCCCCTGTGCCCCAACAGCTTGGATGGCTCCTGGGGTCCCCCACACCCCTGCAGCAAAACTGTGGGGCAGCATCCAGCTGTGCTGTGGGGCTGGTGGAACCCAAAGGGTTAAGTTGTCACGTTTCTGCAGCCCCCAGTCTTCCAACACCCACTCAGTCTGCTTCTTTGGGGGGCCAGGCATGCTGGTCTGGTCAGACACTGCTGCACCACTGCTGCTGGGTTGGGTGTGTGGGTCCTGGGAGCCTTGTCTATGGGGTCCCCAGTGCCAGGTCCCTTGGGACCAGCCATGTGGGAGGTCCTGGGGTACCGGTGGAGCATCCTGGGGGGATGTGGCTGTACTGGTGGTCCCGTGGTGACGACTGGTGGCTCGTCAAGCAGCACCTTCACTGCCTATGGGTGCTGTGAGCGGGGCCGGGGGGGGATGAGTGTGTACTTGGCACCCACCGGCTCCTTGCAGAGCTGCAGCGTGTGGCCGCGGCTCCCAGCGCTGAGTCACGGCCGCGCCGGGCCTGCCCAGCCCCGCGTCCCTCCCGCCGCCTCCCGGCCCCCCGTGCACCCCTTGCTGGAAGGGGGCAGGGCTGGGACCTGAGGTTTCAGCTGAACCCCCCTCCCCTGGGCAAGGGCATCTCTAGCCTCCCCTGCCGTGTGGGGAAGGGGTGAGGAGGGCATGGGCACGGGTCTGACCTCGGGGTCCTTCTCCTGGCCTTGCAAATCAGCCGGGCAGAGAGGGTGGGGAGTGGCAGGTGCATCCTCCCCTCCTCGGGTGCTGGTCCCAGCTGCACCCGCTGCTCTGGCACAGGGGCTGCAGGAGAGAGGGGGACAGGGTGGTGCGGGGTGCAGGGGGAGATTCTGAGGGGCTGCAGGGGTTGTGTGGGGTGCTGGGGGGGAAGGGGATGCAGCAGCAGTGGGGAGCCCTGCCAAGAGCCAGGGCCGATGGGAGCCCCCCCTGCAGGAGCGGGTCCGAGGGCAGGCACCCACCTCGGCCGTCTGTGAGGCTCCTGGGACGTGGCGCTCGGTCACGGTCCTGTCTGGGGTTGTGCAGCCCCTCATGGTGCCCCGCAGCCCAAACTGCCGAGCCGCTGCCATGTCCTAGGGTGTCCCACCGCCCACAAAGGGCAACCCCCGGCGAAAATACCGGGTGGGGGGCGTGTCGCCAGGCTGATCACCCTGCGGCCAGTGCCGAGGCTCCGGGCACAGTGCGCTGGCCGCGGCACCGTCCAGCATTCCCACGGGCACTACGGGACTGAATGGGCAGTGCCACCACCGGGGCTGCACCTGGGTGCAGGCAGAGGCCGGGTCCAGGGGTGGCAGGGGGTCTTTCTGCAGCCCCTGCCCAGCCTCAGGCTTCACTGGCTCCTTCCAGGGTCCCACTGCCCTGCGGGGGGGTGGCCCCAAGCCCTGTGTGCCCAGCCCCACGCTGCCTCTCTCTCCCTCCCAACCCTACATACTTCTTCATATGCCCATATGGAGTCGGCCGGCGTTATGGAATGTTAAGAAGTATGTATTTTTGGGCTGGGACCCCCCCCACCAGCATGGGCCTAGGAGATGCTCCTGGAGAAATGGTGTGTCCCTGGGGCTGGTAAAAAGGAACCAGATCAACTTGCAACTGGATTTGGTCCCCTTCAACCAGCTGCAGCGGCACATGCACCGCAGCACCCACTGCATCCTCACCTCCCCAGCCCGGGGGGCTGCTGCCCGGGGGTCCTGCTTGTGTCCTGACCCCAGAGCACTCGAGGTGAGTAGTGGGCACAGCCTGTAGGGAAAGGGGGTTTGCAAAACGGGGCTTTGGCTGTTTGGTGAGGCTGCCTGGTGCAGGGGAGGCAGCCGGAGGGGCTGTGACTCTGCTGCTGGCTGGTGCAATCCCCGCGCTGCCCAGGCCCTGCAGCCCAGAAGCCTCCTTGAAACCCGTGGAGCTTCACAAAGTCTGAACTGTTGGGAAATGCCCCATAAAGCCCCAGCAGCCACAGCCCGGGGGTCTGGGGCCTCTTCCTGCCCTGCTTGTTCTCCCCACCACAACCCCCGCTCGTCCCACCCCCACGAGGGTCAGGGAGGGGTCCCCATGGGGAGCAGTCCTGGGGTGCTATCCTGAGGACGGGCGAGCCACAGCCCCCCTGCCCAGCTGCCTCCTGCGCCAGCAGAGCCAGGCACACCAAGGGTAAACATTGAGATAATCCAAGAATTTGGGAAACCGAAACTCAGCAGAGCATTTCCTGGAATTTGGCTGCCATGACATCACCCGAGGCCCCTGCAGGCAGCAAGTTTCCCTCCAGCCACACTGACCTTTCGGTCGGAGACGGAGGATTGTGAGTGAGTCAGGGTGTTGGGGCGTTTGGGGATGGCACCCCCTTTCCAAGAGGGGGGCAAAAGGGGGTGGCTGCTCGCCCCGCTGGGTTGGTGGAGCGGCAGGCGAGGGCTGGGAGGAAACACGGGGTCTGGGAGTGGATCTCAGCTTTTGTAGGGTGGCCGGGGGGTCCTGGGGAGGCAGGATGGGATTTGGGGGGGCTGTGGGTGCCTGTGAAGGACAGCAAGGCCCAGCTGGCACCTTTGCCACCCACACCCCCTTGTTCTTGCTTCCTGAAGGACCAGACTCGTATCAGACCCTCTTTCTCCAGGAGCTACCTCCCCAAGTCAGCCCACAATGAGTAAGTAGGGGGGGTTGGGGGCACAGGCTCCACAGCAGGGCAGTGTGGAGGCTGTGGGCCACCAGGCACAGAGCAAACTGCCCTCTGCTTTTGAGTGGGGGCACAGGAGGCCTCGGGCAAGTGGTTCTCATGGGACGGGGACAGGACCAGGGCTGGGGGTGGGGGCAGCAGGGCTGTGCCAACAAGGCCTTCACTTCTGCAGTGTTTTGGAAAGGCACAAGCTGCTGTCCTGGTGGTGTGAGGTGCTGGGATGCTCCTGGGAAGGGGCATATACTGCTGCAGTGGGCAGGAGGTGGTCTGGGGGTGGAGGCAGGGGGTGGAGGAGCCCCTCGCAGTGCTGCCCCTGCCTGCTGACCACCCTCACTCTTTGTTGCAGACATTGTCGGCTCTTCAGTGGGGACAGCCTTAGCAATTGGTAAGATAAAGGTGGGCACAGGGCTGGCTGATGCCATGTGGGAATAAATCAGCTTCACACTGCTGCTTGGCACACATAGACCCCTCTTGGGTGGTAAAGCAGGGCAGGAAGGGTGGCAGTGGGCTTCCCCCTTTTCCCCTCTCCTCCCATCCTGCTGGGCACTTCCTGGGGTTCTGCAGAGGCCAAGGGTGGCTGAAGCCAGGTGGGTCTGTGGGGGCTGCTGCCAGCCTCGCTGCCCCTGCCCCGCCGGGCACAGGGTGCCCAGCCCTCCTGAGCGAAGCTATTCCTGCCTGCCCTCCTGCCTGCCATTTTTCCTTCTTAGGGGTGAAAAAAGCACTCATTGGAGCCGCTGCTGGAACCGCTACTGGAGTAGGTGAGAATCAGACACCAGAGGAGCAGTGCTTGGGTTTGCTGCTGGGGCCCACTCCCCGGCTGGGGGATGTGGGTGGCACAGACCACGCTGACACCACCATGTCCTGCCTGCAGGGCTGGTATTTGCCATCCCAGCGGTGGTCTCTGCGATGGGATTTACAGCAGGTGGCATCGCCGCCGGGACCCTGGCTGCCAAGATGATGTCGGCAACTGCCATAGCCAACGGGGGAGGAGTGGCTGCCGGCAGCACCGTGGCCGTGCTGCAGTCGGTCGGTGAGTGGGGAGGGCAGGGAGCTGAGCAGGGCGTGTCCCCACAGGGTTATGTGCTGGTAGAGCCAGAGCAGCCCTGGAACCATCATCAGTCCAAACCACCCAAAACTGCGGGGAAGGGAGAAAGCTGGGATGTGGTGGGAGGAGTCGGGACTTGCTGGGGTCGGGCACCTGAGGCTGAGGACCCCGGGGGCCGTGCAGGTCTGCTCCTCTGCCAAGAACAACACCTGCGTTCATTGGCAGTGCTGGTAGGGGCTGGAAGGGGCTGGTTGTGCTCAGGGAGCAGAGTCCACTCCCAGGCCCACCCCTCGGGACAGTCAGCAGAGGTCCTTGGCTTTCTCTGCTGGCTGCTCTGCCCCTCAGCACCCAGGGCCGATGCTCCTGGGGCACCGTGTCTGTCTTTGCAGGAGCTGCAGGTCTCTCTCGCTTGGTGCCAAAGTTGGGCTGTCTATGCTGGGGCCACTTGGTGCAGCTGTTTCCAGGTTCTTCTAGTGACAAAGCCAAGCGAAGCCAAAGAGGTGCCCAGGCTTGGGCCTCAGACCCCCCAACCCCTCTGCTCCCTCCTAAGAGCTGCGGATCTGCTTGAGCAAGGAGCGCTTTGAACCCAATAAAGGTGGTTCTGCAGGCAGGTGTCGTGGTGGTTGTTGTGCGGCCGGGACCCCCAGTGCCTGGGCTTGGCAGTGGTGCAGGGACAGCCCCAGACTGCTTCCAGTCCCACCCTCTGCCCCTGCCACCTGGCCAGGCTGGCGAGAGGTGTGTGAGAAACCGTGTCTAACTCCCGCTGTGCGTGGTGACAAGTGGCAGCCTGGACAGGCATGTGGCACGTGTGCCACACTGTGTCCCGAGCAGGGGTGAACGGGGCTCTCCCTGCAGACCCAGCTGCCCCTGGGCCCGTCCCAGGATGCCCACTGATGCCCCAGCTGGGAGGGTTTGGCCCCGGGACCCTGCACCACCCTCTCTTGCTCCAGCCTTGGACCCTCACCGATGTTTGCCGTGACCTCCCCATCCCAGACCCCCACTGCGACCCTCCAGCACCCCCGCTGGGATCCCCAGCATCTCTCCCGTGCCCCCTCCACGTACCTGACCCCGCACACAGAGACGCCCCAACGCAGATCTCCGCCTCCTCCCCCGCCACCTGCTGGGAGGGGCCCCGGGGCGGGGACGGGGGGACGGGGCAGGAGGGCGGGAGTGCGGAGCGGGCAAAGGGAGCAGGGCGCAGACAAGGATGGAAGGTACGGCGGGCAGGGTGGGGAGGGTAGCCGTGGTGGTGGGAACCCCGGGATCCCCCTCTTCTCCCGTCTCCTCCCATCCTGGCTAGCCGCTTCCGGGGGGCAGCAGGGGCCAGGGGTGATTGAAGCCAGCTCGTCCCAGGGGGGCTGCTGCCAGCCTCGCTGCCCCTGCCCCGCCGGGCACAGGGTGCCCAGCCCTCCTGAGCGAAGCTATTCCTGCCTGCCCTCCTGCCTGCCATTTTTCCTTCTTAGGGGTGAAAAAAGCACTCCGAGCTGCTGCTGGAACCGCTGCTGGAACCGCTGTTGGAGTAGGTGAGAATCAGACACCAGAGGAGCAGTGCTTGGGTTTGCTGCTGGGGCCCACTCCCCGGCTGGGGGATGTGGGTGGCACAGACCACGCTGACACCACCATGTCCTGCCTGCAGGGCTGGTATTTGCCATCCCAGCGGTGGTCTCTGCGATGGGATTTACAGCAGGTGGCATCGCCGCCGGTTCCCTGGCTGCCAAGATGATGTCGGCAGCTGCCATAGCCAACGGGGGAGGAGTGGCTGCCGGCAGCACCGTGGCCGTGCTGCAGTCGGTCGGTGAGTGGGGAGGGCAGGGAGCTGAGCAGGGCGTGTCCCCACAGGGTTATGTGCTGGTAGAGCCAGAGCAGCCCTGGAACCATCATCAGTCCAAACCACCCAAAACTGCGGGGAAGGGAGAAAGCTGGGATGTGGTGGGAAGAGTCGGGACTTGCTGGGGTCGGGCACCTGAGGCTGAGGACCCCGGGGGCCGTGCAGGTCTGCTCCTCTGCCAAGAACAACACCTGCGTTCATTGGCAGTGCTGGTGGGGGCTGGAAGGGGCTGGTTGTGCTCAGGGAGCAGAGTCCACGCCCAGGCCCACCTCTCGGGACAGTCAGCAGAGGTCCTTGGCTTTCTCTGCTGGCTGCTCTGCCCCTCAGCACCCAGGGCCGATGCTCCTGGGGCACCGTGTCTGTCTTTGCAGGAGCTGCAGGTCTCTCGCTTGGTACCCAAGTTGGGCTAGTGTCAGCTGGTGCAGCAGTTGGTTCCTTGGTGCCCACTGGGAAAGACAAGGATGACAAGGGCAACAAGGACGACAGTGACAAGAAGGACGACAGTGACAAGAAGGACGACAGTGACAAGAAGGACAACAGTGACAAGAAGGACGACAGTGACAAGAAGGACAACAGTGACAACAACGAGAACAACGATGACGATGACAGCAATGACGATGACAGCAATGACCATGACCGGTCCGTGTTGCAGTGACAAAGCCAAGTGAAGCCAAAGAGGTGCCCCAGCTTGGGCCTCAGACCCCCCAACCCCTCTGCTCCCTCCTAAGAGCTGCGGATCTGCTTGAGCAAGGAGCGCTTTGAACCCAATAAAGGTGGTTCTGCAGGCAGGTGTGGTGGTGGTTGTTGTGTGGCCGGGACCCCCAGTGCCTGGGCTTGGCAGTGGTGCAGGGACAGCCCCAGACTGCTTCCAGTCCCACCCTCTGCCCCTGCCACCTGGCCAGGCTGGCGAGAGGTGTGTGAGAAACCGTGTCTAACTCCCGCTGTGCGTGGTGACAAGTGGCAGCCTGGACAGGCATGTGGCACGTGTGCCACACTGTGTCCCGAGCAGGGGTGAACGGGGCTGTCCCTCTCAATCAGCTGGGTTTCACTTCCTCTGCTCTGTGTAATTAATTACCTAAAGTAAATGCGTTGAGTGGTAGCATTAGTCAACAAGCAGACACAGGCCTTCCCTAGCACTATTGCTGTTCACACGCCAGCATTCCTAATCCTAGTCCCAATTTTCCCTGTCTCCTGGAGTGAACACCAGCTGTCCCTGTGCAAACCCAGCTTGCCTCTAATGATGGTATGAATGTGTGAGCTGCAGAACAAAAATGAACAGTCATAATAAGAAAAATAATAATAAATTAAGGACCCATTAAAACAAATACTCTCCCTTGGACCCTCCCATGCCTGGTGGTGATCATGGCTGCCCAGGGTGTGCATCATTTTGGACACTCTCACTCGTGCTGCCCAGAACATTTCATCAGCACTCAAGTCCTTTCTTTGCCTGCAATCCTGGTGTGTTTTCCAGGCCCATCTCCATTTCAACCAGGAGCAACGCTCGGTGTGAGCTGTTTTTCAGCCACATGGGACAGACCAAACCTTTGCGTGAAGCTATTAAGCTGCTATTTTAGTGATGCCTTAAGAACAACTAACACCTGCCCCATCCCCCCCGCTAATATCTGAGAGATTCTGCTTTGAAACTGAGATTCCAAGATCATACAGGAAATGAGGATGTAGCCTTTTATTAAGGTTAAATTTTTTTAATCACTTTTCCAGAATACAGATACGATTCAAACAAAAACTATTTTTGGGGGTCTCAATAATTCACTTATTAATACCATACATTGAACTCTATAAATTCTCATATATGAAAAAAATCTTTTTAATATAGGTTATGATGCACTGGTGACCTATTTAAATCTTTTAAAGTAACACTTTGCAGTTATATAGCACCTTTCATCACGGGGCTGCAAAGGTTCCTACAGAATTCAGCCTCATAATGCCCAAACGAGGTAGGAAAGTCTGGCCAATTGACAGATGGGAACAACCGAGGTACACATGGGCAAGGGACCAAACATGAGGCTTTATCTATACAACAGTAGTGATGTGTACACTGGATCCTGGGCTGTAAAATTATTCAGTGGCTTAACTGGGGACAAAGTCAAGACTTGTCACCCACACCCTTCTCTTAAAGGAAGACACCTGTTTCCCAGTAGTTTGAAAGACCTTTTAAAATTGTTCTGGCTTTTTTCTGTTACAAATATGTAGCAGAGTCTAACAAGTCCCAGACTTGTGGAGCTCAGACCCCAGGCATGTTGTTCCTTGGCATATCTAATAGTTGACCACACAATTCAGGGCCCAGGGCTAACGAGGCTCTTGCAGCCTCCACCAAGCCCCAGCACCAGGAAGCTGGACCCAGTTCGTGTTTGTGAACATTGTGCACTTGGTCACTTAAGATCTGGTGTTGGATGCTTTGTATACCTGACTGTTCAATTGTAGTAAATTTCCTCTTTCCCTCCAAGCAGATGATAGCCTAAGATATTTCAGGTTTAAAACTGTATCTGTGGTGAAAACTGTTAGCTCAGTGAATATTCTTGTCTGATGGAAATTTAAGTGCTGTGGCTAAAAGAACCCAAGCTGCCTGGGCCCCTTTGAGCCTTCATGACTCTTAAAACCATTCTACAGGCTTGCACCACTCCCTGGGCCAGACTAGCACCATCAGCTGAGCACTAATGACTTCCATGGCAGCAGCATCTATTTTTCACCTTCAAGATAAAAAAAAATCCATCTCGTAAATCAGAGTGAACTTTAGCTGCACTGACAAGAGTCCAAGAGGCAAAAGTAGGCACCCTGATGCCAAAGGGCCTCCAAGCAGAAGGTATGTGACCAGAGGAATTGAAACTAAAACTACTTACTTTGTTAATTCTATTATTGACCTGCACTGAAACCTTTCTTATTTCAGAGCCACTTCATAAAAGAAGTTTACACATTTTAACAACTTTGCTTTCAGCCAACCAATCTTAAAGTGATTCAACTTTCCTTGCTGAGAGAAGATAAAAGGTAAATTATCTTTAATTCCAAGTACCTGGAAAAAATTAATGTGTGTGAAAGTGTTCTCAGACAAGAAAGAGAAAGAAAAATGAGTATGTTACTCACAAGATAAAATATTCTACTTTGTTCTGTGGGGATAGTTCTGTTCATGTCTATCAAGGGACAACTCAAGATGTGGTGATTATTTTTCAGACGATCCCCACCCAACAAAAGCCTGCCCACCATACAGCTTGTCCCAGCTGCTCCCTTGCTTATTCCCTAGGGACGAATGCCAGGGAAGGAGGGAGCACGCAAAGGCAGCTGCCACAGCCATGAACAGCTGCACTCCTGCAGGGGATGCCCAGGAAATACAGGAATTCCTGGATCCTCCCCCTCTCCTACTGCCACCAAGGTTCTGGGCATAACCACAACAGACACAGCTCAGACTTCTTTTATCCCCTGCAGACCTACACACTATTCTTGCCAGTATGATTTTCTTTCCCCTGAAACATTCTATCAACCATCCCAACCCAAAACACCCTGCTTGCTGTCCCCCTGCTTCAACAGAACCAGAGACCAGCCTTAAGGAGCACCACTGAGCCCCCACATGCTGGGTCATTCCCTGGCTGAAACGTCTCCCCGGGGAGTGCTGGGGCAGGACATGAAGAGAGCAGGATCTTTGATCAGAAATGACAGACACAGATGGGCTTTGATCAGACAGAATCAGGGGCAGGTTTACTTTTCACATAGTTTTCTGTATTAAAAAATACATCAGTGAAATCTGTTACAGGCAGGGACAGGACTACCGAGTACACAACGTCAATAGACTACTTTCTGATTTTATTTTTGTTAAATTACTTTTGTTACTGCTAGAAAAATAATTAAAAAACAAAACCAAACAAAACAAAAAAAAAAAAAAGGAAATATAATTCAAGGCTGTTGATTTTCATCTTTTGAAATTTTAGTGACAAGATCAAATATCAGACCCCTGTTACAGAAGATGGATAACTGACCAGAGCTAGATAAAAACCATACAATTCTTTTCTTTAAAAATAGTTTGGGTTCCCAATGAATTTGTGACCACTGGTCATCAGAAAACACATCTATAGCTTGAGAAAACAGAGATACAATCAGTATCTGATAACGTCCTGTCCTCTAAACACAATGTGGGAGCTCTTCTCTTCAAAAAGACACAGTAACAGCCAAGCCTTAAAAAAACCTCTTTCGATTTCCAACACTATGACTAAATCTCTTTGGGTGGGGTGGGAAAAAAACACACACGGTCATTTTCTACCACAGTTCCGTTGTCAGAAATAATACTGCATCCTTAGCACAACACTGCACGTGTTGCAAAGGTGGAAAGAGAAAGAGTGCATGTATCTTCCACTTGAAATGACACGGTCCTCCAGGTTTGCCTTATAAAATAACCAAAACCGTAGGAGTAGGGAGAGAGGAGAAAGGAAAGCTGCCTTAAGGGAAAAAAAATTTCCGCGCACCACAGTATTTGCTAGATTATATTGACAGACTGCAGAGCTACTGGGCTAGGGAAGGGATTTTCTGCACATACCCCAGGACAGTGACTCTCCTGTACATACCCCAGAAATGTTCGTCCCGTAACATGATCGCTCTCCAGTTTGACCTACAGCTCCTCTTCCACGGTGAAGACCCAACAGAGCTAGAGCTGGTGTGAGCCTGACCGAGAGCTAGAGTCTGGCATCGTGTGACCAGGTAACAGCAGCCAGACAGTTGTCCACTTAGAGCTTCCCTGGCAGCCACGCCAGCAGCTTCTGCCTTCCTGACATTTGATCCCAGTTTCAAATAAAATTATAAAAGCCTCTGTGTAACAGAAGGTGTCAGTTTGCCTGAATATCACCACTTTCTCTCCTGTCCTCGTGAAGAGCTCTAGGATCTCCACGTGCTCTTTGGCAGCAAGGACTGCCAGCCATCAGGCTGAGAAGCCACGTGAGCCACAGTCTAGCTCTCCATGCCTAACATTATTGTGGTAGGTTTTACACAACCATTTTCCTTAAAAATATCTCACGACTTTTTAAAACCCTAAAATGATAAAGGATTTCTGCACCACTCCAATAGGTTAGTTCATCTGGAATTTGTTCAGAGGATTTATCGGTGCCACAGGGCGTTGCTTCTTGCAGCTTACACAGCTTGCTTCCTTCCAGTTCCAGTTTGTACATCCACTGTGGTTCAGAATACACCTGCAGGTGACACGATCTCGGCTTACTGGATACACATTTTCCAAAGGCTGGACATATTCACAGTTTGGTGCTTCCGATGTGTATTCAAAGGAAAATACCCCACTTCAGTTAGTCTGATAACTCAATATCAGAGTCCTCTGATTTGACTTTGGCAAGTTCTTCATGTACCTCCCTCACCATAAGAATACGTGTTAACATGATGTCCAAGGTTCCTGGGTCTATGGGCAGTGTGGAATACCACATGGGGCTGTTGGGCACACAGGAGCGCTCGGGCTGCAGGTAGAACACGTCGCTCCTCTGCTTCACACTTTCGGAGCTGGCAGAGGAAAGGAAGGAAGGAAGGAAGAGCACGTTATGGGAAGGCAGCAGGAACAGACCTACTCACAAGATGTCCAGGAGAAACAGGAAAGAAAATTAAAGTTACTTTGGGACAACATCACAGTAATTTGAGCAGCATAATTAAAATATTTCTGTTTGTGACTTGGATCCCCCCTCCAACTTCGGGACAGTCAGGCTGTTTCCAGGTCACTTCACATTAGTTGCTTATAAAAGAAGCAAAGAAAATTACAGTGACTTCTTTGCAGATGTGGTTCTTCCATCACAGTATCATCCAGTTAATGGTACTAGCATCTTGATATGATTGATAGCTGCATTTGATGTTCAATCTCGGAATTGCTGTGTACTTTGGCACAGGGAATGCTGAAGAGAGCAAAACTGAATCCCAGGTGGCCTGCTCATGGTGCAGAATGGGAAGCCCTGCTTGGAAGACTGACTGTCTGACCTGGAGACAGCTTTTGGGTAGGAAGACTCAAGAGTAAGGATCCTTCCTGCCTGGCTTTGAAATATTCCCCTTAAGACAGCAAAGTGGGTTTTCACTGCTGCTGGCACCACTGCAGGGGCTCAGCCATGATATATGATGAAGAGTATTAAAACTGCCCAAGCACAGCTAAGAGCTTCTAATGATACACAAGTGAAGACAAGGAAGATAAGAAGGGGAAGACAAATAGTCAGGGCACCTGCTAGGCATGTATCTGCCTAAGGAATGGGACTATTTGTAGTAAGCTCAGTAGGAGCATTTTTGAGGGTGATTTGTTTGAGGTTTAGCTGACACTAATGAGATGCTGTTTCATTTTGCATGTGTATTTTCTTTGAAAAGAGAAGAACATCATATTCTACCTGCTCAATGGTCTAACTGAAGTTCACATAGGAACAGGAGAGACAAAATGATTTATATCCATGTCTTTGCTATATTCTCCTTTCTAATTCCCAAATAAAAGTTAAGCTCTCATTTCAGCAAGCAAAAGCTATCAGCAGTTTTACCTCATTCACACTTCTCCTGCCCTCTTTCACAAGGAACTGATGTCAGGGTATTAGTTACAAGCTTCTTGAAAGAAGTATCATGTATGAGAATTAAAGGAGATGAACCACAGAATCATGGAATAGTTTGGGTTGGAAGGAACCTTAAAGATCATCTAGTTCCAACCCTCCTGTCATGGGCAGGGACACCTCCCACTAGACCAGGCTGCTCCAAACCCCATCCAACCTGCCCTTCAACACTTCCAGGGATGGGGCAGCCACAGCTTCCCTGGGCAACCTGGGCCAGGGTCTCACCACCCTAAAACTAAAACATTTCCTCCTAATGTCTTACCTGAATCTCTTCAGTTTTAATCCATTCCCCCTTGTCCTTTCACTACAACCCCTTGAAAAAAGTCCCTCCCCTGCTTTCCTGTAGCCCCTTCAGGTACTGGAAGGTGCTATGAGGTCTCCTGGAGCCTTCTCTTCTCCAGGCTGATGGGCAGTCTCCAGTCATGGACACCACTGTAATGCTCCTTGTCTAAGTTTCCACCCTGTGGATGTGTAACCAGGCCTTTACAGAACAATTCTCTTTCTGTACCTCTACTCTTGACTCACCACCTGAATCAAACACTACCTGTTTGCTGAGCATCAGCAGTGCTCCTACTGGCAGTGCTGGAAGGTCAACTCTGTCCACATGGAGGGAGCAGGAATCAGAGGGAGGAACTCATAGCACAGGCACACAAGGTCTAAGCAGGATCCTTGCCCAAAGGCCAGTTCTAGTTTACATGTGGATCAAAAATAAAATTCTGTCACTTACCATTTTGATAAGTAAAATTCATACAGTCGGACTGGACATCGCAGGGGATTGTCTGTGTTTTCAGCCATTTCCACTGCTGTTGAAACCTCCTCATCTTCACTGCGTTTCCTTTTGCCTACAGACAATTTATCTGGATACAAAAAAATGGCACCAAGAAGTTCAGTGACCAACGGTGCTTTTGAGAACCAGCCCTGGTCTTGCAGCCTAGTGCCAGCCTGAGGGGACTTTGAAACACACACAGACACCCCACTTGAACTGATTCCCTCTCACTACTGGTTCGATCCGCTGGATGGGCAGAAGCTGCATGTGCTGCAGGGTTTACAGCCCTTTTCTCTTCTAGAACATCAACAAGAAACAGTATCGAGCAGAAAAATACGGAGGATTTATTTTTCCTTAATAAAGCAGAATTCAGGTAGCACACTGGAACATTAACTGAAGAAGCCAATAGGACCAGAGACTTCCCTTCTACAAATACCCAAAACTAACTGCAAACAAAAACCTGTCTGTCTTTGCCTTGAGATTAAGGTGTGAGGCCCTGCTCACATGGCAGCCCTTAGCTTAACCTAAATTGCTCTCCTCCATTTGGGCTGCTTTGTTTGTCCACTGCACAGACCTGGGATGAATCTGGGAATTAAAAGACCATGATTAAGGGTCTGAATCTCAAGAACATGAAGTCTTGAAAAAAGGATTTCAGAAAAGGCCTTTAACTCATGCAGTTGTTAATAAAGCTTTATGCAAGCCTAGGATGTTATAACAGACAATTAAAGATGTTGAGCCAGAAGTCTGGCAACTCTTTTGGAAGTTCTTACTTGGTGCCTTGGCTCATGCAGATTTTCTCTTTGAACCCTACTAGAGTGAAACAATGGTGAAAAAGTACAGGACAGCAGCAGAAGTCAAATGACTCATAGCTCTGCTTCCTGCATAACCTATTTTTCTCCCGAGTCTTGTTTTTCTTTAAAAAAAGGAGCAGACAATACAAACATGATTGCAAAAACTCAGATGATCAGGAAGCATTCACCTACCTGAGTCTACTTCTTGTTTTTGAAAGGGTGGGAAAAACCGTAAATATGTCATCTTAGTATTATACTTCAGAATTCGGGTGCGCCTCATAACATGGGCAAAGGAGAGTTTCAGGTGCTCACTGACATTCTTTAGTTGGAAGTATTTGGTGTTGAAGAACAGAAGTGTGTTCAATAAAACAATAGGGGAATATGCACCCAGCTGTTTACATTCCCACAAGTGCTCCTCTTCAATTCTCGAGAACATGTAACCTAGAGACAACGGGCAAAGAAACAAGAGGAGGGTTATTTATGCAATTTTGGGGCTGCCCCCTATTCAGTTACAATCTTTCAGTTACTCCCTTTTGGCTAACCTTGTATATGAATGAACTGCCAATCAGATCAAATTCAGACCTATCATAAGCAACTGTAATTCTGACAAAACCAAGAACACCACGTGCACAAAGGTAAGAGGGAGAGTGGAGGACCAAGCTGTGGAACAGTATCATCTGCCAGTTCCTGAAGAATGGAGAGAAGGATACAGAGGAAGAGTGCAGACACCAGCAGAATCTCACTAAGTTCTAACTTCCCTGTGTTAAACCACAGTCAGTCAAGTGCAAAAATGTGTAATTCCTAACACATGGAGCATGAGTTTGAAATGCACCATCTTTATACACAGATAGCCCATTGTGATTATCGTAAATTAGGAAAAGGAGATATGGAGGCTTATAAGTGATGTTAAGTGAAAGAAAGTATCACTGTATGCAGTAGTCTATAAGCTATTGGATTATTTCTATATTAAATACAAGGTTCATTTTCTACATGAAAAGCCAGTCATGGATCCATGTATGGAGTTCCCAACATCACATCACTCAGGTTTCACTGATCTGAAAAAGACCTTGTGCCCTAATACAGCTGGTGTCCAGCACACAAACTGCATGACCATACCTGAAAGACCAATTAAAAATATCTGCAGAATTTGGGAACTCTTAATTTGGAAGTGACTGAGGTGAGAAGAACTTGGAACTGAGGAGTCAAGACATGACTCCAGTGGTTTGCTAATGAGATCCTTGGATTTATGAGTATTCCCAGTACTGGCAGGGAAACACCACTGTGACTGTACATGGCATTTGCAGGAAGTCATCTCAAATACTACAAGCAGTTCTGGCTACCTGCATTCAAAAAAGACTAGCCAAAACTGGAGGGAAAAGAAGAACTAGCATGTTGACTACCGGAATGGAAGCCTTTCTCCCAAAGGAGTCAAGAGATTGGTCAGAGGCAAAGGTGTGTTTAAGTGCAATCCATAACTGGTAGAGACAAACACAAAATCCATGATGCTAATCTACCACAACCACCAGATGGAGGAGAGATTGGAGACTAATGGGAATGCCTGAGAGTACATCCTTCTTCATGGCATTGAGAAAATATCAATTTATAATATGGTTTTGTCATGCAGCTACACAAAACAAAATAATTGTCCTACCATTTGGAAGAATTGTAGGTTCCCAGATTTTCAAAAGTTTTGTAAGTTCAATCATAAACCTGGAATAGGGCTCGGTAAAAATGTTATCTATTCTACCATTCTCAAACAGGTACTACAAGAGAAAAAAGAGGAAGACATACAGTTTGTGAATATATGACATTACAGACAAGATACAGGACATCAGATTATTTTCCTTTCTGATGTCCCAGTGTCTTACTGTCCAAAACACTTTGTTGAAATCTTCCCTAAGAGATTGAATCAAATAAAATTTTCTGCAGGGACTGGGATCTCCCCAGTATGAAATGAGAGATCTAGGCAAGAATTATTATTAATATTCTAACTTCTAAAGCTGTTTTCTGAAAAAATATCATCCTCTAAGTGTTAAATATTCTTGAAAAAAGTCTGCCTATAAAAACAAGAGTTATTGAGTACCCTTCTATTGAGCAGGACTTCACATACTAATACCCCCTGACAACAGCTCCAGGCCCAGCACCAGGCTGCTGAAACAGCTCAGCTTTCACATCAATGTGAAAGTCCCTTAAGTTCTCATCAAGCAGCAATTAAAAATAAAAGTTTTCTGCAAGCCAGGAGTGTGTATCAAAACTAAGTCAAAACCGGAACACAACAAAAATGCTGGTATTCCTCAACCTCATCAATGGTACTTCAGATTTCAATACTTTCCACATTTTTTTTGAAGCACAGCCAGAAGGAAAAATAATTAAGATAATTCCATGCCTGGTCAAATTACAGTTTTTACATTTGCAGTAGCTTTTGATTCTTTACCTTCAAATGACTGTTTAAAGAACAAACAGGCTATTCTGAAAAAAAGTCACTGGCAGAAATACACTCAACTGAGACAGACTTTTCAACAGAACTTTATTTATATTATCCTAGGTTTGTACTGCAACTGTTTCAAGTTGTCCTACACAGGCAGATTGCAAGGACTCATTACATTGCTCTTAGCATTCACTAATTGCACTGCTATTATTCCCACTGTATTTGTTTTGTAAGTGTTGCCAAAATAACAGGCATCTGTCTAGTCACTGAAGGAGCTCAATCTTTGCTGACACAATTATTTTAGATTTAAAATATTCCATCACAAAGGACTGCTGAGGAGACTGAGGTTTCTGCAAATCTTTCCTATGCATGAAAATAATAAAAAAGTTACCAAACCCAAAGATTTGTGTCTAGGTAGAAACATCCAGCCCTCCACTCCACACTCCTCCCAACAGAAGCAGCTCATTCACTCTCATCATGAAAAGGTCCAGAAAAAAAAACAGACTAAGGGATTAAAATAGACTAAGAATAAAGCACAAAAGAGACATTCTTGCCTCCTCTACAAAAAGCAGGCAGCTACATGGGACTATGGATATAAAGCATAAATAAGTTTCTCAGAAACACCCCAATTCTCTCAGTTACCTGCTGAATTCCAAGGCACAAGTATAAGATGCTGTCAGGATCATATTTTTCTCCATTTGGTCTCCGCACCTCTTGAATAAACTGGCACAAGCCAAAACTCAGCTCAGCAAAAGTGCATGAGAGAATGTCCTCCTTGAGTTTCACAGGATGAACTGTGGTGAAGAAAATTATTAGGAAAATTAACTTGATTCAAGAGATCAAATCTTCACACATTCCTTTTTATTGCACGTAGGCAGAACTATTAAATCTTCCATCTCATGCATGAAGTCTCCTGTGAACTGTTTCCTATCTACTGGCTAACAATTAAATGAGGATTTGGCCAATAAAAAATGAACCACCAGCATGTCCAGCCAGTACAAACACTGCAGCTGAGTAATAAGGCTGCAGGTGTGTGAAGCTGAGATGTGCCCATGCCAGGGATTTTGCTGAACCCAAACACATGGTGTGGCAATGGCAGCAAGTCCTGGAGGCTGGCAGAGCAGGGTTTCACCTCCCCAGCTGGACCTGGGGGAGTCATGAGCCAGAGATACATCTGGAGTATTTTGTAATCGTTCTGACCTTGTGTTGAGTGCTGCATATTTGACTCCTTAAAGGGAGAGGAGATGAGGAGTTCAAAGGGCCATGCACGGGGCACAGAAAGGGATGCAGAGCAAGGAGACCTGGATCAGAGGGTCTGTGATGAAACCACCTGTCCTGGCTGCTCCACACTGCACAGAGTGACTGCTGGGGAGTCCACAGGAAACCTTTTGGGGAGGGATGGGGGTGGACAAAGTTTCCTGGCACTCACTGCAGTGTTTGCTTCCTTAGACACAAGAAAAAAACACAGGAGCCCATGTGATGACTTTTCTTCTGGGAACAAAACCAGCTGTTCTCATGTAATGGCAAAAAAATTCCAAATAAGAGAGGAAGACGCAGATCTTGCTCTAACCAGAATTTTTTCCCTTGGAATCTTTCTTACATAAGCCCTGCCATGCTTAGTCCTTTACATTTCAGAAGTATTTGATATGGTTTGTTCTTTCCTCCATCATCACCAAAAAACTCAGCTACATTCTTAACTTAAATTCTCTGCTTGACTCTGAAAATTTTCACACAAAATTCTCAGTGCAAACATGTAAGACAGATTTGAGGCCAGGGAGAAGGGGAATTGGGCAATGTCAAATCCCAGGACTGCTGTGCTTTTGTAAAACAAAACAAAACAAAACCATAGTTAGAAAAGCAATCAAGTGATATTTATATTGTCATTATTGTCTATCACCCTAATACGACACAAGGAACAATTCATGCCTTTTAAAGTCAGCTTCAGGCAACACAGAATGGAATGAATTTTGGAAGGAATAAGGTGTTAAGATTTTAATGCTGTAGCACACAATTTTACAGTGAATAGTTATGCTGACAAACAAAAACCTCCGTGAATGCCTTAACTACAGATGAAAAAGATGGGGCCAAGTTGGTGCTGTCAACTTAGAATTATGGCCTGAAAACAGCTCAGTGAAGGCTCTGCAGCTGCACAAAACATCTCTTCTGCAAATGAAGCATTACCACATGCAAATAAACACAACGTGGAGATTACAAGACTAACGTTACTAATGCCATAAAATAAATGTGTTATTTTAGAGCTTGTTTTATTATGTAGCAGATCAATTAAGAAGGTAGTAACTATGATTTTTAAACGCATGCAAGACATAAGACAGCATTTGATGAAGTCTTTTCTCCACTCAGAGGTATTTTAAAACTCAGTAATACCTAATCCTAATTTTTATCTGAACAACATACACACCAAGTGCTCTTTAACTAAGTCTTTCTGTTTCCACTGAGACAGAAAAAATTACCTGAAAACTTCAGGTCCCCTTGTTCTTCCTGTGCGTTTTTCCATTGGACCCAGTTTTTCCAGGCATTTACCCCATACATATACTTCAGGGCCATCCCAGAAACAGAGCAGCCTGGGTAGGAGCCCTGCATCAGACTCCGAGGCTCTACAGAAACCACAGACTTCTTCCGTCCCTACAGGCAGACAAACAAACCCACACAAAGAAACATTTCCTAAGCTCTTCATCTCTGGATGATTAACTTGATCCTCACACAAAAAGAACATGATGCTGACATGATCATGACAGAATCTGAGTGGACATATACATATATATATATTTAATATGTGGACAAATATTATCCAAATTTTACAGAACAACTGCCATAAAAGATGGTAATTCTTGCTGTGATAAATATGCACAGAAATATATTCCTCTTTAGCTAAAAAATTATTTCCTGAGACTATGAGATTCTTTCCTATAAAACTACTTAAAAGACATCTCTTTTGGAGTTCCTTGAAATGATACACCTGTGAAAAATGTTCTGCACTGAAAAAGAACAAATGTTCTTTTTCTATCGGGTTGCAGAGGGTGGGAGGAAAGAAAATCTTATCTCATATAGCAGGGCAGGAAAAAATATACAGCACAGTTAAACTGACTTCTCCTTTTCACCCTGGAGCAGTGGTTTTTGCCTTCTAAGAAGGATGCACATCATGTTATTTCTTCCAATGCAAGGGACTGGTGTCCCAGAGGTTCTTACCCGTCTCTTTGGCTGAGGGAAACCATCCCTGTGTCTCCGTCTCGATCGTGAACGTGAATGCAAACCCAGTCCTTTACTGAGAGGGTCAAATGAGTCTGAAGTCAAATCAACACCATTAAAAGTTTAATAATATGATTTAACAGCCCAGGTAGAAGCGTCACTTAGATTATTATGGAATACCTTACAGTTGGCAATCACACCTGTATATTCAGAAGTGCTTTGCCTTTAAATAGTTAGGCAATAAATCTACTTTCTGTATAAACAAAGTAAATTCTCAGCAGAGGAAAAAAGCCCTCCCAGCAGTGGGTGCACTTCTGCAGGCAAACTTACACTGCACCGCTCACATGGATCATACCCAGGGACACAGAAGAGATAAATTCAGAGGAGTCAAGCAAGACTACCTGCTACTCCTGTCAGGGGTTCTGTAGAATGTTGTCTTTAATGACAGCAATAGTATTTTTAAAATAGTAATTTATTAGTGGAGCTGATAAATTACTGCATCTTCAAACACCCAGTTTTACTAAATGAAAACCCACTCCCTTCCCAGCAGGCTGCTGGTACAATGCCTATGCAGGAACTTGTGCTCACTTTTCCAAATGACAAAAATGCATTTTTCTTCCCATTATACAGACCTGATGGAAAATCTGCCTCCAGGTCCTGCTCCACATCACCTTTGGAGAATTGCTTCAGCTCTGGGTCAGGCTCTGGCAGGGGGTTTGATCGTAAGGCATAGTGATTCAGCTCATCCTCCCAGCTGTGCGGGGTGGACACTGCTTCTGATTCCAGATCTCCACTGTAAGTGCTGCCCTGGTCTGTAATGAGAGTGATCAGATACACCATGTGCTAATGGGAAGGACAGACAGAAAGAGGAGTTTGCCAGAAAAGATACACCAGGATCAAGGCCCATTTGCTAAAAAATCCAACTGACCTTTCTCAAATATCTTGGGGTCCAGGAAGAGCTCGTGCTCAGATGTTTGAGATCCTTTTGAAAAAGAAAGAAATCTGTATCTACAAATGGCTGACAGCTTACATAACCAATACAAAATAGTTTGAACACCAACAAAAAATGTATTAGGCCTTAACATTACCACACATGATCCATCATCTCCTCCACTAGAGTCATCCTAACAGTTTTCTACCTAGGCCATGCTGCTACAGGAGAAACAGAACCACAGAACTAACCTATGTTTGGTTTTCTAGATGTTTGTTATTTGAGTCATCTGTAGTTCATGTATTGTTCCACCTCTGTTATATTGGTTGATCACTACTCAGCATGTCCTAACCTGCATCACCTTGTAAATATCTACCATAAAAAGCCTGATAGGAAAACAATCTTGTAAAGCAGCTGCTGTGTCTTATTGACTCTTTCTTCTGCTAATGCATGATGCACTGCTATGGAGATTACTACCTCTAGCAATGTGTTACTGTCAACAACAGTCAAATCAGCACCTCGGATCAGGGAAGAGAATGGAAAGACATTTAACCCACTGTCAGTGCTCAGGATCTAACCTAGGGTCTATGCTGAGCACAGCTCTACTGAATGTGGACTGATAAAACTCAGTGAAATCACAAAAGCTTCAGAAAGGTACAAGTATAACCAGGACTCAAGCTGGGAACTATGGAGGAAGAGTAAATTAATCTTAAAAGAAAACATGTTTTCAAAACAAAGAATAGAATATTGCACACAGTGGTAAAATGATCTCCAAACACACAGGTCAGCTGAGTTCCCAAAGGGCCTCCTCATTATAAAAGAGTAAGTCATCAGAACTGCCAAGACACAACATAAGCATTATAGTCCTGTCTAGGTTGGCACTCCAGCTGCCTGAACACTTTCATTGTGGAAAACAAACGTTGGTAAGGCAACAGGACCATTTAACATGCCACACATACCTGGGAAGCAGCCAGGATACGCCCTACATCTACCCCTCTACCTATTTCCTGTGATGAGAGGATCTCCATCTCACTGCCTTCAGTTTCCTTTTCAAAAACACCACGTACCACCATGAGAGTGTGTTTTATCTTTGTCCTCATCTTCTGCAATCATTTCTGCCATCTGAAGGAGGTCAGCTTCAAATGGATTTGTGGGAATCCTTTCCTTGATATCCTGAATAGTTTCAATTATCTTATCAGCATTATCCAGGGTAGTTGGGAAGAACATGGGAACCGGTACCTATGGAACATGTAGGAAATATTTGAGCTTATTTGGGGGTGAAGTGAAACAGAAAATACCCAGGGAGATTCCTGTAATTTAATCTTACATATATTTTAGCACTACTAAGCTTAATTTTAAAATAACTACAGACTGGACAACTTGCTCATTTCTGCAAAAACCCTAGGAATCAGTGGTTTTGTGTGATGATGCTTAACCAAACATGATGCAAAACAGAAAGAAATGGCTTCAAGGACAGGGAATGGCACCGGCATGACCAGCCACAAAACCCAGTGACACTGCTCCATGTCCTGTTCAGAAAAGGCTGCAAATCAGTTCTCTAGTGAACTGAAGTTCAACTTACAGGTACTGGCATCCCGAGAGGAACTGGTGTGTACTGTGTGTAGAGGTGAAGGGGGACTGGCACAAACACTGGGACAGGAACAGGTACCACAACGATTCGGGGTTGAACTTCTTCTTCTTCTGTTGTATCAAAAATAGAACAAACCAAAATTTTTTTAACCACATGATCATCCAGTACACTCCATGTCCATGAGAACTGCTTGGACTTTGACTTGTAAAGCAGTGTGCATAGCACTGCATCTTGGCTCACAGTCATCTTTCACTTTAGCCTTGCTGGAACAACACGACAGCTTGGAAATAAACAGCACTGTGACCATACACATACATGCTGGAAGAGTGGAAATATTTATTAAATACATGCAGGTAAATGGTGTGTTATTGCAATTATCTCACTAGTAACTAGATACCCACTTTCTGTTGACACCTCTCCTCAGTGACAGCCTGGACTACATAATAGCCTTTTAAGGTGCTTCTGTTTCCTCCTGCCCACAGAGGGAGCTTAGAGCAAATATGAATCTAATTAAATTATCTTAAAAACATGGGCTTAATTTTCAGGGGTTCTTAGTATCTGTATCTAATAATTAGAGACTTGAAACAATATTTGAGAAATAATGGACTTTCTTTAAATGAGTCTACTCTTCTGGCTGTGAGAGCTAAGAACTCACAGATTCTGTCCTGAGGAGAACAAGTTACCCCTCTAGCCTTTTGCATTTCACTTAACCATAGCACTAAGTTTTCCACAGCTAAGATGATCACAGAATGCTCAAGATGAGCTAAAGCAAATCTCAAGATTCATCAGAACAAAGCTTTAAGGATTTCAAAGAATAGCAAATGTTTTACATCTGTAAGGAAAACTGCTACTGGGGGAATACCATCTGATAATCTGAAAACTATTTAAGGTTTTAAAACATATTAGAAAATATTCTCTGTTACATTAATCATGCATTACTCTCTCAACTACAATACAGACTTTCACAGAAGGGGTAAGAGATTCGATACATACCTGTCTGGCATTCTTTGTTTTGTGTGTGAGGTTTGCATGAGGTGGCCTTAGTCTGTGTGATAGGCTTGCACAATAATGCTTTATTTTTTAGAAGTCTGGGTGGTTGTGATGGTGGCAGCTTTAGGGCATCTGTCTGAGTACTAGCCTGTTGGAAAAATACAAATGAGGGCAGAGTCAGGACTGGTTTGAAGGATTTAAAAAGATTAGTATTTTTTCTCTACTAGGGGAGGTTGAACAACTTAAAACTCTCTTTACTGATAAAAATTATCATTAAAAAACTACTGCAAAAACAGCCTGCTAATGTATTTGGTGCTTTCTGGTCTTCATCTCAATTTATTTTAATCAAACTACAGGGTTTTTCTTTTTAACAGTGCAATGAAGAAATCTGCAAGAATATCTGGTTTCTGTAGTCAAAGAATCTCTATAAACTTTTGAACTTGGAATCTTACTGATGGCAAAGATACAAAGAGGAGTTATGTTAAGATACTTTTGATGACTAAAAACCTGACTGATGCAGGTACCCAAAAAACTAAGTAAACTGATGCAAAACCACAGACAAGAAGCAAAAAATGAACACAAATGTTGGCAGTATTGGTATCGCTTTGTGATTACACACAGACTGACTTACTCATGCTTGTACTAATTTCATGTCCTGCTAACTGTAATTTTCAGCCACGCATTCAAATTACAGGGTCTGTTTCATTAGGGAAAATTCATACTCTAATCCATAAATGACACTTGAGAAAAAGCAAGGGTGTCAGTGTTCCAGAACCGAAGAGATACATAATAAAATCTTCCTGTTTTAAAAGAGCTGCAAGATGTGTACCATGTACCTCAAAGAGCCCAGGAGTTCCTGGCCTCAAAGACCAGGAACTCCAGGAGCTATTCACAGATAAGTGGTGACAATGGTTGCCCACAGCCCTGTTACCACACTGCTAGGGAGTGGGGAAGGCAAGGTAAGCTGCAGGAGCTTGGTCCTGCCAGCCCTGGCAGTCCACACTGGTCCCCCTCCTCCCCTGCCAGCTCTTTCCACATCACACCCCACTTTTACACCATACAAGTTCTATCAATTTTTTAAAAGCATCTGGATGAATTTCAAATCCCAATCACAACCCGGAAAAGCAGTTACAAAATGACGGTGCAGAATTCTTGGATACTTTACTTGTTATTGATACAATCTGGGCGAAAGTGAGAAAAAGTCTCTCGTAAAACTTACATCTCCTATTATTTTTGCTGTCACAGTAGGGACTGCACCTGTGAAGAAGAAACATACAATACCCTGTGTATTTATCATCATGGACTGTATTCATACTCTGTCAAGGTCAAGAAAAAGAATTCCCATTAAACCTCATTCCCTGGTGTATGTACCAATATTTAAGTCATTATTTCTACCTACGTAAATGAAGCACAAAACTGTAACTGCCTGGACTGATGTGAAGCATAATGAAGGACTGCCTATTGTCCTCACTGTAAAAGATCCCTGGACAAATACAGATGTTCAGGAACAGAGATTTAAACATACAGGTATCCTGTTCAGCAGTCTTACCCTGTAAAACATTGTTGGAATTAACAGTGGGCTGGGCAGCAGGGGTGCTTGCAAGGGACACCACATTGGCAATGACTGGAGTTGAGTCCTTTCTCAAAGGAGGGCCTGAGGAAGAAGCTGGTGCCATAGAAAGGTTTGCTGGATGGAGTGAAGAGAAGAAAGCTAAAATAAGCTGTAGGATAATTTACAAAACATCATTTCTGAAACAACATCCACCCTTCAAATTTATCCCCAAATGAAAAAGCCTGTTGTATGAGAAGGGAATGCAGGTGTCAAACTGCAGCATTTCCCTTTAAATAGGAGGTGGCTTCACAAACTTAACCTGTTTTCCAGTCACTGAAACATTTCAACAGTTCATCAGGGTATCAAAGCAGCTTTCTCTCTGTAACAGCATGTGCACTGCAGCACATGTCCCACAGACTACAGAGAGCTGGCTGTTTTAAGTTCATATCTGGTTGTCTGTTTTTACAACCATAAAGTCTACTAACTTCACCAGTGATTTATTAAATGAGCATTAACATTGTACTGTATCTGCATATATCTTATCAAGTACAGGAGACAAGCTAGGTATTTAACATGTCTTCAACCCACATCAGTACATTTTACTTCAATAAAATGGGCCTTTGTTTTATGAAAAAGATAGAAAAGTAAGTGCTTTTGTCTCATCCTCTTTAAAATCACAATCTACATTTGGTATATGAAGCCATGTCATTTCATACCTGCAGAAGCTGGAAATGGTCTGAAGTAAGAGAGAGATCTAAAACTGAGCCCATCCCACAGCAGTGGGCAAGCCTCGCAGTAGAAGATACATCTCAAAAAGTTCACTGAATTGAGTTTCCAAATAAATGTTCCTATCACTATCATGCACACCAAAAATCAGTACTATGCCCAGCCTGTTTTACCTGTGTTGTTTGGGGGTGAAGGGTCAGAAATTTGCTGATTACAGAACAACAGAATACAAAGCAGATTGCAAAAATGCTTGATTTCCCCATGCCATTTCATGGACTCACTGAGTTTACCTTGTCTCTTACAACCATCACACTTTGCCATCTAGGAAAACAGAGGGAGAAATTAAACACACTTGTAAGGAAATCTGCAAGAGTGCATCATTTTTGCAGTGTAACACAAAGCAGCAGAACAGTCAGTATCTGTCTTCCCACAACCCTGTGTAAGGTTTTTTCTATACAAAAAAACTACCACTTAGAAGTTAAGAAAGATTTATTATCTCTCACATGTATCTAAGACATCCCATGGACAGAGAAGTCAAATACAGGTACTCTGCATAGCTCCTAATTCTTTCACTAACATCTTTACATTCTAGAGGATGCTCTGTGAGAATATTGCTTACCTGGTAAAACAATACTGTGAATTTAGACATGCACTCCTCTGAGCAAAATTCCTCCATTTTCCCCCCAAAGTGATTCTGGACCAGTTTGGGGGCAGACTGTAAACAGTAGCTGCACATTTTACAGTGTTTTCCCCAGCGTTTAGCCAAGTCATGTTTATAGAGCAGTTTACAACCTAAAAGACAAGAAAGGAGCAGGAAAACAAAAGCCTCCTTTAATATCAAAATGACATTTGCACTTCTAGTTCTTACATTTCGTTATGTCTGTAATAATTTGTTGAAACATAACATTAAAATGTGAAGTGTGAACAAAGTGCTGTGTTTCTAAACTGAAAAAATGGTTTTCTAACTTAAAACAATCAGGTTTCCCTTAGCATCACCAATAATTTTAAGGCAAAACATTTGTCACTGGATGAGGCTAAGACAGTCTCTTGCCCTTTCTTACCTTCACTACAGAATGACTTATCTACGCCTGAGAACCGCACTGTCTCCTTGATAATTTTCTCCACTTTGCAGTATTCACACATTGCCACCACACTGCTCCTCTTCTTATATTCATCACAGCAGGTCTTCCCACAAAACTGGAACATTTTACCCTGCAACACAGCCAGAAGGTTTTGTTTTTAATGTTTCACATCCCTGATAATACCTTTTCATTGTCAATAAAACCCCAGGGGCATATTTATGCCCTTGGAAACCAACAACAACCAGCACTAGCAAGTAAATCTCCCCATTCAGCTTCATAACAGGGACAGCATGAATTTCTGCAGAAGCCCTCACCAGTGTGCTTTGCCCTGGAATTCAAATTACCATCTTTGGCATCAAGAATCAGGGAAGTGCTTACCTAACCACGCAACCATAGGGTGCGAGTTTTTTGGAGTGGTTTTTTTCCATTTTTAAGATAGAAAACCTAGTCTCATATTAATTTTGATAAGGGATAAAATTATAGGAAAATCAGTTCCAAATTCCTGCATAGCAGGTACTAGCAAGCAACAGAGCAGTATTGAGAGACCACTGCACAGAAGCTACAACTTCTTGGGCTTCTGTTGAGAAATATGAGCTCGAAAAGCCCCCATCTTTATTACCTTGTAGTCAAGCAGCTCTGGTTTGGTTGCAAACAATCTGTTACAGTGCTGACACCTGAGTTTTACAACAGGGCGGGCAAAAGTGACTTGCTGGGACTGGGCAGCCAGCCTCTGTAGACCAGCTGCAGCTGAAGTGCTCATGGAGCTTGGGGACACAGTGGAGGTGGTGCCACCTGCCGACACCGCTGCCCCCGAGGGAATGCTGACAATGACTTGACCTTGTGACAGAGGAACCACTGAGGAGTTCATTCCTGCAGGCTTGTTGAACAAATTCTGCAGGAAAGCAAAGTGAGGAATAGACTTTATTAGACAGTATTACCTATTTTACCCAAACATCCCAGGTATTTACACCATCACTTTATTTTTCTACAAATTCAGGCAAGAATAAATCTCAGATGCCACACCTGAAAAGCCACCACGCAGCTGTAGCTGCAAAAATTGCGTATGCTCCCGTCTGACATGGCCAAGTGATACTGAGGGTTTGCTGAAATTTTACAGCTGTTGCACTGAACTTGAACACCTGAGGGTGAAACAACAAGAAAAAGTGATTTATGCAACATCAGGTTGTACTGCAGATAGTTTTGCACTGTGCATACAAAAACAGAGAATCTGCATGACAAGCCAAGGTACACACAGAAGCCCAAGACAAAGTTTCTACACTGCAGCTGTGGTGCCTGTTGTTTCTCAGATCCTTTAATTAATCTCCCAGTATCCCTAGGATGTCAGTAAGCATTTTTCTATTTTACAAGAAAAAATAGCTGAGAATGCGTTTGCCTGGCTCAATGCAACATTAGGCAGAGGTGACCAAGCTAATCACCCTGGAGAGCAGGGGCAGAACAGGCACAGCCATGGCATGGCATTTGTCCTCAGCAGTGGATTTAGCCAGCTGGGAAACCCACCAGCTGCACTTGCAAGAGCAGAAAATAGATTAATGTTTATTGTCACATTTAAGCTCTCTAAAAACAAAGCTGAAGTGGCTGTACGGTCAGGTTTATCTATGGTAAAAAGTCCGTATGTTCCCACCTCAGCACCTCCCTTTAAAAAAGAAAGCCACTTTCCACCCTCTCCAAAAAGGAAGCCTTAACTTTCAAGACACATGAAATTTGGATGTGAACGACATGAAATTATGCTTATAATGAAGGAAAAGGATAAACTTACCTGCAGAAGTAACCATTTTTACTCTGTATGCTGACAAGCAGTTAACAGAGCAAAACAGTTCAGTTTTTCCCAAGTTATTTGTACTCTCTACCATCTCGGCTGAGGATCTCAAGGATTTACACAGTGTGCAAGGTGTAATTTTAGCTGACTTCTGTGGAAACACGGAAATCAGTCATTCATTTGAAACTCAGAACTTTTATTCACCTGGAAACGAATTGCCAACATCTAAAACATGTCTAGAAGTGACTGCCAGTGCACTTGAAACAGCCCTTATTTTACAGGTGTATTATCTATGATTCAGAGAGGCTGTTTGAGTTCTGCTGCTGTGTTCCCACTCCGACCACCCGAGCTCGGGCCATCTCTGCCTCAAGGTAGGTGCACCCTTGGTTGGCCAGTTTCAGCAGTAACCAGGCTGTTGGGTCAAGGCTCTAAGTGCCAACAAGGCTGTGTGCTGGACTAGCACCTATCGAGCACCTTGTACCTGACAACTTCAACGTTTTTGCTGAGAAACAACATTTTGCTTATGAATTTTAATACATCAGCTATGCATGTAAGTAGTGCTCCCATTCAACGGTTGAGAAAACAAGGAGTGGAGAGAAGGAGGTTCCTCTCACCCACAAAACCCAAGAAACTATCAGAATGTATCTGAAAAATTAGTTGATTGTTTTTTAAAAATCAGTAAAAAACAGGTAAGACTTACAATCTTTGAACATACTGTATTTTCAAGAAGACTAACAGATATGAGGTTTTGATGTGAGATGCAAAAGCAGCATTCAATCCTTCTCTTTTCCAGATTATTTAATTTAATTTCCAGGTTTGTTTCAGAAGACAACTGACGCTGTAGGTAATTTTCTGGATGAAATACTTTTACTAGTTGTTGTTTTTTTTAATTCATTAGGCCTTTCTTGACCTAAGTGGCCCAAATAATGGGGCAGCAGAGTCAAGTCACAAAATGAAGTTATGCTATCTTATCAGAGGGCAGTTTTTTCTCAAGTAATTGCATTAAAATAAGTCAGTAAAAAATAACTGAGGTATTATAATTAATTAAGGTTCAACTGCTCAGCTCTTTAAGAGGCTCATTTACAATAAAAGGAAAATTTTCTTCACTGAAAGAGTGGTGAGGTCTGGGAACAGGCTGCCTAGGGAGCTGGGGGAGGCACCATCCCTGGAGGTGTTCAAAAAACAGGTGGATGTGGTGCTGAGTAAGATGGTTTAGTGGCCACGGGGGTGTTGATGACCTTGAAGGCCTTTTCCAACTGTAATGATTCTATGATTCTGTTCTATGATTTTAATATTCTGTCAAAATATACCTTCTTGTAGGCTGTGACACAAGCTGCATTGCAGAACTTCTTGGAGTGCCCCTCTATCTGCAGCGTGTGGCACTGGCCGGAGCCGCTGTAGCAGTAACCCCCGCAGTTCTCACAGCAGTTCATGGTCAGGTTGTTGGCCGAGCGGAACTTGGAGAAGCAGGCATCACTGCACAGCTTGTGCACCACGTTCTGGTAATTCACTTCGTGTCTAATCTGGGAGAAGAGAAAGAACATACAGCAAGAATAGTGTACGCTCATCTCTGAGGCAGCAAGTTGTGCTGATCGAAAGGAAGTTCAACTGGAAACGAAGTTTGCAATTACCACCGCGTTCTTCTGGCACATGCTGCACTTGGTTGAAATGCTGTTAGTATGAATAGTCATAACAGGTTTCCTTTTCTGCTCGTATGTAGACAGACAAGACTGGCTGCAGAAATCCTTGCTGGAGCTTGTATTGTCAAACTGGGCAGTGATCACATCCTTTGGATTTAGAATGTCTCTGTGGAAAACAAAGATTAAGAATTAATGTTGGTTTCATGTCAACTTGCTGTCCTTGCTTTTTCTGCAGACTAAACATTCTCAAGAAGAGGGTGGATTCATTAATTTAAAGCTTTATTTTTGCTGAGCTAAGTACCTGCCTTCATTTCCTATTAGGAAAACAGTTAAAAAGTACAATTCTCAAGTAGGTATTTTGTGAAACATTTTACACCTGGACTTCAGAGTGGCCTAGAAACACATCAGGTTGTATCAAATCTTTAAGAAATGAACTGGAAAAAAGTCTGCTGTTTCACACAGTCTTTACTAAAAAAAAATTAGGAAGTAGGGTATGTGGAATAATTCCCTTTAACAATGAAAATAATCACAATGTGGGAAGGGAAAAACAAAAGGTCACAATTTCTAATCACTGTCTAGTTCAGTCTGACTTGTATTGTAACCTTCCAATTCTTATCTGCCATCTACAGTTCTGTTTATTTGTTGCTGGATTTATATTTATATAATTTTCTTGTTTGGAAGGACGTCTCCTTCCCACTTGTCTTGTCAGAGGTAAACTATTTTTCAACAGAATAAATACAAATTACAGTCAAGACTGCAAAAGTTTATTACAAGGCCTTTTCATGCTGAGACAGCAAGTGAAAAGAATAATTAATTGCAGTCTCAAGTTTAAGTTCAGTTGACCTTGTAAAACTGGAAGTAATAAATTTGTTGTTGAAGAAATGATGAACAAAGCAGCATTCCTCTTGCAAAGTAACTTTCATAACTAAAAATAACACATAGGAATAATTTTCCTCTATAAACAGACTGTAGCACAATCAGTCTGCAAAGGTATTTATTTCCCTCAAGTTAATGGCACAGTAATAAGACACCTTCAAGAGCCACCCACAAAGGTCTCCTTTTGCTAATTTGGACATAATAAAAATTAACACAAAATGTTAATAATTCACACGGGTTTTAGGGCTGAAGATTCAGACCTGTGTTTCCAACAGGACTGTGGGAAATGCAGATCTTTTTTAAAGAATTTTCTCCAGGTAGGCTCAAGAACCTCCCCTTCCCACTCCCAGCCCAGGCAGAAAGGAACTGATTTTGGTGCTGAAACCCCAACTACCTAAAACCCTCAATTCTTAATAAATTTATTCTCTCTGAAAACAGCAGTGACATATTTTGAAGAGCTAAGACTAAGAGAAATCAAAGCTCACTGAATGAAGCCAGACTGGAAAGTTTTTGGGTTTTTTTTAGAATCTAAGGAGATATCCTGCCTTGAATATATTAATTTATCCATGTTTTATTTAATATTAGGGATTCAGTAAATCTGTTTTAATCTAGAAGAAATAATACCAACAATATATTTTTGGAGTAGCACTCTTCTTAGTGGTTTTGAGAGTGTAACAACATTTTGAAATGACAGGAAAATGTAGTGCCTTTTGAAATACAGTTTTTCATATTTGGCTCATTTAAATCACTGAATATTATAAATTAAAAAAATATTTAAAATAAAAAAATATAAGATGCACAATTCACAAGAAAGGCTTTCAAATCCATGTGTACGTAAAATCCAACTAATGAAAGGGAACTGAAAGCAGATAGATTAATCAATGAGTATCAGCCACAATATTTTGAAGGGAAAGGTACCAGAGTGGGCACTACAGAAAGTGTGCTGGTAACAATGGAACCAAAGCCATTCACTATCTGCTGGAATATCAGCTATTACTATAACAAATGAAAACACTGTCCTACTTTGAGCAGCTTGAGCAGGTTTTCTTGGTAGAAGCTGGTGGGCGAGAAGCTGGAACAGTGTATCCAGTGAGGCACAGTGTGGAGCAGAAGAGCTGGGTAGAGCCTTTCCTCTGGTAGGCAGTTTGCCCCTTCTGCAGGTTTTTTTTACAGCCAGAACAGGAAACCCGAACAGCTGTGCTTGGAACTGAGGGAAGCATTTTACTCATGCCAGAGGATGCCACAGCAGGCTGGAAACTTGATGACAGCTGTGGAGCTAAAAAAAAACAACACACAACACAGAGAAAACAGAGAGTAACTGTTACAGATGCATTACACATCATTCACTCATGTGTAGGGGCAAGCACAAAGCTTGTGACTTCATTTGGATTGTCAGGGTCTAAGGGAGAATTAAATAACAGATGAACTTTCCATAAATACATGCCCTGTGCTGGTTTTCTGCATAGTAGATGGTTTCATCTACATTTAAGAATGGGAATACACTTTTAACATCCCTTTCACATTCAAAAATACAGCTATTTTATAATCTCTGAATTTGTCACCAAAACAAACTAGTTATTTTTTCCTACTGGGGTCAGACACAGCAAATGAAATGCAGAATAACCTGCAAGCTGACATATTTTACAGGTTTAAATAAACTTAGTCTTGCCTATTCCTTACCAAGAGGACTGCCACTGACTGAAAATACGGCACTGATTTTCAGCTCCCCTTCCTGAGATTTTGGCTGTTGCCCGTACTCCTAAAACAAAGGGAAAGGAAAAGGAGAACAAATACACACATGTAATAACAGGTTACATGATTTCCACTCTTTCATAATGTTGTACTGAATCTTTATGAAGAGCAAGCCTCCCCAGCCTGCCCCCAAGACCAGTGCTACAGGTGCTGCTGTGTGAGCAGCACACACAGAACCTGCTCAGAGCTTCTACAGCCAAGGGTGTTGAGCAGCATTGGGAAAGCACGGCTGCCTGGTGTGTTCCCCTTTCCAGCTGTACTCCAAGACACCTCAGAATTCAGCCAGACAAAGCGTAAGAGAAACCTCTGCTTTCCACTCACACAAACTTTCCATCTAGAAGTGCTCTGCAGTCCTTGCCACTGTCCTGGGAAACAAGCTCTATCTTCACATCTGTAAATAAGAATGAAGCTGAGACTGGGCTGGTGAGAAGCATCCTGTGCTCCTCCAGGAGTGAAGTCCTTTGGAGCAGCCTAAGGTGAAGCTTTGCAGCAGATGAAGGGTGGCACCACCAGAGCCAGACAGTGACAGTCCCTGCTCAGACTGGCTTCAGTGAGAGGGAAAAACCTCACACTTTCTATAGCATGAGACAATCCCTACAGATAGTTGCTGTGGAACAAGCTGGCACCCTGTGTGTTACTGACCCACTCGACAGCAGCTATTCATACTTTGACACTATGTGTCCTACCCTGGTCTCCCCAAAAATCTGAACCATAAAGCAGCTTGTAACACCTTGCATGTTAATAAGCTGAAAAGCATAATCTCTTGGAACTACAGAGATGATAAGATTTAACCTACTTACAGTAATTTGAGAGTAGGGAGCGTATGATGTCAGGTTATGACTGAGCTCAAGTCACTGTTGCTGTCTGGCTGCAAGGTAAGCCAACTCAAAACCACTAAGCAAAATTAAGCTCTCATTCCTTAGTGGCAGTGGAACTGCTCCCTCAGCTTAAGCCACCTCCTCAAATCACACACTAACATCCACAGAGGACATGCTAAAACTTAACACTTCTCTTGCTCCTGTGGGAAAAAGAAAAGTTTCTATACTAAGACAACCAAACTATTTCTCAACAGGTTTCCCAGGAGAACAGGCAAGGGTATTTATTTGTTAATCACATTAACTATCAGACAGAACCACTCAAATCTCCAGTAAGAGAAGCCTGTGACCTGTGCACAGACATGCTGTGAGGACAAGTTTTAAGCACCATGTTCGTTGTTGTGTTGTTGTTTTTTTAATATTACAATTTAAAAACTAGTTATTTGCAGAAATACAGTTTTTTAAGCGTTTTAACTGCAGTTTTATCCTTAGTAAATACTAGTAAGACAAATGGAGGCAAATCCTGCCCTCAACTGTGCATGATCAAGCTCAGTTTAACAGCAGTGGAACAGCGTTGAAAGCCAAGAACCTTTAGCTCCAACTATCGGTTACAGCATGAAATGCTCTTTTCTCTCAGGATGCAAGAAAAACTCCTCACATTAATTCCAATCTAAAGCAAAACAGAACGAACCCCTCACCGGTTCTCATACTTTCCCAGCATCAGGCACAGCTGATAATTACAGAATTTTACCCCAGGAATTAATGTTTTGAAGAATGTGGTATTTGCTTTTTAAATTCTTCAAGTGTTCACTTGTACTTTTTGATACGACCTCTGATAACCACAGACATCTTGCTCTGCACAAACCCACATGGCAGATGCCATCTTGGGAGGACAAAAGAGTAGACAGATTCAACTAACCTACACACGGTTTGACATTATATACACTTAAGGGCAAACAAAACCAAACAACCTCACAGACACTGAACAAATCAGAAGGGCAGCTAAATCTGAACACTTTCAAATACTTAGTTTACTTCTTTATTTTATTAAGCCAACAGTAATATGGGAAAAGAAGTAAAGATGTTGGGAAGACAGGCCCAGAGAGAAGAGGAGGTTTAACAGAAGTGCACAGAATGATGCTAGAAAAACTAATGCTTGCACAAGATCACCAGCACTCCAGTGTCGATGCAAGTGGGATAAATCACCTTGGGAAGCGCTGCACACTGGTAACTGCATGCAAAGTTTGCCAGGTAGCCCAAATATTAGCAGTCAGGAGACTGGAACTGCAACACAGATCATCTCCCTGGTGTCACACAGCAAACCAGTGGCAAAGAGACAGGTTAGAGCTCAGCAATCCTTGCCCCAGCACCGCTCAACCATAGGTCAGACTTTCTCCATTTTGCAATGATTGAACTTTTACCTGTATTGTTTTAAAAATGTCAGTGTCTGATGAGACAGTCACTTAACCACATGCTTAAATTGACCATTAAAATATTTTGCTAAGGTGAGAACTCCAAGTGTTAATTTAAAGCAAGAACAAACAATGGACCACAGCGCTTGCAAAGACAGCCTTTGGGAGGGAAGCAGCAGGAGTAGCTCTGCTTCAACTCCACAGCTCTAGTTGTAACAACTCACAAAACACTCTGTAAAATACAGTTTACATTTTATTTCCCAGTAAGACCCAGTCCAGATAAAGTCTCTATATTGCCACAGACTGAATAATGTAAGTTGCACAGCACTTTGCTTTGTCTCTAACTCAAAAGCAAAACATTTCCAGTGACATGGTAACACAACATCAAAAAGCCAGGGCGTTGGGTTTCGTGGCAGTCTAAGAGGGAAAAATCCTTCTACTAAACTACGTTCTTCAAGTTAAATTTCGGTCAACAAACCAAATCAATTGCTGAATTTATGGCCAGCTTATGCGGTCAGTTGTCAGACCAAAATGAGAAATGCAATGGGAAACTTACCTTGGAATTATCAGGTTCATCTTTAATTTTGTCTAATAGTCCCTGCTGTGGGGCCATAGCTTTATCATATTCGTCATCCAAAGGCTCCTCCTTAATTCTAATATTTGGTGCAAAGGAATTCCCCAGCTCTTGTCCAATAGATTCCTTACTAGAAAATAGGTAGCTAGACTCCTGAAACAATAATATGAAAAAGAATTCACCCTCCTGCATCTGCCATTAGGAGTTGGGCTGCTGCCAAGGGGAGTTTCTGCTGCAGACCAAGAAAATGGGTCCTGCCACTGGAAGGTGGGAGAAAGGATGGGCAGTAGCTGCTGCCCCTGCCTCCCTGCAGCACCCTCTGTCATCCCACCCCCCAATCCTTTTCACTCCTCTGGACAAAGCAGAAGCCACCCAGAAGCTCTAAGCTGGTTTTCATTGGAGGATTCAGCTCTTTGGGCAGTGTCTCCTGTTGATACAACTGTCTCCCTGTCTCATCTGGCAAAAAGGCAGCAGGTCAGGTGGATGCATCCAGGTCTAGGTTCGGCTCACCAGTCAGGCAGACCATGCTGAACATGGAAGTGGCTATCAAAAGAATCCTCCATCCAAAGAGAGGGTCACCAAAATTTTACGAAATTATATGCACTGTTAAGTAGCAAAGATGTCTAAGAGTCAGAAGATCAGTTTTCTTGATACTCAAATTTACACTCAAATACAAAATACGTATTTTGAATTATTCCAGTATATTGCTGCACTTGCAAAAGTGTTTGAAAGATCTATAGCTTACCCTGAAGTTAGATTCTGGAGTTTGTGGCGCTAACTGCGTCCGTAATGTTTCTTCTACTTGATTATGAACTGAGGAAAACATATACATTAAATAGAAATGAATACAGATTCCAAGGCATTTCCTTTAAAACTATCTACAGCCTCACACTGATCCCCAACCCCACAGTCTGACAGCACCTCAGAAGTATTAAGCTACTCCCTTTTTCCTCCCTGCAAATAAGTCAGTAATCCTCAAAGAGAACTGAGATTCTTTTTATCATTCTATTGGGTCATTATTCTCCCATTCCAGCAAAATGGCTGTAAAATTCTGAGACAAATTTTCATTCAGAATTTTCTTTACCCCAGTGAGTTCTGAACTCTGCCATGTTTTGACATTTAAATCAGAAAATATTTTTCAGAGCAACAACTTTCAGCCTTTAACTTGCTTTTCTGACTTTTTTCCTGTTCCCCCTTCTCAGAAAACAGCAGCTTTTAGCATCTGTCTTTTAAAAAATACTGGATTTGCCTGGATACTGGATGCTGCCTTTGATCATTCACTATTCCTGTTCTATTTACTCACTAGGCTACCTGAGGCTGCACAGCTTTCAGCCTCCATCTTTTTTTACCTGTAGGTATTTATGATTTTCTGAAATAGGTATTTTGCACAAAAATGTTCTTCGCTTGATTCCTTGAGGTAAAAATAAAGAGACAACTTCAACTCTCCTTTATTTTAAAAGCAATCATATAATTTCTCTATCATTGGTGGAACCTGGAGGCACTGATTTTAAGATGCTGTGACTAAACATACAAAGTTTAAACATCGGAACTATAAGCTGTGAAGCTGAACAAGCAGCCAGGAGGCTCTCACTCACTGGCCAACCCCCCTTCCATACAGTCTTCTGAATAAAATCATATCACATGCTCCAGCCTGGTTACTCTTAACTCTTTCATTCACTGTTCTAACGTAACTTTCAGAGCCTGGGAAGTCAAAAAGAAGGTGGACACCAAGACTACTTGTTACTGTCAGGCTCCCTCAAAGGAGAAATGGATTACAGGCATCTTTGGTTCTCTCCACATTGGCTGGACAATGTGCAAGACACAAGTAGCTGAGGAAGATGGAGAGCAGTTTCCCAAGAAAAGCAGATCTCAAGTTACTCCCCGGCTGACTCCCTGCAGACACTAAGACATTTCTAGCAAGCCCTTCCATGATGTTGCTATGAAATGCATACTGCTTTCAATACAAACACGTGTATGAAGAATCGGTACTTTGCTCAAAAAAAAAATCTTTCCTGGCCACCAACTTAACCTAAACTCAGTCATCTTTTCTTTTGAAGAGCTCTAAGGTCTAGAAAAAGTAGTGAGAAAGAAAAAAAAAAAAAGGAAGCTTGAATTGTCACCCAGCTTGGTTTAGTAATCCACAACAACAAAGGGCATGTTGAGACTTTGAAACAAGCTGCAGAGAATGAGCCCCCCCAGTGCTACCAGGCCTTTCTACAAGTCCTGCTCCTAATACAGTGAACTGTATTTTGGGGTTCTTTACAAAACCCTTCCCTACATCCAGCTATGCAAATTCTCTTCAACAAGATGATGTTTCTAATAATTATCCCTATTGCTAATTTCTGTCTATTTTTTTCTTCCTCTTTGCTGGGTAGTCAGGTCTACGATGCCAACAGTTACCTGCTTTGTCAAGAAAACTGCTTTTCAATCTAGAATCCATATCTTTAGGGATTTTTTCCAAACGTTTTTCACGTTCTTGAAAATGTCCTTCTCTATTCTTGTCCTTTGTTGAAAAAGTCTCTTTGCCATTGTCTCGTGCTATGCTAAAATCCTTTCGAATTGATTTAAATACAGGGCCCTGCTCAAATGGTGAAGTGAGATCCTTTTGGATTGCGTTCTGAATCTGAATTTCTTTTTCACTGTCCAACTCATGCTCTGTAGCTCTCTTGCCCTCTTCCAGATGGTCTTCATTGTGAATCACTGAAGAAAGAGTGTCTTTTGGGGTGAAATTTTGATCCTCATCATTGTCACTCCCAACAACAGGTATGCCTGCAAGGTCCCCAGAGTTCAGAAAATAATCTTCATCATCATCATCCAGCAGCGAGTTTGCAGATCCTGTTCGATTCTGTATTCCATAGGATATGCTGTCAAGGGCAGGTGTTAAGTTGTGGTCAGTGTCCTCAGACATTTCTGCATCCAGGATTTCACCACCTAGGGGGAAAAGAAAAACCCATAAACAGTCAGAAAATTCACCAGCTTTATATGTAACAAGGGACAAGTCCTTTCCTAATCTGTCTGACGCTGCAATTCCTTGAATGCTCTAAGACTTCTTGGGCCAAGAAAGCTTATTTATTACTGATAAAATGTTGCTGACATAAGAAACAGTTCTGTCCCACTCACCACACAGTGAAGCAGAACCTGAACTGAGTAAAACTAAGGAAAGAAAAAACACTAGCTTCATTACTCTCATCTGTAACACTTTTGGAGAAGGTAACGCAGGGAGGGAATAAGTAGCAAGGAGAAGGGCAAAACAGTGTTTTTCAGCAGCAATGATACTTCTAAGACATGTTTTGTTGAACCATGGCCTTATATAAATAAATAAAAATACTTACATTTTTCTGTAATATCAAATACCGCATCAGATTTATCTTCAAACTGTAAAAGGAAAGCACTGTGTCATTATCTTGGTCAGCTGCCACATACTTTTCTAGAAAGTATCTGATCAAAACCCAAACCAACCAGAAGGATCACAGCTCCTCTTCCTTCCTTTCTTGCCCCAAGCAAAGTTCTACAAATTAAGGCTGTTACATTATTGAGAAGTCACATTTACTCTGACAAGTTCTGAAATACACAGGAAAAGCTCACAAGGAAAATGCAGAATTAGGGCTGCTTCCCAGGGAAGGCGGAGGAGAGAGGGGAGGGCAGGGAATGTTGAGATTTTCACCTCTACATGAGATACTTGTACCAGGTCAAGATCACAGACTCTGCCCTCTCTAATGCTCTGCAAACCTTCATTTCCTCTGAATGTTATGAAAGGAAAAGCAGCAGCACAGGCAGCTCCCAGTGGTGTGGGCTGCACAGATCCATGGGTTTCATCTCCCGAAGAAGGAAAATAGGGAAATGTGCTGCTTAACTGCCCAACAGTAACGAGATGAGTGTCAGTAGGAACACAACCAAAGAAGAAGCAGTAGCTGAAGACCCTGAGTGCCGTGCAAAGCATCTGTCTACATGTACCATTCTCTGGGAGACACTGGAGTTGATGCCATGGCTGAATCCTGCCAGAAGTGTGTGCACTCAGCATCCTTAACACTCCTGCGCAAAAGGTAACAGCCTTTCTTCTAGGTCATGCCTCCTTTCTCTATGTCTCCAGCTCTGCGCTTTCTTTTCTGGTAGATCCTGCTGACACTGGAGTTCTTAAGCCATCTTAAGGAAAGTAATGGGATTTGATGGCAAAGGGATGATCTCTAATTTCATTTAACTCAAGTAGTTTGGTTGATAAATCCGATATTCCACAGGACTGTGATGGGAACTACCAGTTTGGTAGCATCCAGCTCTGGGAAAGGATGACAACATATTGTCCCAGGGTTCATCTGACACCAAGAAATCCATCAGTCCCTTTCCAGTATCACCTGCAGGTCTACAAAGGCAAGGGACCACCTGCAAGAGCATATTAGGGACTGCCATAAATATTTTGGACAAGTTGAAAAACATTTACTCTCTATCTGGGAGGAATCCAAGATAGTTCCCAAACACAAGGCCATCCTCAGGAAAAAAGTGCCTATTTTGTTTCCCTCCTCTTTCTTTTGTGAGGCTATCAAAATAGGAAATAATCTTGAATATTTTCTTCCTTTAAAAGGTCTCAGGGTACAGAGGAAGATCTGTGTCTTCCACTGGAAATATTTATAAAGCAGGAACTTCAACATCTGCTAACATCAGCAGTCATACCCAAGCCACCATCTAGTTGCAGATGGTGAACAGCACCAGAACACCCACGTGGTGTAAATCCAAAAAAATATATCACCTTAATCAGTAATATAAATTTGCTTTCACTCGATTATGGTCTTGTATTACACAGGAATGTCAGCAGTAATGCCCAAATTACTGTTTCTACATTATTCTATTACATTTCTGCAAGGCAATTCCCTCTCACCAGGCCTCATCCTTCCTCCTTTGATTAGTGGTCATCCACTCTTAATTCCTTCTGTTTTTTCAGCTCAGATTTTTTGAGATTTGATGACTAGTGGACTAAAAGTACTACATAAGAAAACATGTAACACATTCATTGATGGCATTTCCTATGGCTCATTTTTAACATATGTAAGAGGCACCTCAATACCCCAGATTAAGTCCCAGGCGGCTACAGAATGGAAAGTACCCAGAACAAGAAAGTTTTCCATTAAATTACTCTAGGCTTCAGCTCCCCAACACAATCCTCAAAATGTACTTGCAGTTTTAAAACCAAACCCTAGAATTTAATATTTTAAAACACCTTCATTTAATTACTTTGGCTAATATTTTGCTAGAGAATAACTTAATGCTATTTAATGCTTTTAAGCAGAGAGCATTCCCTAAGAGCTTAAGACAGAACAGTTCAATATTAGCAAAGTTACGTGGTTTAGGATGTATCTTTGTTAGTGGCTCTGTCTCATTAGCCACCATTGCACACAAAGCAATGCTGTCTAATTGGGTTGTAATGAAGAAATGAAAAAAGAATACAGAAATGACGAGAAAACAATTCAGTATTCTTTTAAGCTATTTTGCTTTACATTAACTACTTTTTACATTAAGACAGTGCTGCTTTTAGGAAAAAAAAAAACAACAAATAAATCTACTAGGTATGTCACTATTTTTTAATAACTGTAGATTAGACTCTAGGAAACCAGTGTTACAGCCCCAGTACTAACCCGTCTTCGCTTGGAGCGAGTGACAGAAGGACACTGTTTACACTTAATACAATGTGCTAATTTGAAATAACTAAAAACCTGTTCAGGGCTTTAATGGCATTCCAAGTCAGCACAGCATCCATAAATGAAACAATTAATTGATTATTTTTGTGAAATATAAAGAGAAAAGTTGCCTCTGGCTACAGTCTTGCTTTGTATGCAAAACAGTAATTTATTTAAAAAAAACCACCACAAACAATGTAGCAACTTTACAGACACAGGCACATCTTTCTAGTAAGCCTTTTGCAGTTTGAGCCTAGGTTTTGCTGCATCCATAAGCAAACTGTGTAAAGGAAGCAGATGTTAAGAAAACTGCAATGAAAAATAGAGATAAATGATTCTCAGTTTCTTGCCTGCACAGTTTCCTTGTCCCTACATACACAGCACAACCCCCCTGCTCAGAATTCATTAAACTGATAAGGAAGATATAATAATAAAATAATAATAATAATAATAAAAGCCATGTAAATTGCCACTGCTGCTGCTGAGGCAGAGGAGGGCGCAGGAAGCATCCCCTGACCTTTTACACACGCCAGCCCTGGGGGGCCGGGCAGCCCCCGCGCTGCCCCTCTGCTCCCCCAGCCCCGGGAACCGCGGGGTCCCGCAGCGGGCCCCTCCCGGAGCTGCTTCCCACCGAAACACCGCCAGACCTATCGATGCGTACCTGGGGAGGGAAGAGCAGAGGGTAACAAAGAGCCAGGCTGTTGCAGGTACCTGCTACAGGAAAAGAACGGCTGCGGCAGGAAGAGAACCCGGCGGGGTCAGAGCGCAGCGCCGGGCGGCGGGGCCGGGCTGCAGAGCCCCCTATAGCCCCGCCGGACAGACGGACACACGGGCACCCGGACAGACAGACACACGGACAGCTGCCCAACACAGCCGGGCACCCCGCAAGCCCCGCATCAGGCTGGAGAGAGGGAAAGCCGGAGCCGGGCAGAGCCGGCGAGACGCGTCCTGCAGGGCAGCTGAGCCACGCTCGAGCCTTCAGCTGATTATTTTTCATCGCTATTCCAGTCTGAGGGTAATGAAATGCGTACTGTGATGGCTGTTTTTACAGGCAAATCCCAAACAATCGTCTACACACGAAAAAAGACAAAGGCAGGCATTTTCCAGTTTTTTGTGGCTCCCTATCCTCCAGTTCAAGAAGCAGGGATTTACCTTGCATCTCATTTATACATCTCCAATGTTTAAGTCGGAGGAAAGAAGATCCAGGCACGTGCCACTGCTGTTTCATCTGTGCATGTTTGGAATTCTGAATTATTCACCAGAAGCAGTTCAGCAAGTTGCCCCTTCCTGTCCCCAGGTTTTGGTGGCATGTCTGAGTTTTCTAAATGTTCATAGCCCAGCTCCAAACAAAGCCCCTGCTGGGCTGATGGTTTCCACCTCCACCACACATGCACCCAAGCCACATACTGGTACCAACCTTCCCGGGCCAAGTAGACAAGTCTGTCAAACCCCAAGAGTCAGAGCATGTCTTACTTTTTCTGAATGATCGGTGGTTTTAATCCATACCTCTGAAAAACAGAGGGGGATCTGAGCCCTTCTCCCATCCGCCCACAAACCCATGGATTTGAGAAGGAAGCAGCTCCACAACAGAAGGTTTCACCTTGCGAAGACACCAGAACTTTGTGTGCTGATCTGAAGCCTGCCAGACATGTGGGCTTTGCAACTTAAGAAACACACAGACACCAAACACACATCAAGCAAACAAACCAAGATATCCACAATAAAGGCTTCCTTTTAAAAACAAAGAATTTCTACCCCCAAAAACCTCATCCCTGGTGATGTGCTGAACTTTCCTATTGCTGTTTGAGACACAACAAACAACTCTTGACACTGGGATTTTGGTTACACTAAATCCGTAAGTGAGCTAGAATTAGGAAAATTCCCATTTCTCACAAGTCAGAAACACTAAACAGAAGTTACATGGATGAAAAAATTATCAACATCAGAGCAGGGCACACATAACAATGCATGTTTCTGCTGTGAATTCTGCAATTATTCCAAATCAAGGATTTCAGTTCAGTCACACATTTTAGCATCCCACAAAAAAGACAGCATTTTCCAGATTACACAGGTATACTTCTGGCCAAAGCTTTCAAAAGTACAGCTATTTAGAGATTATGTTCTGCAAAGTACACAATCCCCTTATCGCCACTTAACTCAGAAGCTGAGCAGCTCATTAAGAGAGGGCCATCACCGTCTCTTCTGAGGGAAAGCCAGGCCACCTAACAACACTAAGAAGCAATGAAGGTAACAATCTGGGGTGCAGGACCAGCACTGTAACCTTGGAAAGATCCCTGTACTCAAGGTCTCTCCCAAGAGGATAATTAACAATGTTAGTAATTGCTTGCTATTAGTTAAAGTTACTAATAGGGGAAAAAAAGTCTAACTCTCTGCAAATTATCTTTAGGAAAGTGAAACGTATAAAACCAGAGTTGTCTGCTTTTCATTGTGCTTTGTTCCGAATAAGAAGCCTACAAGATGGCTTTGCAGGCAAATTGGGAAAATTTACAAACGTAGCACCTTCTGCTTGTTGATAAACACAGTAGGGATTATCAGCCCTTCTTCATAGAATGGTTTGTATGTTCAGAGGCCCACACTGGTGAATCATCTCATCTACCATCAGGTACTGCAAGTCCCTTCCCCTCCCCTAGCCTAGAGTTCGGTGCCAACAATTGGTGGTGAACTCTGGAGAGCCTGATATAGAGTCAGTTCTCCCCATTTCAGTATTTCTGCCCTTAAAGAGAGAAAAGCAATCATCTGATCTACTTTGTTCTTCAAAGTACCTTCCTCAGGCTTCCTTTTTGCCTCTTTCACTTCTCCCCATCCCAGTACAGTTCTACGATTTTTCTCCTCTCCTGTTCTTATAAAAGCTGAAAAGCTGTCATTTCTCTCCTATAGGTGGATACAATTCCAGTCCCGTTTGTAGTTGGTGCCCTGGTTGGCTTCTACCTTTCCTTCTCCTATGAAGAAGTGGTTCTTAACAATAGACAGCTTAGTTGGATGTTCCACCTTCTTTGCAGATGTTATTACTAGACTGCACAGAAGGCAGGCAAGGACATGAGCTGCTCGAGTCTCCTGTCCACCAACAAGTGATGCCTCACGTGGGCATTCTCCCTCCAACCAAACCTTCTTTAAACATATTTAACCAATCAACTTGGTTAAGTTTCTAGATAGCGTAAATTTTGCCAAAAAACACAAAAAGTATATATATATATTTTTATTTTTTTTCCCCAGAGCACTTTAACACCTCCTCCCAGGCAATATTAAACATTATGACTTGTTAATAGTCTGTGTTAACGAAACTGGATTTCATAAAAGCTTTCTTGAGCAAAGAGCACCATTTAATAAAGATTAAATCCTTCCACTTAATTATTAGATTGCTTTGACAAATACCAAGATTCAAAAAACCACATGAACAAGTTATTAAAAAAATAATACAAGTAAATAAGTAGTCCAAAATTTCTCTTGTAGGGATAACTCTGTGCAGTTGTGCTATTCTGTCTCAGGTTCCTCTCACCTAAATTTAGACAATTAAACATTATTTTATTAGGCAAGTGATGCAGGTTTCCCCTCTTTCCAATGGAATTTAAGAGATTCCTGCAGCAGCAATTGATCCTGCCCTGGCACTGGGCAGATGATCTTCCAGAGATTCCCATCTCTTAGACTGATGGCAGAAACAGTCCAGAGAACCTGGGTGAGACAAGCCAGAGAACTAACTGTTCAGTGGGCACAGCTCAGAGTGCCAGGATTGCAAAGGGGGGTCACAGGTCTAAGGCTGGGCTGGCTGTTAAACACATGACAGATGCTCTCTATTGATCCTCTTCCCTTTCCAGAAGTGAAGGGAAAGGGAGAAAAGGGAGAATGACCTATGGGTTGGGAAAAAAATTAATATGGTTTTAATGAAACAGTAACAGCAAAAAAGAGTATAATGATATTAATGGAAAAATAATTAAATATAAATAAAGATACATAAAGCCAGTATCTAGCTCCCCCAGTGATGATCATGTCACCACTGACACTACAGGGCAGGCACTGGGAAAGTCCCAGGCTGGACTCAGCAGGAGATGAGAACTGGATTAAAGAACACATGGATTGGGATCAAAGACAGAAGACTGGATAGAGTCCTCCTGGGATGCTGGCCATGGAAGAAGAGAGACTGACCCTCCTGATCCCTCAGCTCTAAACTGATCATGGCATGTATGGGATGGAACACTTGATCAGGTTTGGGTCACCTGTCCTGTCCCTCCTCCCCGTAGGTGTGACCCTTTTACACCCTTTCACTCATGGCACACAAGAAATTGAGCAGTGACCTTGGTTTCTATAGGAATAAGTATAAGCATGAGCCTTTCTGCATACCACTCATAGCATTCCCTCTGCAATAGCCATAAACACCAGCCTTATCAATTCCTGGAGCAGACACTGCCTGATAAATGTGTCGTTAACTTCAGAAGGTGCAGAAACTTAGAAGAGACTTAACTGAAGGGTGAAATTACTGAAAGGAGAGGCAGCAAATATGGCAACCCAAACTAAAAACATTTTCATCATTCTTCAGTCAGTATTCAGAGAAAAGGCAGAACACAGTATGCAATGTTTGGATCAGTACCAGTTTGGTAAAGCAAAGTTACAGTCTTTGAAACTTTGTATTGCCATTTAAATTTCTGAGTACACTTCCAGAGAGTCAGAGTTAATGGAAAAGAGCATGGCTACAGGTCACCTGCTCTAGGTCAAGTGGTTAGCACCAACGTGCAGCCCACTCCACACTTCCATCAGTCTCCCTTTTCCTGATACGGTTCCAGAGCACAGATTTCAATCTCTTTCAAACTCAACTGTCATGAGGCTTTTGCTTCAGCCTGGTATGAACTTCTAGAAATAAATTAACTGCTTCTGGGATCAGCAACATACAAGGATTAAGTTTATCAGGGTCTCACACCTACAGCACCCATGAAACACTCTTCTGGACCTTTCCAGTAACAGAGCTCATTTCATCCTCAAGTTACTTTCCCAGACTGACTCTTGCTCACTCTCTTTTTTACGTTACCACTGGACAAGTAACCAAAACACCCCAACCCTGTGGGTGTACTCTGCCCATCAACCTCTTCTGCCCCAGCAGAGAAGGCTTCAGAAATAATTTCCGCTATCCTCATCATGCAACAAGCCTTGGGCACAAAGAGCTTCCTTAACTTCTGTATTTTATACAGCGTGAAAAGTCCTAATGTAAAAGACTGAGATCCATTATGTGCATTTTCAGAAGCTGAATTCAAAGATGGTGACATCAAAGCCTCCTTGGAGAGGTGCATAAGCCTTTGCAAAGAACTGTTTTCATCATCTTTGCACCGTTCAAGAGTAGTTCAGTAACCAAACTTTCTAAATGAGCTTATCTCCTTCAATTTTTAATTAAAGCCATGCAAAATTAAAAATCTTCAAACATCTGGTTTACTGGTGCAGACACTCAGGTGTTCACCTCTTCACACCAAATGAACTTCCAGGAACCCAAGTGTCCAATTTCAGCAGTTAACACTGTACACCCCAGTGTCCTCTCTAGTTCAATGGGTTGACAGAGTAATGTTGTAAATAAATGATCATTCTATTAAAAATAGAAAGTGTTCAAGACAGTGCTTAGATAGAAGCTAAAGTGCCACAAATGTTTTCATAAACTAAATAAACACACAAGTAGACATCTCTCACGTTCATCTTGACATAACTCAGCAAGCACAAAAAACTAAATACGTTGATGTATCTTCTGTAGAAAACAAATGGCTTGATTTGGGGCAGAAACTAACCATTTCTAAAATAACAATTTTGTCATAAGAACTTTCCAGATACTATTAAAAACCAAAATTGGACACAGTTCTATGTCAGTCTTGCACTGGCAAAAACTTTTCTAGTTTGTTGCTTGTTATGGTGAATCGAACTGGGAAATGGTGACGGCTCCTCAGTGGGGTTTGCAAAGTGCCATTTTCAGCGTATGTGCTTCTGGGAGAGTATTTGCAAAAGATTTTAAAACTGAAAAGAGCAATTCTGAACACACCAGCACTTGCTGAGTTCCTCTCTGAAGAAATTATTATATCAGTCTTTATTGTTGATGTACGAAGGAACAGTTTCTTATAAGAAACGCTCGTTAATCCTTCGGCAAAGGGTTTGAAATATCCATCGTTTTAACTTCCAGCAGAATGGGAACTGAGGTCCTACAGGGAAGAGAAATGGGACGTGCAAGTTTTTCAGGACTTCATTAATTCTGGCTTTATAGGCAGATACACAAGTGTGTTGTATTTATGGGATGCTCATCCCACTCTTCACAGGTTCCATCGGTCATTCAAGAAGCCAGACGGATCCACTTCTCCCCATGTTCCTCAAGAACATCCTGATGCATAAGCTGGTGTTGGGAAAGGGGAAAGAAGATGAGAGGATTCACCTCTCAGAGTTGAAGATCACACACTGACACAAAACAGCACTCTGGTGCTACTCTTTATTTTAAAATCTCACAGGAGCCTTTCTGGCACAGCTGAGATGAACTTATCAGACCTGGGACCTGGAAGGTATTTTCCTCCTTCAAGCTTGAAGCTGTGTTTCCTCTTTCCTTACTAACTCCCCTGGAGCAACTGCCACTTTCCTGGATCACCCCTAAATTTTACCAAAGTTCTCTGCTTCTGCAGGAATGGAGATTGTTGCCAATGCCAACAGCACAAGAGGATTTCCATAGTGTACAGGGATGTGTGGAGCAAGGACAGATGGAGCCTCCTGGACTTACCACCTAGTGGATGATCAATCAGCCAACCAACTGAGACAGGATTTTTCCTGAGCTCAATGAAGATCATACCAACTTGATGATACTTTTTTGTTACTCCTTCGCAGAGAATTGGCAAGCTTAAGAAGAAAAGAAGCAACCTTTGGGTTTTTTTGTTGCTCTTGGTAATACCTGGTAACTTGACAGATTAATTGAGCTTATGAAGGCAACAAGCATGAAGAGATGAGAAGACACCAGGATAGAGACTGCACAACCTCCCTGAGCAGCCTGTTCCAACTTCTGCCTGTGCAAAGTATTTCCTTATGTCCACTCACGTTTCACTTACTGTGAATGAAGTTTCATTTAAGATTTCTTAGGTTATTGTCTTACATGCAGCCACTTGGCTTTAACCTCCTTGCAGGCAGCCAAAACCTCGACCCCCCAAAAGCTTACATATTTTTATAATTTTGTGAGCAATTCTGCAGAAACTGAGTTTGTGCATAAGTGAGTGCAAGTGTCTGAAAGACACAGGTCTCTGACAAACCAGTGATGATGTTAATTTCCACAACTGCAGAGCAGCCAAACTATGTCTGTGCAAGTCCTCCAGCTAGACCCCAAAGGTCAGTTTTTCTGCTTAGTAACAATTTGTTTCACTGAAATCACAAGTTTCATCCTCTCTTGAAATAAATTCAGCAAATTAAACTTCTCTCACACATAGGAATGGAAAACTTGAGCTGGTGTTCTTGTCTTTCTCAAGGCTGGAGAACGGGAAAACTTCTTCATCTTTGGGAAAAGGGAACTGGACAGCTCAGTGTCTTGTTCTGGACTGTGGAGACTTCCACCCAAAATCAAATGTGACTTAACCTCATTCCTACCAGAAAGCTTTTGATTAAAAGCAGGCAGGAAAGAGAAGGGGCCTCGCAGCAACACTATTCACAGCACAGCTTAACAAGTCAGAGGATACAAGGTGCAGGTCACAAAGAACCTTCCATTTGTTTAGAATACAAAGTATTTCTTCAAGTAGATGAGCATGGCCCAAGCCACGCTCCACTTCCAGCCCAAGCCTCAGGATGAGCACAGCTAATGACACTCACACAGCGGTGCAGCCCCACTACCTAAGAACAGGATCGATCTGCCATCTTGACGACTCACTATGGCTTCACATGGACAACTGAAATAAATTTTAAAAGACCACCAAGAACACTGCGTTTTACACAAGGAGACCGAAGGTAGTGATGGACCCCGGTGAGCTCTAAGTTTATTATTTAAGTGATGCTGAGACGCTGATGAAGACGATGCCTGGACGCTCTCCTTGAGAGCTGAGAGGAGACCAGAGGAGCCCCGAGAGGCAGCGTGGCGCCAGGGCCTGCGGGGACAGCACTGCCCGCCGGAGCCCGCGCCGGCCGGGGCAGCAGGGACCCTGGGGGCTGCAGGGGGGGGGCTGCCCGCCCGCCGAGCGCCCGGACGGGGGTCCCGGGGGTCGGCAGCCGCCCCCGGCGCCTCACACACCGCGGCCCGGCCCCCGCCTCGCGCTGCCCCCGCCCCTTGACCCCTCCCCTTTGACCTCCCCTCACGCCCCCCACTCACCCTGGCGCGGGGGCCGGGCCCCTCCTCCTTGGCCTCCGCCATGTTGCGTCCCCCCCCCCCTCAGCTGCCCCAGCCCGGGGCGAGGGGCCCGGGGGGGTCACTCCCTCTCCCCCCCACACGTCGGGGGGGCGCCGGGGGGAGGGTCGGCGGGGTGCCGGGGCCGGCCCCGCGCCGTGCCGCGGCCGGGGGGGCTGGGCCGGGGCCCCGGGGTCCCTGGGGCGGGCGGGGTCGCACCCGCCAGGCCGCGATCCTCTTAAAGCTGCAACGCCGAGCCCAGCGCGGGGCCGCAGCGCGCATGCGCACCGCGCCTGCGCAGCCCCGCCCCCCCGCCCCCCGCCCGCGCAGGCGCAGTGCGGGCTGCCCCGGGGCTGGCCGGGGGGACCCCCGGGGCGGGGAGGGGGGGGGGTCCCGGGTGGGCACCCCCGGGAGGGCCCAGGGAGGGGGGTCCCGGGTGGGCACCCCCGGGAGGGCCCAGGGAGGGGGGTGCGAGGCTTGTCCCGCCCTGCGCCGGGCTCTGGCGGGCCTCGAGTGGCCCCATGGTGGCCGCAGGGCCTGTGACCTCGTGGCGTGGTCTGAGGTGGGGACTGGTGGGGTGCCCTGCTGGGGTGACCTTCTGAGGTGCCCTGCTCTGGTGCCCTGCTGGGGTGCCCTGCTGTGACCGAGCCGCCTGCACCTCACGCTGCAGCAGCCCCGGCCTGGCTGGTGAGTCGGGACATGTCGTGTCGCTGCCACCTCGGTGTGCAGGACATTTCTTCCCTTCATTGGAACCATCCTGAGAATAGAGATCTGGGATTTGTTTGTTGTGCCTCTGCTGTATCACTCATGAACGAGCCACTGTGTAATTCTTTAGTTAATTTAACATTTGTTGGTATAGATGAAAACCAGACATGTTTAGTGTTGGAATGGGTGGTTTCTGTTTGACTACATTTTGCCTCATCTGGTGTTGATCAAACATTCATGTAGGAGTTGTTTCTATAGACTCTTGAGGACGATTCTGTGAAGATTTATATCTGTTTAACCTGAAGTACCTGCGAGGTCGCATTTTGTAACCTTTCAAGGTTAAAACCTAAATATTTAAAGCTTTTTAATATGGCCTGTCATTTGCATGCATCCCAATAACTAAGACACTGAAAACGTTAGTGAAACATTGGCCTATTTAGAAAAAGATATGAAAATCTGTGTAAGATAAAGATTGTTGCCTTTTTTGTTGTGAACAATGTGAAACATCACCAGCACCCACAAGCAGTTGGTAAGAACACTGTGTTCCCTTCTCTTTACTACTTAAATAATCCAACTGCTAATTAAAATTTTGTCCTAAAGATAAATTAGATTGTCAGATTTGCACAATTAAAGGGTGGTATTAAGAAGCAGCTGCATTTCATTGGTGAATGAAGTGATCCTTATATAAACACTGCTCTTCTTCTGGTCCAAAATGCTGGATGCAGAATATTGGGATTTATTTAGGAAATCCCATCAGGTCTCTCTTTTGAAATTACTGCATTCCAAGGACGGTGAAATAATTAATGTCATCACTTAATAAGATACAAATAATATTCTTCATTTATACATGAATCCTCATCCTCCAGTATAGAATAATTCTAGTTGATGAGTAATTTAGTGAAATTTTGTAAAGAATTTGGGATGTTTTTAATGACAAAAGATGTTATGTGTAAACTGTGAGCTTGATGTGGAATTTAATAATTATTCAAAAAGTACTTTTATCCTAGATAACTACGGGGGAAAAGAGTGACTGTTTTCTTCCTTTAAATGGGCGAAAATGTAGTAACAATAAAATATGTTAATATGATTAATATTAGTATTGGGTTTTAAATAGCTAGAAATTATAATACAGTGTGAATATAGGGCTGCCACATGGCAAGGTTCCCTCGGGTGTGTCTGTGGGTGCCCCGAGCTGGCAGCAGGACACAGGGGAGGGGGGCTGTGACAAAAGGCCCCTGTGCAGGCACAGCTGTCCCAAGCCTGAGAGCAGCAGCACAGATGTGCTGAGCATGGGCAGGTCATGGGGTGCTGAATGGGATTTCCTTGGAAGGCAGAAAATGCAGAGAGAGAGATAGAGAGAGAAGAGGCAATAGCCCTCTTCGAGTATAAATATTTGTAAGTTACCTAAACAATTAGTAACAATGTGGAGAAATCTGAGCCTTCAGAAGTCAGGAGGAAGACCTTAAAAGATGAGGGTGGTTTATGAATGAAGATCTTAAGGATAACAAACTTGCTGGTTTTTTTGTTTCCCTCTGGTTGCTGAGGCATTGTAGTGCACGTGTTCAGGGTTAAGTTTATAAAGTGTATGTGTGGAGGGGGAGTTGTTTGTGTTAATTAAACCTGTATTTGCATGTAATCAAAGCTACACACACTCAGGCATTCTAAAGAGCCTCAAGTACCCTGAGAATTCCAGTAGCATCTCAAGACCAGACAAAAGTGTTACAATTTGTTGGGGCTACACTGTACATTTCTGTAGCATTTTGTAAAATGAAAATGTGATATCAGTGGTTCAGGCATGCTGCTGGGAACACACAACTTGATTTCACTGCATGGTTCTCCTAAGTGAATTGGGGAGATGATGGAAATACTTGAACTTCCAGCATGGAACTGGCAATGCTTCCAGACCACTAAACAAAATACTTTGTTAGAAATAGATCCTGCCCTTACAGTAGGTCCCAGTGCAACCATGTGCTCTGAAACCTGTGCCTGGTGTGAGGTTTGCTTGAGCTGATGCTGTGGACAGAGGAGGGGAGGACAGGAAGTGTGGAGCACTGAAAACTAGATCAGCCCTGCTGTGCTCTGTAGAAGTATCTCAGCCTGTGCTCTAAATAGGGCATTTGAACTAGTGCAGGATGTTTTCCAGTTTGTTGAGACCTGACTTACTTTTGACTCTAAATGAACTGTATGTGTACTAATGTGGCTAAAAAAGACACTATATAGTATGTAGATAATGTGATGATGACCAGTGCAGAACCGACCTAGATAAATACCTGGATAAGGCAGGGAAAGGATAAGATTGTTGCACAGTATTGTTCTTGAATTGCTTTTTAATTTACCCCTGGAGTGCCCATATTATATCCTGCTGCACAAGTCTGCATGAGGCTGTTCATCTTGAAAACACTGACATTTCAAAAGGAAACCATGAAACTCCTCTCACATGCAGGCTGCAGTTCACTGAACTGGATGAATGATCTTTCCACATAGCCAGGGGCATGCACAGCTGAATGTAGATCACCCAGAAGATCTGCCAGCCCCACGTCCTGGGAGGAAGGCACTCCTTCCTCGGGTCCAGCTCAGGTTCTCCTCAGAGAACTGCAGGTGCTTATGCTGCTGCTGCTGCATCTTTTAGGCCAAACGTAAATTAATAACAATGGGTGATCTTGTTGCCTGCCCAGTGAGCTCAGGGAGCATCCAGGCTTTGGGAGGGGACCTGCAGCCCCCCTGGAGCCCAGTCCTCAGCACCTCTGGGCTGGTGGCACAGAAAGGACTGTACAAAGCTTAGAGGGGGCTGTTTGGGGAACAAGGTTGAGTCTGGTACAGGCAAGGCACTTTGGATCTGGGCAGCTCTATTTCCTGCTCTCCCTGCTGGTTCCTGGAACACGGAGGCACCTCCTGAGCAGAGCGGTGTGACAGCTCTGGGGGAGATGAGCACCCCGAGATGGGCAGAACTGCTGAAATCTCTTCGTTTTAGGTGGCCTAATCCTGCAGACGCTTCCAAGGCAGGGCTATAATGACCTAAGTAAAACCAATGAATGTTTCAGTGGAAAAACAATAGCTAGTGGAGTCTTTTGGGGCCTGAGCAGATGGGGGGACAGGCAGTCCCAGGGCCAGCAGTGAGGTGGGATTGTCTCGCAGCTCTGGAGCTGCTCTGGCTTTGTCCCCGGCACCAGGCACATGGGGTGGCCGGCAGCAGGGCGGGATTTGCATTTCCCTGGCACTGGTGATGTCAGGAGCCTGCCTCTGCGAGGTCCCCGGGGCTGCGAGGACAAAGGGAAGCTGGAGGTTTGGAAAAAACAAAGATCAAGGAAAGAGAGAAGCCAAGTTTTAAAAAGCGACGCGTTCAGCGTGCTTAGTCACGGATAGACAAACGCAGGAGGGCTGGCAGAGGCCTGTTTTCATCCTGAAACTCCCCCTCACATCCCAGACGCGCTGGGCCGTGTTTGCTATTGAGATAACATCCCCTTCCCCCACCACCCACAGATTACTGAAGGAGCAGCCGTTGCAAAAGGAAAAAAAAACCAACAGCAACCAGCAGTTGCCTTGCTCTGCCTGCAGGAGGAATGTCAGGAAGTGTCTGATGGTGGGTGGGATGAAAGGAGGAAGCTGAACTCTAAAGAGAATATTCTAGCTCTGCTTGTGCAAACAAATGCCCCTCTGTATTTTGCTTGATAAGAACATCCAGCAGCAGGTCCTGCAGGCAGGGTGAGAGTGGAATAGTCACTCACACAGCTCTGAGGGATTTGGTTTGTACATGCTGCATTATCCAAAGCACTCTGTGAACTGGAGGGTGAAAAGATGTAAACATCTAGGAAAAAATACAAGCATCATCAATAATTAATAGTGCCTTTTTGTGACGGGAGTGATCCAGTATTACTTATGAAGTTAATTTCTAGTTGGATGGATTTGTGGGAGTGTGTGAAATTTGGACCAGGATTTAAGTTCAGTGCAATCATGCTTTTTATTCTACTTAAAATAATTATAAATCTATTCTGCATTTTCTTTTTAGGTCTAAATAACACACAGCCTTTGTTTCCAGACATTCCAGACATTAGTTTTTGTGCACCAAATATGGCAGTTCTCAGATCCCCAAAGAGAATCTAGTTATAAATACAAAGGAAATTGTTTTCATTCATTGTCACTGTGCAGCCCTGTGGAAATGCAAAAATAAGCCCGAAACACAGATAATGATAAGCACACTGGATTTCTAAAATCACGGAGTCAACAGTGATGAAGGAACTTAATTGCATACTTCATGAAATATTTGAACAGAGTGACCGTCATGTGCAAATGTGGTGCCTAGAGTTTTACATCTGATTCTGTGCTGTGAACAGCTGATGCTACTCTGTGTCAGTGACTCTCATCTTTTTTACTCTGTAGCCTTAAAAGTTGCCAGTACACCATCCCCAAGTCACTGTTTCTTGCAGTACTTTTGAAGCTTATTTTTTGTACTGGGTGATCTGTTGTGAAAAACTCTAGGGCAGAAGCACAAAACTCCAAGGGAGAAGAGAATTGTGTTTCTTACTTAACTATAGGCCATCAGGTACATCCTGGGGACACTGCTGCAACTAGTCCACAGCAGGTCCTGGGTGGAGGTTAGCATAGAGAGCAGGCAGAAAACTCATCTTTGTTGCAGTAGGTTAACACAGTTGTTAACTATTTTCCAGCTATCTTCACACCTTGTTTACGCTACCAGTACAGATTTATTGGCAAGTTTTTCTAGTGGAGATCCACTTTATCACAACAGAAGTTGAGTACCTGCCTCATAGCAGATTCTTGTGTCAAAACACAAGAGAGGAAATATGAATTTTCTCTTCACTTTTGTCTTTGCTTTTGTTTTTTCACCTGCTCTTCTCCCTTCGCTGAAAATCTCAACTCCTACCCCACATAAACTTCCTTCCTGTGACTGAGCCCTGTGCTGCTTTGATCAGCAGTTGGAAGGGTTAGTGTTGGCAACAAGCTGTCACCTCTGAGCACCCTGAGTAAGATGGGGTGAGATTAGTGAGACTTCAATGGGCCATTGTTCCGGGCTGCTTGCAGGCTCAGCTGGGCATTGCAGTGCCATGATGTTCAGAGATAATATTTGCCATAACAAGATGTCAAAGGTAATTAAAAAAGAAAAAAAAAGAAAAAAAAAAGAAGAAAAAAAAAGAGAAATTACAGACTTTCGCAACATCTGAGTGTTCTCAAGGTCACAAATTTTGCCTGGGGTACATGTCAGTTTGTCAGACCTATAACCCTCTGGGAAGTCCATTCCACTGCCTGATGTTAAAGCAGATCTGCCAAAAGATACTACCAAAGTATCTTTGTCTTCTGAGACCTACTGAAAAATGACATGAATAATCTTGTTGTTTGGTCATTCCTGTTGTTTGGAGACCTCCTCTTGATTCTTTACTGTAAGTTACACAGGAGTCCCCACTTACAAACTCTGGTTACTGCTTTTTAACATCATCTTGTGACTCCATCACTTTTTATTAATGCAGAATAAAACTGTTTACTTGAAAACTTCTGCCATCCTCATGTTACAAAAAGAAGGGTTTCCAGTTTTCTTACAGTTATCTCTTGTATGTTTCCAATGTTCTCCCTCTGGTGTGAGTTTATGTTTTGGAAATAACAGTGAATTAAAAAAAATACACAGAGGAGACATGGCCAGGTTTTAAATTTTGAAGGCAGTCAGGGCAGTCTGATGAAATGCAGCCTTGTGAGTCTGCTCCATTTTTCTGCCCCACTTACGTTCTTTGCATAGCCAAGTATCATCCAGAACTGCTGGTATTTCTGCAGAGCTGATGTCTCTGCTTTCTGTTGAGCATTTGCCTCGTCTGCAGGAGTGAAGAACAGGATTCTCTTTAACAGCTGCCTCCCATTCTTGTCACATATTTCTTGTCAATGACAAAATTTAAAATTCTCTTAACAGAGAAATGGAAGCTGTTAACTGTAGGGCAGCAGGATACATCTTAGGTATGCATGACTTGTTTCCCTCCACAGCTCAAGGAAATGTATAGATTCATGGCTTTGTCGTACAACTGTGCTGAGTGCTCCTGCAAGCCTGTAAGCATCCTTAACTCCAATTGACTTCACTGGAAGTGAAGAGCTCTTGGAGCCTCTTGGAAGACAGACTTGGCGTGCTCGAGTGTGCCTGCAGCAGACACAATGTGTACAGGCCCCACTGCACCATCAGCTACTGCTGAGAGAGGAGAAAACAGGCAGCCACTGGAGGGAAGGACCAGTTGTTCCAGTGCTCCAGACACCAGATTCCTCTTCTCACCTTGCTATGGATTGTGTGGTCCTGGACAAGTCACAGCAATTCCCGATCTTGGAGCTCTCTGTTTTTAAGCCAGAGTATGAAGTTACACATGTTGAAGGCAATGAGATGGGCAGATACAATGGCACTGGGAACTGCATAAGAGTATGAAAGGTAAGTAGTTGTACTTCTCAGCTTGTTACAGCAGTGTGCAGCACTTCTCAGGTTGTAACAGCAGTGTGCAATGTTTCTTCTTGGGTTCAGTGATCCCACTGATTCTTTTTACAGGCCCAGTGCTTGTCATGCCCATCCAGCCTCACCAACCAGCACAAACACCAGAACACACAGTGATGCCAGAAAAAACACTGGGGAGTAAAGCAATGTTCTTGCATCTGCTAAGCAGTGCAAAGTAATTGTCAACAGGCTAGGGATCCCTGCTGTGACCTTCCTTGCCCAGCATGGGAAGGGGAGGGAGAAGAGGGAAAGGGAAAGAGAAAAGAGGGGATGTGACAGGGGGAGTTTCCTGCTGCACTTTGCAGGGGTCTGCAGAATGTTTCTTTCTGCTTATCTCTTTTGTGACTTTGATGCTACTTTGGATCTTCACTGTCAAAATCTTCACACATTTCAGTAACTTAATTAGTTCAAAGAAATTAAAAATGAAAACTCTTGAACTTTAACCCTTCCAGGTTGACAGAACACAGTCTCCAGCAGAACTGTCAACTTGTGGTGTCAGTAGCATTCAGACATTTTCCTGAACATCTATTCTTGCCTTCTCCGTGGACTCTTGAGCCTGATTTGAATCTCTTTTATCCCACTAGGAATCACGATTATATCCACTGAAACCACTGATGTCACTGTGCAAAGACAATTAACTCCTCCCTCCCATCTTTCAGTCCCTGCATTCGCCTGTCACTGGAATCTCTTACCTGGCCCTGCATTACTTTCACTCTTCTGGCTTAACAAATCACCTATGGGCATATTTGTCATGGTATACAGGAAGAACCTCTTGGAGAGCAGATTTAATCAGTATTCAAGCAGGGTTGAAAACAATGCAGGAGGGAGGGAAAGGGGAACTCTCACCATCAGGAGCCACAGGAAAAGTGCTGTGAACTCTGAGCTGCTCTTCTCAGCCTGCCTCGATGCTTCACCTACCAGGTGTTGCTGTAGGGATTTTACTTTCCCTTAATTCTATAAAATATGATGTTATTATTGATGAAACTGTGTTCAGCCCTAGAATAATGAAACCATTCTGCAGAAATCCCTGCTGTTCCAGTCAGGTTCATCCAAGTGCAGCACAGGCACGAGCAGCAGAGCCCGCAGCAGGGTAAGGACACCAGCAGGTGTTGCTCCCATCTCCCTGTCCACTTCTGCTTCCTGATTTTTAAAATTCCTGAGCAACTCTAGTTCTGTGACATTCTTGAATTTCTGTAAACAGCCATGAAACTGTTTTCGTCTTGGTCAGAACTGCCCAGGGAATGCCCAGGGAGCACAGACACAGCATCTCCTCACAACATTGAATTGCTCTTTAGCAATGATACGTTACTGTGATTCATCCAATTTTACTGTTTGTACATAGGACACTTAGAGAACCTCATGGGGTAATTACTCTTGATTAGCAGGTTGGACACATACTGCTCTTTCATCCTGCAATTTGCAATTAATAATACAGAGATAATGCAGATTTCTTCTAGTCACTCTTTTATGTTTATAGGATGAGGAAACTGTTTAGGGGAAAATAATCTAAATCAGCCACCTGCTGAGATCCATCCCCTTCTTACCTGAGGATTACCCTGTGCTTGGTGGCAGCTGAGACATTTGCACCTTCAGACACCTCAGTGCCAGCTCGATTCCCTCTTCCAAACATTCCTCTAAGCCCTGCAGGTCTCTCTTCAGTCATATGTGGCTCAATTCACTTGTGTAGATCACTTGGACAGTATGAAAAGTCTTCAGAAGTCCTAACACTGGTGTATATTTCAATTAGATGTTAGTATTTTGGGGCAGGGAAGGGTCTTGAGTCCTTCCTCCGTTTTGTCTTCTCCCAACAGACCCCATAAAACTCAATATTATGGATGCATGAACCATCCTAATAGCTGGATCAATAGGAAGGATGGAGAAGTGCTTTGGAGCCGCTTCAAATGTTATCACAGTTGTCATGGGGAGTTCCTAGTCCCAGACACAACGTTTATTTACAGTGGGACACAACCCAGAAAATATCTCAAGCTTTCTTCCTTGGTGTTTGTTTTTATATGAGAACAGCAGCTGCCTTGTGTGAGTATTTCCAGAACAAGTGATTGTTACCAGAGGTCAGTTTTAGTACAAGCCCTCACAACGACATCAATATATTTCTTTGATTTTAAGCCAGGATAAATACTCAGATTGCAGTTATACAGTGTGTGATCATAGCCTGGCCTCTGCTAGAGACAGGGAGATTCAAAGCTACGTTGTGTGCTTCAGTTCAGTTGTACAGACTTTGGCAGGACTGGGAGCAAAATTCTACTCCCAGTTTCCTTCAAAGGGTGCTAACAATGAGTAGCTCCCTAAAATACAGTTCACTTACACTCGGGACACAACAAAGGTGGAAACAACCCCTTTTACACTCATTATTTTTGTTGCTTCCTGAACCGACACAACCAGGTGTGACGGGGAGGCAGTGCCAGTTTGTGTGCAGCCAGAGCCAGTCCCAAATTCCTTCTTCCAACGCTTTAACCTCTGAGACACCTCGTGGTGGAAACACTCACTGCTGGCAGAGAGGGGATGACATCTCCAGGAGGATCCGTTGTGCAGCAGCCTGGGGCTTCCATTCTGCTGCACTTGGCAGTGGTGGGTGCCCCCCAGCCTGAGGGGCTGATCTGGGGAAAAAAAGATTGAGCAGATTTTTATTTTAAAAAATCTAAAGCCACGGCGAAGTTCATTTAGTAGAGTAGGGATGATGGTTGTCCTTGGTGAGTGATCCCAAGGGTCTTTCCCAACCGGAATGGTTCTGTGATGGTTGATCATGAGGTCCAGCTTTGCCTCTGGCTTCACAAATATTTATGAGATCGATGGGCAATACTTTGTCAACGCAACAGTGACAGTTTCTGTGCAAAACAGAGCAAACGTGGCTTTCCCTTGGGACGGCTCTTCCAGACCTAAAACTGGATGGGAGGCAGGGGTGGGAGCTCGGGGTGTGATGGGCTGAAATCCACGGGAGGTGACTCCGTGGGTTGTCCCGTCGCTCCGCTGGTGCCTCCAGGGTGACACCCCTGGAACCGCTTTAGGGTTCGGAGGAGACGGGAAGTCCTTTCCCGTTTGCCCTGGCAGGACGCGGCGGCCACCACCTCTCCGAGCTTTAAAAGCCGCTTTCTTTTCCCACGTTTTTCCCACACGTGGGGGAATCGCTGCCCACGCTCCTGCCCGCGCGGGCCGGAGCACGGAGCCGCCTCCTGCGGCTTTGGGGGGTTTCTGCGTCTTTCCTGCTGCTTCCCCCTCCGACTGCTCAAACGGAGCGGGCCCACGGGGACCTCCCGCGCTGCAGCTGCGCTCCCACCATCGCCCTCGGATCAACAAATAGCACTTTTCGACACCAAATCCGCTTCCCCGACCAGAAGCGAAGGCGCCCGCAGCGCGGCCCCGGCCCCCCGGGAACGGGGCCCGCCCGGCTCCCCGCGCAGCCAATCGCGAGCCGGCTCCTTCGCGACCGGCCCCTCCCCCCGCTCAAACCGCCCAATCAGCGCACAGGACGTTAACGGCTCATCCCGTGCCAGCGCCCGCGGGGCAAATGAGCCAATCGGCAGAGGGCAGGCTCTCTACCAATGAGATCAAAGAGTCGGTGGAACAGGGCCCTGCCATTGGCCAGGCACTCGGTGGTCGCCGCCGCGGCCGGCGATTGGCCAGCGGGGAGAAGGGGGCGGGTTCCGGGGGCGGGGAAACTATATTAGGGGCGGACAAAGGCGGCGGCGAGGCCGTTCCGCTCGCCGCCATTTTGCGCAGCGGGCTCGGAGGAGCAGCAGCCGCGGCCGGCGCCCTCGCCTCCCACCACCACCATGTCGCGGGATCGGTTCCGTAGTCGTGGCGGCGGCGGAGGCGGCTTCCACCGGCGCGGCGGCGGCGGTGGCCGCGGCGGCCCAAACCACGATTTCCGCTCTCCGCCGCCCGGCATGGGCATGGGCCAGAACCGCGGCCCGATGGGGGGCGGCCCGCAGGGCCCGGGCGGACCGCCGGGCGGAGGCCCGAAGCCCGAGCCGCCGAAACCACCCGCGTCGACTTCTGCTCCGCCTTCTTCGTCCTCTTCACCCGCCGCCACCACGGCGGGCCCTGCCGGCAGCCAGGCCGGCCCTGGGGCGCCTCAGGCATCGGCGCTGCCCGCGGGGCAGCCGCCGCAGCAGCAGACCCCGGTTTCGGCGCCCTCCTCCACTCCCTCCGGCCCGGGGGGGCAGCCGCAGCCCAAGCCGAGCCCCAGCCCCACCCCGGCCGGCGGCCCTAAGAAAGGACAAGGACAGTCGCCCGGCGGCGGGCCCAAGGGACCGGGCGGCCCCCAGCAGGGGCCCGGCGGGCCGCACAAGGGCGGGCCGGGCCATCGCGGCGGGCCGGGCGGAGAGCCGCGGGGCCGCGGGCAGCAGCACCAGGGACAGCAGAGCCTCTCCTCGCAGCAAGGCCCGGGCGGCGGCGGCGAGAAGCTGTCGGACGAGGTGAGTCACGGCCCCCGCCTCGCCGAGCACAAGATGGCGGCGGCTGCGGCCGGGAACGGCGGCTCCGCGCGCCCGCGCCGCCATCTTGAGGGGAGGGGCGCGCGGCCCGGGGCGGCCGCGGGGCCCGAGCGGCCCGGGCGGGCTCCCCGCGGCCCGGGCGGGCTCCCCGCGGCCCGGGCACCTCCCGGCCGCAGCCTGAGGCAGCGCGGGGTTTGTATTGCGGGGCTGCGGGCCTCCTGGGGCGAGATCGGCCGCGGCTTGGCGGTGCAGGCAGCGGGGCTGCACGCAGTGACGGCTCGAACTGGTCTGCTTCTTTGTAGGGATTTAAAGCAAACCTCTCCCTTCTGAGGCGGCCCGGGGAGAAGACCTATACTCAGCGTTGCCGTTTGTTTGTTGGGAATTTGCCTGCCGATATAACAGACGAAGACTTTAAGAGATTGTTCGCTAAATATGGGGAGCCAGGAGAGGTTTTTATCAACAAAGGGAAAGGCTTTGGATTCATTAAATTGGTAGGCTTTTGTGCTGTACGTCCATCCCTTTAATTCTCAGAAAATAGTATTTTACAGTTTGGTTTTCTAAAATTGGATCTCAAACTTTCCCCAGGAATCTAGAGCTCTTGCAGAAATTGCGAAGGCAGAACTGGATGATACCCCCATGCGGGGTCGACAGCTCCGTGTTCGGTTTGCCACACATGCTGCTGCTCTTTCAGTGCGCAATCTTTCACCCTATGTGTCTAACGAGTTGCTGGAGGAAGCTTTTTCCCAGTTTGGTCCAGTGGAAAGAGCTGTTGTGATTGTAGATGACCGAGGTAGATCAACAGGAAAAGGCATTGTTGAATTTGCATCAAAGCCAGCTGCAAGAAAAGCATTTGAACGGTGTACTGAGGGAGTGTTTTTGTTGACAACGTAAGTATATCGCTGCTTAGGATTTTTAGGTTTAAGCTGCATAAAATTGTCAGCTTCTAGTTTTTCAGAATCGAGATTCTTACGGAAAAGTAAAATGAGTGTTTCTTTGTTCAGCACTCCTAGGCCAGTTATTGTGGAACCGTTGGAGCAACTGGATGATGAAGATGGTCTTCCAGAAAAGCTTGCTCAGAAGAATCCCATGTATCAAAAGTAGGCACTGTCTTTTGGCATAGAGTATATAGATGATGTATGTACTATTGTTCCAGACTCTTGAGAGACATGGAGCAATTATTGGGAAACAGGCTTAGAATTTTGAGTAGCAATTTCAGTTCTTTTTTTTTTTTTTGTTGAAGTTGGCTTTTTGGTAATGTAACATACTGATTTGGTTAGTACATTCCCTGAGGGTTACACAATCTTCTGCATTGTGACACAAAGTAAAGCCTTCATAGCCTTGTAACAGATGCGTTTTGGTATATGTAGAAACTCTTGAAAATCAGGCTTAAACTGTTCTTCCTGTTTTTGAGAACTGTCATCTCACTTCAGGCATATCTCATGTTGATGATTGCGTAGGGATTTTATAAACATGTTTATGGTATGAAAAGAGAAGTAAAATTTTAACACAATCCATGATTAATAAGAGTAGTTCCCTATGTAATTGCATTACAGAGGGGACTACTGGGCATAAACGGGTGGGCAAGAGTCTATAAGAGTCTTTTTCTGAGTAGCAGTTTTAGGTCTGTATATTGAATGAGTTGTAAAAATACTGTATTTTCCCATATCACAAAAGGGAGTGCAGGGGGCAGATCCAGTCAGGTCTGGTTTGTATGAGAAAGTGTTCAAAATCAGTACCTTTGATCAAAAACCATAAACAGTGTGGAGGCAGTGTCTTTGAAAACAGTGCAGATTAGTGTAGTGTTAAACGTTGAAATGCTTTATTTACATTGCTAATGCGTGGAAAGCTTTTGAACTTTTCTAGTGTTGTTCCATTAATTACTGACTCTTAGACTCCAGTTTCTTTATATGACAAACTGTTGGCCCTGAGGCATTTTGAAAACTCTTTTAACTTAAAATCAAAGCTTGTTCCTTGCCTTTGACACACGGTGCTTTGGGTAAAGCGGCACTGAAAATTCCATCTCTGTGTGCCGGTGTTTTGAGCAGCTGTCCCTGCTCAGGCAAAGACCTGCCTTGTGGGAAGGATTTTGCACCTGGCAGTTGCCAGCAGTGGAGGGTCTCAAGAAGTTAAGAAGTAGAACTGTAAGTGGGAAGGTTGGTGTAGATGTGATGGTGCGGGAGTCTCCATTTGTTAAGGTGGCTGTGGAATTTATTCACAGTCAATGCTGCAGTTTCAGTGTGTAAAATGCGGTGTTGTTACCAGCATTGTGGCACAGCAAGTTTACCACTTGGTAGTTGAGAGGCAGTGTTTTCAGGGGGCCTTGATGTGCCCTGGTAATTCTACTTGTGGTGATTGATTGACCTTCAGTTGCCAGGTTTACTCAGTCTGAACGAGCATCTTCCTTTCTGCAGGGAAAGAGAGACTCCTCCCCGTTTTGCTCAGCCTGGCAGCTTTGAGTTTGAATATTCCCAAAGGTGGAAATCTTTAGATGAAATGGAAAAACAGCAGAGAGAGCAAGTGGCAAAAAACATGAAAGATGCCAAGGACAAACTTGAAAGTGAGATGGAAGATGCTTATCATGAGCATCAGGCAAACCTCTTGCGGCAAGGTAATTGGCTCTGAATTCTGTGTCATGTTTTTTGTTTTCATGCTAGTTTAAATGTATGGCTGTTTAATGGCTTAATGAATAAACTGCTTTCCCACTGCTAACTTGAGAATTTAGCCTTAAAGAGAAAATGGTAGTTTTTCAATTTTTTTAAATGAAGTATTGTCAAGAGTAGTGGCACTCAGAAGGCAGCTGTCTGCTGTAGTGCAGCTGAGGTTGATGGAGCTCAAATCTGGGTTTAGATGTGACCCCAGTTTGACATAGCTGCTGACAAGCTTCATTTCTGCAGACCTCATGAGGCGCCAGGAGGAGCTGCGGCGTATGGAAGAGCTCCATAACCAGGAAATGCAGAAACGCAAGGAAATTCAGCTGAGGTTGGTTTGGCTTTCCTGGGATTGTTTTCAATGTTACAGTTGTTTTTTTGAAAATGACTTCTATATGAAAGCTTTTATTTTTCAAGAAACACCATTGCTGCTTCAGTTTGCGTATGAGAAATTGAATGGCAGTGCAAGTTTTTCCTGGAGTATGTGAGCATCATAGAGTATCTTTTTATTGCTGAAGTGCAGTCAGTCATTCAGTGCCTTTTGAATTGCTCATGTAAGTGATGTTGAGTGTTGAGCTTGTTACACTGCTGAGGATTAACAGTCTCCTCTGGGGTGACCAGGCAGGAGGAGGAGCGTCGCAGGCGGGAAGAGGAGATGATGATACGTCAGCGGGAGATGGAAGAACAAATGAGAAGACAGAGGGAAGAGAATTATAGTAGGATGGGTTACATGGATCCAGTAAGTGAAAGTGATTTTTTTTGTTTTATACATTACCATGTTCAGGATTTTGTTGGTGTGTTTTCAAGTTTGATGCCTTTTGCTTCCTCTAGGTTAGGTAATGCGAAGCCTCTGTAGGTGAGGTGAGAGTGGTTGGCTGTACGTGGGTTTTATCACCTGAAAGGTGTGGATTTCATAGTAGATTTATCTGTGCTAAAAGTTGTTTCTTCTATGCAGAGGGAGAGAGACATGAGAATGGGTGGTGCCACCACAATGAACATGGGAGGTAAAGAATATTTAATAATTACTTTATGTGGTTAACTTAGAAAGTGTCAGAATATGATTATATGTTTCTCTTTCTTAGATCCTTATGCTTCTGCAGCCCAGAAATTCCCACCTCTTGGAGGTGGTGGCGGCATAGGTTATGAAGCTAATCCAGGAGTTGGCCAAGCAGCCATGAGTGGTTCTATGATGGGAAGTGACATGGTAACGTATCCTGTGGTGGCTTTAGTTTAGCACAAGGGAAATGTGGTGGTTGGCCATGGAGTTCTCTGCCAGTGTTCGGATGGTTGTGTAAATGTCACTGTTAACTGCTGACTTTCTTGTCAGGTGTTTAACATGAAGACTAGTGTGGCAGTATGTAGTACTAGAGTAGTTCTTAACCGTTATGGTAGCTGACAGTTGGGAGTTTTTTGTAAGTGAGTTCAAATGTGCTGTTAAGCATATTTGCAATTAACTCTGACTTTATTGGACTTTGGAAATTCTGCGTCACTGTTAGGCTTGGAAGGATTTTTTTAATAAATTACAGAGAATTTGACAAATTACTAGGTTACGTTTTATAATTAAGAGGCTTTTCAGCAAGTTGACTGACTGTATTTATGGACGAGAGATTTTTGTTCCTTTCTGATGTGTAACAATGCATTTATTGTGGCCCTTCCAAGCCTAGTTAGGATTGATGCATGTTGGTATGGGTGTGCTGTTAATTCAGAAATCTGCGCTCAAGTCAATTTAAGCAGCAGATTAACTTAAGTAATCAATGGTAAACAGCATATCACTTATTCTGTGTGCTGATGTTTTCCATAGAAGAGCAGAAATGCTGGTTTTTAGCTTCAGGCATGTTCCAGTGGTCCAGGACTGCAGCCATTTTGTGGTTCCTACCTCTTATTTTCCTGTCTTGGGCATGACTATATAGGTAGAATTTGTTAAAGCTACAGCATATCTCATGTTCCAAGGTATGCTTCCAGACTGCTGTTTTTAGCACACTATATGTGTGAATGGCTTTGAGCCTGCTTGGTGTTATCACACTGAGCAACACAGATGTAGGTTAAAGAAATGCCTAATGGGTAGGATGGAAATCTGTTGGCTTGGGGGGTGATATCAGTGTGCTTTCACCCTCCTGACAGGGTGTACACTCTGTAGCACAAACTGAACTAAATGATTTTTGGGTGTGCTTAGGCCTCTGGCTCAATGTGGTGAGCTACCATAGTAGCTTGTCAGATATCTTTTGTTTTTTTGGGGAGCCATATCTTTGGAATGATAACTTTGCAGGACATCACGGAGTCAGTAGACAGTGCCGTTGGCCTTAACGTATCTAAATAATCTACTGATATTTAAGCATTTCCTAAGTTTCCTGTGAACAGTTAGGTAGTCTGTGGTGAATGCTGTGTACATGTTTCTCCTGAAAATCGTGGTGCAGGTGCATGCTGAACTTGTGTAAGACTTGAAAATGTGATATGGTCAAAAGGTGTGACAGTAAGATGGTTTAACTGCCTCAAGGTTCTTAGAATGGGGATCTCTGCCACGCAGTGCTGTCACAGTGACTGGGCTGATACCTTTTAAGCAGAATTGGAGATAAGCTTAAGATATCATGAATTAGGCAGAAAATCCAGGTAATCTTCCTGAAATTCCTTTCTTGGAAGGATTGAAACTGACTTTCAGAAGTCAAGAACTCAAAGTGTGAATTTCCAGTTGCAGATCCTTTTGTAACAAACAACCTACCAGTGTTCTGTTACTTGGCAGTGGAAAATTTTCTTGAAATCAAAGTTTAAAGTTATCTTTGTGATGACCTGTCAGTTCTGTAGATTGAATGCTGACCACACCCACTGATACAGTAACTGAGTGAAGTACATGCAACTCGAGGTACTAGTAAAAAAAACCTTAAGTCTCTGCTTTATTGCAGAGTACTTGAGCTTTTACATCTTGGTGTGAAACCTTTCAACACTGAAGCTGTGAATTTTCCAAGAGCTTGTGGTGAAGGTGGGGTGGGAAGGGAGATACTGAGCGGATGCACGCAACCCTTTGTGCAGAGTTCTAACTGGAAACACTGGATAAATTGTAGTTCTTTGAACATGTTTCAGCATTATACAGCAGCCATTCTGGAGTGTGTGGGGTTTAAACTAATGCAAGTCTGTGATCGAGCAGTTGTGTTGGTTAGGTAAATCACTGGTCATGAGCTTTTTTTCACATTTTTTTTCTTCTTGCAATCCAGTAGTGCTCACAATCAGTTTTGGGTACTGCCTAAGGCCTCTGCAGTTTAGTCAGCAGACCGTAGTCTTAACCCCATCTTGAAAAGCACATGGTCTCTATTGCAGCACATGCCATTAACTGGTGAGTAGGCATTCTGTTTACAATGACATTTTATGAATGTCAGCTCATACTTCAGTGAACTGAAGACTGGTTCTCTGGCTAGGCTAATTTGGAAATGACAGTGGTGTAAACTAAGCTTTTACTGCACTAAAGGTGAGAAGTTTGCAAGCTATTTGCATTAACTTGGTTGAAATTTGCTAGCTCATTTGGAAAGTTGTTAATTCACGTCTGCACTAATGCTTACATTTCTAGCACTGCAGGGAGGATCTGTTCTTTGTAACAGATGTATGAGAATGCATCAAGTGGGAACATACCTCAAGGCATGTATTACAATAAACTAATTTTTAAATTACCCTTTTTTCCTTTCTATGTTCCCGGTACCTGTGGATCGACTCAATGGTGATTGTATCGACGAACCTTGACTACGGAACCTTCTAAAAATATATACTTAACACACATGGACATCAACTACATATAATGAACTGTTAATTCTGTTCCAATAGCGTCCTGAACGCTTTGGGCAGGGAGGTGCGGGGCCTGTGGGTGGCCAGGGTCCTAGAGGAATGGGGCCTGGAACACCAACAGGATATGGTAGAGGGAGAGAAGAATATGAAGGCCCAAACAAAAAGCCCCGATTTTAGATGTGACCTGTAGTTTCATTCCAATTTGTTTTTGTCTGTCTTGTTTAGACACCAACTTTTTAATTCTTGCATTTTAGTAAGAAAGCTACGTTTTTATGGATGTTAGAAACTTACTGACCTAATATTTGTAAGTGGTCTGTTTGGGCGAGTACAATTTAATTATGTAATGCAGTGTTTCAAAACAAATTTAGCTGGTTTTTTGATGTATAACGTCCCTAACTTGATGGCAGTGTACCTTGTGCCACTGAATTCCCAAAGTGTACCAACTTTTTTTTACTGTGCTTCAAATAAATAGAAAACTAAATGTAGTAACTCTTCTTGCCATTCGTGGTTAAACAAAGGAGACTGACTGCCACACCTTGAAACCTAGAGGCTCAAGCAGAGGTCAAACTAGACCTGGGTGTGGAGCTGTAGTGAAGAGTGGGATCTCCTCCCATAATGCCTCTAGCTAAAGATTGGGTCAAACAGTAGCCTAACTTTGCAGTAGGTGCAGATTTTTTGAGCGTTAATTGTGCTGCAATAAGGAAGCTAATGGAAACCTTGCAAGTGCTGCAACATACCGTAATAAAAGCTACACTGCAGAAGTGTAGTGCAGCATGTAATGACCTTCCTACAGATAATGAATGGGTGGTGGGATGGTAGCATTGACCACCTTGGCAGTTACTGCTTGGAATCTTTTAAAGACTTTAAGCAGAAGACTAGCAATGGTTATTTTAAAATAAATACATAGAATGAGTTGTATTGGCTGACTTCCTAACTAAGGGATTGTTAATGTGATATTTTTATGCTCTTAAGCTGTCTGTGATTACAGGATCTGGCCTTGCTCCGTATTGTACACTTACCTGAAAACTGCTTGGCATCAAGTCCAGAAGTGTTACTTGAGTGATAAGGTTAACTTGCTTATGTCCTCATGCTAATTGAGTGGACTAATTTGCATAGTTCAGAATACAATAATTTGTATTATGGGCACTGCAGGAACTATTCTTATATCATGTAGCTGGTGGGTGAATCCTAAAAACCTGTATGTAAAATACAGAAATTAGCTTGCTTGCATGATGGTTATCGCTCTTTTATTATTGATGTTTGGAGATAATGCATCAAAAGTAGTATCTGAATCTGGAGCTTAATAGCTATATTACACAGTATAAATAAACTCCCTTTAAGGTTCTTTTGTAGAAGATTTGATGAATTCGTTAGCTTGCTGTGCATTTTATTAAGACCCAGAAGAATTTTGAAGCATTCTGGACTCATTGATAAGGTAGTTGCTTTGCTTATTACTACATTGTACCAGATAAGCTGGGAACATGACTTCCCAGTGTAAAATACCTTGGTGTTAATGCAGGATACATCAACCTGCTTGGCACAAAGTAGGTGAACTTAGTCTGGCTGTACCTTCACAGATTCCCCAACCCCTGAGCATTCTGTGAGTAGTTTAACCTTCCAATGATCTTACCATTCCTTGTGCTAAGCATTGGCTAATTCTAAATTCTATGCTAAATTTTCTCTGTGGTTAAAACTTCAGTGTCAGATTGGCAGTATTTTAGAGTGCAGATTATTATCCCTTGTGAAGTCCTTGCTGTAAAAAATAGCATGTTGTGAAATGCTGATACCAGGTAACACTACTTGGAATACTAAGCTCATTAAATAGCGACTCAGCTTGTTTGGTGAACGCTTCTTATTTTCCCAGAAAAGTGTGGGGGTTGATAATATGCTGCAACAATGAATTGCTATTCAGGACATTCCGAATTGGCAGTTCCTAAACGGGACCAAGTATTTGGGAGTACTTGGATACTTAGTTTAAAAATCAGCAGTACCGATGCAATTTGCTTTATTGAAGTAGTGTTAAATAATGCATATGTTTTCTGGAGGGTGTTCATGGGACACCCTGAAAAGGTGAAGGTGTCTGAGATGGGGAATTCTGAACGTAAACATTAAATTAATTTTTTCAGTTTATTTTTCAGATTACATGTCATTCTTTATTAAAGAGATGCTGGTGCATATCCTAAAGTATGTTCTTTTGTAGTTCTGTAACTTGGAAGAGTGAAGGATGCTGATGTCCTTGTACCTTACAGAGATTGTCTTTTGGTACCCCTGTTTCGTACGTAAGCTGCTGTTGCTAGGTATTAAAAATAGCTGAGTTGCAAAACCATGACTAGTAAATATATTGAAATATTTGGCAGTTTTCAAAACAACTGAAAGTTTGGTTAAATCTAGCTTTGTTGTAGCTGCATAAGCAGAATTTCTAAAACAAGTTCTGCTTTGAGTTGCATGTATTAAACAGGCATACAATTAATGAGCCAACTTCTTTTCAAGACCTTTTAAAGGTGGTGTCTTAAAAGCTAGCAAACATCAACTCGAAAATCTGATAAAGTTGCTAAATGTGGGAGGTGAGAAAGTTACGTTTCTTTGATCTCTTCCTATGAGGTTTTGGACTTTTTTTTTCATAAAACCAGATTTATATGATTGACTAAAACCATTTAGAAAAGTGCTTCGTTGGTCAGACCTGGTTTTGGATGGTCTAGACCACATAACATTTTTGTACTGGATGTGGAGGACGTTGGCTGTTGCAATTTAGCTTGCTTGATCAAAATTGAGCCCATTTTGACTCTTAAGATCTCTAAAAACTGCAACCTGTAGAAACCGGTATCGTTATACATGTATCTTCACACTTTCTCAGAAATGAACACAATAATCTTATCTTCTGGTGTAGACACATTACACTAATCATTTATACAGCTAATGAGAACTGAAACTGCTTTTGAGATTTTGTGGTATATTTTTGTGGTAGAAAAATTATTGGCTTCTCCTTGGCAACCACTTATTGTGGCAGCAAGTTTTTGCTGGAGTTTTGAGACTGCAATTTACACTTAAAACTAGTGGCCTGCTACATAACTGCACTTAGCCAGCATTTCTGCAGTTCATAACTGTGAGGAACGTAGTACCACAAATGGCAATGGACATTAGGACCCGGATGTAGTATTCCTGCTTGCTCCAAGATTCTCATTGCCGACTGCGTACAGGTAGGTAACAAGCAATATAATCTAACTTGGTGACTTTCTATGTAATCTTATACTGTGGGTATTCTGACATCACACTTCTGACTGTGGAATTACAGTGCAGCACTCTCCATACCTGTATGTTAAGCTTGCATCAAAGCTGCGTGGTTTTCGGTTTTGTTTTGTTCAGAGTCAATAAGCAACTTACTGTGATTCTTAGATAAGTATTTTCAGACCCGATTCCTTTGTACATGTGACTCGGCTTGTGTGGATTTTTCCTAGTTCTGATGTAATGAAGATACTCTCAGATGATCTCTGGGGGGAAGAGGGAATGTGATCTTAAACTCACTTTACTAGTCAACTAAGTGCTCTCAGTGCCTAGAAAAGGACTTTTGAAACTTTCTGCAGTGACAGGATGGCCCATCTGCAGCACATCCCTTTGTAGTCTTGGCTCAGCAGGAACTATGGTAGCTGGTCTAGCCTTGTGTGCACTGCAGGATAGTCACAGCTTGCTGATTCAGTCAGCTTGGAGACTTGAAACATTTTTGAAGGCATACAAATAAATGCTTGGATGAATATCCCCATGAGTAGTTTTCTAGACCCTATTGGACATTTCATTTGTCTTTATTTTAATCTTTGATTGACAAGCATAATTCATTCTTCTGCCTTTAATTGACAGTGATGAGATTCTGTATTTCTGCCTCATAGAGTCGTCTTGGGTAGTGTAATGCCCAGCTTCATTTTTCATCAGTCTTGGGGATGTAATTCTAAAGTCTTCATCAGTAGAAATACTGAACGTAGTGTTCCAGGATTAATGTGCTTACATTTCCAGACATGCTGATCTCCAGCTCTTTTGCATTAGCTCTTGAACCTGAATTTCAAGGTCCCTTGTTTCAGCACATGATCTCGCTCTAGTCTGATGTTCACTATATTTCAGATGTTGTAACATGTTTTCCTGCTTGTTCTGCAAAGTTCTGCTTTGCATATTTGTTTCTGGTATTATTGTCACATTTGGACCCTTCTGTGGTATCTTCCAGGCAAGACTTGTGCTGGTGAGCAGGGGATCTGCTGGACAGCCTTGCCCTCTGCTGTAGCTCTCTCTTCATGTTCCACTGAAAGCTTGAAGTAGCAGCTGCACCTTATGTTCATAACAACAGGTCTTTGGTTACACCACAGTGAGTGTAGCTGAATTCTAGCTAGTCAAGCGGTGACACCACTTGCCACAAAGTCAGTTGGGCTTTTTTGTAATGGCTTACTCTTAACCTGTGACTAGAATTCAGTAGCAAAACTGATGGCAGTATGTGTACTGTCATGTAGCAAAACTGAATTGTTAATCTTTAAACCAGTGCTCAGATCTGACTAGTTTTTTCCAGTGTGCCCTGGATACTTTACTTGACCTGCAGTAATGTCGTGGAGGGGTTATTGGCCCATCTGCCTCATTCTGTTTACCTGAACTAGCAGGTTTTTGACACTCTTGGAGCAAGCAATTTGTCGCTGAACCATGGGTCTCATACCAGCTCTGACTGTCTGCAGTAATTAAACTTGGTGTGGTAGCTAACTTAAAAGCAAATAGTCATGTCTGCTCTAAGTCAGTCTGTAACAAGTGGGTACAAGAAATGACATTGAAGTGCTTGCATTGTGTTTCATTTTGGTTTTATCTGTGTGTAAAATACACTTTTTCTCAAATGCTCATTGAAGCTCAGAAGTGTGGTGTCAGAATACATCTGAGTACCTGCTAGGCCCTCAGGTCCAGATACTGGTGCTGTCAGGAGAGAGCACAGTGTGTATGGGGGCTTCACTGTAACATTAAGCATACAAAGTTGATTTGCTTGCAGTTTTCCCTCTAGCTAAACACTGAGGCCTGTGAGTAGCTTTAGGACTTGAGCAGTAATGGGGTTGCATGTCTCTGTTAATCATTGCCAGCTGCAGTGACATGATCAGGAAGGCCAGTGTATTGTTCCATTATGTTAAATGAGGCTAAGCATGTTGGAAAGGAGGCATAAAAAGTATGCTGTTCTGGGTAATTACTTGGCTTCTTCCACTACTAGCAAGTTTGGCATCAGCTAATTAGCTTCAGATTTTTTTTTTTTCTCTCCATACCAGCTAGTGGGGCTGTTAAATAGCTGCTTACTGGAAAAGGAAAAAAAGGGAGGATTGGCCTTCTCCCAGCTCTGTCATTGCTGCTAGGTAATGATTGACACGTTAGGACTTGGCTGTGCAATCCCGCAGTGGTCTGTGAACACCCCATCTCTATAAATGTTGCTTCTGAACACCAGTACTGAAGAGCTAACTGGGGGAGGGTTGGGGGAGGAGTGTGGCTATAAGTGAATCTGGAGTGTTAAAAGGATGCACAAAGATATAGTATCCCTTATGCATGGTGTTTGTTGCTTAGAAAACAAAACGTGCATACTGCTGCTCCTGAGGGCCATGATAAAACTCAGGTGGTGGGTTTGAGACTAAACTGGAACTTCTCCCTGCCTGGTCAGATCACACTGTGCCCGTGGTGTGATTTGCCTCCCCACTATAGAGGTGTGCACAGAACCTTGTACTTGCATCCCTTGCAGTTTGCCCTCAACTTAGCTAGAGTAAAAAGGCAGGGGGGGAAGGTCTCAGAAGGGAAGAATCTGTTGCTGCGAATAAAAGTAGTAGAGTGACAGTGCTAATCTTGAGTGTCTTCCTTTGGCTTCTGAAGCACTTCTAGGACTATTGAACCTGAGGGCTAGGGGTCCAGGGACACTGCACTCCTTCATGAAGGGGAAGAAAGAGGGCATAACTACAGGAGAAAACTAGGGTAAAATAGTTTAAGTAGCTTGACAAATTTGCTAATGCCTTCACATAAGGGATAGTATACCTCTGGCTGCAATCAAACTTCTTGTGCTCAGACTGGTGATTTACGGTTTGTGCTCAGACAAGGTGCAGTTTCTCAGTCAACTACCTGCATATTCCTTCATCTCTTTACAAGTGTTTAGGCTAGCCTATTTCTGCCCCTTACTCTTCCACTTAATGTTTTGGAATATTTTGTAAATTCCCCCCTCATAACTAATCAGTCCATGTATCTTAAAACCTTACTTTTAAGTTAGCTTTGAAATGGTCATAATTTTCTGTGTATTACTCTAATAACTTGGCTTGTTATCCTTTAGGTGAAGATGAAAGCTGAATGAAACTGGAGTGCTCATCCATGGAAGGTAAGCATCACTTCTAGTCTTATTCTGAAGGGGTGAAATAATGAAGGTTTCTGGGCACTTGATACTAAGTCCCTAAATGAATTGGAAAATACTGACAAATCAGTGAATACATGAGATGTGTAGGGTACAACCTGGTACTGCTGTGAAACTGTGGGGTTAAGCACCCAGACTCCATTTGGGCTTGATTCCTTGACAGCATTGGTTAAAAATACCTTTGTAGTCCTGGGTTTGTGGGAAAGATTTCATTGTAGTTTTAACTTCTGAATATGTTTCCAGTTCGGGAGCTGAGCATGAGCACATCCAGCATGATGCCCAGTGATAATCTGGATGGACCAAGATACCAAGTGAACAAGTAAGTAGGTGGTGTCCCTGTGCTGCTGTAAGAGCTCAGTAACCCATCTCTCTGTGATGCATTGTGTTCTTCCTGCCTGAAGTTTGCCCTTGGTTAATATCAATTTTATATAGAACTTCTGAACCTTTCTTCTACAGAGCCAAGATACAACCATTGTTTGAGGCTTTTCAGCCCTGCAGCATCAAATAAGCTCTGCCCTCTGAATGCTCTAGGTGGTCAGAAGAGAAATAACCATTTCTGCATTTAGGCTTTGGTGAAAGGGGGTGGGTGATTGTCAGCAAGGAACAGGGAACAATAGAGCAGCTGCTTCTCAAGTGTTACCTAAAGTTGTTAAAAAGCTACTTTTCTGAAATATTTTCATGAATATCGAACTGTCACAATTGCCTGGAAGATTAATTGGCAAATATGAGAGCACAAGTAGATAGTGATTTAGGGAAGTAAATTAACTTTCAGAGCTGGAATTAATGACATTTTCCCTCTAGTTTACCACTAAAATTACAAGGGGGCACTTCAGATATTTAAAATGTGTGCGGAGGAACATGTGAAGTACCTTAATTCAGGGGTGATGGGTAAGTAACAGCTTAGATGTGCCACCACTGACCCTGTGAGATGTGAAGCCATTGGGATTCCATGGGTGAACTCCCATAGAATTGTGTGATGTATCACCACTGCCCTTGTTTCTAGGGTAGTAAACCACAAAGCTCTTTCAGATCTGTGAGATTTATGAAGTAGATGAAAATGGGAATGTTCATTTAATCTCAAGCTTGACATAAAAACTTAATGATCCTAGAGTACATTTGACAGGGACATGGCTGTTGTGATGCACTGGGTTCCTTTCCATGTCACTGTGTGATTTCTGCTGGCATTTATAATGTTCTTTCTAACTCTGTGCTTTGCACTTGCAGAAGAAGATGAAGTCAATGCAGTGAAGAGGAGCCAGGAGCCTACAATTTAAAAAAATAAATTATTTTTTTTTCTATAAATGACTTCTGTTTTATTCCAGAGTGTATGCAGTGAGTGAGCAATCTGTTCAGCTTAGTGTGGTAGGGATGATTGAGAAACTGCCACAAGGGAGGCTGTAGAAGGGCACATGGAATGTGCTTGGGGTGCTGGAGCGAAGGGCTTGGGTGGTGTGTCCTGCTGTCAACTGTGACAGGCACATGGGGGAGACTCACTTGTCACAATTCTTTGGGAGCCAGAGAAGTGTTGGATTTTAGCTCTTGCAGCACAAATGACCATGGTTCATATTGCTTTATTTGATACTTCAGACAGCTGTACTGTGCACATAGTTCATGCTGTCATTTATTAAATACTACCCTTAATTTAGATACCAGCAGAAGTGTTAAAACAGCAGCAGGGGCTGTTCATGCAGAACCCTCTTAACAGGGGTTTCCACAACAGTGGCATGAAGAGGCTTGGAGAGGGGAGCAGGTGCTTGTGGCAGGGAAGGCTGGTGCTGCAGTCAACGCTGCTCACTGCTGCTCTGCACTTTCTCTTGCAATCAAGCAGTCAGGCACAGGATAATCGAGGTGTTTCACTCTGATTTCACTTTATCAGGCTATTGTTGAGATCCAGAAAAGGCTTCAGCAAGAAGTTTTGTGGCTCCTCAATAGCTGTGCTGCAGGGGGTGGCTTTCAGTGCCTTTGTCTCCACAGTCACCGCAGGCTTCCACAGCCTTCCCCCCCATCCCCAAATTCTGTCATTTTCCAGTGAATTGTCCCGATTTCCACTGTTGCAGCATTGGCTGCTTCCTCTCTTGAAACTTGCAGCCTGAATGTGGTTCCAGCCTTCTATGTGCTGAACTTCACCTTTGTAACAAACTTGTTTTGCTTTTGGGAGTGAAATGGGATGTTTTGGAGTGTGGGTTGTTCTCATCGCCTGCTAAATGACTGGTAGGAGCAGGTTTTACTCTGATAGAAGGTTATTGGCCTCTGGGTGGTAAAGCTGATCACCTGCTACTGCCGAATGTTTCATTAATTAAATTGCCTCCTGTAATTAAAAAACGGAGGCTGAGGGCAGGGAGGAAGGTACCATGTGCAAGAGTCCCAGCCCAGGAACGCAGCTGTGTTCATCTGCCGTGTCTCCTGCCGTGAGGGGCTTTTCCAAGCCCCTGGTGCTGTGCTGGGAGGCAGGGGCAGTGTGACCCCCGGGGGCAAGTCAGCAGTGCTGGGGCAGCCCCTGCGCTGGGCCCGGCGCTCTGGGAAAGGCAAACGCACTGTGAAAGGGTTTTGCAATGTTTGCACAAAAAAAAAACCACCTCTGTCCTGGCCACGTGCGGGCTCTGCCCTGTGGCAGGGACAACACGCGGCTGCTGGAGAGAGGAGAGGGGGATTTTTTTGAGCTGAAGGAGCTGGGCGGGCAGGAGTCAGCCTGGCTCTTGTGAGCAGCAAGGCTGGGAGCGGTGACAGATGCTTCCTGCGCGCTGGAGCTGCGACCCGGCGCTGTGGGTGTGGAGCTGCTGCAATCTGGTGGTCAGGATTTGCTCTTTTTTTAGAAATCTTTTTTTCCCAAGGGGTTTCTTACGACAAAGAAGGGCTGCATCCTGCCTCGCTGTTTTTTATCGTCCCTCGGCGTATGAGCCACAGCAGGAAGAAGCTCCAAGTCCCTGCGAGCGGCTCCTCGGCTGCGCTCGAGCCGAGGGATGATTTTCGGCTGCCAGGAGTAAAAATAGCGCTGCCCTCACTGCGGCTCCGGGAAGCACGGCCCGTGCCCGCTGGCCGCGTTCCCGTGTGATGTGCTCTGGGTGATCCTGCTCTGGCAGGAGGGTTGGGCTGGATGATCTTTCCAGGTCCCTTCAAAACCCTGAGATCCTGTGATTCTGTGCTCCAGGCTGTGCCCCTTGCGCTGTCTGGTGCTTCTGGAGAAACGGTTCCTGCTCTTTCAAGATTTGCTGGCGTTAAACAAACGTTTCCACTTAAATCACAGTAACGTCAGTGCCCCGCAGCCTTCCTGGGCTCTGGCTCTTGCGGATCCGGGGCGGCCCTTCCCGGGAGCCTGGGCGCGGGTTGTGACGCAGGCCCGGGAGGACTCAGCCCCTTTCTTCACCCAAACCGGGCCTCCCTGGTGCCAGAAGAAAATCCTTGCAGCAGCTGCTGCCTCCACAACCAGCCCTGCCGGACCCGCAGGGCTGCCGCTGTCCCTGCCTGCCGCCACGGCCGCCCACAGCCCGCGGCCCCCCGTGGGTGCTCGGCACGCAGCTCCCCCCTTTCATGGCTCTCACACAGCCCCAGCTGCCGGGGTTGTTCGGGGGGGTCCTTCCCCACTCGCACATTGCTCACCCTGCCCTGCTGTGGTGGGAAGACGGTGCTGGGAGGGGCAGGGAGGGACCAGAGCCTCGGGGGCTGGAGCTGCAAAGCTAAGCCCCCCTCTCGTACCCCAGCAGCACCCATGGCTGGGGAGGGGGGGTCCCTGCCTCTGCCAGGACGGGGTTGCGGGGCTCGGGCAGGGTGCGGGGGTCGGGGCCGGCCCGAGCCGTGCTGGGCCGGGCTGAGCAGCCCCGACCCGCCCCCGTCCCCGCCCGTCCCCGCCATGGCGGCGGCGTTCACCGCCCTCCGCGTTCTGCTCGGGCTGTTCTTCTTGCTGACCGGAGCCGTGAAGGTCTCGGACCGGCTCTCGGCCGATCTGCACCGGCACATGGTGGGGGGGGGCCCGGCCACGGCTGCGGGGCCGCGGGGGGCAGCTGGGGGGGGGCTGGGCTAGTTCGGGGAGTGTAGGGTTGAGCATGAACTGGGCTGAGCCTTTTGGGGTGGCCAAACCTGAGCTCTTTGGGGTGCAGGGCTGAGCCCTCGGGAGAGGGATGAGCAAGTTGGGGTGCTGGGCTGAGCCTTTCTGGGGGAGGAACTGAGCCCATCTGGGCACAGGGCTGAGGAGAGTGGACCCTGCCGGAGGGGCCCCAGGGCTCAGGGCTGCTTCCTTTCCCTCTTTGCCCTTCCCAGAAATCGGAATTTGTGCGGTTTGCCGAGGTCTTTCCCCTGAAGGACTTTGGGTTTGTGCCAGAGCCGGGCCAGTACCTGGAGGTGGTGGGCTGGGTGGAGGTGGTGGCTGGGCTGCTGCTGGCGTTTGGCCCCCAGCTCCTGCAGGAGATCAGCAACTTCATCCTCAGTGTCATCATGATCGGTGAGAGCCAGCGGGTGCCCACCACCCTGCGCGGGGTCCTGGGGGACGCTTGGGCAGGGACCCCAGTTCCCATGCTTTGCTCCTCTCCCAGGTGCCATCTACACGCTGCTGGTGCTGCAGGAGCCCCTGGCCATGTGCGCCCCTGCCACCCTCTGCCTCGGCCTCCTCCTGCTGCTCAACATCCGTGGGCACCCGGCCCCCCCCAAGCCCAAGTTCGAGTGACCAGAAACAGAAGGATGGATGGCTTGGTTGGTGGGAAGCGATGCCTTTCTGGTATTTCTGGGGACAGCATCGCTTCCCAGGGGGTAACTTGCTGCTGCAACATGATGTGTCCTCTCCTGCTGCTGCGGGGGGCCCTGGCACTGGTTGTCCCCACGCTGTGGGACCCAGACTGGTGCTTTGGGCCATGCCACTGCTCCAGCAGCTCCGTTGCTAAACTCGCACAAGGTGCCTGGCTCTTCCTGGTGTTGGGCCACGCCGGGCTGGGCCAGCTCTGCTCTCCTGGAGGCTTTTGTATTTTGGAATAAAGCCTCTTGTTTTTAATGTTTTGCCTCCCATTTTGATTTCTGCCTCCTCCCACGCTGAGCCATGGGAGCTGAGGGGATATAATGGGGCTGGAGGCCCCAGTCCACTGGAGCAGCACCTGGAGACAAGGACTGGGGCCAGGCAGGAGTGGGTGGCAGCTGGCATGGAGGCAGACAGCCAGGAGGGAGAGTCCCTGGCTGCCCGGAGCCACCCAGCAATGTGCCAGGCCACTTGCTGCACATCCTGGGAGGTGACAGCAGCAGCACAACCCCCCAGACCCTGTGCCCGGGCAGGCACGTGCTTTTTGGGGATCTTGCTGCAGTGGTACCCTGCACCCACAGGGACCCCTCTACCACCCCAGATGGGCACAGCCAAGTCATTCTGCTCAGGATGAACCCTAAGATGATGTTTGAACCCAGTGTGGTTCCCAGCAAGGCAGCTGGGGTGGCTGTGGGAGGAGACCGGGCATCTTGGGATGAGCCGAGGGGGTACAGCAGCCCTGAACCCCCAGCAGGATCCAAACCACGTTGAGATGACACATTTGATGTCCCAAAGGAGCAGCCAAAAATTGCAGAGCCATGCAAAGCAGCGAGTCAGATGCTCACAGAACTTGGGGACTGGGGTGCTGCTCCCCCTAAATCCAGCTTTGAAGCCAACAAAAGCAGTAAGAGCCGGGAGGAGGCAGATTCCAGCTTTGATCCTTTTAGGGTCATCCCCCTTTCCCTCCAGCTGCCGCGTGTGGAAATTTGACCCTCAGTCTCTTTCATCCCAGTGTGGGTGGGAAAAGGGCCCTGGGAAATGGTCCTAGGGGGGTGCTGGCAGTGGTATGTGGCACAGCCAGCCCACCCCCACATACCCCCCGCCCTGTCAGCCGGCGCAGGGGGTCTTAGTCTGGCTCCAGCTGGGAATCCCCCATTACATACACACACAGGTGCTTTGCCTGCTCCAGCTGCCATCCCATGGGCACTAACCCCTGCGGGGTCTTGGGACAGGGAGGAGGGTGGATCAGACAGCCCCTGCCTCCCTCCAGCACTTAAAGCCACTCCTGGCTGGACCAGATGGAGAGGAGCAGCCCGAGGGGACACAGCCGGACCAGCCTGACCCATTGCAGTAACTGGGTGAATGGGAGCATCCCCTGTGCAAACAGAGGCTGGGGAGGGAGAGGGAAAGGGGGACTGTGAGAGAAACTGGGGGATCCTTGGGGGTCTGTGCTGACTCTGCAGAATAACTGAAGCCTGCTGGGATGGGCCCTGAATCCTCCCCCAGCTTGGCAGTTTGTGCCCTCCATGCCTCAGCCGGGTGCTGGGTGCTGCGTGTGCTGGGAAACACCCGCTGGGTGACTCAGTGCGGGCAGGGCGGTGTGGGCAGGCAGGGATGGGAGGTGGAACAGCGGGATGCAGCCCTGGGATGCAGCCCTGGGAAGCGGCCATCACGGCACAATGTGGTTAGCCATGGCAAACCTGCCTCGTGCAGGGCTGGGGGTCACAGAGGGCTGCTGGCCCCGTGCTTGTACCCCATCCCCACACTGGGGACTCTCTGCACTGGTGCATGTTGAGCTGGTGGGTGATTTCCCTGTGGGTGCACTGGGGGGCCGGATTTGGAGTGCTGGGAACTGGTGGCCCCAGCAAGCACATGGCCGTGTGGGAGGTGTTAAGCCCTGCAGCTGCCAGCTGGAGCTGGTGCAGCACCTCAGGGTGACGCTGGCCAGTTGCACCTGCTGCTCCCTGGGGAGCCCTGGCTGGGGTCCTTTATGGCTTGGGGGGATGTGGCTCTGGTTGGGCTGGGACAGGATTCTGGGATCCCTTGACAACTGTGAGGAGCCATTGGAGGCTGAGCCCCTCTGGCAGATGGTGCCATCCCTGTGGGGTCTCTGCCTCTAGTGCCCAGGAGCTATTGCAGGCACCCACCAGAGTGGTCACCCTATCTGGGTTAATGTCCCTTCACTGTCCCCCAAGGGCTGTGTTCAGGGCTGTGCCACTGACTGTCCCCCCATCTTTGCAGGAGCCCGGGATGAACAGCTCAGTGCCAGGGCTGCTGCCAGCGGGACAGCCCGGCGAGTGCGAACCCAGTCACCCGGTGCAGTTCATGCTGGTGCCCGCTGTCTACTGCCTGGTGCTGTGTGTGGGGCTGCCGGGCAACCTGGTGGCCTTACTGGTCTTCCTGCAGAGCGGCAAGGTGAGGAAGGCCATCCGCATCTACCTCATCAACCTCACGCTGGCCGACATCCTCTTCAACCTCACCCTGCCCCTCTGGATCCCCTACTACCTGGCCGGGGGGGACTGGCTGCTCTCGGAGGCCGCTTGCCGCCTGGCCGGGGCCACCTACTACCTGGCGACCTACAGCGCCGTCACCTTCATGGCGCTCATCAGCTTCAACCGGTTCTGCGCGGTGCGGCGGGCGCGGCGGGCGCTGCCGCTGACGGGGCGCCGGGGCGCCGCGCTGGCCTGTGCCCTGGCCTGGTTGCTGGGGCTGGGCTGCGCCGCGCCCACCCTGGCCACCCAGCAAACCTTCCCTGCCCGCGCCGGGGCCACCGCCTGCTTCGAGCAGCACGGCCTGGGCAGGCAGCAGGCCTACGCCTACGCCATGGTGGGCTTCTTCGCCGCCGCCTTCCTGGTGGTGCTGGGCACCTACGTCTCCATCGCACGGGCGCTCTCGGCGCCTGCCGCCCTCTCGCCGGGCTCCCACCGGCAGCAGGCGCGCGCCATGGTCCTAGGGATGCTGCTGGTCTTCGTGGTCTGTGTGGCTCCCTACCACCTCACGCTGGCCCCCTGGGTGGGCAGCCAGCCCCCTGAGCCACTCTGCGGGCCCCCCACCACCCTGGATGTGCTGCACGCGCTGAGCGTGGCCCTGCTCAGCCTCAACAGCTGCCTCGACCCCCTTGTCTACTGCTTCTCCATCCGGCGCTTCCGCGCTGACCTGGGACAGACCCTGCGCAAGATCAGCTGCTGCCTCCTGCTCTCCCCCCAGGCACCCTCCAGGCCCGTGCCCAGCGTCCGTGCATCCTCCTTTGCCTCCTAGTAACTGTGTTGGCTCTGGAGTCCTGCCCCCTGGCTGCTCTGGTGCCACAGTCCCAGTGGGATGGGGAGCAGTGGGAGGGGGCTCTGGCTTCGTGCTGCCCCTGCTCCACTCTGTGTGTTCCCATGGTTTCCTTTCACCCATGGATCCTGCCTTCTGCACTCACAGGCACCAAGGGGGGGCTGCTCACCTGGCAAGGGGGGGCTGAGCCACTGCAGGAGGGGCTGAATTGTGGTGGGACATGGTGAGACAGGATGGGAAGCCCAGGGGTTGTTGTCCCCTTCTGGCAGTCTCAATCCCATGGGAACATGTGTGATGAGAGACACCCACGGCATGAGCCAGGCTGCTTGGGGGGTTCTGGTTGGGGTCTCATGGCTGGTCCTGTGCTGCAGTGTGCCCACATCCCTGCTGCCCTCAGCCAGGATTAAAAACGAACGAGCCAAAGGCTTCCCCAGTGTCTTTGCTGGTGGGTGCCTGTGCTGCACACTGAGCAGCACCAGCTGCTCCTGCCCCGTGGGGCTGGGTGTGGGGCAGCCCCCAGCCCCCAAGCCACAGCCCCCATCTCCAGCCATGGCTCAGCACTGTTCCTGCAGCAGGAGTCAGCACCGGGGCAGCTTCTGCCCTGAGGGTTGCAGGGCCCTGCTCCCCCCCTCCCCATCCCCTGCCCTGCCCGCAGGTGGGTGGCTGCAGTGGGTGCAGTGCAGCCCCCAGCCCCACGCCTGCCGCCCACCTTCCCGGCGAGCCCCGGCGCGCAGCGGGGGCGGCGGAGCCGGCGCGGAGCCGTGGGCGGTTGTGTGGGAGGAAAATGGTGTTTTCCCAGCCCTGGCTCATTCCAGCCGCCGCCGCAGCCCTGCTCCCAGCACTGAGGGACAGGAGCGGTGTGTGCTGCGAGAACACGAGGGCTCTGGGGCAGGGGCCGGGGAGACTGGGGTGCATCAGCTGCCCCTGAGCAGGGGTCTCGCCCCCCAGCAAAGAGCTGCTGGCTGGCACACTCCGGTTCACTGGTGCTGGGGAAGGAAGCAGGAAGATCTGGGCTGCTGGGGCACAGGCGGGATGACACCTGGACACCAGGACATCTGGGTGCCACCTGTGCCCATCAGTGGTGGTTTGTTAAAAGCTGCTCAGCTGGTAATCGGGAGAAGAAGCTGCGGGGCTAGGCCAGGCCCCATGGGGACATGGTTTCCTTGTGCCATGGGGATCGTGCCCTCCAGGAGACCATGGCACAGTTAGCATGGCACAGGCTCCCGCAGTGCCTGGGCACTCTGCTCTGGATCTGTGCAGCCATGCCCATGGGCTGGGCTGGACAACGTGCCATGGTGCTGTGTCTTGGCAGAGCTGGGACATGGCCAAGGGTGCCTCTGCTCCATACATGGTCCTGGCCCAGCTGCCCTAGACCACCCGTTGTTCCCCTTTTGAAGTATGCATTAAATTTTAATTGTTTTATGTAACTGCTGAGGCAGTTGGGCAGAGCTCAGCTCCCCACGTGCAGACAGGAGCAGCCGTGCTGACAGCAGTGAGGGTGCTGCAGGGCCAGGCAAGGGCTGGGGCTGGGGTCATCCCCCGGGGGCAGCATCATGTTTGGTGGACTCAGCAGATGCTGAAGGTGGGGACAGCCACAGCTCTGGTTCAGGTGGGGAAGGACAGCAATGGGGGCCACATGACTGCTGAGCGGAGTGCCCCAAGATAGGGGTGGCCTTGCAGAGCCTCAGTGCTGGGAGTGGGGGACCTGGGTCTGGTCTTGCTCTCCCTGCACTGTGCTGCTCTCCCCACTGCCCTGGGTCTGGCACGTGCCGCCGTGTGCCTCCCAGCAGGGCGTGCAGGGAGGCGTTCACCACCTGATCGTTCCACGGCACTTGCAACCCGCGCACCCTCATTGTGATTATTATTAGCAAATGACATGGTGCAGTGTGAGGGGCTCAGCAGGTGGGGGGCAGCTGGGGAGAGCCTGGGCCCCTGTGGGCTGCACCTGACCCAGGGCTGTCTCAGTACCCTGGGTCTGTCCCAGTACCCCGGGTCTGTCCCAGTACCCCGGGACTGTCCTAGTACCCCAGGGCTGTCCCAGTACCCTGGCAGGTAGTGTGGCAGGCAGAGGTGGGTGTTGGGTCCCAGGGTGCCCCCGCCACTCCAGGGTGCCCCGGGGGGTACCCCCCGCCCGGTGCCAGCCCAGCACGGGGGGACAGAGCCCCCGCTGCGTTCCCGGCCGGTGGCTGCTCCCCATCCCAGGCTCTCTCGGGGCCGGGGGCCCGGGGGTGCCGGGAGGCGGCGGCAGAGCCGCACCGGAGCCATCTTGCGCCGCCGCCGCCCGCTCTGATTCCCGGGGAAAATCCACCGCCGTGTCTTGGCTGCCGCTCCGCACCGATCCGCGCCGCTCCGCGCCCATCCGCGCTGCACTGCGGGGCCGCCGCCACTCGCATGCTGCTGCCCGCCGCGCTCCCACGCGCGGGGCGCCGGCCCGGGCCGCTCCGGTACCAGCCGCTCCGGTACCCGCCGCTCAGGCACCAGCCGGGCCGGGAGCAGCCTGGCCGGGCCGTCGGGGACCCGCCCGGCAGCGGCCGGAGGATGTAGACGGCGGGAGCGGGGTAAGAGTGACGGGAGACGCGGGGAAGGCGGGGGGTCGGGGGGTTGCTGGAGAGGGGGCCGGTGCCCCGGGGCTGCCCGGACCAGTCAGTGTCGCGGCCCGGGGGCTGGAGCTGCTGGGCTCCGATCCCAGGGGATCCGCGGTGCCCGGCGCGGAAGGCCGGGTGAAGCTCACCCCGACGGGGCCGTGCGGGACAGATTCCCCAGGGACGGGACGTGTAGCCCATCCATCGCCGCCCAGAGGGTGCTGGGGGGTCGGAGGGAGATGACAAGATGGCTGGGGGCATCTCCCTGGCACCGCGGTGCTCAGCTCGGCCAGCGCCGCCGGGCGGGATGCCCTGAGGGGTGCGGGCATCCCCCATCTCCTGGTGCATGAGGCGCTGGGGAGGGGGCTGAGCCTCTCAGCTCCTCCAGCCTCCCCCCAGAAGGCAATGCCAGCCATCCCGGTGCTCTCCCGTTGCACAGGGCTTGGGCCTTCCTTCCTTCCTCTGTGTGGTTTGGTTCGGTTTTGTTGGAGGAGCCAGTCTGATCCCTCCACCCTGTGCCAAACCTGCAGAGCAAGTTGGCCCTGGGACCGCTTGTCACCTCCATCCCGTGACACCCAGCCCCTCACATCACCTCCCTCACAAGGTGCAGGGCCACGCTGCCCAAGGCAGGTTCCTGGGCTGCCCTGGCCAGGCAGGAGGGCACAGAGCCAGACTGTTGGGTGCTGGCTGCCCCTATGGGAGTCTGGGCTGGGAGCAGGTGGCCTCCCTTGGTGTAAATCAGGGCAGGATCCAGCCAGCAGCACAGATTGTCCTTTAGGGAATGGATGTCATTTCCCATCTCTCTTGGTTCCTCTCCTCCTCAGTGTCCTCCCACAGCTCCCAGCCCTTGAGGACCCCATCTGCTGGGGATGGAGTGGGGGGATGGCCACTGGGAGGTGGGCACAGCCATGCTCAGGAGGCAGGGAGGAGGCTTGTCAGCCCTTTCCAAGCATTATTCAAGTGTCGGCAGGGCCAAGAGGGAAAAAAGAGCCATCAGAGTGACTGTGGAGCACCTGAGCTGGAGGGTCCCCTCCTGGCTATGGGGGCAACGCGGGGCAGGCAGGAGCCACAGTTTTGGGGCTGCCTTCAGTGTTGTTACCCCACTGAGCCTGGACCAGCTCTGGGCATCTCTGCTGCTGGAGTGAGGTGACACAACCATGGTGTCCCCATCCAGTCTGGATGAGTCGGTGCTGAGTCTTTGATGCCCAAACCTTCCTCTCCAGCCCAGGCAGGGTGTGGGAAGGGAGCAGAGAGTGGTGGGGAGCCCAGGCTGAGGGTCCCTGGGGGGACCTTTCCTTTATCCCCCCCGTGGTGAGCTCAGGGTAGAGCCATGCCAGGTCCTGCAGGACACAGCACCCACACAGGAGCCCCAGGGCTGGTGGCTGCTCTGGTACAGGGGTCTCCATTTGCTTGCCCACCTGTGAGGGCAGCATCTGGCTACATGCTGGGGTCTCATGCCTGGATGTTGCTGCTGCAGCTGGGGCTCCAGATCCAGGTTTTGCAGTTGCTTGTGTTTCTCCAACAAGCTGATCCTAAACGCTGGATCCCACCCAGCCAAAAATTTGGATCGGGAGCCAAAGGTGACTCCTGGCCCTTACTGCCATCACAGGCAAACCTAAAATCTGGATGTGAGCAGTGACATGAGGAGCCTGGATCCCGCTCAGGAGCTGAACACGTGGCTTGTGCTCCTTCTGCCCTTCCAATTGGATTTCCCGAAATAGCCTGTTGAGGACCAGAACCCAGCAGGGACCGAATGACAGGTCACCAGGGGTGTGGAAACCCCACCATGATCCTGGCTGCCTGCTTCATTAGGTTGGCAGGCAGCAATAGCAGGACTGCACGGAGCCATCGCTGGGCGAGCGCGGCGCTGGGAGCTGAGACAGCCGGGGAGCGGCGCTGCCGCGGGGGCCGCGGGGGGCGGCCGGGGCCAGGGGCACATGGCTGGATGTGTCCTGGGGACATCCCGTTGAGGGGCTGCGTGGAGGGGGCTGCTCACCTCCCTCATGGTGGGGGGTTCATCCCTGTGGTGCAGGTGCCACAGGGCACAAGGGGATGGGGACATGCAGAGCACTGCCTGGTGCTGCTGACCCCGCGTAGTGCCCTTCACTGTGGCCTCGGGGCTCTGCTGTCTCCAAGAGCTTGGGGTGAAGCCTGCGCTGGTGAAGTGCCCCCGGGGCCTGGGGATTGTGTCTGTCTCGATGGCCCCATCAAGCCCGGTCCCTCAGCGAGCGGCAGTACAGGGGGGGCCACCTTGGGATGAAGGAGGGGGACAGATCCGAGTGCAGCACCCCACTCTCACCTTCCCTCTGCTGGGCAGGATCAAGCCCCTTCTGCTCTCCTGCCCTGCCCAGCACTCTAGGGCCATGGGGAGAAAGAGGGGGCACGGCTGCCATGGGCACACGAGCCGAGGCAAGGGCAGGCTGGGCTGCTCCGTGCCAGCCACAGTGGCAGCGTGTGGCAGCAGAGCAAGTGCCCATCAGATTAAGGGAAATTAATTTGTACTTTCCTCGTTTCTGTGGGGCCGGGGGTGCTGCAGGTGCCCGGTGTCCCCCTCCATGAGCAGCTGTCCTGCAGCTCTGGTGGCAGTGCCTCTACAACCTGTCCTCAGTCCTAATTAGATTTTCCATGTCGCCCCCCCTGCCGCCCCAGCTCACTCCTCCCAAATGCTGGAGCGGGAAGGAGCCATGACATGGTTTCTAATCAGCTTCTGAATTCAGATCTCTCCTGGCTGTCGTTGGAGGAGGCTTCTCACAGCCTTTGTCTGCTGCTGCCGGAGCAGGGTGCTGCTCTGCGGTTCCCTTCCATGCCGTGGCTGCTGGCGATGCCAGCGCCCCGAGGAGCGAGCAGCTCAGCGGGGGAGACCTAACACAGCGCTGTTCGGAGGCGGGTGCTTGCGAGAGCATCACCAGCACCCGCAGACCCCGCCAAGTGGCCTCCCCACCGCAGCCGGGGCCGGCGGGCGCTGGGGCTGCCGCGCAGGGCTGTGCCAGCGGGGCCGGCTGCTCCTGGCAAGCACCAAACGCTGCTGCTGTTTTCCTGGGGCTCGTTCTGCATCCTCCCGAGGGGCCGGGCAGCTGGTGTGAGAGCTGGGCACCGTGCCCCACGTGCCCGTCCTGGCACGGCTCCACTGCAGCCCGTGTGCTGCTGGGTTTGGCTCCTTCCCCGGCACCCGGACCCCTCCGGCAGCGAGTTGTGGCTCCGAGTGAAGCCAGGGGATGCAAACACTTCCCAAGGCTGCCAAGCCCCAATTAATAGCCTGTGAATCATGATGCCATTGGAAGAGCAGATGTTTGCGGCGTGGTTGCCAGTGCTCGGTGTTTCACCAAGGGTCTGTTTGGCCTTAAACCGGCAGCTCGGTGTGGCAGGCGGTGCTGACAGCCCGGCTGCCTGCCCGGCCCTCTCCCTTGGCGAGGCCGGGAGCTGCTTGGGCTGGGAATTAGCTGAAGTTTTTTGGTGGGCAGAGCGGAGCAGAACAGCCTGTCCGTGGGCGTGTGGGGGTGCTGCTTCGGAGCGAGAGGACTGTGAGAGCTGAAGGTACCAAATCCCAGCATGGTCCTCAGTGGGGGACCTGCCAGTGTCCCATCCTCAGCACAGTGGCCTTGGCCAGGGCAGCCCCTATGTCCCCATGGAGCTGGAGGGGCTGTGGCGGGACAGTGGATGCCAGACCCCCGGGTTTGGGGTTAGTGAACTGGTTGTTACTGGGAATACACCGGATGCGTCAGACCCAGTGGTGGTTGGAGCCCCTGGGTCGGTGCCGTCGGTGCAGCTGAGCCAAGGGATGGTCTTGGTGTTTCATGTCATGACAAACGGTGGGTGCCAGTGGTTGCTGAGGTGCGTGTGGGGGGGCTGGCAGGGGCGAGGGCTGCGCGCGGGGGCCACGGGGGGTGGCAGAGGAAGGGGTGCGCGGGCGGGGGGCGTGGGAATGGCGCGGGGTGGGAGCAGGGGGTGCGGGGTGCGCAGCGCAGCAGCTGAGCGAGAGCAGCCGGGTGTGTGTGGCCGGGGGGCTGTCCAGGTGCACGGGGATGCAGCCGTGTGTCTGTCCAGGTGTGCGGGGCCGTGTGTCCGTCGATTCCCACGCCCCGATGCAGCGGGGCGGGGCGTGCGGGACGGTGCGTGGGCGTGCGGACGCTGCCGGCGTGGGCAGCCCCTTGCCGGGGGTGCGGAGCTGTGCGCGGGGGTGGGCAGCCCCTTGCCGGGGGTGTGTCCCGGCTCCGCCACCGCCTCTCGCTGCCGGGAAGGTGCCGGTGGTGGCCCAGGCGCTGGGAGCGTGGCCACCGCCGCTCTGCCGTGGGTGGCCGTGACCCCGGGGACGCCGGTGGCCGGGCCGGTGGCCGCGGCATGGGCAGCCCGCAGGGATTTGGCAGGAAAAGAGCGAATCCAGCCGCTGCGCCGCTTCCCTTCTCTGGCTCCTGCCGAGCCCAGCTGGGCGAGTGCGTGGCTTAGCAGCAGGGTGAGTGGGGCGGGGGCTGCCGGGCGGGGGGGAGCGGGCCTGGGGGGGCTGTGTCTAGCAAAGCCCCTCTCCCTGGCAAGCCCCGGGTTGTGCCCGGCAGCGCCGCTGAGATGCTCTGGGGGGGCGGGATGCTGAGTGTCCGCAGGGCAGAGCGGGGCTCCCCCTGCACCCCCGCCGAGCCGCCCCTAACCCTTTCCTGGCCGAGCCCCCCCCGGCAGTGGCCTCCTCGTCTGGGTGTGCGGCGATGGCTCCCGGCCAGCCCTGGCCCAGACGAGCCTCGGCGCAGCCCTGGAGCTCGCCCGGCCGGGATGGGGAGCTCCCGGCAGCGGCGTGTCTGCGTCCCTTCCCTGGAGCCCCGAGCTGGGCTGGGGGCTTCTCGTGCTGGGGCTGGGGCTGCTGGGCTGGGGGTTTCGTGTGCTGGGGCTGGGGACTTCTTGTACTGGGGCTGGGGCTGCTGGGGCTGAGGGCTTTGTGTGCTGAGCTGAGCTCACCCCTGAGAACACAATGTGCTCAGCCCTGGGGACACGGTCTCAGTTGCTCATCGTGAGGGAAGTGAGACCCCGTTGCTGCTGGCCCAGCTCTGCACGGGGTCACTGTCCCCTAGGCATGGCCCGTTGTGGGGTGCAGGGGAGCGGGGCAGGGCTGCACCTCCGTGTGTGTGAGGGACGGGGTCCCCTCTGTCGTGTGGGGGTGTTTGCCCACGGATGGAGCCGGGGAGCCCCGGGCCGGCCTGCCAGACACCCCCCCTGCTGGCACGCAGCACAGCCGGTGCTGACATCTGTGCCTTGAGCCCTGCCTGTCATCAGTTTCCTTCTTGGCACAGTCACGGTGGCAGTCAGGTCTCTCTGTGCCTCTCCATGGTTTTCCCCCAACACCTCGCCTCTCCTTTAGATGAACCTGAATTCTCCAGTGTGTTTTCTTGGAGGGGAAACTAAGGCAGGAGGGAGGGAAGTAGCAGAGCTCTCCTCACCTGCTCTCTGCTGGCCTCAGGCTCTGTCCCACCCCTCACCTTGAGTTGTCTTTTCTTGCTGAGTGATGCCAAGAGCCAGGGGGAAGCGAGGGTGTCCCAGGACACAGCCCTTGGCTGTGTCTGCCCAGGGCCCTGGAGCTGCCTGGCTCCTCCTGCTGCTGCCTGGCACATCCCGGGGCTGCAGGGTGGCTGTCTGCAGGGAGTGCTGCCAGATGGCGTGGTGGCAGTGGTGGCCACTGAGACGTTGGTGGCCACAGTGGCCATAGTGGTGGCCATGGTGGCATCCATAGTAGTGTAGTGGTGGTGGCCATGGCAGTACTGTGGTTGTGGCCATGGTGGCTGCAGTGGTGGCCATAGAGGTGCCATGGTGGTGGCCACAGTGGTCGTGGTGGTGGCCACGGTGGCTGTGGTGGTGGCAGGTGGGTGGGTGCTGGCTGCAGTGCTGATCACGGGTCGCCATTCACATGTTGACTGGCAGCATGTCCCAGCCCCTCGGTCGCCCCGGGGGGTGCAGTGGGACTTGGGCTCCCCCCACTCCCCTGAGGACGTCCCGTCCCGCCCCTGGCTTTGATGTGTGGCAGCTCCAGACAGGGCTGTCGGGAGAGACGGGAGAGACGGCTGCTCCGTGGCCATGCCTGCCACCCCACACCCTGCCCGCTGGGCCTGGCACGGCCCGCCCGCCAGCGGCTGCTGCTGGTGGCTCCGCCGCGCCGGTTGGACGGCACCGGGCGCCGCGAGTCGGGCTGGAGAGCGGGGCAGGGTGGAGCCGGCCACCCGGGGACACGGGCCATCTGGGGACACGGGCCACCGTAGCTCCTCCACACCCTGCTGGGTTTGGGACAGGCTGAAGAGGTGCTGTCGGCTCTGCCTGGTGCTCCCGGTGGGCTCAGGGTGGCCGAGGTGACACTGTGCCCACCTCCAGCAGCCCCCGCCAGCCGTGTCCCCAGCCACTGTGCCGGTGTCAGCGCTCCCAGCACAAGATGTCAAACCATGCAAATGAGCCTGCAGGAGCGGCTGATTGAAGGGCCCTGCCCCGCCTCGGAGTTGCAATCAAATATGCAAATGGCTCCCGAGGAGGCTACTGATAGCTATTAATAGCGGCTGCTGAAGCTGTGAGTGAGCATGGCGTTCTCTGGGAGGCTGAGGCTGGGAGCCGAGCTGGCTCTGCCTGTCCCTCTGCTCCTCATGTGCTTCCCAGGTAGGTCCCTGCCTCTGTCTATGCGCTGGAGGGTGGTCCCAGGGGACCCCATGGACACCCGGTATGGCTTTGGCCACCACGGCCCTTTGCAGGGCAGGTGCTGCCCTTCTGCCTTTGCTCCTGGTGTGTGTCTCCGTGCAGCCAGGAGACCCCTCAGGAGAATCACCTTTGCTGAAAATGCTGAGCTGAGATTTTCCCCCTGGGAAGTCTAACCTGGAAAAAGGGGGATCTGGGGACCTGGGGGAACCTGGGCACTGTGAGGGGTTTGCTGTGAGCTGTGTCTTGACCAGATGGTGAGGGGCTGGGTCCAGGAGAAGCTTTGCTGGGAGCTAGTGTCACTGATTTGTTGTGGGGAGGGAGGAAGGGGACAGGGAGGGCTCCTCCATCCTTCACCCTCAGCTTCTGCCTCCCTTTCCCCATTCTGTTTCTGTTGCCATCGAGGAAGAGGATGCCCCTCTCCTGAAAGCTCTAGTGTGGGTTCCCAGCAGGGACCACGCTGTCCCCAGGGTCCCCAGCCGGCAGGGGGGTTTGGTCCACTAGGGCACCCAGCACAGCCCCTTGGCTGCATCTTGTGCGTTTCAGGAGCCAGGAACCACCTGACCTTTTAATAAAATTGTGGAAGTAAAGCTGGAGACAACAGTAACTAATTATTTAAAATCTGAAACTGGAATAATTAGCCCAATTAACAGTCTCAGGTGACGTCTTATTCCATCTGATAACAGCCCGAGGAAGAGGGAAATTAATTAACCCATCAGCCTGACATTTGTAGGTCACTGCTGGCTCCTTGTGCCCGTCTGGGCAGGAGCAGGGATGGTTTGGGGGTGCCCATCCTGCTTGGTCCAAGGGGTCTGCGTCGTTTGGGGGTCTCAGTGTGGAGGGGTTGGGCATGGGTGAGCCCATGTACCAGCTGGGAGAGATGGGCTGGGGGCTGGCAGGTGGGGGCAGAGGGTGGTGTGGCATGAGGCCAGGGTGATGGGCAGGGGGACGGGGCTCAGTGTCCCCCAGGAATGCCACCAGCATGGGTTTGTTAGCAGGAGGCAGCTGTAGGCCTTGAAGGTTGCTGTGGAAACGGTGGTGCTGGGTACCGGCAGGAGCCTCCTGCTTCCCAGGCAGGGCCCCCCGGTTGCTGCAGGAGGGGACCCCCACCAGCAACCCGCAGACCCCTGTGTGTGGGGAGGGTTGTGGCAAGGCCATGGCTGTGCATGGGCAGGTGGGAGGTGATGGTTGTGCAGCTCCCTGCAGGCCAGGCCCCCTTCGGCACAGACCCCCAGCCCTGGCTTGTCCTTGCTGTGGGTGGTGGTGCCAGGCAGGACTGCACACACGGACACGCCTGGACACACGTGCATCCCTGCACAGTGTGTGCTCCAGCCTGCTCACCTCCCCTGGCAGCCGTGCCCCCACCCCCACGGGGACCCTGTCCTCACACCTCTGCTGTCACACGGCCAGGCACACGTGCCCAGGGACCTGCCAGCACCTCATCCAGGCAGCTCTGCCCAGACGGGTGTCTCAGTGCCCACCCTCCCCGGCACAGCACGGGGGCCACGGGGTGCTCAGCGTGCCGAGGCAGAGCCCCCAGCCACAGCCCCGCGGGCGGCTCAGGGCGGCCTCAGTGCTGCTCTCAGCTCTTGGAGTTTTAATAAGGTAAATGGTATAAAAAGCTCCGTTTGCCCTAAATGCCCATCCCTGCGTGAAGCCGCCGCGGTGCAGCCCGGGCTGGGCAGGGGGCTGCGGGGCCGGGCACACGCGCCGGGGCCGGGCACGTGGCAGCAGCAGCAGCAGGAGGAGGAGGAGGACGAAGGCGTTTTAGCACATTTGCAATCATTTCCCTCCTTCCCCCCCCCCCCCGCCCGAAGTTTACGGCTTACCTCAGCGGCTTATCAGCCTCCAATCTCATTAAATCAGGCAAATTGTAGCATCTGATATTTTATGGAGATTAAGGTGTGCGCCCAGACTCTATAATTATCAGCAAAGATGTATTTACAATGCCTTGTTGCTAGTAAACAAAAAATAACTTCAGATCAAAGCGCTTTTGCAGGGAAATAGATCTGCTGCTGGAGACCCGCGGGCGGGGGGAGCCGGTGCTGCTCGGGGCAGGTGGGCATGGGGGGGGACTTTGGGGGCGGGTTGGGGGTGTCCCTGCGCCCATGTGGCTACTGCGGATCCTGCACCCCATGGCTGTCCCCAGGCTCTCCCTTGCTGGTACCGCCCATGGGTGCCCCGTGGCACCCAAACCTCAGGCCGTGGCTCCGTCGAGGTGGGCGATTTCCCCATCCCGGAGCCTTCCCGTGCGCGGGGCTGGGATTGATGGGCACGGGCGGGCGAGAGGCGGCGGCAGCGCCCGGCCCGGCGGTTTGTCAGCGCTGTGGATCACCGGTGCGGTGACGCTGGTTTTATTGCTGCCTGAGGTGGATTTATCGGCGCGGCGGGGCCCGGGCTCACCGCCCGTGTAAATCACCGCGGCCGGCACCAGCCCCCGCGCGGCGGCTGCTGCCTCCCGCCGCCCTTCCCGGGGCTTTCCTGGCGGGGTTTCCCACGGGGCCACATGCTGCACATCCCGGCTCGGCTGCCTGGCACGGGGCATGGCCGTCCCTTCTCCATCCCCCTCCTGCCCGCTGAAACGAGAATGAAATGGTGATAATGCCACAGACGTCCTCTGGAAAGGGCTCTGAGGCAGATGAAAAGCCCTACTTAAGAGCGAGGCCATTATTATTAATAACCCAGAGCCAGGCTGTAAATTCAGCCGACACAGCTATTATGGGAAATGAGCCTGCTCCTGTGCCCGATCCAAGGCTGCCCAGGCATGGGATGGAGATGGGACAGGGATGGGGACAGGAGAGCAGAGCTTGGTGGCTGCTGGCTGGGTCGTGTCTGCAGCTGTTGGGGCAGCGCGGCAGGTGAGGGGAAACCTCTTGGCAGGTACCAGCTCCCTCTGGGCTTGCTGGGGCAATTTCTTGGCTTTATTGGGAAGTCTGGAAGCATGAGAGAGGAGCACAGGTGTCCCCGCAGCCAGGAAAGGGGATGGCTGAGGTTTGCAGTAAGACTGAGGCTTGGCTGAAGCTCAGGACAGGGGTGATGCAGGCTGCGAGGAGCGTGGCAGGGGTTGGCACCAGGTCTGGTGCAGGGAGAGGGGCCGTGGTGCTACAGCTGGCACGGGACTGGGCAGGACTGTCCTGGCACAGGCTGCCTGTGCCCATATGGGGAGTGTCCACGGGAATGTTGCACCTTGGCAAAGTAAAATAAAAACAACCCAGGGCCATTCGGCACCTGCAGCCAGGTCAGCAGAAGGCACAGAGCTGGCACAGCCTCTGCTGTGTCAGGATAACAGCACCTCTGGCACTGCCACCCCACGAGTGGGGCAGCCCTGGGTGCAGGTACCTGGGGTGGCAGAGCCAGGCACGGGGCTGGGGTCCTGTGGGGTCGTGGGGGGCTGGGGCCGTGGCCATGGGCTCGTGGTGCTGCCTGTGCCTGGCTTGGGAGCTTCTGCGGGGGAACAAGCTTTGATATAAATATCTTTTTGCTCAGCACACGACCTACTTTCCAGACAATGCCATTAGCCTCCTGACTCCTCATTCATCTTCCACCTTCCTCCCCCAGCCCGCCCTGTGCCGGCACCCGCGCCAGCACTGCACCCCCAGCTGTGATGAGGCAGGATGGGCACCCAGCTTGGTGGCACCATGGGGACCCCCAGACTGGGGCTTGGGGCCAGCCAGCAGTGGGGGGCTCTTGCTGCCCAATTCCTGCTCCTGCTGGGGCCTTTTGGGGGTGGCCAGGGCCCTTTTGGGGGCTTCTCCACCCCATCCCAGAGGATGCTTGGCTCTGGCATCCCTTCCTGCCACACCCCAGGCCCATTCCCTGGCACAGTCCCTACTCTGGCTGGCAACAGTCTGGTCCAGGGAAAACCTTGTTGGGGATGTCCTCATTGGGCCAAGGGAGGGCATGGCAAAGCAGGCAGTAGCCAAGTGCCAGCTCCAGGTTGGCCCATGGGCAGTGTGTGGGCCCCTTCTGAGACCCCCAGGACATCCCTGGTGTTGGGGCTGTGCTTGTGGTTCATCTGGGGATGATCCCACAGGAGCTCCCATGTGGCAGCAGAGGCTGTGCTGTGCAGTTGGCAGCCAGCAAGTGGCTGGCAGGATTAGGGGCAGGTTGGGACAGAGAGTGCCCAGTCCCAGCAGCACGGGGCTGCCTGGCCCCCTGGCTCCAGGTGACAGCCCTGGCATTACTTTTCCCCCCAAGAGCTGGGAATGCTTCACTGGAGGCATTGCCCCCACACCCCCACTCACACACCTCTGCCTGCCCCCAGGACCGAGCCCCTGCTCCTCCCCTGCAGCTAAAATTAAATATTAAATTTGTATTGCTGGTAAATCTGTAAATCTCTTTTATCTCTAAGCTGTTGTAGCAGGAATATTGGTGGTGTAATCTCCGTGGGGACTTGTCCCACCACCCTTTTCAGCTCCCCAGCTCAGACCATGCTCCCCTTTTCCCATGTCTCCCTGTGGGATGCTTTGGAGGCTGGTGGTGGAGTGGGACCCCAGTGCCTGTGGCAGAGCACCCCATGGCACCCCCCCCTGCCTGCTCTGCCTGCCATGGGGAAATGCTATGACATGTGCCATCCCCACGCTGTGTGTGATGGGGATGCCAGTGCCTGGGTGACCAACGTGATCCCACCAGAGTGTCCCCACATCCTCACCGTGCCACTGGCTCACCAGCTGGGTACCCTCCCTCCCTCTGTCCCCACACCAGGCCTGTGCTAAGAGCATTGTGCAGAATTATGTATTTAAATATTTAGGTTTTCATCAGCTTTGCAAATTAAGCCCATCCATTAAAGCAGCAGTTCAGGTCCCCCACGGGTGATCTGGGCTGTGCCAGCCCCGTCAGGGCTGGGATGCAGCCTGGGAATGGGGCCTGGTGGCCTGAAGTATCCCTGCTGGTGCAGGGACCAAGGGCTCTGTTTCCTTGCCATTCCCAGGTCCTGCTTGCTGGAAACACTGCAGGCAGGGCTGTGGGACAGGATGGTGGTGTGAAGGGAACCGGTTGGGATGAGTGTTATTTGAGGTGGGAGCAGAGGGTGCCTGTGTGCTGGGGAACAGCCAGAGATCAGCACTGCTGCCACGCTCGGTGCTAATGCCGTGTGGCCCCAAAGCAGCTTTGGAGTGATCCCTGGTTTAAGTCATTACACCTTGTGGCCAGGGGGATAAGTGGCTTTTTCAGCACAGCCCGTCCAGCCAAGGAGGGTGAAATCACTCAGCCTGGGGGTGAGTGGGCTTGGCTGCCAGCTGGCACAGCCAGCAGTTCCAGGGGGCTGCTGTAGCTCCCAGATGCCTGGAAAGAGTCCTCCAGTGAGGGTAGGTCTAATTCCTGGAGTCCACTGTCTGCCTGGGACTCTCCTGGGCACTGGATCCAGTTGGCCTGTGAGAACATTGTCAGAGTCCCCAGGGTGACCATGGCATGGGGCGATCCCCCTGCTCTTCTCTTCCCTTTGCTGCAGGGGAACATTTGGCATGTTGGTCTCACATCAGCTTTCAGTCCTGCCACATTCCCTGGGGTCCCCTGCATGTCCCCCTGTCCCACCAAGTGCTGGAGGGGCACTGGGGAGTGTGCCAGCTGCTACTGGCCCCAGGCAGCGTGGGCAGATGTCGAGTGCATCCGTGGGAGGGAAGCTGTGCGAGGGCATAACCTGTGATGGGTGCTCATCCGTGCGGTGCAGCGCCCGTGAACCCTGTGCCAGCTGGCGTGGACGGGGTCTCTGGGACCCTGCCTGGCCTGAGGGTCCTTCCAAGGTGGTCTCCTGACCGTGCACTGGCCGTGGGGTTCCACCTCTGGCAGTTGGCTCCCAGTGTGCTGTGTCCTGGTTCCAGTGGGCAGGATGAACATCCCTGGGGGCTGGAGATTGCTGTGCCTGGGGCAGCCCAGCCCTGCCTCCCCCTGCGCCCACACAGGGATGCTGGCACAACCCTGGCCCTGTGCCTCCTCTTCCCTCCTCAGCCAACTCCTTGGCAGGCTCTGGCTGCCGACTCCCGCCACTCCCCACTTGTGCAGGGCTTTAGAGGAAGTGGCTCTTCCACCAGGATCCAGGTTTGGGCTCTGCAGGGATAGAGCACCAGGCTCCCTCCTCCACTGGCTCACTCACACTCCCCGGCACAGGAGCGTGGATCTTGTCCCAGGGAAATCGGCGCTGGGGAACAGGGTGTCAGGGTGGGCTGTGCTGGGCTGCGTGGGCTGTGCAGGGTGGGGAGTCCCACTCCCCCCACGGTGGTGGCAGTCGGAGGCACCTGCATTGTGGGGAGTCCCGGTGCCGGCGGCTGTGCCGGCATCCCTGGCAGCTGGGGCGCGTCGAGGCCGTATTTCCTCGTTCTGCTCCAGGAATAATTACTCAGATGGGGACTTGGGGCAACTCCCATCCCTCTCCTGGCATGGTAATGAGTCAAGAAGACTCAAAGACAAATGGCTCATTAAGAAGCAGTGCTGCATTGCAGGATTTTTCATCCCACCAACCGCTGCATCAGCAGCAGCAGCACCTCTCGCGCTCGCTCTCCCCAGCCCTGGAGAAGGAGCTGTCAGGCAGCTGGGGCTGGGGCCAAAATTAATCATGTGCTTAATAACCTTCCCCTCCCATTGAAGGGCCCATCCTTTGCTGGAGCGGGGCAGCAGTGCTGGGTGTGAGCCCTGGGGCACCCAGGGTTTGGTGTATGGGAAGAGCCCAGATTTGGTGAGGAGGAACATGGTGGGGCAGGGCTGGGCATCCCAGCATTGGGGTGCCAGGGACCCCAGCCTGGCTCCATTGGGGTGCCAGGGACCCCAGCCCATTGGTGTGCCAGGGACACCCAGCCTGGCTGCACTGGGGTGTCAGGGACCCCAGCCCAGCTCCATGGGGGTGCCAGCTGGCTGTGCCAGGCAGCACGATCCTGCTGGCCCCTCTCAGCGCCCTGGGTAAACACTTCTCGCTCTGCTCACATTTGCAATTCTTCAGCTGGTATTTGTCCTTCATGACTCCTTAAAAATCTTGCCTCATCCTTCATTTGCAGCAGTGCCTGGTCGGTTCCTGCCCCTCCCCAGGCAGCACCTGCCTGCTGCCCCCTTGGTTTTCTTTTGCTAACAGTAATTGGCTTTGATTTCCTGATTGCATCGAGCATGTTAATTGTCATCTTGGCACGCTGCTCACTGCCCTTCCCCTCCCCTTTCCTCTTCCCTTTCCATCTCCTTTGCCTTTCCTTTCCCTTTCCCTTCCCTTTCTCCTTCCCCTTCCCATCCCTTACCTACCAGGGTGACGAACCTCTCCCTAATGACACTCTCTTCCCTGCCTGACACAACTCATGAACCACTGGTGACCTGCTTTCAGCTAATCCAACTTCTAAGAAAATAATGACTCGATGCAGAATTACGTACTAAATTAGGCAACCTCTGTCTAAGCACCCCCCCTTTCTTTTTTTTTTTTTCAGACTGAGTAAATTTTACTAATACAGCCTAATAAAATAACAGAGCAATTAGTAATATAATAAAATGTTTGCTTTCTACAATCCTTCTCGCTTACAACGAGTTGGGAAAAAGTAAATAGATTAAAAGTAAATAGATTATGGCAGTATTCCATATTTATTTTCTTCCAATGACTGAAGATCAAATTTGCTCAGCTCCTAAGTGGGAAGGCCACTTTATTTCATTTTTTTTTCCCAGGCTCCAGCTTGCGCGTGGCGCCGGGCACTCACGCTGGGTGTTTGTTCTCTCTTGCTTTCATCCCCAGCCATAAAGATCCCCAGCAGGACCCGTGCTGGCAGAACCTTGCTCTGATGTGCAAAGCAGAACGGGCCGAGCTCGCTGCCGGGCCTGCGGCTGGGAAATAAAAACCCCTTTGCTCGTGCTGGAAAGGCAGGGTGGCGCGAGGAGGCTTTTGTGGAGCATGTGGCCGGATCCGGAGCAAATCAAAGTCAAGGGCGAGGTGGCTGCTGGGCTGGCTCCAGTGCCCGCTGGCAGGGAATTGCATAAGAGGATGGGGCTGGGGACGGTTTTTGGGGCTAAGCTGGGCAAAACACGTGCTCGTGGCTGTGTGGAGCCATCCCTGTCGCTACTGGTGCAGGCAGAGCTGCCCACAGGGAGGTCCTGGGGCAGGAGAGAAGGCTGGGCTGCTAAAAAATACAGAGGGAGTGGGGTCAGGCTGGTTTTGGGGAGGAACATCCTTGCTCTTCCTCCCTGAGCTTCATCCCCCTTGTATTTCCCTCCCCCAGAGCCTGCTGCCCCCAGGGGACCCTGCACCGAGGAGCCGCCACCGGCCGGGGCCATGAGGACAGCATCCCCCTGAGAGCCGGGCGGTAAGTGCCACCAACGGGCCTCACAGAGACCCACTGGGGCTGCGTGGGAAGGATGGGGGGCCCGGACCTCCCATCAAGCCCAGCTCTTGGGACTTGAACTGGAAATCTTGGAGAAAACAGCCTTGCCCTACATCAGGCAGTTAAAAAGTTTATTTTAAAAGACCCAGACGTTGCAGTGGGCTTTGGCAGTCCCGTCACCTTCCCGCCAGTGCTCCCAGAGCTGGAGGGGACCCTGCTTGCCATGGGAGTCCCAGGGGGTTCAGGATCCTGCTGAGGCTGCCCCGGGTCCTTAGAGCTGTAGGCCTTGGCACTGTGCTGCCACTGAAGCAGGGATCTTGCTGGGCAACTGCTGAGAAGCAGAACTGCCTCTGCCAAGTGCTCCTATGGGAAATTAAGTGAGGGGCTGAATTTCGGCGTGGTTTGCCGTGCTGAGGAGCTCTGGACCCCTCTCCTCCCTGTGCTGACCGTTGTGGCAGGGAGAGACGTGGTGGGAGCAGATGCTGGGGGGAAGGTGGTGATGAGGGAATTGCTGGGGGCAGTTTCTCCAGGCTTTGGATGCAATAAAGGCAAGCAGTGAGTTATTTGTAATGGTAATTATGCTCTTCCAGTTTATCCTAGCACATAATTGTGTGGGCGGTAGGTTCCCACTGGTGGTAATTACCCTGGTGTTAAATGGCACAAAATTCAGCCTGGCTGAGTTTTCTCCCCGGTTTTGAGTCCGTGGTTTGGTGGCACAGTTCTCCTTCCTGAGGGCTCTGTGGCACATACTGCATTTGGTGGGACACTGCTCCAGCTCTTGGCCACACCTGATGGCCCACGAGCTACGCTCTGGAGCGCTTGGAGAGCTGGTACTGGCTGGGATGTAGCATCCTTCGTGGTGTGTCCCCATCCTTTGCCATGACCCCTGCTCCGGCACCGCCTGCGATGCTGCCTCCCCGGCGTGGCCCGACTTTGTTTAGTTTGTGCTGCTGAGCACAAAGCCCGCCGGGCTGGTGGTGACGGGCTGCTCAGCTGTTTTGATTCCTTCTTCCCGCCGCAGCGGCAATATTTGGATCAGCTGAGAGCTTCCCTCCCCAGGCGGGAGCTGATCGCTCATCCCGCGCAGGCAGAGCCGGGGCTGGGAGTCTGTCTGTCTGTCTGTCTGTCTGTCCCCATGCCGTGCAGGGGCAGCCCCCTCCCACGCTGCTGTGCCCGCTCCCTGTAGCAGCTCTCTGGGGAGGGGAGAGGCATTTCTCTTTGTGCCAGGCTGCAGCATCCTTCGGATAAGATGCAGCATCTAGGGAGCCTCGTCAGAGCAGGAGCGCGATTGCGAGGCGGGCTGGGAAGGCCGCTGAGGGCAGACGCGTTCCCCGGGCGCTGCCGCTCCGCGCCTGCCCCGCGCCCCTCGGGAGCTTCCAGCCCCTCGCGGGGAGCTCGCTCACCGTCCCGGCACATCCCCGGCCCTCCCGGGGTCCCTCGTTCCCTTCTCCCAAATCCCCACGTCTGATAGTCCCCGAGTGCCCTGGGGACTGTCCTCCGGCCACTTTTCCCTGCAGCTGGTCTTGCAGGCAGGCTGCCCACAGCACCCTGCCTGACTGTGGTAACAAGAGCGTTAATGATGCCTGTTAATTAGCTGAGCTACACTGGAGAATAAGTAATTTCCTCATTTACAGTCATACCAAAGGCAGAGAGTTTGAGGGACTGTAAGGAAGACGAACCTCTGTGCCTGCAGCCCCACTGCTCCAGCACCCCAGGGCTCAGCCCAGCTGGATGCTGCCCATCCTCCTGCTTCTGCACGGGGATGCCCCACGCGCTGCGTGACCATCACTGCTCCTGGCTCTCCATCCAGAGGGGTTCAGTGGGGCTATGGGGGTCACCGGGGGGGCAGGTGGTGGGTCTCCATCCATGGTTGTGGTGGCCAGGGCCATGCAGGGAGGGCAGGCTGGATGGAGCCATCAGAGCATGGCTGCCCTGTGCCCTGCAGCAGCTCATTAGTGGCTTTGTGAATCACAACGGATGAAAAGCTCAGCCAGAACCGTTTTCCTCACAGAGAAACACTTCATAATATTTGGTGTTGGAGAAGAAAACAAGTTTCTGATGATGGCAGCGTGTCCTCCCTCGCCGTCTGCAGGCTGCCTGCATCACTGCTGGCATCCCTGCTGGTGGCACCTTCTCCTTCTTGCCCCCCTTGGCTCTGCCCCCTCGGTGCAGCCCAGCCAGGGCTGACCCCAGGTACTCAACCCTGGCTCTGTGCCCCCTCAACCTGCAGGGTGCCAGAAATCTGGCAGCCCAGCCTGGCTTCACAGGGCCTCAGCCAGGGCCAGATCCTACCCTGGGAGCTTCCCAACCCGCTCACTCAATTCCCACAGGACAACCCCAATGTTTTGCTGGTGGTGGGGCGCAGAGGGGAAGGTGACGCCGTGTTGTGCCTGTCCCCACAGGTGAGCCCGCAGGGACAACCCTGCAGGATGCCGAGGCTACGGGGCGGGTGCTGACACTATGAAAGGCTACCATGGGGAGCATAGCCAGGCACAGCCCTCCTCTGGCCACCACTGCCGCTGCATCCCAGAGAACTGCCAGCATCCTGCCAGCCTCACCCAGCACGGCCCCGAGGCCAGGCCGCCGTACCTGCTCAGCCCCAGCGAGCCCTGTTCCCTGGAGCAACCCTACTGCCCGGCGCGGAGCCTGGGTGCAGCGGGCGAGTGCCCGGGGGGGTCCCTGAGCGAGCCTCCCTCCGCCAGCGTCAGCAGCACCTTCCCGAGGATGCACCACGTGCAGCAGCCCTACGACTCCTGTGACGAATGCATGGCGACCGCCCACCCCGCCAGCAAGATCAACCGCCTGCCCCCCACGCTGCTGGACCAGTTCGAGAAGCAGCTGCCGCTGCACCACGACGGCTTCCACACGCTGCAGTACCCGCGGGCCGGCGGCGCCGAGCCCCGCAGCGAGAGCCCCAGCCGCATCCGACACCTCGTCCACTCCGTCCAGAAGCTCTTCGCCAAGTCCCACTCCCTGGAGGCGCCGGCCAAGCGGGACTATAACGGCGCCAAGATGGACGGCCGCGGGGACGGCTACCACCACCACCACCACCATCACCACCACCACCACCACCACCAGTCCCGCCACGGCAAGCGCAGCAAGAGCAAGGACCGCAAGGTGGACTCCCGGCACCGGTCCAAGATGATGGGCTGGTGGAGCTCCGACGACAACCTGGACAGCGACAGCAGCTACATGGTGTCTGGCCGGCATGCTGCCGACCAGGCCACCCAGTACTGTGTGGACGCTCCCGAAAGTGCCTTCAGAGACTTGACCTTGAAGAGTCTAAAGAGCGGCGGGGAAGGAAAATGCCTGGCCTGTGCTGGCATGTCCATGTCTCTGGATGGCCAGACGCTCAAGAGGAGCGCCTGGCACACCATGACTGTCAGCCAGGCCCGGGAAGCCTACCCCAGTGCCGGCGGCACCGAGAAGACCTTGATGCTTCAGGAAGCAAAGGCCAAAGACCGAGCGTACCAGTACCTGCAGGTGAGGGGCTGGGCAGGGCCAGCGATGCCATGGGGCGAGCTGGGGCTGGGACCCTCCTTCCTGGCAGTGGTGTGGGGATGCTCCAGCTCTGCTCCATGTCCGCAGCACCTGCTCCCCATCCCCAGGGTCCTGTGCTGGTCCCCACTGTCCAGAGCCCGATCTGCCCTGTGCCTGCTGGCTTTGGGGTCAGACCAGCTCTGTTGGCTCGGCACTGCCAGTGGCTCTGTGCCCACTCCCTTCTCATGGCTTTTATCCCTCTTGTGCCTGGCTGGGTGCCACTGCCTGCCTCGTCACTGGGCTCCCTTCTAGGTCACCCCCCTTCCAATTAAAATCTAATTAACTCTTGTTTCCCTTTCCTGGGGGAAGGAGACAGGGAGCAGCAATGCTGTGCTAGCTGGGCATGGGGGGGATGGCTGAGCCCCCTCTCCCCCAGCAGTGGAGGCACTGGGGCAGAGTAGCAGCCCCACTACCCTCCCTGTGGGGACTGGGGGACACCGTCCTACCACCACAGCCTGGTATGGACCCCGTGGTACCAGCGTCAGCAGCGTGTGGTGGGACCAGTGGCCGCTACGTCAGCAGGGCGGCCGCACTGGCATGGGTGGGATTTGGCCCAGCCGTGCCTGCCGGGGGGGCTGCGAGGTGGGGGCAGCTGCACTGCTCTGTGTTTTGGGAAAACGTGGGGAGCTGTGGCTGTTGGGAGGGGTCAGCTCTTCTGGATTTGGGGGCTGTTCCAGGGGGGCCAGAGCCCCCAGGGTCTGTCCTGACAGCCCTGGGGTGCTGAGAGGAGGGCAGGGAGCCATGCCAGCACACACACAGCGGGTTATGGGTTGTGCCGGGCTCAGCCTGGCGTGTGCCACATGCTGGGCACGGGGCTTGGCTGTGGGAACCTGACCATCCACACTTGCTTCCTCCCGGCCCAGGTGCCGCAGGATGAGTGGAGTGGATACCCAGCGGTGGGCAAGGACGGGGAGATCCCCTGCCGGCGGATGCGCAGCGGCAGCTACATCAAGGCCATGGGCGACGAGGACAGCGCCGACTCAGACGCCAGCGCCAAAATATTGCCCAGGGCAGCCACGCGGCGAGACAGCTACCGCCGCTCCTCCAGCGCCGACCAGGCCAGGACCAAGTAAGGGCTGTCACCTCCTGGCCCTGTCTCAGCACTGCTGGTGGCACTGGGGCTGTGGGGCCATGGGCTGGGGCTGCCTTGGTGGGTGCTGGGGGACACAGCTGTGCTGGGCTTTGGGGTGGGATCTGCTGCTGCCGCTCTGAGGAAAGGTTGATGCACATGCAAAAGGGGATCCCACTCCGGGCAGGTGATAGGCTGGCTCCTTGTCCCCAGCCCCACAGGGGGGCAGGTTTGTACCCTCAGGACAGCATTTTGGGGAAGCTAGGAGTGGGGATAGCAGTGGGGGCTGGGGCGAGCATCGCTGCGGCTGCGTTTCCGAATGCTCTGCTGGAATGTGTTGCTGTTGGTGCAATCCCTTCTATTCCCACTGTCTCTCATTAGGTTTGCAAGTAGGCACTATTCTGATTCATATATCTGTAACTGTCCCAGCTGCTGCACGCCACCGCGAATGCTCCCCCGGGGACAGGGCTACGGGCGCTCCTTCACCACCGGCCAGGTAGGGTCCTGTGTCACACTGTGGGGCACAGGGGCTGACAGATGCTCCTCTGAGCATCCCCTGCCCTGTTCGGCCCCAGCCTCAGCTCGTCCCACCCCAACCTCACCCGCTGCTCTCCCCAGATCAACGACGAGCTCAACCACCAGTTTGAGGCCGTCTGCGAGTCGGTGTTTGGCGAGGTGGAGTCGCAGGCTGTGGAAGCTCTGGACCTGCCCGGCTGCTTCCGCATGCGGAGCCACAGCTACCTGCGGGCCATCCAGGCGGGCTGCTCCCAGGACGATGACTGCCTCTCCCTCTTCTCCATGTCGGCCCCTGCCGGGCCGCCCATCACCAGCAGCATCCTGAAGCCCAGCACCTGTGAGTCCTGGGGGGTGGTGGGAGCTCGGCTGTGTGAGGGACCCCTGTGTCTCCCCTCCTGCTTGCCTGGGCACCCACCAAGGGCTGCCCCTGCTCCTGGCCCCAGCCCCGTGCAGCCCCTGACTCGGGGTGTGAGCATCCTGCTCATGACTCAGCCCTGGGCAGAGGAAAGCTCTGTGCCCCCAGCACTCATCTGCAGTTCCCTCTTCTTTCTCCTGCTTTATTTCCTCATCTCTGCCCCTTGCTGGGGGCTGCAGCAGTCTGGCCAGCATGGGTGTGGGGTGGTTTTCAGTGCCTTTCTGGGGATGAACTGGCCAAAGAGCCCCTCTGAGCTCCAGCCCTGGTCTCAGGCAGCCAAGATGTAAACCCATGTTCCCCTGGGGCCCCCATTCGTGGCGGGATATGAGCAAGTGTCTGTGTTTTCACGCGCCTTTTCATCCTGCGCCTCTCCCACAACAGCCTTCAGTTACAGAAAAGCTCCACCTCCCATCCCTCCAGGAACCAAAGCCAAACCCCTCATCTCTGTCACGGCGCAGAGCAGCACCGAGTCCACCCACGAGACCTACCTGCCCAGCGAGGTCACCCGCAGCCCTGCATGGTCCAAAGACGCCGCGGCCCGTTGCAACTCTGCCGAGAGCCTGGAGAGCTCCAAGGTGTCGGCTGTGGCCCTGGAGCTGCCTCCAGTCCAGCCCCGCGCCGCTCCCAAGCCCTCCACCCTCATCATCAAGGCCATTCCTGGCCGGGAAGAGCTGAGGAGCTTGGCTCGGCAGCGGAAGTGGCGTCCCTCCATCGGCGTCCAGGTGGGCTTCAGGGGCAGGGGCGATGCTGAGCCGCCATGCATTGCCTTGGGGCCACCTGCCAGCGCTCTCCCTCTGCCCCCCGGCAGGTTGAGGCCATCTCGGACTCGGATACAGAGAGCCGGAGCCAGAGGGAGTTCCACTCCATAGGCGTGCAGGTGGAGGAGGACAAAAGGTACCGCTGGGCTGGGAACTGCCATGATCGGTGCACCTGGGGCTTGGGTCCTCCTGGGGCTCCCTGAGCTGCTCTGCAGTGTCTTTTTCCTCTCTCATCTGGCTGAAAGCCCCAGGGCTCAGCACCATCCTCAGTCCAGGCTGGGTATCCCCACTGGGGGCAGGATCTGGCCTTCCCTTTGCCCTTGCACCTCTCTGCTGCAAACCGACTGCCCGGGGAGGGGGCTTCCCAGGGAAGGAGTTGCCCAGGGAAGGAGCTGCCCGAGGAAGGGGCTCCCCTGCTTCCACCATATGCTTGAGTCTCCTCTGCTGGGGCTCAGCCCTGGGCTTTGAGCCTGGCCCAGGCACAGACGAAACCTTTGGGCTTTTCTGCAGCTAAACATGACATTTTGGCCGGGGTGGGAGCACCGTGTGCCAGGAGCTCCGACAACATGCCCACGCAGCCCTGGTGCACGCTCCTCTCCATCCTCGGTCCAGCGCTGGTAGCCATGGAAACAGGCTAAGAGCAGAGGGAACAAGGGAGTGGTGGGTTGCAGATACTCAGGGCTGTCCCCACTGCCCCAAATGCCCTGGTGTGTCCAGACAGTTGTCCCCAGCCCCATCCTGCCTGCGATGGTACCTGGTGTGGGGACATGGCAGTGGGGTTGTCCTCTCTGGCCACAAAGGTCCCCACGTGCTCTCGCTCTCCCCAGGCGGGCACGCTTCAAGCGCTCCAACAGCGTGACGGCGGGTGTGCAGGCAGACCTGGAGCTGGAGGGATTTGCTGGCCTGGCCGTGGCAACCGAGGACAAAGCCCTGCAGTTCGGGCGCCCCTTCCAGCGGCACTCCTCCGAGCCCGAGTCCGGCCGGCAGTACGCTGTGTACAAGACAGTGCACACGCAGGGACAGTGGGCGTACCGGGAGGATTACCAGCTGCAGTATGACACGGTGGAGGTGCCCCGGAGGGATGCCTGGATGGAGCGGGGCTCCCGCAGCCTCCCCGACTCCGGCCGTGCCTCCCCCTGCCACCGTGATGGGGAATGGTTCATCAAACTGCTGCAAGCAGAGGTGGAGAAGATGGAGGGCTGGTGCCAGCAGATGGAGAGGGAGGCTGAGGACTATGACCTGCCAGAGGAGAGTGAGTCGGGGGGATTTGTGGGGTTGGGAGGGACAGGGGCTGCCGTGGGACTCAGTTCTGCAGTGCTCCCACCTTGGAGCATCTCCCCTGCCAAGGCTAAAGTGGTTGGGTGGGGGCAAGAAACATGGCGAAACCCTCTGGGACTAGTGGGGTCTGGATGAGGGAGGAGATCCTGCACGGGTTGGAGGAGTCTGAACTGCCTGGGGTGTCTTGCTCCTCCCGAGGGGAGGTCTCTGCCCCACAGAAGTACTGACCCTCTGCTCTCTACCCACCAGTCCTGGAGAAGATCCGGAGTGCTGTGGGCAGTGCCCAGCTCCTCATGTCCCAGAAGGTGCAGCAGTTTTACCGCCTCTGCCAGCAGAACATGGTGAGTGCTGGGCAGTGGTGCCACGGGGTCAGCCGTGGTGGGCAGGGAGTCTTGTACCATTAGCCGGTGGAAAAGGGACTTTGTAACACCACGAGGGACAGGCAGACAGAGAGCATGGCCAGCAGGGCCATGTCATGTGGGTGGACACTGTTCCTCTGTCCCTGCAGGATCCCAACGCATTCCCCGTGCCCACCTTCCAAGACCTGGCTGGCTTTTGGGACCTCCTGCAGCTCTCCATTGAGGACGTCAGCATGAAGTTTGCGGAGCTCCAGGAGCTGAAGGCCAGCGGGTGGAAGATCATGGAGCCCAAGGTAGGGGCAGTGCTGTGCCGCTGGCACTTGTCCCCTGTCACCTTTCCCTCCCTCCTCCTCCCCAAGCACATCTGCACCTAAACCGCCCCTGCTGGGCTGTGGCTGGTGAATGCTTTTAGCAAAAAAGCAGAGATCTGGGGATAATGAGGCTAGAGAAGGGGCTGTTTCCCGCTGTGGTCCTGCAGCCAGCTCACCAGGCAGGGTCTGGGCACAGGCAGGGGCGAAGTGCCACAGGCACCTTCGCGGAGTGACAAAGGGACACGCAGCCCCGCCTCGCAAGGAGGGGTCTGCGGGGCCATCTCACGGTGGCTTTGGCACCCGCGGCAGCTGTGCCATTCCCCCGTGCCCACCCTGAAGCCCCCCTTGTCTGCGCAGGAGGAGAAGAAGGTGCCTCCCCCGATACCAAAGAAGCCGCCGCGCTCCAAGGTGCACCCGGTGAAGGAGCGCTCCCTGGACTCGGTGGACCGGCAGCGGCAGGAGGCCCGCAAGCGGCTCTTGGCGGCCAAACGAGCCGCCTCCTTCCGCCAGAGCTCGGCCACCGAGAGCGCCGACAGCATCGAGATCTACATCCCCGAGGCGCAGACCCGGCTGTGACCGCAGCCTCCGCTTTTCTACCCGGACTGGACGGCGCGGTCGTAGCTCACTGTGATGGGGCCGCGGGGACACCCTGGGGCACCTCTTGGCCCCACTCACAGCTTCTCTCTTTTCTATCTTAGACCTTTTATGGATCAGGCGGCGGGTGAACACCAGCCTGGTTCTGCCCCGTCCCCTTGCACCCCGCCCCGCATGCCCCTGCCAGCCTCTCCTGGGGTCCGGGGCTCTCCTTCCCTCCTTTCCTGGGGCCGTGTCCCAACTCTCTGTCCTCTTCCCACTCCCCAAGTCCTTCTGCACACCCTCCCCAGTCCACATCCCAGCCAAAAGAGAGGTGACCCTCAGCCCCTGGCCCCACCAGGTGGAGGGGAGGGGGCTGCAGGCAGGCCCCCTGCCTCTCTGTACTCAGTGCAATCCCCCAGCTCCTGGTGGGGACAGGCCCCCCAAGCCCCCCGCCTGGCCAGAGACCCCCCCAGCCCTGCTCCCTGGCCCTGCTGGCACGAGGCTTTGGGACATGGCAGGGACAAGGGGCTGCCCCGCCTGCCTCCTGCTCTGGTGCCATGGGGGCCCCAGGGCTCCTTCCCCTCTATACATATATAAATGTAACCTGAGGAATAAACCAGAACCCACTCGTGACCAGCACCACGTTCTGGTCGGTGGGATGGACCAGAGCAGCAGCAGCACCCCCAGGTCCCGGCGAGCCGCCCCGCTTCCCTCGCACGGAGCATCGCAACGCGCTTCTCCCCTCAGCCCCCCTTCCCCGTCAGTCTGTCCTTCCATCCCTCCATCCTTCCCTCCTGCCACCCTGGAGTCTGGGAGCCCTCCTGCAGCAGGGCACTAGCCAGGGATGGGGGACACAGTCCCCTCGTGCCTTGGCACTGGTGGGATCTGCTCCCCTGGTGTGTGAGCAGGGTGGTTGTGGTGGGGAGACCTGCCCACAGCTGCTGGCTCCTCTGGTGGTGGCTCTTTCCTGGGCTGAGCTCGGTGCCGTGGGGTGGGACATGAGTGTGGACATGGCCAGCAGCTGCCCCAAGAGCGGGGGCCTGCTAGAGATCACCCTGGGGTCACCCCTTCTCCCCGAGCTCCCTGTGTCCTGTGGGTATGGGACACCCCAGGATGCTGCTTCTCCCAGCTCCCCCATCACCCCACACAGAGCAGGAGCAAGGGTGGGGGAGCCCCAAAGATCCCTCCAGGGCAGGGCACTGTGGTGGGGCAGGAGGCTGCATCTGCCCCGTCCCTGTCCCATTTCCCAGTACCTCTCCAAGCATCCTGTCCCTTTTGGTGGCAGAAGGGGGGAGGCCCCACCCCAGCCCCACGCCAGCAGCCATCACCAGCCACCCCCCAGGCAGGGCCAGCGGGTGTCGGGCAGCTCCCGAAATCTGGGGCCAAACCTCGCCCGGGGCCCTCGGGCAGGGCAGCAGGATCGGAGGCAGCTGGGGGGGCCCAGCTTGTGCCCCCCCATGTAGCAGGGGACTCCAGGGCCTCGCTGGGGGTCCCTCGCTTCAGGGGGTCTGTCGGTGCTAAACACCTCTGGGTCAGCAGCGCCTGCTCAGCCACCCAAAGCCCTTTCCGACCCCACTCCCCCTCTGCACCCCGGATTTAGGGATGTGCCTGGGAAGGGCCCCCCCAGCCCCTGCCCCGGCCAGCGCCGTGCAGTGACCGTGACACGTGGCTCCCTTTTTATTGTAACGAACCGCTGCAATTAATAAAGATGACTTTGGTTACTCCGGGCCAGCTGCCACCTCCCTGCGGGGACACGGCTGGCACCGGGCTCGCCTTTCCCCCGTCTGCTGCCCCTTCGAGTCTGTGGGGTGCAGAGGGGTGTCCATGGAGGGGAGGGGTGTCCATGGGGTGGGCGAGGGGGTCCTTGGGTTGGGTGAGGGTGTCCACGGGGTGACTGAGGGGTGTCCATGGGGTGGGTGAGGGGGGTCCTTGGGTTGGGTGAGGGGTGTCCTTGGGTGGAGAGGGGTGTCCATGACGGGGGGAGGGGGTGTTCGTGGGGTGAACACGGGATCTCACAGAGGCAGGAGCAGAGCTCCCTGTGCTGTGTCTGCAGTCCTTCCCGGTGGGTCTCTCTCATAGCGGATCTCTCTCGTGGGTCTCCCCTCGTGAGTCCCCCCGAGGGTCTCTCTCTCCCCGTGTCTCCCCGCTGTGTCTCCCCCGTGTCTCTCCCCCAGAAGGTCTCTCCCCGTGCACCCCCCGTCTCCGTGTCCCCCCGCTCGGCGGCCCCAGCGCAGGCAGCTCCTCCAGCGCCGCCGCTCCCGCTGTGTCCGCCAGGGGGCAGCACCGCCCCGCCTGCCCGCGCCGCCGCCGCTCACCGGAAGGGCGGCCCCGCGCCGGGGCGGAGCCGGAAGAGGCGGGCCCGGGGCGGCAGCCGGTGAGCGGGGCTGCCCGGGGCTCGCTGCGGCTGCGGGGCCGGGGAGCCCCGCGGGGCCGGGCAGGGGTCCCCGCGCCCTCTGGGTCAGTGTTGAAGTCCCTCTGCAGCCCGCCTCGTCCGCCGGAGCCTCTCGCGGGCGCTGCGGGCCCGCGAGGCCTCGGGCGCCGGGGGGGCCGGGCCCGGTGTGTGGCCGCCGCTCCCCGCTCCCCGCCGGGCGCAGCCCCCGGCGCCATGTGGTCCGTGCTCTGGGCGGCCGTGCGCTCCAAGGCCCCGTACGTCACCTTCCCGGTGGCCTTCGTGGTGGGGCTGGTGGGCTACCACCTGGAGCGGTTCCTTCGCGGCGACCCCCCGCCCGCGGCCCAGGAGGAGAAGAGCATCTCGGAGCTGCGGGAGGACCGAAAGCTGCAGGAGATCGCTGGCAAGGACCTGACCAACGTGGTGAGCCTGAAGGACAAGCTGGAGTTCGCCCCTCGGGCCGTGCTGAACAGGAACCGCCCGGAAAAGAGTTAATTAAAGTTGTGTAAGCAGATGCGGGGCCCTGGAGTGACTGTCCCCGGGGCTGAGGCCGGCTGGGTCCCTGTCACCTCCCCTGTCACCTGCACAGCTTCCACCAGCCTCCCTCTTTACCAGGCCAATATGTTGTGTCCACTGCTGCTCTTCACCCTCCCAGGGCCCTCCGGAGGGCCGAGGTTTGCCCACCCCAGGGACGGGCTCAAGACACCCCCAGCCCTCCCACCTCGTGGCAGAGGGGGCAGGAGCTGTGTTGCCGAGGTGAAATGTGGCTGAAACTCCTCAGCCCTCGGGCTGTCCTGGCCCCTGAGCCACGGAACCCTCTGGGCCTCCTTCCACCCACATCTCGAGGTTTGGTTATTTCTATGGGATGAAGATAAAGTTAGACCTGAGTGACTCGGGGTTGGGACCTGTTGTCCTGCTGACAGTTCTGTGACTCTGCAGACCCTGTTCACAGCACCACGCTCTTGCCTTACCCCCTTGGAGCCTGCAGTGGTGGAGACCTCTGGGGAACCTTCTCTCCATCATCACCCGGCTTTGCAGTGAGGAAGGGAGAAAGGGGGGAGGTGGAAGCCCTGGCCTTGCTGCTGCTGTGGAGCTCCAAGTGTGGTGGTGGCTTTGGGCTGGTGTGTAGAGAATGGGGAGATCTCTGCCCTGTATGGGAACAGCCAGAATAAACTTCTGTCCATCCCTGGGCCTCTGTGTCTTCTGCATCAGCACCTGGCCCCAGCCCAGGCTCAGAACGTGTTTCTGCTCCCCATGTTTTCAAGAAGCAAAGCCTACAATGGGAGAAATGCCACTGTTGTCTCTGGCCTGGCAGAGGGTGGTGGGCAGGAAGGAGTGGGAGGCACAAACATCCCAGTCCTGGGGTTGTGCCTCCCCCTGGGCCACGGCATCTGCTGCCCTCCAACCTCCTTATCTAGACCAGAAGGGCTGTGGTCCCAGGGGACAGGGAGGCAGGGAGTCCTACTGGTGGCAGAGGGTGGCAGCAAGTGCTGGGGCACAGCGGCCTGTGCTCCCTTCATCCTCGGGCAACACGGGTGCAGCAGGACCAGACCGTGCTGAGAGCAAGGCCAGGTGGGAACTGGGCCAGTGCCGGGGCCGCGGGAGGGGTTATCTCTGCCTCCCGGGTTGTTTTCCCCCTGCTGCCTGAGCGAGGCCCCAGCACTGCCCTGGCCCGGCCTTCCCCTCCCGGGGAGCACGATCTGCCCGGGGTCAGCAGCTGCCTCAGCGTTTCTCACGGCTCCCGCCCTGCTGTGCCGGGGCTGCAGCGCTGCCCTTTGCTGTCATGGCTTGTGAGGACAGCCAAGGCTGGTGAGAGGGTGCAGGAATGGGTCTGGGGGCTGTGCAAAGGCTGTCCCAGTCCTGCCCCACTGCTTATTCCTGCACGGGGCTCACAGCACCTCTGGGGCCGCTGCCCTGCTCCCCTGGCAAGCTGGCACTGTCCCCTGAGGTAGCCCCTTCCTGTGGCCTCTTGTTTTCCCTGCCTGGCTGCAGGGTGATGGCTGTTCCCTATTGTGTGCTGGGGTGGGAATGGTCCTGTCCCTTCCCCCAGCTGGGACCAGCTGGACCCATCTCGGAAATGTCTTCCAAAATGCCTTTGTTACCCGCGACCGAGCGGCTCCCTCGGCTGCTTATAGCCCATTGATTGGCCTGTTCCCAGGCCTGGCTGGGCACAATTGGGCTTTGTTGGGGCCTCGCTGCCCTGTTTCCTCCCCTGGGCCCTCCCGGTGTGGGTTGGGGAGGTTGCTCCGGTGTGGTGCTGGAGCAAAACCTTTGGGAAGACAGAGCCCCAGTGGCACCAGGCCGGGCAGCCCCTGCCCTGCTCCAGCAGCATTTCCAGCTGGTTTCCATGTGTCTGGGACTGTCCATCCCCATGGCAGACACCAGTGGTGCTGGGGGCCTGTGGTTCCCCTCCGGTGCTGGGGCAGGGGTGAAGCCTCCTCACATACTCGTTGCCTTTCTCCTAAGCCCTCAGTGCTGTAAACCCACCCTTCCTCCCATTGAATCCCAACAATGTGCTGCCTGGGAAGCTCCGGCTGGACAAGAATAGGAGCTGGTGAGCACTCGGGGCTGGGGCGAGCAGCCACGGTGGCTCATGAGGAGCAAGAGGAAGCATTGTTGAATAACTATTATGGTAAAACCTGCCCAGCCTGCACACAACTGCTCGAGCTCACATCCTCACTCTGGTCCCTCGTGTTTGTAATCCAGCTGTTCCCAGCACAGCTGAGTGCTGCAGCAGGAGCCTGGCAAGAAGCTCTGCCAGCAGCATGTCCAGGGAGCCCCATGCCAGCCTGGAGGCTGACGTCTTGTGGGACAGCACCTTCCCAGGGCTTGTCCGGGTTGGGGGATGTCCCTATGGCCGGGGCTCCGGTGGCTGTGCTGTGCCATGGAGCAGGGATTGAATCCAGCAGCTGCTGCAGACGTGCTGTGAGTCGGGGGGCCATGTGGGGAGTGAGCTGTGCCCCGGCTTGTTGGGAGTTGGCCGAGGGGACAAGGACACCTGCTGTGCAGGCAGTGAGGACCCCCTGGCCACTCAGCTGGAGCGGATGTCCCATTAGAGCAGAGCAGGGATGAACCAGCTGCCCGGAGCCATCGGGCCCTTCCTGCAAGGCCCAGAGCAAGGATGCTTTGGGGAAGAGAGGAGCAGTATTTGGGGCTGGAGGGGGATCCACAGGGACTGACACTCGTGTGTCCTGCCCTGGAGCAGCACAGTCACCCTGGGGCGCCCAGGACCTGTGTGCAGTGTGATGTCCCCACAGCCCTGGGACGCAGAGAGTGCTCACCCTGGCTGCACTGGAGAGCAAATGGCACATCCTCCCCATGGCACGTCCCCCGCAGCCCCCGGGGACACCCGCTCCCTGCCTGCCCAGCCGAGGCTCCTTTCCCAGGCTCCCATTTTGCCCTTTCCCTGAGAGCAGCCGAGTCCTTTCCCAGCCTCCCTGTCTCGCCTCTTCCTGCACTGCCCCGCGGTGCAGATCTGCTGCGCTGTCCCCGGGGGCTCCTTTCTAGGGCCACAAGTGCTGTGTGAGAGGAGCAGCTCTGGTTTGCATCACAACACACCCCGAAGCTCTGGTCAAGGACAGCTACACCAGGACACTGTCCCTTCCCGCTCGGCATCAGCCACATCCTGAGACTGAATCCCCATCCCCAGCACCACGAGGCCACCACAGCTCCTCACTTTAAGCCACCATGGACTTCCTCAGGCCAGGAGGAGGCCCCGGCTGTGCAGGCAGCAGCTCCTGCCCTCCTGGTATGGAGCTGGGACTACACCTGAGCTGCTGGCAGGGACAGGACCCATCCTGGGGTGGGCATGGGGTGCTGGGCGCCATGGTCCTGTTGCCTCCATGCAAGGAAGCGGCCGGAGGGGGTGCGACAATGTCAGGATGCGGGAAGTTCTCGGGGCTATTGAGCCGCGTTTCCTCCTGCCCGCTGTTCTCACGCGGGGCCGCATTGTTCGGTGCCCGCGCGTGGAGGGATAAATATAACTAAGGGGGAGGAAGGGAGCTGCTTGGGGGTTGCTTTGCCTTTGTTGGGCACCGCTGGCGGTGGCACCGAGAAGGGCAGGACTGTACCTGGTTTGGTGTTGCCTCGACGGTGGGTGCTGCTGGCACAGGGTGCTGGGCCTCGGGGGGTCGGTGCCTGGCCCAGTAGGATGCTCCAGCCCATGTCCACTTCCCCAAAGGGGCTGCAGGAAACAGGGTACCCCCCCCCCCCCGCCCTAAGCAGAGCCCTGGGCATGGATGGGGCCCAGCTGGACAGGGGGACCATGCTGTGGCATCCCCCTGCCCAGCCCTCTGCCCCTCCTCCCCTCTCAGCTGCAATTCTTCTCCCGCCGTGGCTCTTCCTGCACGCAGGTCAGATTTAGACACTTGCTATTTTCTGTTTACTGGGAAGGCTTAAAAATAGACTCCTTGGTGCTCAGCCAGCGCCTCGGGAAGAGCCTCACAGGCTCGACATGGCTCAGAGAAGTCCTCATGGCTCCTCTCCCTGTGGTGGGCTGTGGCAGGTCCCAGTGTCCATGCATCACAGCAAGTAGCCAGGGCTGTGCTCACTGTCTATTATCCCAGAGCCCATGGGGAGCCCCTCACTGCAGCCTCTGGGCTGTCCATGGCGGTTCAGCATCACAGAACAGAGCTGAGTATTGGGGCAGCAAGTGTTGTTACCAGAAAGGGACCAGAGGGGCCTGTTTACTCAGGAGGGAGCACAGAGGCATGAGAAAGGCTGTGTGTGTCCAGCCAGCCGCTCTCTGTCCCCAGGCTGTGCCAAAGGGCTTTGCCAGGCCAGCCTGTGTCCTTATCAGCTGCAAACTTTTGTTTGCCTAAGGGCTGCTTGCCCGCATTTTGAGGGGGGCTGCTGCCCCCTCCCCAGCCCCACCACACAGGTGAGCCCCTGCATGTTGTTGTTGGCACGTGTGTCCCGGCGCTGTGGGTCACACCGGCCACCCTGAGCTGTCTTGTCACAACAGGGGAACAATAGCGGGACACGGAGCGGTGTTTGCACAGCGACCAGGCACTGGCTCCAGGCAAGGGGGGTGGGGAGTCTCGGCTGCCTTGTTTTCCACCTTGCAGGGATGTTTGGAAAAGCGTGATGCTCCCTTGGTGCCAATAAAAACATCAGCCCAGGGAATGGGAGTGAGGGGAAGAGCAGTCGGTGGGTAAACATGTGGCGTGGCTGCACCATTACCTTTCACACGGGCTTTTCCTCCTGGCCCAGCTGCTCTACCCAGAAAGCTACAACACTGCGGGGCTTTGCAGCTCTGGCGAGCACCTGGGCTGGGGTCCCCCATTGCACTGGGGTGTCCCAGGGGGGTCCCCACTGGGTATGAGTGGGAGCAGGGCAGAGTTCCTGCACAGTCAGTGGAAGCAAGGCAAGGTCCACCTGGAAAGGATCTGCCCCAGCACCCTGATGGAAGGTGCAGGGAAGAGCTGAGAACTGGCACTGTACACCCCAGACCTCCATACCAGAGGATTTCACCCTCCCAACCCCAGCAGGGAGCAGAGCCAAGGGCGGGCTCAGCCACCAGCCCAGGCTGTGCACCAAGGGCAGTGCAGGCGGGTGCCTCCCTCTCCGCTTCCTCCAGAGGCCAATGGCAGCGATATCACCCATATTTCATTTTCCCCAGGGTATTTTTAGTCTGTCCCACCCTTGCTGAAGGGGCCCTCGGCTGCCTTGGCCAAATAAACTACACAACAGCCCCAGCCGCATTGTGTGCCTTTATCTGTGCCTCATTTCCACCTATTATGCAGCTCCGAGCAGCTCCTTGGCCTCCACGGGGTTTATCTGCAGCAGAGCCAGGGCACAGGCTGGTTTGCTTTGGGCCACCCAGGCCAGCACCACCATGGCCCCATGACTAAGGATGGGCTCAAGGGGACAGGACATTGTGCTTGCAGCGGGTGAGTGGCACCAGCAGCACAGCTGGGTGCCCAGTCTCCCTTCACCCAGCCCTGTTGCCCACCAGAGAGCAGGTCCCCACTCCCTCAGCCCAGCCCCAAACCTCACCCCCTACCCTGAGGTGGCTGGGGGCTGCAGGAAGCACAGTCACACCATGCTTCAACTTTTTTCCTTCATTCAACTTTATTCAACATGATGCAACACTGAGTCTGCTGAGCGGGGTGGAGGGGAGGAAACAGCACTGAGGGCAATGTCCACATCCCATGCTCGTGCCTGGGTCACACAGGACCCGCAGCCCCTCAGTCACAGCAGGACCTTCCACTTTCACAGCATTGATGGGCTGGGGAATATGGAGCAGCAGTTGGTTCTTCCATGCCCCCCCCAGCACCTTGACCGACAGCAGGAGATGACTTAGTGCAAAGTAATAAAACAAATAACCCTCCACCCCAAACCAGCAGTTATTAAGCTAATTCCTCCCCAAAAAAGCACAGGGCTCAAGGGCGTGTAACCAGGCTGGAACAGCTCCCCAGTTCCCCCACACAGCTGCACCTTTAAGGCAAGAAAACTCTGTGCTCAGGCCAACAAGTTAAAAATAACTTAGAGGCACATATCACATGGGAAAGGGTCCAGGGCCAGGACTAAGAGGGGGGGGCTCACACTCCCAGGGCACACAAGCAGTGACCCTGCAGCCATTGGGATCAGCTGATCACTGCAGAGCCCTGGCTATGAGCTGCTGCTGGCTTAACCCCCCATGGGACAGGGGCTGCTCCTGCACAGACCCCAGGCAGGAGCTGCTGGCTTCATGTCACAGTTACAGGAACAGGACGGGGCTGGTGGCCAAGGCCCTGTCAGGCAGTGCTGCTCCGGCCCAGCTCCCCACAGCCCTCCCGGGATCCCAATCCCTGTGGAGGCAAGTGGCTTCCCACGGCCGCACGCCCGGCTCTAGTTCCAGTGGGGGCTCCAGCAAGCCCCTGGGTCTGGCCGAGCTGTGGCTCCCAAATGGCAGCAACCTCCCACCCCAGCCCCAGAGACAGCCTGTTCCCAGCCAAACAGCCCCAGGGATTTCTCCCTTTCCCGTGGCCAGGCACACGGGACACAGCGTCCCGGGGAACTTTCCAGAGTTTCCTTCCTTGCCGGGTCTGCGGAGGCTCCGCTCCGGGGCAGCGCTCAGCCCTGCTCCCCAGCCTCACGTCCCAGGAGCAGGCAGGTCTCTGTGGGCAGAATCTCCGGAGGGTGACCCACTGTCCAGCACAGCAGCAGGCAGGAGGGAGCTGCCTGGCCATGGCCAGCACCTTTGCAGCACAAGGGACCAAGGAAGGTCCCCTCGGCTGGCCGGGGCCAGCCCAGCACTAGACATACTGCTTTTTGGAGGCTGAGCTCCCGGGCCGGCTGCACAGCTTGTCCTCTGGGGCAGGGGCTTCGGCAGCCCTGGGGGCATAGGGGTCTGACAAGGATCTGCTGCCCAGCACCAGGTTCTCCTCATTGTGGAAGTTGGCCCAGTTCTGCTCGCTGGAGAGCTTGTTGTAGGTTTGGTAGGACATTGTGTGGCTCTCAGCCATGGGCAGGAAGGGGTAGTGCTTGGGGGCGTAGGGACCTGAGACCATGTCATCAGCAAAGGTGTCCGGGCTCGGGGTGGTTGGCACTGACACCTTTTTGATGTTACTAAGCATGTTCTTGCAGCAGAGGTGGAAAAGCTCCAGGAGGTTCAGGATGAAGGAGATCAGGCCCATCACCAGCATGAAGATGATGAAGATGGTCTTCTCGGTAGGGCGGGAGATGAAGCAGTCCACCTGATGGGGGCAAGGGTCCCTCTTGCACACATAGCGGGGCACCATGGAGAAGCCGTACAGGTACCACTGGCCAACAAGGAAGCCAGCTTCAAAAATGCTCTTGCAGATCACACTGATAATGTACGTCCACATCAGTGCCCCACGGATCTTGAGCTGCCCATCCTCCATCATGTAGATCTTGGACATCTTCTTCTCCACGGCTGCCAGGGCCTGCTCAATGTTCGGGTCCTTGCTGTGGATAGCCCGGAGCTCGCTCTCCTTTTGCTTCAACTTCTCCTCCTTCCGGGAGAGATAGACAACATGGCCGAGGTAAATCAGGGTTGGGGTGCTGACGAAGATAAACTGGAGCACCCAGTAACGGATGTGGGAGATGGGGAAGGCTTTGTCATAGCAGACGTTGGTGCAGCCTGGCTGCTCGGTGTTACACACGAACTCCGACTGCTCGTCCCCCCAGACGGACTCCCCGGCCAAGCCCAAGATGAGAATGCGGAAGATGAAGAGCACGCTGAGCCAGATCTTCCCGATCACGGTCGAGTGCTCCTGGACTTGGTCCAGCAGTTTCTCCAGGAATCCCCAGTCACCCATCTTTTAGGGAGCCTTGTGCCTCTGCCAGCAGAGAGGGGAGGGAAGCCAGGTCAATTCTGTTTCCTTGCTGCAGAGCACAGGGCAGACGGGACCACTGAAAACTCAGGCTTTCTAGGGATACGGATGCTCTGCAGAGAGTCCCAGCAAACCCACTGAGGAGCATTCCACCGCCAAAGAAGGGAGACAGGCAGAATTCCCGAGCCCAGGAATGCTCCTCCTGCATCCCAGTGCTGAAACACAGGGCTGGGAGAGAAGCGGCAGCGCCGGGATTTGCCTCCCCCAGCAGCAGCCGTGGCTGCCCCAGGACAGCCCGCAGCGAAGGGCTTGGTGCCCGGTTTGGGGCTGCTCTGGGAGGGAGGTCACGGCCACGGTACCCAGGGAGGGGGCACGGAGGGAGCTCACCGGAGCTGCCCGGATTTGCCTCTCCTACAGCCCCCTGTCCCGGCAGCAAGGTCACGGGAGGGGAAGCAGAAACCCGTGGGGTGCCGCCAACACTCATTCAGGGCTCACCCCAAACTGCTGGGCCAGTCCCCAGCCAGCGCCCTCGCTACCTCCAGCCCGGGGACCCCCAAGACCACTCACCGCACGCGGCCCCGGTGCCGCTCCAGGGATCCACATCCCCTCCGTGCTGCTCAAGCCTACAGCCCAGCTAGGAAAGAGGGAGCGGCCACCACCCTGGCTCCTAATTAACACCTTCTAAACAATTAAGCAGGGTGTCAGCTGGGCCGTTAAAGGGACACCCAGCCGCGGTGGGGCGAGGGGATGCTCGGGCGCAGAAAGTGGGTGCAAGTGGCGCCCCGAAGCAGCCAGAGGGTGCCAGCAGTGGGGGTGACCCCTGCCCCGAAGCACGGTGTCCCCGAGCGGTGCCCGATGTCCCGGGGGTGCCGGGAGCCGCTCACTCACCTCCGCCGCGCCGGGCACGTCCCGCCTGGCCGGGGTCGCGCTGGATCTGAGTGGCCGGGCGGCTGTGGCCGTGTCGGGCCCGGGGGAGCCGGGGGAGGAGCGCGGGCAGGAAATCGGGGGCCGGGGCTTAACGCCAAGCCCAGCCGCAGGTGTGCGGGGCCGCCCCGTCCCGCTGCCCCCGGCCGAGGGGGCGGCCCCGGCGGGGCGGGGGGGCTGGGGAGCGCTGCCTGGACGCGACCCCAAGGGATATCGGGGCTCCCGGAACAGGCCCCGGGACAGCCATGGCAGAAACGGGGGATGGCTGTGGGAAGCCCGGGTGTGTCCCTTCCCTCTCGTTCCCGGCGGGCTGCGGGGACAGCCCGGTAGCTCGGCTGTGGCCGGGGCTTCGCCACCGGGACGAACGCGCTGAACGGGACAGAGACCCACCCGGCGTGCGCGGACCCTGCCCATGGTGGTGAGACCCTGAGCAGGTCACCCGACTGCGTGCCCCTAAAGCCCCTGCCGTGGGGGCTCCGGGGGAGCAGGGCCGGGGGATGCCCCGAGGCGTGCGGCCGGTGGCCCCGGGGATGCCCAGTTCCCTGCCCAGTTCCCTGCCCAGTTCCCTGCCCGCTCCGGCCGGGTCCCGCCGCGGGTCTGTGCGATGGGCGCTGGGTGGTGCTGGAGCCACACCGGAGTGACACCGGGGCCACCCCGGAGCCCGGCGCTGCCCCAGCCCCGCGTTCTGGCCGGTCTCCGGGGCTGGGACCTTCCACAGGGTTTTCAGCGAAGCTTTGCTGTGTGTGGGCTCAGATGGGGCCGATATTTTATGAATAGACTTAAATCCTGCTGACTTCGGTGGGACAAACCCCCTGTGTGTGCCCTCCTCCCTGTCCTGTAGCCGCCACCAAGGGCTGGCACACTTTGTGTGGGCTGTGAGGGGACAGATGGGGACTTGGGCTCCCAAAACCAGAACACACACAACCGGGAGCTGCCGCCTCTCCCATAACAGGATGTGCATTTCCTCCTCACCGACAGTGCCGGGGCTGAGTGGAGATCAGACGTGGACCAGAGTAATGATGTTTAATATAAAATAATTGCCATGCTTCAGGGAACACCCACACTCCTTGCCATGGCACCAGGGTGCTGAGGAGCCCAGTGTCCACCTCCTGGCCCACCATGGGTACTGTTTCCCCTGCCCAACATCCCTGGGCTGTGGCTGCCCGAGTTCCATGCCCGCCCCCCCAGCCAGTGATACTCTGTGCCCCACCAGCCCTCAGTGAGTGGAAACGACCACCTCTGGGGAGCTGCTCCTGAACCACACAGGACCTGGCACTGCCCTCACCCACAGGTGTGTGGTTTCCACGTTGCTTTACCCCCCAGGAGCACCATGCCCAGCGTGGGCTTCAGCCCCAGTGAGCCATGCAGCCAAAGCTGACCCGTGCCAGTGCCAGAGCTGCCTCCCAGTCAGACACTTTGTGCTGTTCAACCTCCTGGAGCATCTTTCCCCTGGCACAGCTTGCCCTGTGCCCAGGGCTGGCACCCGAGGTGACACGGTGCTTGGGTTGCCCAAGTCAGTGCTGGAAGCACTTTTTCTGTGTCCTGGCACAGAGACACATCACCCTGCCGGCAGTGTGGGCACTGGTGCCATGGTCTCTCACAGTGGCACGAGCCCCAGCTCTGTCTGCGCACACCATGACACACTCCAGGGTCTGGGGGAGCACGGCCAGGCTGAGCAGAGCCACAGCTATGGGCCAGAGCACCAGCAGACCCTCCACATACCACTGCTTAAGGAGAGATTAAATGGAAATAATTTCTATTTATTGTAATATTTATTAAGGTTTAGTAAATAATTGATGCTGATCCCTCCTTGATTTCCTCGGGGCCAGCGTGCAGCTCTGGTGGGTTACAGGTTAAGGAGGCGAGACAAGCTGGGAGGAGGTGGAGTGGGCAGGGGCTGGACATGAAGGCCCAGGGGCTCAGCCACGCTGCCCTGGCTGGGCTGGAGTGAGGAGCACCCGGCCAGGGGCTCCTGGGGCACCTCCACGAGTCCATTTCTTCTGCCCTCACCAGTCCCCTCGATGTACAGTGTGCAGAGCAGGTCCCAGTGTCTGCACACAGCACTGGGTTTATTGGCCTGGTGGATCTGTAGCTGATGCTGCACGTGACAGGTCTGTCTGAGGTGAGGGGACACACAAAGGCACTGAGGGACACAGTAAAGCCACTTGGGCAGGACATTGGCACAGAGCTTGCATGAGCAAGGCGGGAAAAGCTGCCCCTGCCCCAGCTGGAGGACCCAAGAGAAGCTGTTGGGATACAGGAGCCTCCATGCTCCCCCTGCCAGCCCCAGTCCCATGTCCTCTTCAAATCAATGGCTTCATCCCTTCATGGCTGGGCTCACTGCTGGGCTGGCAGCACTGGCTGCCATGGCAGGGCTGCTCGGTGCGTGGCCTTGGTGCCTTGGTGGAGATGTCCAAGCCCTGCAGCAGCACCACGTGCAGCCAGCAGAGCTCTGGGGCTGCCCTCACCTTACCTGCATCTGCTCAGGCACCCACAGGCCTCTCTCGAGGGGCTTTAGTCTGTTTGCTTTAGTTATTTTTCACATGGGTCAGCTCTCGAGGGTTCAGGGACTTGGCAGGCTTGGAAAGCTGCTGGGCCAAGGGGAAGGTGAACCAGCTGGGATGGGTGACCTCACAGCTCCTCGCCTCTGTGGAAAGAACAGACATCCTCAGGCATGACTTAGGCAGCCAGCACCCATATGCCACTGAGCATGCCTACACTGCTGGGACACCTGGGGACATGCCCAAAGCAGGAGAGTTCTCATGGATGTGTCCCCTTCCCCTTTAGAGCCATCGAAGACCTATGCCACCTATCATGGCATCACTGGTGGTCACCGCTGGGGCCAGCCATCCTTGGACACGACTCCCTCCCTCTTCCCCTCCCAGCACCCTGTCAGACAGCAGTCACACTGGGAGCCCAGGCTCACAGGGCTGCTACACACCTCGTCTGGGACTTGTTGTCCTTCTCCTCTATCTTGAGGTGGCACTGGCAGGTGGAGGCCTTGCTGTAGCTGACGGAGCGCTTGATGGACTTCTTCCACTTCCGTGTGCTCTGCACAACCCGCTTGAAGATGAGGTAGAAGATCTCACAGACGGTGAGGATGATGCAGATGGAGGAGGCTCCGACCATGAAATAGGTGAAGACTCTTTTCTCAGTTGGCCGAGCGATGTAGCAGTCTACAATGTTGGGGCAGGGCTCCACGTTGGAGCACTTGACCAGCCGTGGCAAGTCAAAGCTGTCCCACATCTTGTGGAGGAGGTAGAGGAACAAGATCTCTATGATAAGCTTGAAGAAGAGGCTGAGCAAGTACGTCCACCACAGCCCACCGTGCTTCTTGCCCGTGTTGCTGTAGAGCTTGGGGCAATTCTCCCCATTTTTCTCCCGGTTCTTCTTCTCGCGGTCCTCCCGGTAGCTCACGTGCATGATGACCAGGAGGGAAGGGCAAGTGACAAAGATGAGCTGCAGGGCCCAGAGGCGGATGTGGGAGATGGGGAAGAAGTGGTCGTAGCAGACGTTGGTGCAGCCCGGCTGCCGCGTGTTGCAGTCAAAGTCCTTCTGCTCATCCCCCCAGACCCGCTCGGCTGCCACCACGTAGACCAGCACTCGGAAGACAAAGACCACGGAGAGCCAGATGCGGCCAAAGGCCGTCGAGTACTTGTTGACCCCGCTGAGCAGCGCCTGCAGAGTCTTCCAATCCATGGTGGTCGGCAGAGGCCAGAGTCACCCAACCTGGAGAAACAGGAGCAGAAGCCGCAGGTGAAGAGATGTGCAGCGAAACAGCAACGGGGCACCTCATCTCTGGCTGCACTTCAATCTCATTGACATCCTGGACTCTGTCCATCACCACGTTACACTCATTTGGGCTGAGGGAACCATTCTCTTCCCTCCCCAGGGTTTTGTGGGGCTGAGCCACTCTCCCTTACATGCCCTCCATGAGCATGTCTGGGGGATGGACGGGGACCTTCACCATTAGGGCGATCCCAGGGGATCTCAGGCTTGGTCCCAGCCTTCTCTGATCATAAGTTTCATGGGTAAAATGGGCTAAACCGTCTGCTGGGCTTCACTGCTGCTGAGAGCAGAAGGGGCAGGGGCTGCTGCAGAGCTGGGTGCCTGGAAATGCCCGGGACCACTTTTCTCTCTGGCAGGTGACACCCGAGGCAGCCCGAGCAGGGGCAGGAGCGGGGCTGACGAAAGCCAGAGTCGCCCCACGCCGGCCAAACCGGCTCAGCAGCTCAGCCTGGGGCTGCCCCGCTGCGGGGAGGGCGGCGCTCAGCCCGCCCGGAGCTTCACGGTGATTTACACAATCGGGTGGTTTTTACCCAGAGGTGAGCTGGCAGTGTTGGTTCTGTGCTTTAAAGGTGTCTCCTGGGACAGAGGACATCACAGGACAGCGGGCTGGATCTGTCCCTGCACCGTTGGCTTTTAAGGAGTTGCTTTGAGTGACACACACCATTGGCTGGTGGGAGCACAGGGGGGGTCGCAGTGGGAACCAAAACAAAGCACCCACGACCCCAAGGAGGGCTGAGCCCTTGGGGAACAGAGCCAGGCAACAGCAAAGCTCAGAGGAGACTTTTTGCAGCCTCTTCGTGTTGGAAAGAATTTGGTTTTTGTGAGGAGCTGCCAAGTTTTACACGTCTGTGCCTGACAGTGAGGACCTAAGTTCAGGCCAGAGCAAAAGCCTCATTCAGCCCCAAACCCTAATTCCTTCAGCCCCAGCCACTCAGTTCAATCAGCTCTGTGCACTTGCTGTCCCAATCCCGAGGAGCCACCAGCCATTGCCCACCCAGTGTCCTCTGAGATGTACCTGGTTAAGGGAGGTTCAGGTTCCTTCCCTGTTCATCAGGGGCTGTGGGGTGTGAAGTACCCAGCGTGGGGCATGGCCAAGGGTCTTCAGAGTCTCTTCATCCAGGAATGGCTGCGCGGCACAGCGAGGTGTCCCAGGGCTGCAGGAAGGAACAGAGGCTGGAACACTGCCCGGAGCCCACAGGGCTGCCCAGAGCCCATCCCTGGCTGGGGCCACCCCACAGTGAGCCCCGAAACTGTCACCACACTCGGCCCAGGGACACAAAGAGAAATGTGGCTGATCCAAGTGGGGCCAAGGAGGGGTTCAGTGCCAGCATGTGCCAGGGCAGTGCCTCTGCCTAGCCCCATACACATAGGCTCACCACCTCACCCAAAACTGGGAGATTGCCCTCCCTGGCCAGGGTGGAGAGTGCCCACAGTGCTTCTGCCAAACCCTTGGCCTTAAAATCAGGAGAAGGGAGCTGCTGCTTTCTCCTCCTCAGCTGAAAGCTGGTGACAATGCCAGAGCCTGGGCTGATGGCCCCCAGCACCAGTGCCCCCTTGCCAGTTCCCCCAGGACCCCATCTTCAGACCCTACTGGTAATGCCACCCACCACTCACCTGCCCAGCACCCACCTGCCTGGCTCAGCCCAGCTCCAGCCATACACCCATGGTAGGGGCAAGAAAGAGGAGGTGAGCCCAGTACCGAGCCCAAAGCCTGGTGCTGAGCCCAGTGCCAGGGTTTGTTCTGCGGCGCCGCAGGAGCCCCCAGCCCAGCGGGCACTGGCTGGCAGCCAGGCAGAGCAGGGGCAACGCTGCAGGTGTGCTCAGCTCTGCCTGCAGCACCAGTTTGCCTCCCGCCAAGCCTGGCACCTTTGCCAGCCCCTGGCGTGCCAACCCGCTGTGTCACCACCGGGTCCTGCCCCACGTGGGTGCAGGGTGTTGGGGCCCAAAGATCCTGGGGTGCTTATGCAGCAGAGAGGGGCTGTGCGCCTTCTCCTGGGGGGCTCAGCCTCTTTCTGTGCCCATGGAGGGCAGTGGGACAGAGAAGCAGGGCCCGGGATGGCTGTTCCTGCTCTCTGGAGTTCCACACTGAGCCATCCAACCCCATCACCCCCTGGGTGAGCAGCCCCAAGTGCCAGGGACCCCCACAGTGCTTGTGGGGTCCCAACATGGCACTGTATGCTGTTAGAGTTCCCACCTGTGGCCACCCCAGCCCCAACCCTAACAGAGCTCCCACCTGCACCCCACCAGCCCCACGGGGTCTGTCCCCCACAATCTGCAGGTCCCCAGCAGCCCTGTGAGCACCCCGCTCCCTGGAAGTACCTGTCCAGCTGGTAAAGGTCTAGAGGGAGGTGGCTGGATCCAAGCACCTTTCGGAGCAGGGAAGCTCTTTCCTGGCTACCTGCTGGGCTGGGTCCGCAGCGCTGAGTGTGACTGGGGAGGTGAAGAGCAGTTTGTTCTGTTCCCAGCAACTGGGTGAGTCTGGCAAACAGCTCCCGCAGAGGCTCTTGTCTGTGCACATGCACGCACACGCTCGGGTTGTACAACAAAGGCGGGTCAAATCCTGCAGGGAGATCAGCAGAGCAGGTTTCCTCAGCGAGCAGCGCCAGCAGCTCCTGCCAGGTGATGCTCCGTCCCCAGCACGGGCACTGTGGGCACTGCCAACCCAGCAGCAAACCCCAGGCAAGACCAAGGTGGCCAGGGGTCCCCTACCCACAGGGCAACCAGCAACTGTTGCTAAGAATCAGAGATTACACAACTAGAACCCACTTTTTAAATAATTTTGCCTTAGTAATAGATTTGCGACAGCTCATTGGTGTCTCCAACCCACAGCAGCCACCGCCCTGCTGCTGACACGGTGTCCCAGGCGGGACCTCTCCCAAAGAGAGCATAGCAGCAGGACCCTGCAGAGCCACCCGCCTCCAGTCCTGTCCTTGCAGGACCTGGGATGTGTCCCAGTGGCTCCCAGGAGGCTGCGAGAGCCGCTCCCTGCCCAGGCAGCCTCTCCTCCCGCAGCAGCCCCATTTCATACCTCTGCAGATGCGGCCGGGACAAGAATGTGTTTCCGCTCACCTGTGGTTTATCCGGCCTCTCGGCTGCCCCGAGGCTCTCCCGGCACGGCTCCCGCACGCCCTGGGGCCAAGCACTCCGTGGCATTTTCCTTGGCGTCTCGCCGAGGCCACCCCCCCTTGGGGACGTTTGCCAAGCCCCGCCGGGTGCTCGACGCTCTGAGAGGTTTGTTCCCCGCACTCATGGCAGACAAGGAGCCACTCACCCAGCAGCCTTCAGGCTCCGGAAGGTCACATAAAGTGTGTGTGTGTGTGGGGGTTGCCGTGCTGGGGAAGTGGTGGGGAGAGTCCATGGGAACGGGAGCCCAAAAGAACGAGAGCAAACCCTCCTGGGAGCCTCGGGGTGCAGAGCAGGGTGAGCCTGGAGGAGGGGGCAGACACAGGCACCCTTGTCTCAGAGGAGAACAAAGCAAAATCTTGGGAGCAGCCCAGAGCCTCCCCTCACCTGGGAGCTGCCTTTTCAGGATCAGGAATTTGAGCAATGTTGCTGTAGAGAGCTGGTGTGGCCGGAGCTCCGGCAGGAATCTGGGGGCTGTGGCCTGGGGGCTGCGGCCTTTGAGATGCAGAACCCAGGAGAGAGGGAAGGTGGTGAGAACCACCTGCAGGTCTCCCTGCCCCCGGTAAAACCCTGCCAGGGCCAGGTGGTGAGTGGGGCTGGGTACCCCCCACCAGCACCTTTCACCTGCAATTTTGGAATTTCAGGAGGGGCCACTCAGCCACTTCGACAAAGTTCAGGTGCCTTTTGGCACAGGCAGAAGATTTCCCCTGAGGCAGCTGGGTGGGGAGCAGAAACACCCCTGTTTTGCAGTGCTGAGCTGGATACTTGGGCGTCCCAGCAAAGGGCAAGTCCCTGCGTCCTGTCTGCCACCCCCTGCCGACTGATCCCGCGTGGGCACAGGGACAAAGTGCTGACGTGGTTTGGCAGCTTTTGGCACTGGGGAGGCCTCAGGGGAGCTTCGGGTACGTGCCTGGGGTACATCACCCTGCTGTCACCCTGCTCCAGCTCGGTGGGGTGAGGGGTGAAAGGCTTCAGTGAACATCAAAAATACCCAGAGACTTCCAGTGGCCCCACCTCGGGTCCTCCATAAGGAAAAACCCAAGCAGGCAGCTGCCAAACCAGCCAGAAAACCTCAAACTTGCTTTAAAAGGGTCTTTTAAGAGGCATCACCAGCACTTGACCGGCCCTGCCTTTGATCTCCCTGCCTGCTGACAGCATCCTGGCCATCCCGCTCCGGCCGTGTCCCCAGGGAGGTGACCTCCCCTGCCAGTGCTGGGGCACAGGAGTCACAGGAGCCTGGGAGGCAGCACAGCCACTTGCTCCAGTACTGCTGGATGGAAACCAAAGTTTCTCTTCAATTCCCAGCAAGCAGGCATTTCGGGGCAGGAGAGACTCGTGCTCCTGCTGGGAAGGAGAGTCTCCCCCTGGCCTGTGCCACCACACATGCCAGCCTTGCCACATCCCACCAGATTTGTCTGAAATCTCCTCTCCCCAAAGTGTTTGTTTGAAATCTCCTCTCGCATTTGCTTGTGGGCACCACTCAAGCAAATCCAGTCCCCTGTACGATGATGCAAAGTCTGGGAAATAGTCCGTTTTTCCTGTGACATCCCCAGTTATTTTGCTTCCCCACCAACACCCGTCCTGCCTCTGAACCCAGTGCTCCGTGTCCCAGGAGGTGGCACAACCTCCCATTTCTGCAGCACCAACCAGGGTCACCTCAGCTCCCCTCGCTGCAGAGCACAGAAGCACATCGGAAAGGAGCAGCCCAACATTCCCGTTTGTCCAGCTGCTGATCCCAAGTCCGGATGCTGCAAGACACCCGGAGCTCCGGGGACTGCCGCAACGCTCCCGAGAGAGATAAAGCAGCACAACAACAACGGCAGCTGGATCCTCAGGTCTCTCGCAATGGGCAGCGGCGCCGGGGGCTGCTCTGACGCGCGGAGCGGGGCAGGAGCTCCGGGCTCAGCTCTGCCCCAGCAGCGCTCGCAGGGAACACCGCGGGATTTTGCTAATCGAGGGCAGCCTTGATCACCACCGGCCAACCTTGGTCAAAAACAAACAGCCCAGCCCTGGCTCTCTGTATCAGAGACAGCGGCTTGCATGCAAAGAACAACTGCTGTCCTCTGTCGTGAATGGCCTCAGTAAAGAGAATTTTTCAGGGGGATAATCCAGCAAGAACAGCATCGAGAACAACCAGAAGGAAGGCAAAGAGCAGAAACGGCTTCACTTAAAGGAGATGGAAGAAATCCACCTGCATTTCACCATTGCCTCCCGTACCTCAAAGGTTTTGAAACTCACTGGTGCCTTTGCAAGGAGCTGCCATGTCTCCTGAGGGTCCCGGGCTGGTGGCAGGGATCCCCCCAGGGCTCGTGGCAATGCCACAGCCCAGCCTACCCCAGCATCCCCCGGCCAAACAGTCCCTCTGCTTCCCATGCCAGCACATCCAGGCTGGTCCCTTGCCCCGGGGTGGGCTGTGAGAGGGGGCTCAGGTCAGCCCAGCGGCTTCATGGGGTCAGATGCTCTGCAAAGTGGCAGTAGCTGCAGTGACCAGGCACGGAGAACAGCCCCTGGTCTGAAAGGACATGGTGACAGCATCATTCCCCTCTCCCTGTGCTGGTTCCTTTGCAGAAGAGCCAGCAAGTGCTGGAGCTGCTGATGCCCCTGGAAAAAAAAAAAAATAATCACACCCTCTAAATAAAGCAAAACCAGTAACAGATTGAGCTGCATGTTCAATGTTGATGTAACTTATGAGTGCATTTGCCATGAAATTATTGTTAATTATTCATCCTGGCTAATGCTCAGTTACCACTGATGGCCTCAGAAATTGCAGTGCTGCCTGAGTCACGGCAGAACGCGACATATTACAGCAATAAACAAGATCATATTCTGCCATTTAATGTCATTGTTTAATCAATGGTTGGGGTGTTCTTCCTCTCCTTTATTTGGCTGTTTTGCTTGGGTGTTTTCCTCTGGCTGGGCAGGAAGAGCCAGCAGCCCACAGAGAGCTCTGCCTGCCGGGCCGGATCCTCACCCCTGCTCTTCACCACAGTGGCTGGGGCACCAAGCACGTGCTCTTGTCCCCATGCAGCTAATGAGTGTCATTAATTACAATTGCATTGGTCTGAAATGTCCCCAATACCTGTGGTGTGGCTTCTGTAGGATGAGGGATACAGAGAGGGGCTCCCTGGGGGGGGGTCAGTGGCTTTTCCCCAGCAGACTGGAGCACCCAGCTGGTGGTTTGTCACCAGGGCAGGTCCTGGGGGTGATGCAGCTCTTGTGTCCTCCCACACCCCTGGCCATGTTGTGCCCCAGGAGCAGAATAACTGCTTTGGCTACTGCTTCTTAGGGACAGAAATTTTTATTCATTGCAAGGATACACCCACGACCAGCTAAGCCAACCCAGATGGGACAGGCTCGACCTCCAGGCTCTGCTGCTAGTTCCCAGCCACTGTGGAGCTTCTTGTGCCTGTTGGCTCTCAGGAACCACAGTGTCCTACAGCACAGGGTTTACCCCAAATTCTGCAGAACCATGTAACATGCCTTCCCCAGGATGGGAGAGAGGCCTCAGGCACAGCCTGACTCCCAGGTGCTGTCACCCTCAGTGCTCCTGCACCAGAGGGAATGGAGCAGGAAGATGAGAAGGGTGCAGGGTAAATGGCTCCTCCTTTTTCCCGGAGCAGCTCTAGGGAAGAGCCTCCTCCTTGGGTGGTGTGCAGGTGCTGGAGGCTGCGGGGAGGATGGCGGCCGTGGGGGGCTTGAAGTCTGCTCCGTGGAAAACCTGCCCCTCTGTGCTTGCGGGCTGGGTGAGGGGAGGTGTGCAGTCCTGGCTGTGCTGGCAGCTCATCCTCCCATGGGCCTGGGCACACTCGCAGCACCGCTTGCCGATCAGGTAGGTGGCCTCAACAAGGCTCAGCACAACGCAGACGCAGGAGGTGACCACCATGAAGAGAGTGAAGATGGTCTTCTCAGTGGGCCGGGAGATGAAGCAGTCTACCACATTGGGGCAGGGTGACAGCTCGCACTTCACCAGCCGGGGCAGGGTGTAGTTCCTGTAGAAGCGGTAGAAGATGTAGAGGAAGATGATGTCCACACCAGCCTTGAAGATGAGGCTGAGCAGGTAGGTCCACCACAGCCCCCCGCGCTTCTTGCCAGGGCTGATGTAGGCATGGCGGCAGCTGTCCCCACCGGCAGCGCGGTGCCTCTGCTCCTTGGCCTTCCGGTAGGCCACGTGCATGATGACCAGGAGGGATGGACAGGTCACCAGGATGAGCTGCAGGGCCCAGAGGCGGATGTGGGAGACAGGGAAGAAGTGGTCGTAGCAGACGTTGGTGCAGCCCGGCTGCCGCGTGTTGCAGTCAAAGTCCTTGTGGTCGTCGCTCCAGACCCGCTCGGCTGCCACCACGTAGACCAGCAGGCGGAAGATGAAGACCACGGAGAGCCAGATGCGGCCAAAGGCCGTCGAGTACTTGTTGACCCCGCTGAGGAGCCCTTCAAACACACTCCAGTTCATGGTCCCCTGATCCCGTTAGTGAGCCTGGGGGAAGAGAAGACGGTCACATCAAACAAGCAGCAAGAAGCCCTCAGTGGGCACACCTGTGTGTCCCCAGGCACCAAGCTGCACTCCCACCTCAGTGGCCCCGGGGACTGTCTCTGTCCTTGCACACAGGAAAACCCACTGACACATGTCCCAGCACAGGGCAACGTGTCCCTGCAGAGCAGTGTCCCCCTCTGCACGGTGCCACCGAAGCTCTCTGGTTCTGCTGCTGCACCAGGACCCTCCAGGCAGCGCCCGCTGTGCTCTGTGCCCGGCTCAGCCCTCCCGCCCCCCCTGGCCCATCTCTCACCTGGTTGCTCAGGTATGTATTTGTTATTAATTGTCCTCACGTTGCCAGGCCTGGCCCAGGCAGGGAGCGAATGGGAGCAGCGCGGCCGTGACTCACTCGGCAGCTCCGCGGCTCCTCTGCCGCGTCCTCTCCCACCGCTGGAATCTGCCGGCGCCTCCGCTCTCCCGCCCTGCTCCCACCGCCGTGCCCACACACCGGGAAGGCCACGGTGGGCATGGCACGGCGAGGGGACACCACGGAGCAGGGACAGAGGGTGGGCTGGAGGGTCTGCACAGCCCCGGGCAAGACCAAGGTGTTGCCCCAGGGCTGGCTGCCCACCATAACCAGCACTGATCACCTGAGGCTGACCACAGCCTGCCCCAGCACTTGGACCCCCGGCAGCTGCTGTGCTCCTGGGTGGCTCCATGACGGATAAATGCACCCACAGAGTGTGGGGCTGCAGCCGAGAGGGTTCTCAGGGCTGCGTTTGGCACCAGCTCTCACATTTTACCCACCAGCAAAGTCACAAGGTCCCCCCTCGCTCTTGAGTGAACACAACCTGCTACTCCCACCAGCCCAGCCCCTGCAACGCGCCTGCTCCCGGGCACGGAGACCCGCAGGAGCTGGTGGCAGCTGTCGTGTCAGTCCCGGGACACACACACACACACAACCCCCAGATTTCTCCTTCCCTGCTTCCGGCAGCAGCCTGGGATGTGCCCACCACCCCGGCATCAGGCCGGGCTCTGCAGCGCGTGGCAGACCCACCTTCTCCAGCCCCTCATCCAGGGCCGGGGGCTGCAGCCCAGGCGGGTTTCGTGCCCCTTACCTGCCCAGGCCGGCGGTGCCGCCCGTCGGTGCCGCCCGTCGGTGCCCGCCCGCGGCAGCAGCAGCATCGCCCAGCGCGAGAGGAGCCGGCACCGCCCGACTCATCCCCTGGGAGCGAGGAGGAGATTCCCAGGGGGAAGGGACGAGGTTGGAGGCAGTTCCCCCACGTGTCCCTGAAGGCTGCCAGAGCTCGGGGGCGAAGGGTTGCCCCGTGGGGCGCCGGGCGGCACCGGCTGCTGCACCGCAAGGCTCGGGCCCCGCAGCCGCGGGGATCCCGGGTCCCAGCGCAGCCGCGGGTCCCTCCACCACCCCCCTGTGCCCCCCCTCGCTTGCTCAGACCTGCAGGGGTGACATGGCCCGAGGCACCGGGAGCTGCTCAAACACCTCCCTTTTTACTCAAAATTTGCACTGTGGCAATAACTTAGGAAGAGCCTTTATCCCTCCCCACCTTCTGACGAGTGGGCGGCAGTTGATTGTTTCACCGGGAATTAATTAACCTGTTTTTCTGTCCTCCCCTCACCTGCAAGCTGGCACAAGTCTCTTCCCCATAATCAGAGCTCAGGAGCCCTCCCAGGATGAGCCTCCAGCTCCAATAACCCCCTTTTTGAGCTCTGACCCCCAACATCCAGCTCTGGGAGCACAAAGCAGGGCTGGGGGGCTGTTGGGTGGGGGTCCAAGGAGCAGGTGCTGCTGCATGGGACATGAGAGCTCAGGTAATGCTGGAGTCATTTGAGGAGCAAACACACGTTTCATTTGCAATTCCACTCAGATTTAAAAAAAAAAAAAAAAGTTAAAAAAAAAAAAAGAGAAACAAATCTAAACAGCTGTAAAATAAATTACCAGTGTTTGCGGATGGCTCCAGGGAAGAGTTCTGCAGTTTGAAATCAAACAAGCCCTTTTTTGTGTTTGTTTGTTTGTTTTTTTAACATGCCTGTGTGGTGGCTGTGCCAGGGAGGGGGGTTCCTGGGGGCAGCCCCCATCCCAGAAGTGGTGATGTCAGTTATTGGTTGAAGTAAGTGAAATTTGGGGGGGAAAAAAAATCACATTTGGGAAAAAACCCACATAAAAGAGATCATAAGGGACACACAGAATAAAAATGGGGCCTCGATAACAGTGAAACAAGTAAGAATTAGACAAAACCAGATTCCAATTAGAGAAGAACTACCCCCAAGGAGTCACCAGCCCTGGAGACAGGTCTGCAGGCCGGATGGAAGGGGTGGACAGGAGCTCTGCCCAGAGCTTGTCTTGGTTACAGCCTTGAGCACTGGGGAAAAAATCACAGAGTAATTGAAATCACCATGTTAATATGATCCATTAATGATCCATTAGCAGCCTAAAATTCACACCCACAGGCTAAAGGGACCCCTACTTCCAACAAGCCCTCCTGTTTGGGCAGGCACAGGGAAATTCCTGAGCATTGCCACTTGGAATGGGAGGGATTAGTGACCCATTGGGTGTGAGATGAACTTCTTGTCCACATTTTGGGGCATAAAAGCAGCACTTGCATTTTGGGAAGGTGAGCTTGCTTTGTGGAACATCCCCCTGTTCAGACCTGCATATTAAAGCAAATCTCTTGCCTCTGATTGGCTCCTGACCCCACTTTTGGGACAACAGTGTGGGGGGATGTTCTTCCCAGGCACCCCCAGGCTTGTGGCTGTCCAAGGGGGCTCTCCTGGCTTGCTGCTTTCTGGGTTAAAAAACCCCTCTTTTGGGGAGCGGCCAGAGGTGCTGGGCAGTTCCTGCTGGTGCTGGGCTCCAGGCAGGGCACACCTCACCCCTCTGCAGCATCCCATGGCCCTCTGGGGAGTGTGGACATGGCCACCTGTGTCCCCTGCCCTGCTCTGAGATGAGAAGGTGACAGGCCACACAGCTTTCCTCCACATCCCCTGAGCCAAAGTGGAGATCACCCCCATCTGCCTGGCAAACACTTGGTGGAAGCACAAACCAAATAAACAAGAGAGAAAAGCACAGAGGGAGGTGAAGCAAGAAGCAGGAGCTGCTGGGTTGGTCACACCCTCAGACAGAGGTGACACCAGCCACCAGTGCCCAACACCAGCCAGTGGCTCCTGGCGCATCCTCTGACCCAGGCTGGCCAGCACTGAGCTCCCACAGCCAGAGCTGCCATCCCACCACTCAAATGTGCTGGAGATTCCAGTTTGCCAGGGGCAGAAGGGGGGTGCTGAAGGCTGCACCCTCCATCAGCCCAAACCAGGCAGCCCGTGAGAGCCTAAGGTGCTGGGGACACAGAGTGTATTAATGGCAGTGCTTTATCTTCCAGGAACAACCCCCATTAGTACATTTTCACTACAACATGAAATATTAATAACACTTTGCATTTATATAGTGTCATTCATCCAGGAGTCACCAGCCAAGCTCCCAACATGAATCAAACACCACAGCCAGCTCTGGGGGAGGCAGGTAAATAGGATTATACCCATTTTCCTGATGTGCACACCAAGGCACAGGGTTTCAGAGCATCTCCCATCCCTCTACCAGCAGCTCCTGCAGGTCTCACTGCCTGACACCACATGGGTGACACACTCCTGCTTTCTCCAGCCCATCTCCAGGACCAGGTGCCTTTGCTGAGGATGCCAGCAGCCAGGCTGGGGTGTGCTGGGTGGTGGCCAGCACGTGATTGGGGTTATTGGCTTGGATTAAAATAGTCAAGGAAGGAAAAGTGGTTTTGTGCGGTGAAGAGTGAGCTGTCTGGGTCCTCTCTTTGGAGAAGGACCCTCTGGGCACATGGCCCTTTTCCAGGATTGTCTGGGGAACTTCACCAAGCCCAGGGACTCACAGGGTCTCAGCAGGCCCTACTCTCAAGCACAGTTATAACTGGGCAGGTTCCGAGGCCTCTGCTTCACTTTCAATCAGATAGAGCCACCAGTGACAGTTGGGTTTTCTGCTGAAAAGTTTGATTTATTATTATTGTTATTGTTATTATTATTGTTATTATTATTATTATGGAGGAAGTTTTTTGGGGGGCACAGCCCCAACACACGTGGCCAGCAGCTGCTCCCAAGCAGCACCAGCTGGCACTGAGCTGCTGCCACCTTCCCAGTATGTGCTGATGGAGCAGGGAGGGATTCCTCCAGGGTGGTTAGGAAACCTGTCAGCCCACAGACAGCCAGGCCCTGACACAACCCCAGGGCTCCTGCAGCACGACAGAGCAAGCAGAAAACCAGCAGGGAAAGGGCCATTTTCATCTTATTAAAGAGCCTTATATTTAAACCCTCCTTCGGGTCTGTAGCACAAGATGATTGCAAAGGCTTTTACACACTAAGTCAGCAGGAATAGCTTCTGCTTTTGGTGCTGTTGCATGCAGATGCTGGTTAGCAGGGCAGGATCCCATTATTGATGCTGGGTAAATACAGGAAAACAGGCCCTGGGTGAGGTTCCAGAGCAGTGGTGAGTGGCAGGGAAGTGCTGTTTGCACAGCCCCACTGCCTGCTGCTCCCGTTACCGGCACTGTTGTTATTCAAAGAAGAAGGCACCTTATTTGCAGATAATTAAAAAAATAAAAGAACCAAACAGATTAGTGAAAACTAAACACACAGAGCAGGCTGGATGTTGGCCAAACCACTGGGAAAGCCATGTGAGGGTCCGTGGCAGTTGCAGCCAAACTGACAGCTCAGTGCCCCGGCCAGCCCTGGTGTCCCCCCCTTTCCCTGCCTCATCCACCAGCTCGTGGCTCCTCACCTTCCTGGGGTTCTTGGGGGCAGTCACCACCCCCTACACTGCCAACGCCTTGCAAAGCTTGCAAAATTCCCAGGTATTTCAAAGGGTTGCTCCCACACCTATTTGGTCTCCACCCCTGGGCAGCAAAGAGTGCTGGAAAAGTCCCACAGATGCTGGTGGCTCAGGGACACACCCAAGGACCAGCATCCCAGCAGCCATGGGAAGAGCCAGTGCTGCCTCAGCATGTCAGTGGGAGGCTCAGGACAAAGGAAGGACACGAGGGCTTCACACCCTGTTTTTAACAGGTCCCACAGGGCCCTGAGGAGGTTTTCACACAAAGCGCTTCAAGCAGCACTGCTGGGGAAGGAGCAGGGCTGCAATTAAATGGAGAATGGTGAGAAGGGGGCACTGCTAATGAGGCCAACAGCAATTAACCTGCCCTGCTGGCAGAGCAGGGGGTGGGGGCAGTGTGTGAATGAGGAGGGGGCTGCCTGCACCTGGATCTGGCACGACTGAACAGACCCTGCCCAGTGCCAGGGCTGGACCTGCAGGTATGGCAGGGAGCTGCAGCCCAGAGCAGCCATGTTCTGTACCCCCCAAACCCCCAACACCCCTCAGCATCGAGGCATTGAAAGGACTTTTTGCTGCCCCATGTCAGCATCACCCCCGAGCTGCCCTAAGAGCCCCTGGTTAACACTTCCCCTGGCACAGGTCTCCTTCATGAGGCCAGGATGGTGCTTTGCAGATTTGCTGGGTCTGTTCAGAACCTCTCCCATAGCAAAGCCACATTCAAGGACTGTCTAGATGAGAGCAGGCAAACCCTCCACAGCCCAGCCTGGTCATGGGTATCTAACATGGCCAGGACCCATTAATCTGCTAATATTTATAAGTGAGGCTGCAATGAGTAATCTCATTTCTGGGGAGAACTCCATTCATCATGGAATCAAACTGACTTGATAAGATGGTTTGTGACTGAGGAGATATATCCATATGGTCAGTGGCAGCTGAGGATGGGGATGAGAATAGCAGGGACCTAAATCATGGCAGTTGATGGTGGTGAGCAGAGAAGGGGAGAGGGGATGCCTGGCCTGCAAATCCTTTCTCTGCACTGGGATGCAGATGAGGGGGGCACAGAGGGGAGATGCTGCTGTGGCACTTTGCCCCTAAGAGGGCAAAAATAAGAGTGTTTCCAGTCTGTGCAGAACATGTCCCAGCAGTGATGGCAAGAGAAGAATCTGAAGGGCAGACTCACATGCTGGAGGGGACCCTGGACAGTCACTCAGTCCCTAAAACCCAGGGTCCCAGGATGCTCTGGAAGTGGGAGCAGAATCCAACCCATTCCTCAGCCCCTGCTGACTGCCAGGAAGGGGCCCAGTTATGTCTGTGTTGGATTGTTTGGCCAAACAATCATTGTGCAAACGAGATCTTTGCCTTTGCCACTGACCTTGGCAGCCTTCAAAGGGGCAGCCCACAGGTCAGAGTCTTTATATCCTATTACCAGTCTCCTGAGTCACACCAGTCCCCTGGCAAGCAGTATTATTTTGAAATGGCAGCTAAATGGGAAAGAGGTCGTGCTCCCAATACGGCGACAATAGGCCATGACAGCACTTTCTGAGTGATTAAGCCCCAGGTGATGTCAGGGCTACAACAAGTGGCTGAAGCCTGACAGACTTTAATCACCTCGGACATGTCATCACATCCCCACACTCCATCCTGCCGGGCTGGGCTCTTGGTGTGGAATAGGAGTGATGGAGAAGAGAATCGAGCCCAACCTGTGCTCTCCCCAGTTCGTCACTGCAGGCATCGCCGTTAATAACCAGCCGGAGCCGCCCGTTGGCCCTCAAAGATCTTTCTGCGATAAACAACCTCCTAAAATAACGGCCCGGGGCCGGCGGAGCAGACACTAGATGGCATTGGGAGAACGTGCCGAGCGCTGCCTCTCGCCTTGCCTGGCACAGCCGGGCAGGAGGCTCAGGATGACGGAGCAGAAAATGTCTGTGGCGGGGAGACGAGAGGCCGGCGGCTCCGGCAGCCCTGCCCAGCACCCCCGCCCTGCCCAGCACCCCCGCCCTGCTCAGCCTCCGGGCTGGTAAAATAGCTCTTCCCAAGGTATTTGATTTCTCTTTTTTTTTTTGCACGGAGGAGCCGAGGGCTGGACCTGCCCGGCCACTCTCTGCCCCTGGGGCAGCACACGCTGCTCACCCCGCAGGAGGGGTGGCTGCTGCCCCCACCCCTCTGCCGGCACCACAGACCTGCCAGCTCCACTTCACATGAGACAGATTTTTCTCCTGCAGCCTAAGCTGTGCTTTCCCAGCCACCTGCAGACAGAGGGGTCCTGGGGGAGCATCTCCCCCTTTTCTCTTGTCCTATCCCTGGACACTAGGGGGAAGAGGCCACCACCCACCTCACTGCAGCCTTCTTTCAGGGAGCTGCAGAGAGCAGTGAGGTCTCCCCTCAGCCTCCTCTTCTCCAGGCTGAACAGCCCCAGCTCCCTCGGCCTGTCGAGACCTGTTTTCCAGATCTAGTTGCCCTCCTCTGCACCCTCCATCCAATCTAAACCTCCCCTGGTGCAACTTGAGACCATCTCGCTCACCTCCTCGCCTGGTGCACCAGTATCCCTCAGGTCCCTTCTGGGAACAGGCCTGGGGATATTCAACACTAGGTCAGAGGCAGAAACTGTTGGCAGTAGCTGGGATCAGGGGCTCTTCCTCCTTTCTCCTGCTCCCCATCACCTGCTGGCCTCCTCCAATCCTGCAGCACCAGCATCTCCTTCCCCCACATCCCTTTCCACATCCCCACTGAGCTGAGCCTGAGCTCAAACACCCTCACAGGAACCTCTGCCAGAGAGCTCAGCTTTTTTGGAGATCTCCCCCCATGCAGGCTGACATTACAGCATTCTTCCAAAGGCTAAAAACTTGCTCACACCCTAACAAAAAGCCAACATGAAAACCAACCCATTACCTCCCCCTTAATTTGCTTGTGCCCCTCCCGGGGACTCTGGGCACCAAATCTGTGAACTGAACTCTGAAAAGGGCCCAGACTTGGCTCAAAGCAAGAGATTTTGCATCACCATGTCTTAAAATGTCAGCACTTTAATTAGCTGCCATATGAAGCTGGAGTAGGTCTGGAAAACAGCTAGTAAACTGTTCTGCCCCTCTTGGTTTTCAGTTCAGGTGGAGAAATTTGTTCCAGCTGACCTTTTCCCTACCAGACCCAAAAAAAGTTCTCAATCCATACTGGCATTTCCTAAAAATAGGACAAAATAGTCCCCCCAAAATACCAGCCAACTGCAGGGATGATGTTGTGCTCAGCTAAACAGCATCGTGCCAGAACAGGGAGGAGCTGCGTGTCCCAGGACTTTGGCAGTGAGATCCCTGCTCCTCTTTTGCCTCCAGCCTCATCTTACCACGAACATCAGGGTTCTCCCTTTCATCTCCTTCTGACACTGCTGCCTTCATCCACAAGGAAAAACCCCAGCTGAAGTTATCCCAGATCAAGGTGTCCCCTGCTTAAAGTTTTCTAGTGATCATTTAAATCTCCAGCCTCACTCACCCTTTTAATTTTATTTTTTTGTACCTGTAAGGTTGCTGGAGTCATAACTTACGCTCCAAGATAATTTCTTGCTCTAAAGGATACAATGAATTTCTTCACAATTTGCTGACCAGCTGAGAATGCTTCTCCAGGTGGGTTACGCTGGGTAGTTATTTGATTGCAGCTGCTGGAGATAGAGGTTTGAGCCCACTTATGATCTCTGTGAGTGGTAAATTCATGAAAGCAAAGCCAAAGGAAGTTCCTGAAAACACACAGGAAGGCAGGAGGCCACGATGCCCTGCCACAGCTGCTGGCTTTGGAAATGTCAGTGCTGAGGTGACACAACAACTCAGAGGGCTCTGGAGCCCCAGCTCAGGCTGTCCCCAGCATGACATCTAAGAGCAGAAGCCACCAGAAGCCAGGAATTGCATCCAAAGGGCCAGGCAAGTGTCCACCACTACAATGGCTGGGCACTGTGGAGGGCTCAGGGATGTAGGGTTTGGGTCTGAACTTGGCCTGGAGCCCAAGGAGCATCTTCCAGGAGAGCAGATGGCAGCGGCCACCGGCTGCTCCGCCCTCCCCGAGGCAGCAGTTGGTCCCCTCTTGCCAAGCGAGGGAAAGCTCGAGCCAGAGAAATACCTTCCTCGGAGCACAATCGTTCTCCAGCACGTCAGAGGAAGAAGAGCAGGATCAAAAGCATCCTCCCTCCCTGACGGAGAGCCCGGAGTCCCGGCCTCGCGGCGCTCCGGCTTTGGTGGAGCGTGACACTCATCTGTGGCGCGGTGCGCAATTATGGCTCGGAGAAAGAAGGGGCAGATCGCCCCGGTGGGGGCAGAACACGAGCCTTTCATCCACACCCCACCAGCCGCCGCCTGCCGCTCGCTATTCTCATCCCTCCTGATCAAGGCCAAGCGTTTCCTCCTCCTGCAATTGAAGCCCAGACCCCGGCGCTGCTTGGGGGAACCGTCGGGCTGTGCCGAGGGAGGGACAGAGCTGCTCCCCGTGCCCTGCTGCGGGGCACGACCCCACCGAGATGGCTTCAGAGACCACTCGTGGGCAGGGGTGTTCAGCAGGGAGGTACGTGCAGCTCCGGCACTGCTGGCGGGCGGGCAGGTCAGCCTGGATTTGTGCTTGATGGGGGAAGCGCTGCAGCTCAGGCGGCGGCGGCGGCAGAGGGACCAGTCGTGCCCCTGCCTTGGTGCCAAGCAGAGCTTGTGCCCCAGGGACGAGGAGAAAAGGGACTTCAGGAGGAAAGTTTGGTCTTTGGGATTTAAAGAGCCCCTGGTGTTCTCATGATGCTCTGACTCTTGTTTTCTGCTTGGGCAACTTTGCCCCAAACTCTAGTCCTTGTAAGGACAAGATCCCACGAGTTACGATGGCAAGTGGCCACTTGGGGTGTGTGGCCTGCTGCCCTGGGAGGTGATGGAAGTCACTGCTAGCACCATCCATGAGTAGAAAGCAGAGCTGCCTTGGTGGCAAGGAAAAACCACTTCCCAGGAGCCTGGGTGGGTGCAGCCCCCATGGCAAAGGCTGGGGAGCATCATGCAAGTTCAGCAAGTGCTTGAAGAGGCAACTGTGTCCATCTGTACTAATGTGAAGCAGAACTATCCGAGGAACTGAGAACATCTGAGGAGCAACCAAGGAGACACCAAACTCAGCTGGTGATGCTCACAGCTCTCATCTGCTCCAAGATGACTCTCCTCGTGCAGCAGACAGGTGTTGTGATGCTCCCAGGCTGCCTCTGCCATGTCTCTGACTTGGCTGTTTCCAGTTCTTACAAACCACTTCAGGGATTAACCAAACCCAAGGCTTCTGAGGAATCCCAGGGTCCTTCCTAGCACGTTCCTCATGTTGATACAGCTGCAGGAGATCAGTTTCATTATCCTCAACGATCCAGCAGCTCTTCCCAGATGTCAAAGGCAGAAGCAGCCCTGAGGGCTCCTGCAGAGCAATAAAAGTCCAGTAAAAGTTCTCTACTTACTTTCCTCCCAGGGAACTTCTCGATCTTGACCCCCTCGGTGACTCACATGCAGAGGGGGGAGGAGGTTTCAGGAGCCAGGGCTGCCCCCTCCCAAGCCCTAGGGACCTCCCGTGCAGCTCCTCTCTCTTTATGTTGCTCCAGGGATGTCTCTGAGAGGCTGGAGCAAAACGGCCCCACGGGGAGGAGAGCAGCTCGCTCCCCCGCACAGCACGGGCTGGGGAACTGCACAGGAGTCCTGGCTGCAGGCTCCTGTCTGACTGCAATCAATATAACCTTTTAAAATTAATCTACTTTCTCCTCATTTTTGCCCACAAAGACAGTTGCTGCAATTCCTCTATTTCCATGACATTTGGGGGAAAAAAACCTGTTTCGGTGTAATGCTTTCTGTACACTATAGACTTTATTACTTCAGGGTGAAATTTAAAAAAAGACTATTTTTTTTCCCTGTGATATTGGGAAAGAAAAGATTCTTTCTCCTACCTTCAGCAGCTTGCCCTCTCTCAAAAACTTCTCACCACGGCCAGTCTGTAGCCTGCTGTCCTGTGGGGTTGTGCTCTGCATCCCTCCCCTGAACAACCCCTGCTCCCATGGAGCCACTCCTGGCAGCCCTACAGCCCGGCCACCACCGCTGGTGAAGTCCTTCTGTGCTCAGAAAACCTGTCTCTGTGCATCTAATGGTGCATGTGGCTGGGCAGAGGACACAGGCAGCAGGACCCCCATGGACCACGCCACCACCTGGCCACACCACTCCCTTGGGAGGCTGATGGCAGAGCTGGGAAGGGCAGGAGAAAGATGCCCAGCACTCAGCCAGGCAAGATGGGGTGTTCCCAGTGTCACACATGCTCCCTGGTCCCTTGGGATGGTGACAGTGTCACTGCCCACAACAGCCCTCCAGCCACCCCTCACTCCTGACGTCCCTGGCTGTGGAAGACGGGGCTGGATTGCCTGGAACAAACCCAGCAGCCTGCTCCTTCTCATTCCCAGGCTATTTTTATCCTCCTCCCAGTGACAGATTGAGGGCTTCAGAAACAGCCCCGTGAACTCTCTCCTGCTTCCCCGCCATGGAAATTACTGCACAGTGGTTCAAAATGGGAGAGTCATTTGCAAAACAAATAAGTCTCCGATTAGCTACCAAGCGGCAGGCTGACCTTACAGGGACCCTTTCATTAGGAGACACTTATTTCCTGATACTTCTCTATAGAACAGCGATTAACTGCCTTGGGACGGAGGGAGCCACTTCATACTGTTTTAATGAATTAAATATATGCTCCTATTTGGCTCCTAATGTTCAAGAAATATTAAGTACAGCAATTGTCACATTCCCAAAGCCAGTGATCTCTCTACCTAGCAGTTAATCTCTATTTTCCCCTTCCCACTACAAAGTTTAATCCGTTAATGTGCTTCTCATGTCATGATATTTCCCTTCATTAAGGCCCATCAAAGCATCCTGCCCCGTCCCGCAGGGACAACAGCAGCAGAGCAAAGGAGAACAATAACTGATCACAAGAGGCACAGGGAGCTCAGGAGCTCTCTGTCCAGCCCTCCTGCTCTCCAAGGTCATCCCAGCACATGGAGGAGTGCTCCAGGACTTAGCTCCTGCTGTGGCTTTGTCTTCTCCTCTTCCTTCTCCCAGCATCCACAAACACAGAAGCAGGAGATGTTCCTGCCCTGCACTTCTGCTCGACGTGGGCTGCTGGAGCAACGTGGCTCCCAAGGGATGCAGGGAGGTTTTGGGGACAGGTTAGAGGGACTTAAGAGGAAATTTCTTTTCCTGGGATGTTCCTCAGCCTGCTCTGCTGAGGAGATATCCACCTTGGACCTTCTAGAAGCACATCCCCTCCTGGGATCTCCAAGGGGTTGGGAAAAAGAGAAAGGGAAAAAAATAATGACAAGGAAAAACAGTGGAGGAAACAATGACTGAACATCCTGGCCCTGGGGCTGCCTGTCCTGAGGCTCTGCCCACTGCCCACGGGGCTGGAAACCTCATGTTACTCTGATGGGCCTCTGACTGGCATGTAATTTAATTACCGTGTGCTTAAAAGATTAAATCCAAGATTAGAAGAATTTATATGGATTAGCACAGGATGATGTTAAATCACTGCCAGCTCATGGCAAAGCAAACCCACAATCTGCAACCTGCAGCAACAGCACTGGTGAGAGATTTCTGGCCCTGTGGCCCCTTGGGAATGGGAGAGAAGGCACTGGAGCTGCCCAGAGCCCCCAGCCCTTCCCAGCACAGCCAGCTCCTCCCCACGGCAGCACAGGCTCTGCCACAGGGACAGCAGCAAACGCCCCTCCCCACACTCTGCTCTCCTGATCCATCACTCCCTCACACACGTCGCTGCCTGAGAGTGTCCCACCCCGAGTCCCCAGTCATGAATTTTAGGCTGTTGTTAAAGCCCATCTGTTATTTTTCTTAAGTCACTTATTAGATGTTCCTTTATGGGGGAAAGAATGAAGCTGGATGGGAGGAAAAATAAAGCATACAAAGTGGGGAGATTTATGAAGTAAACTGGTTTAAATCAAATTCTCAGGTCTCCAGCTAAAGCCCCAGAAAGAGTTATTGTTTCCTTCTCAGGGGTGAGAAGAATGTGAAACTTGCTTCCCTGTGCTGGGAGGGGAAGGGAGGATCAAGGGCAGCGTTTGCATCAAACTGCTTCTTCCAAACCAGCCATTCACAAACCTTCATCCCTTTATCCAAGCTGCTGCCTCACCTGGCTGCTGTAGTTGTCCCCAGCCCAGGCAGGGACAGAGGAACAAGCAGGTCCAGAGCCAGCCCAGCAAAGTGACTGTTACCAACATCGTGCAGCATCTCTGAGAACATCCCGCGCTCCTCAACAGCGACCGGAGGGGCTGCCTGGTCTCTCTCACCCACCTCTGCAGCCTGGGCAGCCCCAGCAGATCCCTGGGGGCTGGATGTGGTTGGAGGTGGCAGCCAAGGACACTTTTCCAGCTGTCTGGCTGCGTGGGGACACCAGGAGCAGGTTCCCAACCTCCAGACCCAGCGGCGCTGCTGCTGGGGGCCGCGGCCCGTGTCTGTGCTGGGCCCTGTGCAATCTGTTTGATTTGAAATATTAGTGAAGAGATTAGAAACAGTGCTCATGATTTTGTGATGCATATGGTAATTAAAGTGTTACATTGCAATTATGATGTAATTAAACTGTGGGATGCTCTTCAAGATGCAATTGCCACTCATTTACATAACTGACGGATTTGCTTATTATCACCCTTCTAATATATGTATTAAAAAGAGCATCAAGAGCTCTGGCTATGGAAGCTTGCAGCAGCTGTACCCAGCACCCAGCCTTCTTCCAGCTCACCATAGGGCCTGGGCTGTTGCTTCCCAGCTCCAACTGCTGCTGATTCACCCCCTGGCTGGGGCTGCCTCCAGAAAGACTCAGGAGCAGCTCCACAGCCCCCCTGAAGCCCATCCCGGCTGGAGCAGGCAGCTTCATGGCACCCACCCTCAGGCAGCAAACAGAGGGTCCCCCCAGGCAGCCTCTGGGTCACCTCCCTCCACACAAACCACTGCTCAACTCTCCCCTGCTCCAGGCTCTTATTTAAGATAAAGAGGTTTTTCCCCTTCTCCAGCTGCCCTCTCAGTTACTCATTTTCAAGGATGCTGTTCCGGGATGCCTGTCTGGAAAGCCCCAGGAGCCCCCACAGTCTGACCTTTCCAAGCAATGAATACAAGATGCTGTTAAACCCACCAGCTGCTCACATCTGGCAGGGTACAGTCACACTTGCATGCAACAACTATCCTCAGTCACGCAAAGACCTTTCTGGATCTGTGAGTTTCTGTAGGTACTGAAAAACACCAACAAAACATGCTATAAAACAAGACTGATTTTTCTCCTTTTTAAACTCACCAGAACTTCCTCAGAGGAGCTAAAATAAAAATGCCTTCAGAACCAGGATGCCCTTAACCTTGTCCTGATCAGATGGCTGTGAGTGGGAGCAACATGTGGCAGGGAGGTGGGTACATGCTGGGGAGCAACAGCTCAGGGAGAGAAAGCTTCACTGAAAGCCAAATCCTGCGCCTGGGCTTCGCTTTTTAACCAGAGAAGGCCAAGCCCTAAAACATCCCTGACAGTGAGTAATGCCTCAATCTGAGTCACTGAAGAGTGCACAAGAAAAGGAGAAAGGACTTTTGAAATGGTTCTTTTCAATCTGCTGCTTTAACCTGCACTGAGAAACATGAGATTCCTGAGAAACGTGAGGTCTGATCCCTGCAGAAATGGATCTATGGGAACGTCCCGGTGCTGCTGGGGAGGCTGGGCTGGCTCTGCCAGCTGCAGAGCATTTCCTCTCCTGCCCATGAGACCCTGGAGAACAAGCCCAGGGTTAATGCCCCACAGCAGGGCACCCGGCAGGGTATTTTGGTGGCACACAGGTGGGACACCGAGCAACTCTCCCCGTCAGACCTTAGAGAGAGGCACAGCTGGAACCCAGCGATCTGCCAGGCTCGCTGCTCAAAACGTGCTGCACTTTCTTAAAAATACATTTGTCTTTGCATAATTGCCTTCCCCAAACTACATCTTCCCTTTCATTACAGATTCTGTTAGCCTGCCTAGAAAAAAAAAAAAGAATATCGATTTAGGCAGCTGCAGAATATTGCTGTTTAGGCTCCAAACACATCCACATGGGCCAGGATGGGGCCCGTGGCTGTAGCCAGGACCAGGTACCACCTGGTACTGAGTGAACAGGGAGGCCTGGGGGTGCTCACACTTTGGGTGCTCACAAGACTCTCACCTCATTCATCTTCAAGGAAACACAACCACTTGCTGAAGATTTAATACAGCTGGAGCTTAACTTCAGTTATATAAGGACTTGTCAAAGTTAGGAACATAAGTCAGCAGTGGAAAGATTTAGATGCATGGCTCCATACTTCTTTTTAAATGTTTCTTTCCCCCCCCTCCCTTAAAAAGCCAGGGCCAGGAGGCAGCAGCTCTGCCCACGGGGCTGCAGGGCCAGAGCTGGGGCAGGTTTTCTCCTGCCCTGGCACATGGCAGCAGGATGTGGACCTGGCAGCAGGACCTGGGACCTCAGGGATGGTCTCTGGGCTCTGCCAACGGCTGCAGCAAGGGAGGGGGTGGCTGCTGCCCCTCCAAACCATAAGAGAGGCTCAGGAAGTGGCAGGTGATGCTGGTCCCCATCAATCTGGCTGAACACCAGCTCATCCATCGCTGCCCCTGTGAGCTGCGATCTTCGAGAAAATAATTTCTAGTCATTTAGAGGCAGGTAGAGGAAAAGCTTTTCCCCTTCCCTCTAAGCTACAGCAGATCTATGACAGAGCTTTTCAAACCCCAGCATCCCCACAGTAGCCAGTGCATTAGGCCTGGAGGTGTAAAGAAATGACTCCTCACCAGATTAAAAGATACACGTGGCAGCCAAGAAGGGCTGAGCCCACCCCAGGGAGCGCCGAGCCTGGCCCGCGGGTGCTGGGAGGGCACCCATGGGGCTGTCTCACCCTGGCAGAACCAGCCAGGGGCTGGGATGCTGGGCCCCCAAAACAAGCCCTGAGCAGCCTGCAGCAGCCCCACCCCTCCCAGCAATCCCTCCCTTGCCCAGTTTATTTTGGTTTAGCTGGGAACTGTGGACACTTGCTGATAAAATTGATGTCGTGTCCAATTGCGCATCGAACTCCTGTTGCCTCCTTCTCCACAAGAGCAGGGCTGCCATATTTAGCCAACTTTTAAACTCATTAGCAAAAGCAGATGCTTAGATCTGCAGTCCCTAATGACTGCAAATGGGAGAATTAGTTTATTGATTGATGGCCTAATTGTTGCCACCATGACCACTGCAACAGCTGTGAGCCCAAGCGCTCCGTGCTGAGATACACCCAGTCTGCAGGGAGAGGGAGAGACAGCAAACAGCTGGACCAGGCCATCCAGCAGCACCCGAGATGCCACCTGCATGCAGATTTCCAAATTATTCCAGCATTTGAACAGTCAAGCAAAAGTTAATTTAATTACACTTCACCCAACAGAGGTCAAAGCCTCTGAGTGCGTGTTGATGTGTCACCTTTTGCAGGGTGCACTGACTGGCCTGTGCCCTTTGCTTTGTAATGAAGAGACTGCCAGGGCCTGGGAGCAGCAGCCTGGGCTCTCCCTCCTTCCCTCCCTCCCTTGGTTTTCCATGAAAAATGTAAATAAAGGGAAAGAGGTCAGAGCTCTGTCCTCACACAGTCCTGCGATTGCTGGGTGGTGTGTCTGGGTGACCTTCAGCCCTGTGATGGATGGTCCCCAGGGAGCTCCCTGGCGTCATGAACTGTGGCTTGGCTTGAATAAACACATCTATAACCTGGCCCTGACCTGGACAGGCACAAACCCCCTGAAATCCAGAAGCTTTTAGCACGTGCCCCAACAGCTCACGGAGCAGGGACAGAGTTAAGGCACGGGAAGAGCTTGCTGCCTTGGGATGCTGTGGGGAGACAAGAGGAAAGCAGCCTCTGCCTTGAGAGCTTGGTTGTTGTTTCTGCAACAGCTAAAAATCAACAGAAAAAACAGATTTGCAAGAGGATTTAAGAGGCATCAAGTTGCCTGGATACCAGATCCTGTAAGTACCTAGAAAGTAATTATAAAGCAAGAGATCTGTCTGGACTAAGCAGGGGGACAGGAAATTGGAAATCCATTTGTGAGAGACTTTCTGCTTTCTAACAAGACAGGTTACAGCTCACCCCTGCTCCTGACCCCATGAAACCTGCAGGCCTGCTGTTTTCCTTGCAGGGAAAGGTCAAGAAAAATTAAGGAAAATAAAAAGCACCCTCTACAATCAGAAAATCCAAACTCCCTGGCAAGGACTTGCTTTGAGCTCAGCAAAGCAGCCTCAGTGCAGTCCAAGAGCAAGGACTCCTTGGGGATGTTTTTGGACCAGAGTAGTCAACCTCATGGAGCATCCAACAAAAGTCCCCTGTGGCCTCCCCAGATGTTTCTGCTCTCTGTCCCAGCTCCAAAGCAAACATTGCTCCCAGCAATAACTCCAAGTGAGAAGTAATCCATTTCATACTGATAGGGCTTCAGGCCCTTCTGAGGGATAAGCCCAAAATATTTACTTGTATAAGAATGAGCACATTTACACACAGACACATCAAGCCAAGATCTGTCTCTTGTTGCACAGGACACTGAGGTTCAGGGGAGCACTATTTTCAGAGACCAATTTCTGCACTGCCACAAATATTTCCATTTTAATAATCTCCACAGCAATAATTTTTCAAATCCCATTTTTTTTTCTTTATGCCTGTTCCCACTTTTTGCCTTTCACTCAATAAAACATAACTCCTCCATTTCCCTTTGCTCTCCTGCTGCTTCTCACCACTTCCAGTTTCCAGCCCTGCACCAGGACACAGCGAGTCACAGTCTCTGTTGGGGGACAAGTCACTCTTCCCAGCACAGATGCCTCCAGGTGCCTTTTCCTGGATACAACCTGCTTAAATCCTTACTGACAGGTGCAGTATTTCAAAAGGCAGGAAGGTTCAGGGCTTGCTCAGATCACATCCCTCTTGCAGGTGTAGGCTGTGACCGACCAGGAGAGGAAGAGGATTTAAAACCATCACCCAAAGCCACATACCCAGTGCATGGCAAGGGAGGACAATTATGACTCTAGAGGCCTTTTGTTGCTGTAATTGTTTGTGTGTGGCCTGGCAGGAGATGGGTTGTGCTGGAAGCAACAGAGATTTTGCTGAAGCATGAAAAGGGATTTAGTTTAGGTAACAGCTCCAGAGCTTTAGGGGTCAACAAAGTGAGAACTCCAGGAAAATATTCAGAGCAGGACAGTCTGGAGACAGGAAAGGAAGAAGGAATAGAGAGAATGCATTTATCAAGTGGCCAATTTACCCCCTCCCAGTCTCTGTCTGCTCCCTTTCAGCAGCAAAACAGGAACCATGGAGAGAAATTAACAGCAGCACCAGCAACGTACAGAGGCAACATAGTGTGAGAACAAATAAAGATGGGGAATGCAACAGTGACAGTGAGTCCGGACTGCAAAGAATTGCAAAGAAGAGCAGAAACCAGGAGGAAAAGCCCTGTGAAAGCAAGGTCCTGCCTTAGGAAGTCTGTCCTGCTCCAAGCCACACACGGACACACAGGCTCCTTCTCCCTCTCATTCACCTCCATCTGGGGATCCCACCTTTTCATGTCATATTTCTTTTTACAATAAGACTCAGAATTCTCCATTTCTGAAGTCAAGATTTTTGACAAGAGAAAGGGCAGGATGGGAACTCCTCCTGTGCTGATCAGCTCATTAATGCCATGATCTGAAGGGCTGTGCCTCCCGACTGCAGCCAGGAGCTGCAGCAGGCACCCGGGCAGGGTCTGTCCGTGGGGAAGGAAAGGCAGCACCAGCACCATGGGAGCTGCCTGAGGGATCAAGGAGGACATCAGGGATGCAACCAGGGTGGGAGTCATCCTGCTGCAAGAGGTGACCTTGACCCAGATGATTTCTTCTTCTCTGTTCTCTCTTTTCATCTCTCCGCAGCGCGGGCAACGCTTCTGGTTTCCAAAGGCAAATTCCAGCTCCAAAGAAATTAATTGCTAAACATTTATCACAATTTGCATAGACGTATAAAAAATACAACAGGAAATCTCTCCCCTTCGCCTCCCAGTGCACCCGACCCCCAGTGCAAGAGGAAAAGTCATTTGAGTGATCTTAGCAGAATCAGAACAAGCATTTAGAGGTCTTTAAGGACCCATAAAACACTTCGGTAGTTTGCTGGTTTGTATCTGACTATCTTCTACATTATCCATTTAAATTAAAACATTTATAATTAATTGAACAAATCATTTCCTCTCGCCCCCTTTGGGGACTGGAGCACATAAGTCTTCAGTAAATTGTAGTCTTTTAGCAATGGGGGTATCCATTTCTTTTACAGGGCTGATTTTCCTGCAGGGTGGGAATCAAGGGCAGGCAAAGAGCAGTTTTAACTGGAAAATCAATTGCTAGGGAAGACAAATTAATGTATATTTTTTCAAAAGGGGACATGAGAAAGAGAGCTTGGCACTCAGAGCCTGCCCCAAAGGCCCCTCAGGAGCTGGGAGTCCACCGTGGATGGTTGGGAAAACTGCTGCTAAATTTTTGGAGCACCATAGTGGTTGGAAGCCCAGGGTGGTGTGGCCTGTCAGGGGCATTCCCTAGACAAAAAACAGTCCAAACAACCCTACCTGAGACAGCCTAGTCAAGGTCTCTGTGGCAAAAACCCTCCTTGGAGTAGGTGGGCTGGGACCAGCCTTGGCTGCTGTTCCTGGCCAGAGTGGGATGATCAGACCAGGATGAAAACACAAAGCAAAACCAGACCAAGGCTCAGAAATCCTGTAGCAAAGAAGACCAGGAGCAGATGGGCTCTGGCACAGCAGTGGGATGCTCATGTCCTGGCTGGCAGCTGGGCAGGCAGAGAGAGCTATGTCCAGGCAAGCAGGGGATGAGCATAAGAACCAGGACCCATCAGGGATATAACTGACCTAAGATACACCATGCATGGACTGCTCCACATGGGTGACAGATGGGACAGCCCCTGAGCAGGCTCAGAAGCCAGGCCAGAGTGTCCCAGGGATGCCTGATCCTGGTGCCTGCTCTTAGCTGGGCTGCCCACACAGGCAAAGGAGCCCTGGAGAGTCCTGGTCTTCACAGAAAATAGTTTATTTTGATGCCCTGGAAATACCTTTGTCAGCAGATCTATTCTTTCATTGTGAAAAAGCCTATTAGTTTCTGCTTTCTACTTTTATGGGAATTTATTCCTCCATCAGATCTTCAATATAAAAGTGCTTCCCTTACAGAGATTGATACCGTGTATATGAAAAGCTCCGTGTGCCCCTGGGCGAGGCAGCCCCTTCCCTTCAGGAGGATGAAGGATGGCTTTGAGAGCAAAGCACTCAACAGCTCCAGAAGATGAAATCTCAATTCCAAGGTCTGCTGTGACATCCCCATGACCTTGGGCTGTCACCAGGGTCCCCGTGCAGCGCAGGACGTGCCAAAACCTCACAGCATGCGTGCCCCGCACACTCCCCCCACACCGGGAACGTCCCACAGCAAGGGGAAGGTGGGCTGGGAAAGCTTCCTGGGCCCCCTCCCTGCTGCTCAGCAGGCCCAAGAGCAGGGGCAAACCCAGGGGAACACACTCAGCTACGTGGGGGCTGCACTGCCCGGGTGGCTGGAGCCAGCTCCCAGCATCGGCGGGGATGTGCACAGAGCTACACGATGCTCTTTGAATTCACTCCCAGCCAAGCAAAACTCAAGCCCCTTCCCTCTGTTAACCTGGTAACCAGGAGTTAACACCATGTGTGGCACTGGCACAGGTTTTGTCCCTGCACCTCTGGACACAGGCTGCCCGTGGCTGCTTCAGGATCAACAAATGAGCAACTGTGGGAGAAGAAGCATCCTGGACTCTCTGGGGCATGTCCTGGGCTGGCAGCTGGGGACAGTGTGCTTGGAGACAACTTCTGGACCAGCAGCAGCCCCATGGAGCATCCCAAGGTTCTGTCCTGTCCACCCTCTGCCACCACTGCTCCTCTGCTCGGGGGGACATCGACCCCCTCCTGCCCCACAGGACCCCCCTAACTCCTCCTGCACCCAGACCACTCAGCTCCTGCCCATCTCTTGCAGGGAGCAGGGCCCTGCAACAGGGACTGGGGTGAAATTAAAACAATAAATAACAATAATCATCTGCTGGGGCTGTTCCAGAGCCACATTGCCATGGCAACCGCCTGCTGGCAGCGATGCTGCCTGGCTGACAGGAGACGTTTTCTTGGGGCAGATGTGAATTCCTCCAACACCTACACGGACACCAGCACAGCGTGTCACTGCCTGGGGAAAGGCCAGCACGCAGGGAGGGGTGACAGGACAGGCAGGGACAGGAGTGAGCCCTGACTGCCCACGCACAGGGTCACACAGTCACAGCCAGCCCCACCACACGGCCCCAGCGCCTGCTGAGGAGGCTTCTCTAGGGCCAAGTGACAGAATAAATTCTCACCAGCAAAGACCCATCACACTGCTTTTAATTATCAGGAAAGGTCCTGAAGCATCACAGTCTGTTTAGCTTGGACTGATGGAAATATATTTATCACAGCTCCATTTTTATTCTTTTTAAAGTTTTTTTGTTGTTTTTTTTTTCCTGCTACACGTTCTTTCTCAAACAAACCAGAGACACAAACCCACGTGGGGCTGGGGACAGACAGGACATGCTAACCCTGGACAACTGACCTGTATTCAGGCTGCAGCTCTGCCCACCGTGTCCCAGTGCTGGGGAACAGGACAATGACACTAAACAGGGACCCTCCCTGGCTCTGCCTGCACCTGCATACACACAAAACTCACATAAAACAACCCCCCAAAAATTATTTAATCTCAAAGCTGCCTGGGCTGAGAGTGCTTCTCTGAAACACGGTGCCCTGGAGAGGTGGGTCATGTCACTGCTGCCTCCTGTTTCATTCACCCAGAGTCAAATTTAACCTGCTACAGCTTTACACCAGGCACTCTCAATTTAATGATTAAAATACCTTGCAGAGGATTAACTGCCAGTTTCCACTCTTAATCACCATTGATATAATGAGATGACAGCCAGCTTCCCAAGGAGGGGCCAGGTCTGCCAGGAGGGCTTGCTCTCCATTTGGCAGAAGCTTAGGAGCTCATGGGGGATGGAGACACAGGTGGAATGTGCCTGTAGGAAAATGGACTCGTCCTCAGAGCTGAAACAAGAAAGGTGAGGGAGAGATGGAAAGAAACCTTAGAGACATCTGCTCTGGGAAAGCCTTCACCCAGGTGCTGCAGCACCTGCAGCCCATTGGGACCATGCCCCTCCAAGGGGATGAAGACCAGAGGCACATCCTACCCCAGGCAGCTGGGTCACTGCCAGGGCTTTGGGGCTCAGGGCTGCCCTCCCTCCCTCCAGCTTCCAAAATAAAGATCAGAAATTAAAAATTTACTTCATCAAGCCATAAATCTCTCAATAAAAGAAACACTCAAGCAGCAGGAGAGCACCAGACTTAATCCTCAGATAGCTTCAACACTCCTTTTGTTCCAGCAGGAGGATGGCTTGTGGAGAGGACAGCTTCCCATGGGAAGGCTCCCACCCCAGCTCATCTCTGTCCTGCCAGTACCCAAGCCCATGGCCATCAACCCCAATCCCAACCCCAGGATGGGTTTTGCCACCTGTAAGGAGCCAGCAAAGGCTGTGAACTCCAGTTAACATCTACCCCCTTCCCTCTGGCAGAACTGGGTGTCTGATACTGAGACAATAAATCATATTTTGCCCAGATTTAGAGGAGAAAGGAGCTATTATGAGAAATAGATCAGAAGTGACACAGCTCATTATTGCGAGGTGAGTCCGAGTTGGAGACAAGGGCAAAGTTAATAAAAAAACGTATCCAATCCACAATGGTAACTTTAATTGTTACCACTAATGAAGCCTATTTAGGATGGATTATGTATCTGGTACTTCAGATGCAGCTCTCGATTCATCTTCTGCCTCAGATGTCTCATTGCATCAGATCCAGAGGCAGAGGGAAGGTCATTCCCCTTCTGCTCAACAACAGGGGGTGAAACCAACTTGTGCACAATCCCTCAACCGAGAGGGCAGGGACTTCAGGAAGATGCTCATGGGGCCCTGCCCTGGAGCAGCCCCCTCCTCCCAGCTGTTTTTCTAGGCACACTTCTGGAATTAAGGACAAATTGTAATTACTTTCCTCGGTAACAAAACCTTTGGAGGAAAGGGCTGGTGATAGATTTCAGGCTTTATGGGAGCTGACAGGGAGCATTATTCACGCTGCACCAGAACTGGCACCTCGTCAGCCACGGAGGTCTGTGGTGACCATCCCCTGGGGCACCAGCAGACATCCTGGGGCTTTTTTTTTTTCTTCTTAATATGAGAACTAAGCACATTGTCTTGTTCAGTTCCCTCAGCCCTGCTGAGTGGTGAGCCCAGCTCTGGCACATCACCTCTGCTGGGCAGGACAAGGGGCCACCTCCTCCTGCCCAGCACAGGAGCTGCCCTGGGGGAAAACCCCAGCTCCACTCCAGGAGATGGTGAAGCCAAAGCAAGGAGAGACACTGACCTTCACAAAGAGCAGACAGTTTTCTAACACTGAATATAACAACACACCAGACGATGGCATCCAGGGAGGAGGCAGAGCCTGTCACAGCAGCCTGATGCCAGTTTGGGGCAATGAATTTCAGGGTCCCTTCCCCTCCTGTTCTATGGCCACATCAATAACATTCCACCACAAAGCAGCTGAGGATGCACCTGTCTGCAAAGAGCAGCCACGTCCCATCCCTAAGGATGAGTGGAGCAGGAGGGATGCTCTGGTGTGTTCCCACCATGGGGGCAGGACCCACACCCTCTGCTCAGCCTCAGGAGCCTGCTTGGCACATCCTGGTGACCACCAGGAATCAGCACCAAGATGTTTCTGAATGTGGACAACGTCAGTGTCACCTGCTCTGGATGGTGAGAGCAGCTCATGGAGCCCTGAGCTCCTGCTTCCTCCTGGGTTGGCATGAGGCAGCTCCTCAGGTGTCAGTAATTCACTCCTGTTCAGTCTGGGCTGAGCTGGGTGTAGCCATTCCTTAATTATGGTGTAGTCATTCATTATCCTGGCTGTGCATTAACTGCAACGACTGCAGCAGCCTCCCCTGAGCAGGGAGCCCTTGGTCACCCAGCCTCAAGTGGGATCATTTCCCTTGTGCCCCCATTGTCCCTTCACAGCAGCACTGCACACATGGCCAGCAAATGTCTCTTCAGCTCACACAGGATTTTCCACAAGGCAAATCAGGGCAGAGGAATTCATTGCGAAGATTATTTCTCAGCATTCAGGTGGGTGCCACAAGTGTGCCCTGAGGAATTATTGGCATTGCCCTTTAGTAGGACACAACAGCACTGGTCAGAGCAGTGGGAGCTGGTGCTGGGAAAGAGGGGCTGGCTGCCCCAAGGACCCCCACACCACCCCCCTTTCCCAGCATGAGTGTGGGAAGGTGCACTGAACTTCCCACAGGGTGCAGGACCCCCAGCAGCCCCCTGTGCTCCAGCTTTGCTCACTCTGAAAACAGGAGACTGAAGTCAAGTGAGTAATGGGAGCACTGAAAGCCTGAGATGGATGGATCCATCTCATCTTCCACCCATTGTACCCATCACACCACTCTTATTTTATCTCTGTCTCCCTTTAAATAATGCTGCTTCCTTTCCACAGGGGAGGGGAAAGATATTTTTTTTTTAAAAAGACAGATTAAAAGGAAAAGGAGGTGACTGGGGAAAAGGATAATTATGTTCCACAAAAATTAAGGAAAAGAAAAATGATATAAAGATATTACTTCTCGTATTAAAGGGTGTTTTATAATGGACCTTTAACGCATTCCATCAAGTAAACCCAACACATTTATTTGAAGTGCTTAAGAGGAACCTTCAATCAATCATAGAACTTCATTTTTACACTGTAATGAATTCAATTGACCTTTGTGTTCCCAAGACACGTGGCTGAGGCAAGGGGGGAAGGCTCTGGGTGCCTGCTGCCAGTGCCAGGCTGCAATTCCCCGTGGGCAGCGTGGCCAGAGGAGATGCCCTTCACATGGGCAGGGGGCTGCAGCTGCACTGGAGAGCTCTGCATCTAAGGAGTCTTTGAGGAAACTTCAGAGGTGGCCCTGGGGGGAGGAGGTCAGCAACCACAGCAAGAACAGACGTTGCTGGAAATTCGCTCAGAGAGGGAATTTCTGTACGAAATCCTGAGATTAAACCTCTGCTCTCAAAGCAATTATTACCAGCTAATGTAAGCTGGGATATTGCCTCTCCCTTCCCACTGATTGAAATCCCATCTCGTCCCCCACGTCGCAAATAGAAGGGCACTCACTTAGTAACCCATGAAAAAGGAGATGAAGCCTGTGGCTCAAGTTTCCCCATCCCTGGGCAGTTTGGAGGCATCATAAGCCCACACAGAAGTGGAGCCAGAGGGATTTGGGGCATCTCATTGCTTAGGGATGGCAAAACCTCCAATGTGGGAGCCTTTTGGGAGCATGGGTCCATCTCTCCTGCACTGATACACCAGAGTAGTCCCAGGTGAGGTGCCCCATTTTCCATGCCAAGTCCTTGGATCACCCAGTGACATTCCCAGTCCCACCCCATCACCAGCCACTGCCCAGGCTGGTTCTCTCAGAGGTCCAGAAGACCTTGCACCAGCCAGATACCTTCCCCAATGCCCCCCAAGCCTCTGCTGCTCTTGGGGGGAGAGTGACAGCCCCTCTCCAGCCTTTCCCCCCCAAGTCATCTCCTGGATAAATAACAGAGAAAGATGTAATAAAATTGGTAGTTAAAAATACAGAAAAGGCATTTATTATTGAGGGAAGAATCCCTTGAATTGCACCCGGGCCAATTAACATTTATACAAAGTGCACTCATCACAAACATATATTAACCTTTGAAGCATATATAAGAGCAATTGGAAAGTATATAATGAGAGCAGAGACACCAGAGCACTAGACTTCCCTACTGCAAATGCCAGCCTTGCCTCCTCTTGGTTGGATTTTGAAGCAGTTTCCCCACAATTTCCAGTTTTTCTGGAAAAAATATAAATAAATCCCAGTTTTTCTGGTAGGTTCTTGCCCCCTGGTCAGAGCCAGGGGAATCAACCACCCTGCCAGGGGCTGCTGGCTGCTGCCCTGGGCTCTCCAGCCCTCTCCCCTGCTCTTCCATGGCACTGCAGCCCCAAGGACCAGGGACCAGTCCTCATGGTGAGCCACAGCAGAGAGCTCAGAAGAAAAATTAAGCATTTGCTCCAAGATTTAAACTCAAATAGGAACCAATATTGCTCCTGAGAGCAAAGAATGGCAGCCAGGATGCTGAGATGTCCTTCATTATTCCAGTCAGCAGTGTCAGATGCTGGCTTTTTTATTACTATTATTATTTTAAATGTGAATAGTGTGAGAGACCCAGTGACCTCAAGGAAAGCAAGAGGAATGTGAAAAACACCTGGGCAGCACTTAAGCTGGAAAGATATGACATGGTGTTGATCTCTAAGTGCCATCTGGGTTGGGAGAGGGAAAGGGAAGAGGAGGAAAAGAAAACTTCAGCAAGAAAAATGATATATTTCTTCACACCTTTTAACCTGTGTGGTAAGTGGTCAATGTCCTGCCTCATTTAAGAGGAAACTAATAATGATCAAAACCCACTCCTTGGCCTCCCCTGCCCCCACTTTGTTACTCAAACCAACACCTGCCCCTGCAGGTCATTCACACACCAACTCTGCAAAGCCCAACCCTTGTGCAGGCTCAGGCTGCAGGAACAGTGCCAACCAGAGGGCAGGACAGCAGCCTGCACTGCTCCATGTGAATGTACAGGCTTTTATATGCAGTATTTGGGTTTATAGATATTATAGTAAATCTAGAAGTTGATACCCACACACACAGGAGCCCTCAGGGAGGTTCAGGGCTCTCTGCCCTGCTCCCCCAGGCTGCACAGCCCAGGTCTCCCCACTGCACCCCCAGCAACTCAAGCCACAGCTGAGTCCAGCGAGGGGTGAGGGGAGGAGAAGGGGAAGGATTCACTCCAAGAGCCATCTCCCAACCCAGGACTTTTCGCTTGCTTAGCAATCAAGAAGCACTTCAGATTCCAGTTGTGTGCACCTCCTCATAAATCCTCCCAGAATCAACAAAAGCCAAAGTCATTTAACTCGGCACTAGCAGAGAAGTGAGCAGGAAGGAGCCCGGGCATGGCAGCGAGCACAAGACCTTCCCCAGGAACAATGAGGAGCAATTATGCTTATCAGGAGCTGGGGTGGGATCCGGCATGTCTGCAGGCTGGTGCCAGTAATCACAGTTAATTTTGCAAAGTCTGGATGACATATAGGGAAGATTTAGATGTTCTAATTACTCCTCTGAATACCAGGGGTGCTGCTGATGAGGGAGGCAGGCACATGCACATCCCCACACACGCACTCGGAGCCAATTAAGAGAGAGAAACAGCAACAAGGAGCCAGCAGGCTCACAAGCTCTTTGTAAAAAACAGATCTAAGCTCACAGAATCAACATCAGGGGTTAGAATGGACCACAAAAGATCTAGTCCAGCCCCCCTGCCAGAGCAGGATCCCCTAGAGTAGGTCACATAGGAACACATCCAGGTGGGTTTTGAATGTCTCCAGAGGAGACTCCACAACCTCTCTGAGCAGCCTGTCCCAGGGCTCTGTCACCCTCACAGTGAAAAAGGTTTTCTTCATGTTTACGTGGAGCCTCCTGTGCTCCAAGTTGCACCCATTGCCCTTTGTTCTATCCCTGGACATCACTGAGAAGAGTCTGATGAGGTCGCTCCTCAGTCTCCTCTTCTCCAAGCTCAAGAGACCCAGCTCCCTCAGCCTTCCTCATCAGGGTGATGTTCCACTCCATCATCTTTGTGGCTCTGTGCTGGACTCTCTCAAGCAGTTCCCTGTCCTTCTTCAACTGAGGAGCCCAGAACTGGACAAAATATTCTCACCTTGGCCTCACCAAGGCAGGGTAGAGGCAGAGAAGAACCTCTCTCAACCTAATAACCACACCCCTTTCAATACACCCCAGGATACCAAGGGCACATTGCTGATTCATGGTCATCCTCCTACCCCCCAGGTTCCTTTCCCCTACCCCGCTCTCCGACAGGTCAATCCCCAACCTACAAGCTTTGGTGACCAACACCATTTCTGGACAACTTGCAGAGAACCAGCACAGGATTCCCACAGCAAAGCCCAGCCCAGTCAGAGCTGCCCAGACAAGACTCCTCCAGGGCCAGCTCCTCTCACCAGCTCCCCCAGCCCTGGCTCACCTGGGGCTGGTCCCTCCATGGGCTGGAATCCTGGATCCTCCTCAGCACAGGACCAAGATCTCAGCAGGCAGCACTGGGAATGTTCTGAGCCACTCCAAAATACATCTCCATATACTTATTCCTAACTTAGGACCATAAAAGCTCCACTAAACCCCTCATTTGGGGGTTTGTGTGCTTCTGGGTCAGTCAGATTCTCCTCTCTGCCCAACAACACCTCCAGACCCTCCTGGGCAGCTCCTTCCTGGTCAACATCCTCCTGCCCACCAACCCTGTGAGCAGGGCAGAGAACCCAGCCCCTGGCAGCAGTCTCATTAAGTCACAGCTGTAAGGACTAATTTCTTGTTATTAGAGCACTGAACCAGATGGAGTTGCTGATTTAATCACAACCTTTTTCCTGACTAGTCTGAAACTCACCTACAGCTGACCAGAAAGCTCTTAATAGGACACAGGTGCCTCTCCCGTCTGCTCCTCCAGGCTCTGCTGCTAGCAAGTTCCTGGCAGAGGAATGTGGAATAAAGAACTCAAGCCTATAAAAATGAAGTGGGCATTTAGTGGGAATTACACAGAAGATCCAGCAGCAGAAATTTGGAGGTGCCTTAGTCCTGTGAGCTGCACTGAGCAGGCTCTGCAAGGAGGGACCCAACAGTGATGGGAGGGACAGTGGCTGGACAGCAAGTGCAAGAAGCAGAAGTACTAAACAAGGCCTGAGAACCAGTGCTATAATCAACGTTATTTATTGCAGAAAGTGGCATTAATATTGCTACTCTTATTAATACATAAAGCTGTAGCAATATTTCTAAGACAGCTGCAAAACTCTGCATCACTATTAATGCTGACATTCATGTATTAATAACACATTGTCCCTGGGTTGTTGGGGCCTTATGCTTCCCTGAAATATTTTTTTCACTAAGTTTTGTTCACGTTTGTTCAATCCTTCAGCAAGTAGTTGTGTCTAATCAGTAATCAGGGCCCAATTTCCTTAGACAGCAGACAAAGAGTGTTTGCCTGGAAAAGTTGGAAGCAAATGAGGCAGCCCCTGGCTATGGGGCAGCCTTAGGATTTATTTGGAAGCAAAGTCAGGTATGATTGAACTGAAAGTTACCTAGGGAGGAACTAGACCCTTTGACCAGCACAAGGCACTCATCTTCCCCCTCAGCCCAGGGGCAGAGCTGTGGGACCAGACACAGCAGCAGAGCAGCAGCAACACAACCATGTGAAACCCTCCAGCCAGGGCTGTGCTTCTCCCAGCACAGCCACCAAACCCCCCCAGCACCAGCTGCAGCCCAGGGGGCTGCTGAAAAACTGCCTGTGCATTTTAGTCTTCACCCTCAGAATCAGAAAGCAGCTGTACCACCCCTTCCTGTACAGAGAAATAGCACCTAGTTAGTAAGTGCTTTAAAGATACATGGCAGCAAACTTGAGCCAATATGAAAGCTAAATCCTTGGATCTTAAATATAAATTATCAAAAACCTCTTTACAAAAAAAAAAAAAACAACGTGAAAAATTAAAGAAAGCTCTAAAAGCACACAGCTGAGTTTTAACCTTGCTGCCACCAGCCTCTGAGGAAGCCCCAGCTGCTGCTGCTGCCTGTGGGCAGCTCTGCCCCGCGGGACGGGCAGGGAGACGGGCAGAGATCTGACCCCAGGGCCCTCCACGCTTCCTCAGTGCCCAGCAAAAGCAAGCAGAGTGGCAGTTTCTTTGAAATTCATGTTGGTCTCAAAGAAGCCGGGGCACAGGGTGCTCCTTCCCAAAGCTTCTGTGATCCAGGGTTGGTTTTTCACAGCTGGAGAGGGAGCAGCTGCTGCGTTGGGCAGAGCTTCCCCCACCTGCCCTTGCTGCCTGGCTCGGGGGCACCCTGAGCTGCTCCTCACACCTGGCCCCGTGGAGATACTGCAGGTTTCAAATAAAAACCTGACTTATCTTGCTGGGGAGAAAGCACTGGCTTTTAAATGCTACATGTTCAAACAGAAAATACTCATCTCAGCCTTTGAAGAGCTTTACACAGAGCACTGCCTCATTTTATCTTAGGGTGTTTTTCCTCCCTCACAATGAAAAGCATCCACTGTCAATACTCATTTAGGTTTTTCCTTCCTTCATGTGCACATGTTTTCATCTTTCTCTCCCTTCTGCAGCTGCACCATTGCCATGGCTTTGACCTCTCAGAGCCAGCTGGGGCTGGGGGAGCCCTCCTCACACAACCCGTCCTATGAAGTCCAGCATCTCCCAGGAGTTAAGACCTCTCTGTGAAGGTCATTCTCCCACTCTCAGAGGAAGATAAGTGTGCAATAAAACAAATACATGAATGCGTAACTTCAAAATTATAGGGAAGAGACTAAAAACTACACTTGGTAGAACAGAGCAGAGGAGGAGGCTGGAGCCCCTGCAGCCACCACCCCTGGGAGAGCTCCAGGAGCTGAGAGGGACCATGGGCAGGACCACAGCCCAGACCTCCAGACCTTCACCCTGCCTGCACCACTGCTGGGGAGCTGGGGAGGACTGACCCTCTTCTACTTGACTATGTTAAAGATATTATCTGAAAATGCCAAAACTTGCATTGAAATGAATGGGATTTAGATGCTAAAATATCCCTGTGTATGGGGCCCTCTAGGTCTTTATCTTGATTCAATCTTCTTTGGAAGTCAGTGTAGAGTGAAGGATAGGTTTTCATCTAAGATTTTGCTGACTAGAACTCATGGGCTGTAGGTAAATCTCACCTGGTAATATCTTACCTGTCAGAGCCCTTTCAAAACTCTGGGTAGCACAAGCATCCATCAGGGCTGACACATTAATTCAAACAGTGTTATTTTCACATCATTTAAAGACTCTCTTCCCACTTTTGTTTTGCAATTGAAAATATTTTTGAGGCATAAACTGCTATCCTTACCCTGCTGCCTGGAGTCACTGCCATGGTCTGCAGGGACTGTCTGCATTTCAGTCAGAATCAAGCATTTGGAGGGTTTTAGATTTAATCCCATTCAAATGTGCATTTTGCTCAGGATAAAAGGAAGAACAGTGCTCTCTCCCTGAAACAAATCAAGCCCAGGTGATGCTGATGGTGGCAGGGGTTGCTTTACACCTCATTGCATATGCGTGGAATAAAGATAAATCACAGGAACTGGGAGCAGAACTGGGCTCTGGTGACAAGTGACACAGTCTGGCCAAAGCTGCCGTGGCAGGAGGGATGCAGCCATTTAGCAGAGATCCCAGCTCCTGTCTTCAACAGCACTGAGTCATCATGGAGAAGAGGCTGGATCTCCTCTCCAGGAGGAGGTTTGCTCCTGAGGGATGTCAGACCTCTGAGAAAATCAGTGGAAATTCAGGGGTGGGCGACAGAAAAGGCTGCTTCCCTGACTGGGAGAAGACACGGGGCTCCTCCAGGCCAGGACTGAGGTGTTCTCGTTCTCTGGTGAAGTCTGGAAATATCCTGCTCTGGAATTATCTCCCCCAAGCACAGTGAGAGACAGACACCAAGGTGGGCTTCCCAGCCAGCCTGACACAGCTTGTTTATGACGGGCAGAAAAGTCACTGAACACCTAATCTGGAGGTTAAAAAATGGGGGCATGTTGAATGAAAAATTAAGCATTTCTTTTTGTAACATCGATTTTTTCATTAGTTTAAAAAGTGTTCATTTTGAACACACGGGGTGTGGGGGGGAGGGGGAGCACAGAGGATTTAATGAACATTTCCCTGTTAAAATAGTTGATTTTGATGCAGCTCCATATTTCATATGTTCAGCACTAACTGCTGTAGATTTGGGTGAAATATTTAAGGAAAAACAGTTTGCTGAGTTTTTCCCACCCCCGTGAAGGACTCGGGTCACATCCACTCAGTGTTCAGGGAAGGAGCAGGATGGATTTCCCTCCATGCACATTTACCATTTGGTGGGGAGTGTTCTCTTGGGAAGGGCCAGGAGCAGGTCCCCAGGGTGCTGCTGCCTCTGCTCCCCAGCTCCCACCCAGCCCAGAAATTGTAAAATTAACTTAAACGAGCATAAAATACAGGCTGTGAAGCTGAACTGCTGGACAAAAAGGACAGATTCAATTAAGGCACAGCTGGTGCTTTGGGGCATGCAGCTCTGGCCTCGGGGTGGGTCACCTTGTGCTCCCAGGCTTCCAGCATGGGAAAACTCCCTGATTGTGCCTCAGTTTCCCCTCGGCCATGGCCCCCAGTGACTGCTAACCCCAGCCAGTGCAGGCACCCTTTGTTCAGGCGTGTCTAAGGAGCACCAAGCAGTGCAGAAACATTTCAGGGAGGGCTCCTCCCTGTTCCCGCAGCTCAGCAACAGGTGCCTGCAAACAGACACTTCATTAAGGGGTTTTTGATTATACATTGTAATTTAACACAAAGCTGCTTGCCTTTTTTTTTTTTTTTTTTTTTGTCCTAGGACTCAGGAAGGAGCTCTGGGATCCACTCACTTTCTCATCCCTTTGTGTGACAGGCCATGGCTGCACTACTCTGGCCTCAGAAGTTCCCAACGAGAGGGGAAATCAAAGAGGTTGGGTTTCCTGTGTGAGCTTTCAAACACCTTGTGGTTTCTCAGCACATTTTCTTCACTTTGTGCAGTGCATCCACCTCCCTCCTCTTCTTTTCTTCTCTCTAGGAAAGCTGAGATTTCTTTTTAAGTAATGAAATGAGATTTTCCCCTTCCTTCTTTGTTCTGCTCTTCGTTCCTAAATGATTCCTTGTTCCTCTCCTGGGCCCCTGCTGCCCTCTCCCCAAGGCAGCATGAAGGGTGAAACTCTCAAGGCCTCCAAGGACCATCAAAGTCCTTCCCACAGGCTGTGTCTGGCAGTGGCTCATAGGCAGGGCTGGAACAGGCAGAGGTGAGCAGGTTCACTGTATCCACGGGAAGGAGCTGGGGAAACCAGCTGGGATGCAGCAGCAGGAGTTTAGAGCATCTCAGAATTGTTCCGGTTGGAAAAGACCTTTAAGATCCTGGAGTCCAACCACCACTCAACTCTACCGAGTCCCAGCACTAAACCACATTCCTAAGCACCACATCTACATCTCCCCTGGCTCTGCACTCTGCTGAAGCTCCCAGGCCTGCCCACACCACATCTCTCCTGGTCCTGCTCACCTGTTGGTACCCAACAGCACCCTCACTGTGCAGGGAGAGGCCGGACCAGAGCTGCCCTGCGGGTCTGGCCTCTCTCCTGCTGCCCCAGGGCACGGGCAGAGCTGTGCTGCAGCCCGGGTGCTGGCTGGGTGTCTGGCTCTGCAGTTCCTCTGGCAGCTCTACCATGCTGTGCCACAAGGCTGTGATCTCTGCCAGCTGCTAGAAAGCAATTAAGAAGAGATTGCCAAGAGAGCAGTGTCATTGCTTGGTAACCCCAGCAGAGGTTTGGTGCATTGTCTCCAGTCAGGCTGATTTACCCTGACACTGATCAAATGATCTTAATGACTTGTCAGGCAGCCGTCATATCCAAATCTGTTTATGATGAGGACCAGGAAGCAAAAGCAATTAATTTAGTTTGTTTACCATCAAGACGGGCCTGGACACCCCAGAGTCATTAAAAGAAGAAAAGGCGTCTCAGAAAAGCTAGAGCTATTTGATTACAACAGGCATCACGAGCAGGTTTTCTCCAGCACAGCAAAAGACTTTCAAAGTACATAAATCAAAAACTACAGCAGCATGAAATTTGACCAAAGCAGGGCAAATTGGGTGTCCAAAGCCCTGGGCATGAGGGCTTTAATAGCTTTGGGGACATTTAGGGGTGGGTAACCTCTTGGCATGAAATGAGAATTTCTCTGATTTGCATGGCTTGGCTGGAGATCAGCTGCATGTGCAAGCAGGGAGCAAGGGAGGGAATGGGGTGCTAGGGATGGGAATCACGCTTCGAATCAAAACACCCAGGAGAACCAGAGTGCCATGGACACACGCTGGAAAAGCTCCTGGCCTTCAACCCACCCTGAAGGTCCTGTGGGACCTGGGGAAGTCCAGAGTGAAGACAGAAGCAGCAGTTAAAGAGGAAGAGGATGGCAGCGGAGATCCCTGAAGCTCCATACCAAAGGTGCCAAGGTCCAGCTCTGCTCCTGGTCCCACTGTCCTGGGATCTGGTGCAACACCACTTACCCAAGCCTCAGGGCTCTGTTTTTTTCCAGACTGGCACTGTCACAGACACAGCAGATGTTGCACCTAACCTTGTGCAAAGGAAGCTCTGGTGTCACGTTTCCATGAACAACACCCTTCCTAACAACCTGGCACATCCCGAGGAGGCTCAGCCTTGCTGGAGCACTCCCAGCCAGCTCTCTATGAGAGCTAAAGCAGTTTGCAAATCCACACCTCATCTTCTATTCCATTTAAATGATCTACCATCTTTAGCAGGGCTGAGCCTCTCCAGAGCCTGTATCCAAGGCAACAAGAGCTACCAGGGAAAAAACGGATCCAAGAAGTTATTAAAATCACAATATCCTTTCTGAGCAAGGCAGAGATAATGAGCCCATGTTACGCTGGTTCCCTGCACCATGGGCTGGCTACCTGCCACCTGCTGGGTGAAGCTCCCTGGCTGGTTACCAAACACCAGCTTCGTGGAGGCATTTAAGGTCCTGAAGATAAAGAGCAGCACCTCCACACCTCCAAACCTCAGCCCAATCCCATAAAGCCCCAACATTTATTCACTACCTGTGGAACTGGCCTCCAGCACAGGACAGCAACGTTTCTAAGCAGTAGGAAGGGGCCTGCATTTCAAATATACAGCATTTGGGGAACTTCAGGCTGTTGAGGAATCAGTAGTTCTGCAAAGAGGAAAACGTGAAATGCTGCCCATGCAGCACTCGTAGCACAACAGGGCCCATGTGCCACAGATGAGGCTGGACCCCTGGGTTGCTTCTGGGCCTGTCCCTTGGCACGTTCTTCCCTTTTCCATACAGCAGTGGAGAGCAGGGAGATGTGATGAGCTCACACCTGGAGGGACCGATGGTCCTGAAGCTTCTGCATCTGCCAATACCCTGAGCATCCCCCCAGAAACAACCCCAAAAAGTGGGGGCTTTGCATGAGCCTCAGCACTGGGGTGTGAGGGGTGCAGGGCAAGGGCAGCCCCCACCCTCCATGGCTCCCCCTGTCCTGATGGGGCTGCCTGGTGCTGCTGCAGTAATGAATCATTTCCATGTGTGTCACTAAGTGCTTTATAAATCCCAGGATTAGGAGAACATGTCAAAGCGCTCACACTCTGCATGTGCCTGGCACGAGACGAAACCTCCTGGAGCCAGGCTGAGAAACAGATCGTGGGGTAATTTGTTTTGATGTCTCAGGACTCCAGATCCTCTGGTTCCATGGCAGGACAAACTCCTGCTGATTTTACAATGAAGGACAGCTTTGCCTTCCAAGCTCAAAGTCAAAATCTGGGATTATCTTTCCTCCTCACCTCTCCAGAGCAACACACGACGTTCAAGATTTGATTTGCAAAGCGATTGTGCAAACATTTCTCTTTATCCATCCCTCTGTTTGAGCTGCTCAAAGATTTTAAAGCAAAATGCTGATCTCTCCTGGGGTTTATACTGAAACCAAAGGAATCAGCTGAGCATCAATCAGTTCCACGAACTGCATCCAGATTTGCTCAAAAAAGGGAGCGGATTCTCTTCAAAATGAGCCGGTTCGCAGCAGGCAGGCAGAGAGCTGAGCTGAGGTCTGAAAGGGCTGCCAGGGACTTCAGCAAACCCACAGCAAGGCTCAGCAGACCAGGTCCACGTTTCCACAAGGGTCTGGAAATTTTTGTGGGTGTTGAATGTTGTGACGAATATTCCTCAAGTCTCGGTGAGCAGGTTCCAAGCGGATCTGGGTGACAAACGCCTGGCATGAAGGTGCAAACTCTGCCACCCCCAGCAGCTCCTGCCCAGCGCTGTGACAGCTCCACCAGAACCACCCCTGGCCCCACAGCAGAGCTCTGCTCACCTTGGCACAGCCCCGGGTCAGGAACCAGAGCAATTTGTACCAGAACAACTGCATCTGGACAGGGTCTGTCGTGTCTGATGACCACAGCAGAACAACTGAAACATTTCATGATATTCCTCAGCTTGCAAATTGTACCAGAGTAGCTTTAAAACAACCATTAACCAGAATTCACAGCCTCAATCACTGAATCATTAATTCAGTGGTTTTTAGTGTATTTTTCAAATGAAATGTTCAGCAAAGAGTATTTATTCATTCTTCATTGCTTTCTAGCTGTAAAACTAACCAAATTAAATTTCACTCTCAAATTCAAGCAAGACTTCAGAGGTAGAGGCAGTCAAAACAAGCACAGGAGAACAGCAGAAATGTTCATGACATTTGCCCAACCTTTCTGGATCAAAACTCAAGCTTTGATTGCTGGTTTAGTTTGGAAAATCCTGGTTGAATAAGAGAAGCAAAAAGCCCTCATTAGGAACATTTTACCTTTTTCCTTTGTTTTTTTTTTTCCTCTCTCAAAAAACCCAACATTTTGATGGAATGACTTGTCAGGATTGCATCCAGCCATGGGGGGGGGGGATGCTCAGGACTTCCCACCACACCCCAGCCCTGTCCCCCCAGGCTCTGTGGAGCCAAGTACCAGCAAAAGGACAGATCCTCTGAAGAGATGATCACAGCAATGCCCCAAAGCCCCCTAACTATATTTATTTGTTTACCTTTCATCCTCCCAGAGATAAAACATTAATGAGGTTTCTCTAAACTGCAGGCCTGGCTGACTGAGACATGCTGGGTCAAATGCCCCTGAGCCAGGCTTGGGGCTTCACCTCCCCCCCTGCCTGGACGGCCCCGGTGCTTCCCCTCCCCTGCCCACGGTCCCTTCCCGGAGCCCAGCACCCAGGGTCGGACTCTGCACTCCTCCAGCACCACGAGCATCACACCAGGCTGCCCCTGGGCAGGGGAGTGCGGGGACAGTGGGGTGAGGCTGGCACAGGGGGAGGTCACAGCGAACCTGGGGCACCTCCCGAGCAGCTCCTCGTGCTGAGCTGGTCAGAGAGGCGGGCAGAGCAGACCCCGCTGTGGCTGCCCCGCCTCCCCCCTGCAAAGACCCGCAGCCTGACTCGATGCTGGGTTTACTGGAAAGCGAACAGAGAGGAGCAAAGTGGGGCAAGATGCAGCATCTGCAGCCCCAGCCTTGCAGCCAGGATGTGCTCAGGGATGTGTCCAGGACACAACTGCCTCTGCCCTCAGACGCTGACAAGGCTCACAAGGAATCAGGAGACAGATCCTCTGCAAGGGCCAGGAGGGAGATTTTCCTTTTCCTTTTCTTCAAGGGATGTAAATAACGAAAGCAGCAGCAATCAGGCTGCTAGCCCTAGGACAGCATCTCTGGAGCTTATTCTCTTCACCATGGGGGTTTGATGAAGGCAAACTTTCCCAACTGACTGCAGCACATGCAGAAAGAACCTGTTTCCACGGAAACAGAGATCTTTTGCATGTCCAGCATGTGGTCAGAGATGGGGAAAGGTCGTGAAGACAGAGCCTGCCTTCCTACATGGCTGCTGCCACCCCCCTCCCAGGCAGGCACAGTGCATTCCCAACACACACCATCACATCCCAGTCAGACAGCATCTCTTTGGAGAAGAGGGCTGGTGCAGCCACAGTTTCAAGCTGCTGCCAGTGAGCTTCTGTGCAGAACTGGGGTGCTTGTTTTAATTCAAAGAAGTAGGAGATGGGCAGTTTTCATCCCTGTGTCACCTGTAAATTTTAGGGACAACAGCATCTCCCAAGGGAGTACCATGGACAACCATAAGGTGGCTAGTAATCCAGGCAGGACTTAGATACTCAGTCTCTGTCTTGCCTAGGAGAACAAATTGCCCCAAACCAGGAGCTGATCCCCAAAGCTTGCCATTCCTCTAGCCAGGAATAGCAAGCAGGCTCCTTTTACTGGCCCAGGGCAGGACTGAGATGTAGGAAGACATCATGGTTACTGCTCTGCCATGCAGGGGCTGAAGCACAATGGAACATGACCCCTGGTATGCACCAGCATGACCTACCCCCGGTCTGCTTTTAGCTGGGGAGGTGTCAGTGAACTGGTGTGAAGAAAACCTTTTTCCCAGCACCTGAAGGGGCACTCGCCCCAGCCACAGTCCTGGTGATGTGTTCACAGGCAGACACGGGGCACAGGTCGTCCCTTTAATCCCCTTTTGGGGCCACCTCAGTGCAGTGCAGTACTCCCCAGCAGGTAACACCATAGCAGCTCTGCCTGCAGAGGGACTGGAGCAGATGGAATCTGTGCTCTCTCACACTGGGAGGCTCCTGGCTAAGAGCTGTGCAGGGCTCTGAAGCCGTGTGCATCTGCAGCTATACATCTGCAGACACTGTCTGTGTCTATAATTAATTAATGTTTGTACAGTGCTTTTAAGATAAAGTGGCATATAAGTACCAACCATCCTTATTATTAGACCCATCCTGATTTAAACCCATCAAAAGCCAGGAAAATGGGGGTTTAAGAGCCTGGCAGGCTGGTCACAGTGCTGCTGGAACTCGTGTCTTTATGCTCTGCGTTTTACTCCGCAGAGTAAGTCACAAACCTCAGCTGTGGATTTGCAGGCTTAGCCCAGAATTTACTGGCTTTTGTATCTTGAAGGGAGACAGAGATCTCCCATGAAGGGACCTTCGTCAGGGAGTCAGGATAAAATATTCCCTTGGTGCATCAATTGGAGGGGCCTTCATGGCCCCTTTCCAGGCACGTGCACGGGGCAGCATTGCCCCCAGAGCTGGGGGGCAGTGCCCTACTGAGCACAGGGAGGAGTGAGGACAAACCACCTCCTCCAGGGCACCTTCCCCAGCTGTTCTCTACGTCAGAGGTTTTTGTTCCCTCTGTGTTCCTATTATCTTGATAACTCTGGTTACAAAAATACACATTTTAGCTGAGTTCATTCTAAATGTCAACCTCTAAGAGTAGGGGAGGCCTAATTAGTGAGGGGGAAGAGGAATGGGGATGTCGGGAACTTTAATTTCACTCAGTGCAGCCAACCCTGAAGAGAATTCAGAGCTCACTATTAGCTACACACCTTAAATTTGACTCCAAATGTTAGTCAATAACACTAACGAATGGGAAGAAGTCGCAGCACACAAAGTACTAATGCCCAGCAGGGCTCAGTGCAAGGTGCTAACTGGGGGCTAAAGGGGTGAGGCTGTGGATGAACAACCCTCCTCTGCCCGAACCCCAACCTACCCCACCAGCGGGTTTCCCCAGGCTGCAGAGGGGCCAGGGGTGCTGAGCAGCCACCAGAGCAGGGCATGATCCCCAGGGCACAAAAAAAAGGTGATGGAAATGTCATGGAACTGCTCTTGCAGTCAATCAATTTGAGGAAACAGAGGAGATGAGGGAGAAGGGGAGACTGCGAATGCAGAGCTGTGTCCTGCTGTGAGCCAAGGCTGGCTGGGGAGCCCCCCCAGTTCCCCACCTTGTGCCTCACATGCTGCCTCCACCCGCTCAGTACCAAACAGGGAATAATTTATTCCACTTACTTCCGTAACGGCTTTTTTCCTGTTTCAAAAAATTAAGGGCTTTTTAATTTTTACTCTGAATCAGCCCATGCATTGGACCTTCTCCCCTCCCTGCTTACAAACTCCAGGTCTGGAGCAAAATCACCTCAAACAGACTCAACAAGTCCTGCTGACAACCCCTGCAGTACCCTTCTCCATCTCTCCCATATCACAAGCTGTCTCCAAGCTCTGGTTGTTAAACCTGTACTCTCTGTACCAGCATGTACGTGAGACTGTGAATGCACCAGTGGCTTGGACAAGGCAAGGACCTTCCTACGCAACCTGAGAAGCTCAGCATCTTGTAGGATCCTGGACAGCATGACTGAGGAACTGGTGGTTCCCAGCCTAGGAGAGGGCAGCTATGGGACGGGCAGGGGGAGGAGGATGTGGGCAGAGCTGCAAAGGACCCTCTGCCCCCTCTGATGAGGCTTGTGCCACTTCAAATGGAGGCCCATGACACCAACACTCCTGCTCCACACTCAGCAACCGGGATCTTCATTCAGCATCTTCCCAAATCCTGGGCTTACCTTCAGAACACCCCCGGGGAGGGCAGGGTCAATCCCAGTGCTCTCCCAAGTGTCCAACAGTTATCTGCCCTTCTCTGTTTAAAAAGTCAGCATTAGGATTTGGGTTAGATCATTTGAATTCCCCTACTCATTATTTTAAGCCCTCAGTGATCCAGGCATTCTCATTCCCATTCCCCCAGCGTGGAGCCTCTGCCAGGCCCCAGGAAGGGCTGGACCATGGCTGCCATGTGCCCAGCACCCAGCCCAGCACCACGGCAGTGGCTCTGCCCTCCTGTGCTGGGGCAGGAGGCCACGTCCTGCTGACACATCTTCCTGTCCAACCTTTTATCTGCCAGGGGGAGGACGTGGTTTCAGATGCTGCCTGTGAAAACCGTTATGAAATATCAATGATACAATTTTATCTACCTGCAGAACTGACAGGCATATTTCAGCAGTGGTATATTATCAATTATAAGCCTAACAGGGCATGCTCTCCCACTGGATTGTTGAAAAAAATCACTTGTTAAGGGCTGGTAAACCACAGCTGTCTTCTTCGTAGAGACAGCCCTGCAAGAGATGCGAAGCTCCTGTGGCACAATGCTTTTCTTTTGCTTTCTTTTTTCTCTCTTTTTTTTTAATCTCTGATAGAATAGAACTGAATAAGGGGATTTCTATGATGTCTTTACACCGACAATGTTTTACAAAGCAATGAGTTAGATCCTGCCAGAGCAGTGACAGCGTTCATCAAACGGCTCATGCAGATCCCATGGGAAGAGCTGAGCCAGCCCTGCAGAGCAGGACCCCCCTCTCCCCTTCCCCAGAAAGTGCTTCGTGCCCAAGGGAAAGGAGCCTTTTCTATTTCCATCCCAGCCAAGAAAAACCTTGTTTCCAAGAGCTACGTGAGAGGCTGTAGCCCCGTTCCCTGCACGGTGGGGCTGGGGGCTGAGATGGGGCCAGATCCCCATTTCACTGCGCCTTCACTCTCTGCAGCACCCATGGGCTCCTCTCTTGGATCTTGTTTCACTCTCTCACCACCTTCTCCAAACCCCGGGGTGATTCAAGGGTCTCTCTCAGAGATAACGGGTGATAATGCTTCTCCTAATGGGCTCGTGCTTCCCCAGTTTTCTGCTTTGGTGCGTACCCATTGGTGTGGACACGGTGCCAATTAGAACCACTTACAGACAGGATGGGGGGGATTTCTAATTGTTAAAAAGCTTTAACGCTTTCAAAAGCTACAAGAAGAGAGCAAAAAAGAAAAGACTTAATCAGTTTTGCTTTGGAGTTGCCTCAAATGTGTAATTCAATCAAACCTCCCATAGCAGTAAGGATGTCTCTGATATTCACAGGAGCTTTCCAGGGGCTATAATCTCTGAGAGATTTATTCATACTTCTGCATTAGCTTAAGACTATTTTGGAAGAAACATCTCTCCCTCCCATCAGCAGAGCTCCAGAGAAGATATTAATATTAAAACAATTCAATTACTATGACTTGGGGAGAACACAGGTTCTGGGGAAAGGGCAGTTCCTTCCGCTGTGCCCTGACAGCCCTCTCCTTCCATCCCCACATCCCCAGGTTGTTGTTCAGAAAGAGCTGACTGAAAAATTGAACAGAGCTATTGAAGACCACGAGAGGAGGGAGCCCAGCTTGCTCTCCTTACAAACATGTGCTCAGGGCATTGAGCTGCTATTTGTAGGGCCTGAGACCCCAGTGAGACCCCAGTCCTGCCCCCCAGCAGCACTGCCTTCCCAGCTCACTGTCCTGGCCCCAGCCCAAACCCTTCCCCGAACTCCCAACACTAAATCTAGGCTGCACCCCAAGATCTCAGAACTGTCTGAACAGGCACAAGGCTTTGAGGGTGCTTAGAAAAACCAGTCCCAAAATCCTGGTTCTCAGCGCCCTGTAAGGAGCTCCAGCAGCTCAGCCACGGGCAGCACTGGGCAGAGCAGAGTGAGGACTACTTGGCACTTCAAAGGACACATCATCTCCTTACTTCACAAGATCACAAGGCAGAAGGAAAAGCAAGGCTAGAGGACAGATTAACCTTCCTTCTCCCTCCTGCTTCCTTGTTCTATCCAATCTCTCCTTCCCACGCCAGCTAATTAAACATGAAACACAAAGGGGGATGCTGAGCCTCCGCAGCTCCAGCTGCACACAGAGTCATTTGGAGTCTTGCAGCAGGAAATACTTGGGGATGGATGGTGCTGCAGAGGGAACCACCACATGTTCCAGGGGCCAGCACAGACCTGCATGGATGCTGCTCTGCCCCTCCCCATGCCCAGCCCTCCCATTTACTTTGGTGCTGTTATTCTGATTGCACCAAGCACAAGAATAAAGTCACAGCAATCAAATCAAAATCCACCGCTCCTGATTTACCCCAGTGCAAGAGATGAAGGCTGAGCTGCCTTCTGGGTAAGAGGATTGCTCACAAGGTGAGCTGGACCCTGGCAGGGTCACTGCTGCATGACACAGTGCCATTCCCCAGTGTGATACATCCAGTACAGGACCCCACATCTCCAGGGTGAAAAGCCTTGGCAGTGGGAGGGCAGCTCAGACCCCACGACACACCCCATGCTGACATCTCCTTAACCAAGTGTTGATTTCGCTAACGAGTTCACTCCTGTGGGCTGAGACCTGACAAGCTCATTGGAAATGAAGCCTCAAATTCTACCCAGCTCCCAGCCCCACTGAAAAAGGAGCCAGAAGAGGCATAAAATCAAACTGGTGGCAGATAAGAGGGATCAGATTTTGAAATGGAAGCGAGTCAGACATGCAGCTGTCACACTCAGCTGCACGTCTCTATCCATCCATCCTGCTCCATGGCATCTGTAGCTCTGGCTATCAACAACCACATATGAAAGTGCAAGAGAACTTTGAAAGAAAAATAACATCGCTGTGATGAGATTGTTTTATCTTTCCCTGTGGCTCTTGGGGGCAGCAGGCTGAAGGCTGTGATATGTGCAGAGAAACTGCCAGCAGAGGGAAGGAAGGTACCAACAAGGGAGTGTGTATTTTCCCTGAGGACATTGTTCTTTTTCCAGCTTGCCAGCTCCAGTGGGCGCCTGCTGCACATGCCAGCAGGCTGCACAGGATACAACTACCTTTAGAATAATCTCCCAGCAGAGAGGCCAAACCATCTTAGCAGCACAGCCAGGCTGCCCCAACCACAGCTCAGGTGGGCACAGCCCTGCAAGAAAACAAGCAGAAAAAAAGAGCTTGCTCCAAGCTGCTGCTCTGCCCTGTGCCTGCGGCGGGAATTGGTGCCCTCCTCCCATCCTGGCACACATCACACGCTCCCAGGTGAGACATGTAATACTCCTGTGCCAGCAGAGATGCAAAAAGAAGCTATTCCTTCCAGCCTTGCAGGCAGCAGCAGAGGCTGCAAGCTCAGGGAAGGGCCAGGACCCAAGTCTACCACCAGGTAACACAGACTTTGTTACCGTGAGCAGCTATTTTTGACCTAATGATGTGTCCAGTCTCTTCACTTCGCTGATGGGACCTCATCAGTGGGTTTATTACAGCAAATCCAAACACAAATGCACACCACTGGGTTAAGCTGCCCAGGGATGCTCTCTGGATTCTCTGCAACACTAGCCCAGATGGCCTGACCTCCCCTCTCACTTTGTGACTCAGAAAAAGTAGAATAAAGAGACTTTGCAAAGTGGAACAAGATCTTCAGAAGAACAACGGTTTTCTTTTGAAGGTGTATGAAGCACAAGGTATTGTTACTTATCAGAGAGACTCAGGAAGACAACTCAGTGCTCCCTACACCAACACTTCAATGTGTTTATTGTCAGAGAGGCAGCCCTGCAGAAATGAGCCACTTCTGCCGCTCCAGATTTTCCCGGCTTGTAAGAAAAGCAGAAAGTTTTTGTCTGACTCCCATCCAGCCCACTTTCACCAATTCCAAGCCTTGCTCTCCCTCCCTTGAACGTCACTGTTTGCACTTTTATGCCACACCAGCTCCTGAGCAAGGCAGCTGTTCCTCACCTCACCCACTCTCCCCTGACCCATCTCCCTCCCTTACCTAAAAATGCAGGAGAGGCAAAAAGGGGCCAGAGCATCTTGTCCCCAGACCACAGATAATTGCATGACACAAGTGTGAAAGGACAGAGCTCCATCAGCAGGAACTTCCTGCTGGCTTTTGGAAACCAGGTTCCCCATCCGGGAAGGGACAGGGTGATGAGCGATGCCCGGGATGCAGGTCAGTGTCTGGAACGTGCACCTGAACAACAACAAAAGGACACTCACACTGGAACAACCTTCAACAGAAGGAGCGAGGTGACTTGTTTGCCTGTTTTGCTCTTTTAGCTACTGGCCCAACAGTATCTGGATTTTATTCACCCAAGAAAGCATCCCTTGTTTTTTCTTGAGTTTTGTTTGTTTGTTTTCAATATGACACACCCCTCAGCCCTGGGTTTTTATTGCAGTTCCTGCGTGCCATTCATGAAGAAATATTTCCATATCTACATCCACCAACGTGGCAGATAATTGCAGGTACAGACAGGGAGGCAGATGGACAATCTGCTCAGCTCTCCCAGGTTACAGGAAGGCTGCCACTGGGGTACCAAGGTAAGGGAAAGGTGCCAACAGGAATTCAGAGGGCAGATGCCTCCCTCTCTTGCCAGGTTTGGATGAGAGGGGCTAAAGCCCAAACTCAACACCTGAAACACGAGAGCCAAGAGGTGAACTTCTTGGCACTACCTAAGCCTTACGCTGGGCTGAGGTGAGCCCTCCAACCAGGTCACATTCCCTCAGAGTTTTGGCATGTCTGATCACTGCCTAATTAAGGTCACAACATATGATGGTTAAAAATGAAAAATCAGGAAAAATATTCCCACTTGCTATTGCTAAGAGAGTCCATCTTCTGTCTACTTCACAAAAAATTAAGTTTTTCACCTTTTGTGTGCTAAAAACTTAGTTATCTTGTTATAATCCTGAGTGAGGCTTATCTAAGGACTATCTAGATACAGAGAGTACATAGATAAAGTCAGACTACACACCTGCATGCATCTGGGGCCAAGCATGTTTGTGCTCAGAGCAGCAGGACTGGCAGCTGATCAAGGGATGGAAATGCCCCTTCAGGTCCATGCTCACCTGGCCATGGCAACCTGGCTCAGCAGCCCCATGGAGAGAGCTCACTAGTCACAAGCTCTGTGCTCTCAGAGGCAGGGGCTATCTTAAGGCAGCACAGTGACCTGGGGAAAGGCAACTGGCATGGCTGGACTGGTGTTGAGACAGGGGCCTGAGCTGCATTAACACCAGGAAATTGCAGAGAGATGGAGCTGGCAATAACAGGCAACGCTCGTGTCCCATCACACCTGGAGATTAAGGAGCATGTGGAGGGGGCACAAATATGTGGAACTCAGCTGAAAAGCAAAAATGTACCTAAGAATAGTTTTACTGTCTTCAGTCCTCCTGTGTCTGCACTGCTTCTTGTAGCCACCTTGAAGGTGTCTGCTCTTATCTGTGAGGTCCTTGCTGGTTTCCACCCAGCACGGATGAAGAATCCCTGAAGGACAAAGGGGATCCTCTGCTTCTCCAGCAGAGTTCTGTCTGTCCCAAAGGTCCAGCACATCTGGAAAGGAGCTGCCACCCCTTGGGAGCAGCTCAGACAGAGGAGAGAGCTTCCCCAGGAACCAAGCATTTTGTGTCTTAGCTGCAGGTGAGATCCCTCTCCCTGATCATCTCTAACACAGAAACCAAGCAGTGAGGCATTTCCACAGAATACTCCAAACCATCAGAAAATGGACTCCACTGGTTGCATTCAATCTTCCCCTGGAGAACAGAAGCACTCGATGAAGCACAGGCCCAGCTGTATCCCTGAAAGAAAGATTCCTGTATTCCAAGTATTCCAAGAGATGAAAGTGAATCCCCTACACTGAGCAGACCTTTCTGTTCTGCAGAAAAACCTATTGTCAGCCTTGAATATCCACCAGGCTGATGTCTTCAGTTCACAAGCCCTCTCAGTGTTTACTGTTACAACTTTGAAACTTGCAGAGAAAAGTCTGATATTGTTCTGAGGTTGGTTTGATCTTGTCCTTCATGGGCCTTGAAGGTAAATTCACCCTGCTTGCTTCTGTCTTTACAATGCAATTATCAGCCCATTCTAATGGCACTCACCCCAAGCAGAGAGCCAGCATGAAGCTTCTCATCCACAGCCAGGTTGCTCAGTTTTGTGCAGAGCATGTGAATGAAATTCAGCCTTTTCTTCACCTCCCGGGTCAGCTCAAGCTCTTGCAGATCTGGATGTGAAATCCTTTTGCAAACATCAGTTAACATTTCCCTACTCAATTAGACAACTCTCCAGTCATCCCCGTGCTCAGACCAGGGCAAAGTTTCCTGCAGACCAACAAACAGCTCACCTTGTCTCCTCCATGCCTCCCGGCTGTTCATGGACCAAAGCTTCCCCAGCCAAGCAACAACCCCCAGTTATGGGGAGAGGGCTGTTTTTTTCTGGCAGTCCTGGCTCTTGCCAACTGTCCATTTCCTACCACGAGCAGTTGCTTTAGTCTCTGGTGGGGTTTCCACTCCCTTTCAGAGGTACCAAGAAAACAAAGCTGTGAACAACAGTTTGAAAACATATGCCCTGAATCTTTAACTTGTCTTGAGATGGAGATTTTTAAAAACTGGCTCTGGTTTGTGTTTGGAGATGTATGTGAACTTGCCCCTTCCTGGCCTGTGATGCCTTGAAAATGCCAAGTGTTGGTTCTGAGCTGGAAGGAAATTAATTACCAACTAATTTACACTACGTGGCCTGCCCACCACAGCACTGGCTCCCTGGGAGCTGCTCGCACGGGCAGACAGGGTGTGCCTGCAGTGGCCCCCCCTTCCCTGCCCTGCACCCTGGCTGAGCCCAGCCTGGGGCCTCATGGAAGCAGCAAGGCTGGAAGAGATCAACAGCAGTGAAACAAAGCCAGCACAGCTGAGAAACAGCAGCTCAACCCACCCCTGCAGCTCATCCCAGCCCTGCAGCCCGTGTGCTGAGGCACAGGGTGTGTGTTTCACCCACGTGTCTCCATCCACCCCATCTCCCTTGGACAGCGTGGACAGATAAGCAATTAGACCCTAATCAATAACATTCACAGCCCTCCCTGCTTCAAGCTACTTAATTGGCATCCCAGAGTCAGGGGGAAGGCGAAACTAGGTCTTTGAAAGCAAACAGAGGAAGAATCCCCTGCTGCTGGGTTTAGCAAACAAATCCCAGAGCAGGATGTTCTGCTTCCAGCCTCTGGTTCAATACCAGCAGATGGGAGCACTGGGATGGGGATCCGGGCACTGTGCTCCTGCTGGGGATGAACACTCCCCACCCAAGTGTGCTACAGCTAGAGTACCCTCCCCAGCATGGATCTCCACAAGCGTTTGTCTTCTTGTCTGGGGATGCTTCCAGGCTCTATGACCTGAACAGCATCTCCTGTCAGGGAGCTGCAGCCTTGGCCCCAGGAGAAGCACCGAGCATGACTGTCTGCAAGGATGCAGCTGGCTGCTGCAGCAGGACACATCTGCCTGGCTCGTCTGAGCTCTGTCACCAGCCTCCCCCAGGTGCTACACATCCTCTGACATCTGGGCACCTACATATTCTCCTGCCATCATTACAGAAGGATTGTGTCATATCCATTTGGATGTCAGCCTGGACAAGCAGCTCACAGGCTCCTCTCCTCACCTACCAGTAGCAGCGGCTGAAAGTGGGGAAGAGTCTGGGCAGGACTGCATCCACACCCTCTGACTCACCATTCCCAGAGGTTCCTTCCGTTCCCCAGTCACTCACCAGAGAAGACAACCAGGGGGTTTCCATGCCAAGCCACCTTTCTTCCATCCAAATGCTCCTCAGGTCCTCCCAGCTCCATAGTCATGCTGACTCTTGACCTATTTTTAACAAATCAGTAATACAGTATTAGTAAAACATTGTGAACATCCAAATTTACTAAAATAATCTGCATATGAAACAGGAAAGAAATGTGGAATGTTTTGTCTGTGAGATCATTGACTAAATCTTCATAGCTCATGAATGACTAAGTTAACAGGATCTATCCTGCCTTGAAACCACTACCTGGAGCCTTCATGAGCGTATTTTTCTTCTCTCAATGGAAGATATAGAAGAGATTCAGCAGCTCCAACTACAAACTACACTTTTGTTTAAATTGGTCATTTCCCTCAACTTTCACTGCCCCATCGTGGAGGGCTGATGTTAAGCAGGACTCTGAGATCCTCCCCTTCTCCCTGGCTGCGCTGGAGCCTCAGCTGGAGGCAGCTGGCAGTGGGAAGGTGGCAGAGCTGTTAGTGTTGACACTGCTCCGCTTTGCCCGTCACTGTAGACTCCACCTGGGAGACAAAGAGGCAGAAAGTAGAGGCAGATTAAAAAAATATATATATCTTAATATGACAGTTGCTGGAGAAAGGCAGCTTCAGAGCCTGGGAGACAGAAGGTCAGCAGCTGCCCCTGCTGGGCTGAGCTGGGCTGGAGGAGATGTGATGGTTGGGATGGTGCAGGGACACCAACTCCTCCAGGACAAGGATGACCAAAGGCCACTAAGGTGACCAAGGGTAAGGGGAGTCACTCGCACTAGTGCTTTTGGAGCATGAGGTTTGCTGCTACTGAAGACAGAAGGTGAGAAACCCCCGCGGTGCAGCGTGGGAAGTGGGAGCCACACCAAGGGGTGAGGAGGAGCTTCCTCCATCGAGGCTGCCACCAGCGTCTGAAGCAATTAATGGGTTATTTTAACAGAATAAGGGAGGCAAGACAATGCCTGTTCCAGTCACGCAGCAAGGTATTGGCAGACTGGGAAGAGGATAAACATTTCCAAATCCTTCCATCTCTCCTGGGCCATAAACCATAACCCCAGCTCGCCGGTACCACAGAACCCGCCCGTCTCCACCCTGCTCCCTCCTGCACCACTTAACATTTCAAGAGAAGAAATTATTTATCATTGCACTTACTGTACAAGCTGGCATGATTTATTTAAGCATTTGCCAATAAACACCAGAATGGGAGCCTGTTTTTCCAGCATCCCCACAGTGGAGCACTAGAGGAAACAATAACAGGCCCTGTGATCGCTACTGCGGGACTTCTCCTGCCAATTACACTGAGTTACAACTTTCAGTGATGGGATAGAAAGTAATTAATTTCACGAGGTCCAAGAAAAATTGCTTGCTCTGTACGAAGAATCTTCTTCCTCTGACTTTTTATGCCGACATGGTGTATAATGCCTAGAGTTTAAAAAAACCCACCAACCTGCTATGCAGACCCCACCCACCAGAGCATTTCATGGCTTTCCCTGCTCACCATGAGCTGAATAACACAGACAGGTCAGCAGGGGCATAAAAACCAGGTGGATGTTCCCAACCTGCCCAGACCCCCGAGGCAGGAATAGGACTTGTTCAGAAGAGCACTGCATGGAAACATGGTGCACTTAGCAAAAGCCTTTGGAAACTTGTCATATAATCTTTCGCTTAATGAAAATAAAAATCAAATTAAAGAGCTGTGAGTTCTTCCTTGGGATTTTTTGAGTGATGAGATTTAATTAAAAGGAAGCAAGCAAAGAAAAATAAAAAAGCACCTAGCATTGTACAGACTAGAAGAATAACCCAGAAACTGAACTACAGTCGGGTCAGTGTGCAGTGACTGGAAGGAAAGATAGAAGCAGGGAGAGCAGAGTGTCCTGGTGAGGTTTCCACCAGTGTTTCCACCCAGAAGTGAGGAGTTTCAACCCCAGCTCATGCCCCTGCAAGTTAAAAGGCTGTAGCACAAATGAAGTTGCCTGTTTCTTGAATGATTGTCCCCCACCACTGGAAGCACATTCTCTGTATATATAGATTTATACTGTACAAGCAACTCTTACAAAACCAAATCAAGTAACCCCCAGAACCCCAATTGAGTATTTTCAGCTCTCAGGAAAGACCCAAAATGTGTGGATGAAGGCTCAGATTATATTTTGGATGCAAACTAGGTCATTTTGGCTTCTAAGGCCAAAAATAAGCTGTTCTTCCAAACCCACAGGATAAACAGAAGCCTCTCCATCATTGTGGAGGATTCTTCAGTTTGATGCTCCTTTCAGAGCACAGTCCCTGTCAACATAAATACCATGGTAGGATAAGGATTCAGGAGTGGTGGGTTAATGCAATAATGTTTTGCAAAATGAGAAGAATCATCAAATAAACTCTCAAATGGAAATGCTGGCATTCATTCCCAACAGTGCAGTGTCAAAAGAAGGAGCTTATAATTACCTCTACGCCTCACAACAGCAAATACACTTTCCCAGGGGAGTCTTACCTCCATAAGTTAAAAACATCCTGATTTACAAGTATTGGCTCCATGAAGCCCTGCCATGATCCTGTGCATTGTAAAGCCCTATCATCCCACACCCAGACCTCACAGCTCTTGCCCATGGTCCTTCCAGCTGATTAGAAGGAAGAGCAGCAGTTTTGGAGCTAAAAATCACTCAGAGGTGGCTACAGGAAGATCCTGCAGGTGGAAGGAGCAGCAGAGCAGAAGGGTCTCTCTCAACTGGGAACACAGGGAAACCAGTGTGAGGGAGACAGTGTGGAGACAAGAGCCCAGCACAGGCTTCATTACTGGCATTGATTTCACACGGCAAGTATTTAGCTGTGATTGCAGCAGGTGTCAGAACAAACCCCTTCAATTAGATCAGGGCCTTGAGAGACTCTGCAGAGGGATGATGAAATCAAGGGAGCCATTTCATGCCAGACCCCTTTGAATCTGGCTCTGCTGGGCCTCAAGCTCTGACACAGTTCAGCTCACCCAACTCCTGTTTTATTCAAGGACACTGTACTTGTTCCTGTTGCTTTTCTCCTTCACTGTGGAATTTCTAACCTTTAGAAAATAACCAGCCGTAGAAAAACTTCTATTTCCTCAGCTTTCCTCCTTATTGCTGCTTCTTTGGTTTTTAAGTCTTCAGGCACTTGACAAATAAAAATACTGCCTTTCCTGCACAGCTCTGTGTCCTACACCAGCCAACAAGCTAAAATAGCCTTATATTAAAACAAAAGTTTAATCAAATAGCAGTTTTCTAGATGCCTGCTCGCACTCCACAGTATGAAATTAATTCCAGAGAGAGTCTTGCTGAACTCCAAGGCCTGACAAACTTTTCATTCTGTAATCATTTTTCAGAGGAAGGGAAAACAAAATACATAAAATAGACAAATGGAAATATCACTAATCCCATCATGGCCGCAGAGGAAAGGGTAATAAAGAGAAATATGACAGAGTGGAATTTTTCTGCAATGACTCTGCTCAAGTTCTTTATCTCCTGAGCTTTCCAGACCACTGCCTCACCTGGGGGAAGGGAAGGCAGCTCTGGCAGGTCTGCTCTGCCTGTCAGGAGCTTTTACCGCCCATTACATTTTGCACTTAAAGAAGAACACCGCAAAGTGGGGAGAAGCAGTAGGAGCTGTCAGCACCATTCTGAACACATGAAGATCTGTGGCTTGCTTTAATTATAGGGAAGTTCTTGTTAATATAGAACGACAATTGTCAACTTTGATGGCAATGAGAAAACTTTACTAGCAGTAAAAGCCACCAGATTGAATATTAGCGTTTGCTTGGCAGCACAGCTCTGGTGTTAGACACTTACATGTCATTTAACAGTGCGTAGTAATACTGGGCTTAAACATATGCTTAACTGTAAGCAAAATGCTGAAATGCTTTGATGAATTGAGGCTCTGCAGAGAGAATATAATCTATCCCTTCCTAACACCAACTCATTAAACCATTATCGATTCAGCTACAACCATGAAGCACCGATAAATCAGCCCTGCAATTACGCCTTGTCCATCTCGACAGGGAGGAGACCAGATTTCCTCACTGATGGCTGCAACTGATGAACTAACCTGCAAAGAAATCACATCTCCTTTGCTCCCCATCTCCAAAAAATCCCCCAACCCACCCACAAGCTGGCTTTATAAGAGTCCCAACTCTGTCAGCAAACTTCCAATATCTACCAGCTACAGGTTAGGAAAAAGAAAGAAGAGTTCTCCATGCAACCCCTCACTGTCAGCCAAGCACTGCCTGTGAGATTAACCAGGCCATTATCTAAGTGTTTGGTGTCTTGCTTTGGGGAAGGATTCAAGGCATCTCACAAAGAAAAGCCATTTTAAACTTTGTTTGTTTGAAGTCTGTCTTACTTAAGAATGTTTGTCTCAGTGGTTAAAAAATAAATGTTTCACCTGTTGCAAAGGAGAAAAAGCAGTAACACTTGCTCTGGAAAGTAGCTGAAAAAACTCCCATGAGTCCAAATGATTTATTCCCTCTGTGGTCCCTCAGACTCCTCTTCTATTAAAAAATGGGTGAAGTTTAGCCCTCTGAAAATTAATTGCTGACAACTTTCTCCTATGATGTATCTCTCCAGAGGTTTTGTTGGCAAGTGATAGTTGCTGCTCTGCACATCTGTACTAAACACTGTCTGCTGGCCATAAATCCTCCCTGCTCCCCTGAGTCACGGATGCCTCTTGTCCCATATATATTCCAAATGGCAACAAAAGCCAGCTGGAGAGGCAGGGAGAGGGGAATGAACCAGGCAGGCAGCCATTCCCAGCCAGCCACAGAAACCCAGCACTCCACTGTGCCTGCAGCTAACGAGGAAGGCTGAGCAGAGACAGCAAGAGCTTATTGATGATTTGGGATGACCCTCAGACAGCCCAAACAATAAAATCACTTCAATTAGTGCTTCATGCATACAGGACAAACCTCCTCCAGTTTCCACCATCATTTCAGCTCTTCCCCTCTTTCCCCATCCCCTTCATGTCTGCAGGCAAAAGGAAAAGCTTTTTTTGATGCAAAGGGAGGGGAAGGAAAAAAATCAGCAACACCACCAGCAAGCAAAACCTCTTAAATTTCAGGCTCAGAAAGCTCAAATTCTTTTTGTTCTTTTGAATGGGACAGGAGAAGAAGTAATGGATGAAAAATGGAACAAGGAATGAGTATTAATAGCCACAAAGCCAAGGCAAAGGAATAGCTACTTGATAATGGCTTTCCTGCCAGCAGCACAGGAGATCTCAAAGGGAAGGATAAAAGCAGGGCAGGATCTAACCAGCTCGGCTCATATGGAGTAAGAATCTTGCTCCTCTCATCTGAGACATGTTTTTGGCAAGTATAATCCTTGTTGGCTTGATGGGAGTCTCACGAGCTTGAAGGAAACCTGGGGTCTGAAGATCTCTGGCATCTGGGAGCAGCATCCACACGTGTACATCTTCAGCTACTTCACAACCATCGTTTCAGTTTTCTTGGTGACAGTCCAGACTTCTGCAAGCGAGGAGAAACCAGCAAGGTGCACATCAGGATGCCTGGCTATGCTTCAGATTGTCCTTTCTGACATGGCTAGTCTGAGGTACCAGTTTGGAGCTTCTCCTCCCAGCTCTGGGAGAGCTGGCAGATTCACTGGGGAAGGGAAGCTCTGCTCTCGCTTCACTGCTGAAAAGGCAGCACTAGGTTGCTCACCCACTGTGTCATAATTCTTTCTCAATGGCTTGGAAACCAAAACTAGATGCAGTTGGGAATTATGGCTCAGGGAAGCATCACCCATCCTGCAGATGCAAACCAGGACAAAAAAGTTTTCATCACCTAGTTTATTTTAGGGATAGCATTTTGCTCTCAAATAGAGTCTTTATTCCAGAAAGCAGACGCAATGAGGACATGAAACAGCAGGGAAGAAGAGTTGTTTAGTGTATAAACAGGAATAATAATATTAAAATGAGTATTGGAAAAATTAAACAGAATATTAGGGCAAATATCTACCATGGAGCATCACTGAGCTCTGCCAGTCCCTGATCTGGAAAATACTCCTTGACACAGCAAAAGCATCAGTCCTGTCCTGCTCTGAAGAGTCTCAATGCTGATCAAAAGTGCTTCTGAGTCTCCTTCTCCTGTTCTCCATAGAGAAAGGGTGTCCCTGTTTTGTAAGGTGAACAGCTCCTTGCTTTCTTGCCTGCAAACTCTGCAAGGTTTTCCAATAATAGTTGCCCCAAGAATATAAACTGGACACATTTGTGCAGAAAGAATGACAAGGATTAAGTTTTGGTTTATGTTTCCTTCCTCTCAGGTAATCTTTATGCCAAAAAGAGATGCAGATACAAAAGGAGCAGAATACAACCACACAATAAACCAACAACAGGTAGAATTGAGCCATTTTAGAAGCAATAGCAATTTTACAAAAGAAAAAAACAACTTAAAATATAAATAGTTATAGCAGGAGCACATATGAAGGAAGCATATGGTACAGTCTATTTTACTAATTAGTTTTCAGACCCAGTTGTGGAAATTAGAGGTGATACACAGCATTCCTCTTTTAGAATCTAAGAATGCTTGAAAACCTATAACACAGTTGAGTAATTGCAGGAGAATATTCACAAAGAGACCTAAAGTCACTGACTCCTTCAGTACAGGACACTTTTTATGTCTTTAAGAAGTCAGTAGTAATAGCTACATTCCTTCACGTATAAGGGATTATAATTTGTCTCATCCTGATTTAAAAGTAGCAGTTTTGTTGTTTTGGTTGGTGTTTTTAAAATATTGTCTTGCTGTGTCCCCACACGTTGCCCAGTGAGGTTCTCTGGTGCTCTCACACTGGCCAGAAGCCTGGGAGATCCACAGACACCCTGTCACCCCCAGACAGACACCCAAGTTCTGAGTGCCTGTCCCTGGCCCACACAGCACGTTTCCTCAGCTCCTCTGAGCAGCTCCCAGGTGTGCATCAATCCCCAGCTCCTGTTTTGCAGAGCAGATAAAACAAAATGCTGCTATTCCCATTTCTGCCTCCAACCACAGATGGTCTCTGGCTTTGCAGCAGAGCTAACAACTGCACCAGGTCTGCCAACCCTCCGTTATGCAGCCAGGGAAGGTGACACAGGGTGTCAAAGCTCCCTCCCCAGACCCATGGCTGTGCCTGCCATTTTAACTCTGCCAAGGCAGCAGGAAGCAGGATGGTCTAGATCTGTTCTTTTCCAGCCCAAATGCACAGAGGTGCATCACATCTTTAGCACCTACCAACAGAACTTTCTGCAGCCTTTCAAAAATGATCACAGCAGCACTTCCAGGGCACAAATCTGCAGTTTCATATAGGAAGAATGTATTTCCTTTTGTATTGGATTAGGCAGCTTAAAAAGAACTATTTGAGCATCAACAAAGGAAGGCATTTAGAGTCACTCAGAAACAAAAGAACAGGTGTCCTTCCTGGTGGATCGTGAAACACTGCAGGGAAAACAGGACTGCCATGAGGAGAAAAGCTGAATCTAAAGGCTCTTTGTAAAACCAGCCCCTCTGTCCTCCCTGCAGCTCCAGCATTAAAGCCATCTCCAGCCTCTCCTGGCTGCAAAGCCTCCAGCACAGCTCCCAGCACCTGCCGCAGCAGCCCAGGGCATAAGGGGGGAACAGCCTTGGAACCCTGGGAAACCAGGTGCTGCAGGCAATTTATTGCATTTCAAAGAGAAGAAACTGTACAAAACCACAAAAATCAATTATTCTAACTTGAGAAATGGTCACAAGTCACCAATCCCACCTGGCAGCACAGCAGCTGGGCTCAGCCTCCTCCATCCCCTCTCCCTCTCTCCAGTTCCAGGGGTGCTGAGCCCCTTCAAATACATTTTAAGGAAACCCAGAGGAAGGCAGGGTGGGTCAGCAGGCAGCAGCACCCTGTGTTTGCTGAGCTTGAGGCTGGGAAAAGCAGCTGGGCCAGGTCAGCCACCCCCTCTCTTGAAGCCTGGGGCTGCTCTGCCCAGCTCAGTCACAGCCAGAACAGTCTTCCCCTTGCTCCCCAAAGCTGCTGCAGCTCAGCCCGTGTTATTCTGCATTACTTTATTCAGAGACACTCCTCCCCTGCAGCAATATCCCCTAGACCAAGAGGAACATCTGCCAAAACACTTCAACAACCTTTCCAGCAATCACTCCTGAGCCATTCTGGCACAGACACACACCTGGCCCCATTTCTCTGAAACCATTTCTTTTTAAACCCAGCAGGACAGAGCAGCTGTATTTTATAGAGCTTAAACTTTATTGGTAGCAGTGGATTTATTTAATTGCACTGTGGCAAAAGCATGATTATGTTCCTCAACCCACCCTAACAAAAGGCCAGAAAACTGCCCCAACGTCACTGGGCACGTTCCTCAGTCCATGGGCAGAGCTGGTGTCTTTAGATGTGTCCTCCTTTATGAAGTACCTACAGCAAGAAGGAGTTTGAGCCCAGCTGCTCCTCTCCCTGCATCTCCCCAAGTGCTCCTGCTGGGCAGATTAAGGAGAAAGTTTGTTTATGGCCACCCAGCCCTGGGCTGTGTTTGCACCAAAGTGAGGGGCCCAGAGGAACACAGCAGGTGTTCACACCAGGGGCACTGCATGGGGAGAGGGGCAGCTGGGGAGTCCAAAAGAAAAAATAAAATATGGAACAAAAGTAATAAAATACCAGATGGAAGCAAGGGAGCAGGGGGGCTGTACTGCAGTCAGCTGCTTCCAGCAACCACAGAAGTTGATACTCAGCACCTTTCATCTGGGTAAGGAGGGACCTGTAACTTCACTGAAAGCCCATTGAGGCCCTTCTAATCCAGTCCTGCTGTGGAGAGATCCAGGAAACCCCCACGTGCTGCCTGAGCAGCTCTTCCAGCCTCACTCACCCTTCCAGCCCCAAGAACCCAAACCAGCCCCATCCATGGGGTCAGCAGGTCCATTTATAGAATAACTGATTGCATCTCTCTTTGCAGCCCCCTCTCCCATTACATCATGTCTAGGGCTTGATTTCAATCACAGACCTATTTTCACATACAGCACCAGCTATTTTTAGGGCTAAGTAAGTAAATGGCTCATAAATAGCTTCTTGATTCCCAACAGTTTCTATTGCTGTTACGTGTCCTATTTCTCTCCCCTGAAACTTCTGTCCCTCCCTGGAGTCAACCCCTCCCACTGCAGTTTGCCCTGCAGTGTTTTATAGCAAGGGAAGTCTGGTTCAAGTGAAAGGGATAGAGGAGACCCAGGTTTCTGCAAATGGCCTCAGCAAACAACCTAACATGCACTTAGACATGCATATTAGGGGTACTGTGGGACAACTTAATTTCACACTGGTCACGCTTAGACCTGGTAGGAAAATTGATTTATCTCACTCCATTGCCCATATTCCAGTTCAGAATGAACCATCAAAACTTTTCACAAGAGTACATTTTTAGAGAGATAATAGTTTCAATCAAAACAGGCTTGTTGGTTGGTTTGTTTGTTGGTGGTGTGTTTTTTTCCAATTATTATTATAATTATTTTTCCTCTTTAGCTAATCAAAAGCACCTTCCTAATTAACACAGTATGTAAACAGAAGAGTGAAAACACAACTGCTGCCCTCTCTTTATGCTCTCCACTGGATAGATTTACACCACCACTCAGCCCAGGAGAGGATGGATGTTCTGCTCAATAAAGGGGTGTGGAATAACCTCTTGCAGGGTTATGAACTGAGAACAGCATGAAATGGGTGAGGGAAGGAAGGAGCTGTGTAATTACTGCTGGGCAGCCCTCACAAATATTAATCAAAATCACAAACAAAAGCTTTGTGCAAGAAGATGGGAAGAGGACTGGCTGGGGCCTCGACACAGGCTCACACTGCACAGGCTCCATTTGTAGCTACCCTGAATTTCAGAGACTTCATTTCACCTTTTGGGCTCCAGTTTCCCATCTGGGAAACAGGGACAACCACCATTCCCTACCAAAGTTGTAGGGAAACCTGTCCTGGCAGACACAGGCACTGGGGGGAGGTCTCTGCCCCTCCAGGGTAGGACATACTTAACCAGCAGCCCCCTGGAAACAAGCCCCAGAGCTGACCCCCAAAACAGGATGCTGAGATCTGCCTCCCTGACCCCGAGGCCTTCAAGGCACTTGAAAAGCTTGAAGCACTGCAGAACACAACAAGAAGCAGTCAGGCCAGAAGAAACTTATTAATAATGATGACAGTAACACACCTGCAGCAAGATTGTGCTGCTCTGCACCACACGTCTGTTTTCAGTGAATCTTATTTGCTTTCGGAGGGTTTTTCAGGTGTTTAACAAACAGAACCTGGAAGCAGTGACAGGTTCAGGAGGTGCCTCGTGCCAGCAAGGAAATCCTGGTCTGTCGATGAAATGCTCAAGACTATTCTGTGCAAACCTGCAGTAGGGGCTGTTTCCAGTCTTTGGTGTGTGCTCCTCATCCCCTCTCTAGCACAGGGGTCCCCAGGGTCCCCCCTGCAGCAGAGCCAAGGGCAGTGCTGGGACCCCCTGGGCTGCCCCAGGGCTTCACCAAACCAGAGTGACACCGTTTCCCTGTGTGACAGTGCACAAGGGAGGAAAAAAAGTCAAGGCCATGAAATGTCTAGGAACATTTTTGGGACTGCATAAAGTGCACAGACAACTGCTATTATGTCTAATCTGAGCTCCCTGTCCTGGAAAAAAGTTATCAACAACTTCCAAAGTGACAACTTTATTTGTGCCTTTATTCTTAAATACAGAGAGCTCTCCTACAGAGGTGGCAAGTGACATTTTATTTGGCATCCTTCTTAAGCTGAGAAGGATTGCTCTATAGTCTGCAACTTCCTGTAGATATTTGCTTGTCAGTGAAGGCTACAAACCTATTTTAATTAAAAGCAGAGCTAAGGACTGACAGCTGAACTGAGCTGCTTTAAAAAGAAGTGCTGAGAAGAGCCTGGGATGGGTTTTAAATTTCTATAATAGCCCCATGTTTTATATCAAAGGGAAATAGGAACATCCTTCAGTTGCATTTTACACAGGCACCAAAGGACAATGGACTAAATACAGAGGTTTGGAATAACTCCACTTTGTGTTAACTCTCCTTCAGGATGGTTGGTTTCTCAGTGAGACACCTCAGGCTCCTTACACCCATGTCATGTCTTCAAGAAGCACAAATCCCCTTTCTCCCCCCAGCTTTCAGAACCACAGTGCAGGGAACAGAACAACAACACTGCTTTAATATACTTAAACTAAATTTGGCATTTTGAGTAGCAGCTGCTCTTTCCAGTGGACAGCAAGTTAAAAATAAAGCCCTGGGCTTCCCAGCACAGCATCCTAAGAGGAAAGGGAAGAATCATGTCTAGTGCCTCTTTGCTCCAAGATCCAGTGGCCACAAGCAGAGCCAGCATCCTAGGCTGTGGACCACAGCTGGCTCTGTGTGTGTCACCGTTTGGTCACTGCTGCTTCTACAAGAGCATCTTGCAACAGCCTCCAAGTACAGTCTAATTGAAACATAAAAACACACTTCAGATTTTTTTAATTATTTTTTTTAATAGCATATACAAATATTGTTTCTCCTCCTGGAACATTGGAACATTCAGAATGAGAGCCTGGATCAATAATTCTTCTATTAGATAATTGAAATGTGCCTCTTGATTTACACTGAAGCCCTTGTGCAGCAGCCAGTAACTGGGCTGTGGGCAGGTCTGTGCTGCTGAGAGGTGGGACTGACTTGCAAGAAGGTGAGGGGCAGGGTGACCCAGCTCAGCTCCTGCCACGGCTCTGGGTGTTAAAGGGTCACTCCTGAAATAAAGCTGATCTCCTGAGATGCCTGCCAGTGGCAAAGCCACCCGCTGCTGTGCTGGTTCCCTTCCCCAGCCCTGGGGACACAGCTCTGCCTGCAGAGGAGGGGCAGGTCGGTGTCCAGCAGGGACCCCCGGGCTGGCAGCCCTGTCTGACAGCTCCAGGTCCTGGCCCACCACCCCCAGCAGAAAGGCAGGGAGGGACAGCCCGGGGAGGACATTTCAGTGACACAAACTGCATGTGCTGCCAAGTGCCAGCACCGAGCCAGGCAATTTGCTTCATCACAGATAAATACACTGATCTGAGGGAAATGAGGCTGTGTGTGTCTCCAGCTGTGCATGGAAGGGCCCTGCAGCACCCAGGCTCTTCAGGGGCAGCAGCTGAGTCCCAGCTGAGCTCTTCTTCAAGGGAGAGATCTTGGTGCAGTTCCCACTGACCAACACATCATTCCTGGCTCCAACTGTATTGAAAGCTCCGGTCAATTGTACTTTCTTCAAACTTAAGCTCGAATCGATGCACGAGAAGCCAGCCAGCCTCCAGCCCAGTCTGTTCCAGCACAAACACCACTAATTCCCATCGGATGGGGAGCAGCAGGATCTGTCTCACACTCATTAGTGCATTACTCAGCTCCTCAAGGAGCAAACACCTCCCGTGCCACTTTGGCTGGAATTGCCTGGTAAGTCAGACCGAGTTCCTCAGGGGGAGTCACAAACGTAAGACTTTTGCTCACTAGAAGAGGTGCTTAGAAACCTGATGCCCTGAGAACTGCCCGATTTGTCCATACCAGAAAGCAAAACCTTCCAGATAGGTTCACTGCAGCAGAGCTGGCTGGCTGAATCATGTGCAGTGAGCAAGAGACCTTCAGAGGCTGTGCCCAAGAGGCTCTGCCAAGTGCCTCTACATAAACAGGGTTGCTAAGATCAGCTCCAAAGAGCTGCTTGAGCTGTGTGGTTTCACCCAGGCCTTCCCTTTTCCTTGTTTACCCAGCAGCTCGCCTGTAATCAAATTGGATAATGGAGTAAATCCCTCCAATTACACTTGTTAGAGCAGAGGACTGGTGACCTGCAGAGCACAGCTCACCCCTCTGCCCCAGAGCACAGCCTCCATCTCCTCGGGAGGACCACACACCAATCACACCTCCTGCCACCACACACAACGATATAATGAGCACAGGGCAGCAGCTGGGGGGAAAGGGAGGACAAGGACATTATTTTACTGCCCTCTGACTAATGATGTGCTAACCTGCTCAAGCATTAGGGGGAAGCTGCCAAGCAGTCATGGGAAGCGTAATTAAACCCTTGCTTATTAAAGCCTGTGGCATCTTAAAGCAAAGCTGCCAGCACTCCCTGAGCAGCACCGTGGCCCAGCCCCTCATGGCAGCTCACCCCAGGACAAGGCACCCAAGACACTGACTGGTGAGATGTGGGCTTTTTGTTTTGTTTTGTTTTTTAAATAAAAAGCTACATGGGCTTGAGAAACATGGTGGAGATGTCAACAGCACCAGCTGGGGGCCCATCCATCCTGAGAAAAAGAGTCACAACACACACCCCTCAGATGTTTTGGCCCAAGTTGGTTCAAAGGCTTTTCAGTACTTCATATTCTCCTCTACCTTCTAATAGATGAAAGGAAGGAGATTCATCTTTCTGCTTAGCTTTGCCACAACCCCACAGCTCCCTTTATGCTCCCACCCTCCCAAAAGCCCAGCAGGGACCTCACTCAGCCCTGCAAGAGCACTGGGAGGTCCTTTCTCTTCAAGAAACTTTAAGTGCCTTTTTTTGTTGTTGTTGTTAACCCTGTCCAAGCAACGTGAAGTGTTTCATGCAACACACAGAGCACTAGGAACAGGAACCTCAGCTCCAGCCTGCCCTGCTCCACAGCCCTTCCCCAAGGTCCCACAGCATCAGCCCCTCTGGGTGCAGAGACCCCAGACCTGCCCCGCACAGGAGGAGCTGAACCACTGCTCATACAGCTTTCAGCTGATGCCAAAGCCCAGCTGGGCACATTTATTTCAGTCTAATTCAACTGCTTTAGGATATTCTTAAGCCTAATTGTGCAAAGTAAAAAAATAAAAAAATCTAAAAAGAGGAAATGTGCTGGTGCTCCAGTGACCAACCCCTGGGAGCAGCCGGGGCCAGGGGATCGCTTCACATTATTTGCTTCACAGCAGCTGCAAGGAAATGCATCAACATTTTCTCAAGAGTAGATCAGAAGTCAGGACAAGTTCCCGCAGCCACAGAAATAGGTGGGAAGATCCCAGCTGACTGGGCAGGTTTTGTGGCTCAGCAAGGAGCGAGGGAGGTTATCATGACAATTAAAAATGGAGAGAGGAGCTACTGTTTGCTTCACTGGGGCACAGATCCCTGAGCTAAACACACTGATTTTAATGAAGAAATTTGCATGCACAAGTAAGCTGCTCCGGGCAGTCGCCAAGCAACTGGTGACAGGAATTGTTCCAGCAGGAATCACTGGGAATGTCGCATGGTCAGCACAGCCTTCCCAGGAGCATCCCTCTGGCAAGGGGGTGCTCTGCCAGGGGGAGAGGTGGCTGCAGGAGAGGGCAGAATAGAGCAGAGTCCTTCCCCCTAATGAAGATGCATCAATATTAACTGTTGCTAAGCTCAGCCTGAACCTGCAGGAACACGTTGACATGTTGCTTTGAAATGACCCAGCACTGAAGCACCCTCTGCAGGGTGGCAGCAAACCAACAGTGACAGCAGGGTGGCAGATGCACCCTCTGCACAGGCCAGCTGGGACAGCAGCCACCTGCAGCAGGACTGACCCTGCAGCCCAGGGGATCTCATGAAGCCAGTGGGCTGGGCTGTACTGGGTTTGGGAGCATCCCTTGTGCCTCAGGTTCCTCCCATTACCTTTTTTTTTTTAACCCTTGGCTCATGAGCGTGCCTCTGCAGTGCTGCAAGCCACACAGTAACACCTCCCTGGGCACGGGGACCCACCTTCCCCTCTGGGACGGGCAGGGGTTTTCCTCTAGGGTCTTTAATCACAGCCAGTTCTCCAAGTGTTGAGCCCTGCTGATGGCTTGGGTGGCTTGTCTATCTTCCAGAAGCTCTGGGTGGACCCAAGGCCAATGTAGCTCAGAGCAGAGCTTGAAAGGAGGCAGAATGTGTTCCAGCTGCTCAAAGCTTGCAGAAGGCTAAATTAACTCCAGTTACATCTCACCTTAATGGCTCCTGCAGAGCTTTGCAAGGATGCAGAAGAGCTGGAGATGGAGAACATGCTGCTGCTGCCTTGATTCCACATCTCTGTGCTTTAGAGTCAGAGAGAACAAGGGAAGCTGCAGGAGTGGCTTTGTGCCAGAGCACAGAGCTCCAGTGCCTGCTCTATCCTCCCTCAGGACCAGCCCACCTGGTGTGCACCCATCAGGGTGCTGAGCCATCTCATATAAACTGTAGAAGTACCTAAGAAGGTTGGACCAGATGATCCTTGAGGTCCCTTCCAACTTGGCATTCTATGATTCACCTGGAGGAGTTTACAAAAACACCCTCAGGCATCCAACTTAGAGACAGGATTTGGTCTCCCTTTTCCCTGGACATCCCACGTGTGTCCTTCCCCTTCACTTTGCTTGATAATCTTCTGAAGTGACTCTTACAGGAGTTATTCATAACATGAACAAGGGGTTTCAGAGTATAACATGAAATTGCTTTTATCTACTGCATACAGTGATAAATCAGGCAGCCAGGCTGCTGACTCTCTGGGAGCATCTACCTCCAGAAAACCTCCATGAAGCTCCCTAATGCATTCAGGGAAAGCTGCTGGGAGGGAGGGAGAGAAAATGGGGGCCAGGAAGAGCTGTCTGATTTCCAACATGTTCCAGAGCAACTGTTCTCAGCTTGTTTGCTCATCTCTTGTGACCGATCACTGAACCAAATCCTGCTTCCTAGACAGGGAAGCAAGAGACAGAGAAGAAAAGGAAAAAAAAATATAAATAAAAGGGCAACATTTCAACAATAAATAGGACATCAATTAAACAAGAGAGCATTCACCTGCACAAACAACTCAAGGAAGAGCCATCGATTCTTTCCCCTGACAGCCAGGACTCAGTTAGCACATGCTTGGTTTACTGTGATCCCCAGGGAGATAAAGTGTCTGAAATCCTCAACAAGAAAAGGACAGGTTTTCCAATGTGGTCACGGTGTGTCTCCTTTAGATTAATTAATTAATAAGTTAGATAAGGAGAAAACAACTGTCACTGTAGCCTGAAAATGCGTTAGATGAGAGAAATCTATGGGATGACCACAGCAGTGAGCAGACCAGGTCCCAAGTTTCTTATCCCTTCTTCATCTTGTCTGGCTGAGATACTAGCACAGATCACCAGGAAATTCAGCATCTCTCCAGGATTTCAAAGCACTCAATGCTTGTGTTGCTCCCCTGATTTTAAGAGAAGTCAGGACATTCTTAAAAGCAGGTGACTTGCTCAAGATGAAACGGAGGATCTGTCCCTTCAGCCTCTCCTCTGTCCTGCTGAGCAGCTCTGCCCAGCTTTGCCTAGAGATGGGTGCTGGGTGTGCCAAGCAGGAATGGCTCCCTGCTTCTGAGCTCCTGCTCCTCCCTGCTCCAGCTCAGCAGAAATTCATCTATCTTTGGGCACGGGCTTTCAGAGCTTCTGCAGGGGAGACTGACATGGTTTAAATGAAGAGTAAGCACCTGCCTGCAGGAACAGGCTGCAGTGAGTGACACCAGGCTGCTGTGTGACCTTCATTCTGGACCATAAAGCACTCTGGGATAAGGCAGTCTCTCTCTACGTGTCCACAGCAATGACCACATCACATGTCATCTGATTCTCCTCATACCACCATACCAGTGGTGAGCTGACAGACAGGTGCAGAATTAACAAGCACAGATTTAAACTGTACTCCTGTGCTAGTGCCAAAACACAGGTGGTGATTTCTGGACAGTGGATACATTACCCGCAGAAAAGCAAAAATTACAGTGATCAAGAAGGAGCATTATCATCCTTCCATCATTCCTCCTCTGAAAAAACTCAACAGGTCAGCTGCTTCCGAGCCCACCCTGATCAATCACTGCAAATGCTAAAAGTGTTCAGAAGATGTCCTCCTTTGAGCCATTTGTCAAGTGGAATCTGGCAGTTTTTAGTCCTTTTATTAGTTCTGCTTGTGAGAGAAATTCACTTGAAGCCAATGCTTAACACAGTGAGAAAGCAGTAGATATTGCTGTGGGAGAGAGAGCCATTATTCAGCTGCGTGTAGGGATGTGAAGGGGATTTAACAAAGCCCTGGGCTGGAAGAGAGAGGGTGCCCCATGCCCTGACCTGCTGTGCTGCATATTCCTGTCAGCCTGCACTTCAGCCTCAGCCTGAAATGTGTTGGAAGTGAAACAAAAAAACCCTGGTTGTGTGGTGAGAGGCAGCAACAGAGTGAGCCCAGGACACCTGGATGGAGAGGGATGAGAGCAGGGGGCAGCCTGATGACCAGTTCTGTGCCATGGGGCAGCACCAGCAGAGATGGCATCTCGTGCTGAAGGCAGCACCCAAGGGTGGAGAAGGGTGGGCATCTGGCTGGGTTTCTAGCTGGGTGGAGTCCAGGGAGACATCCTGGCCTTGTGTAGAGCCCCGTCACCCTCGAGCAGGACCAGCTGTACCTAAACCACCTCTAACGTCCTTTAATCCTGGAGAACTGAGGCACAAAGGGCTTAGGAGAACTACCCAGAGATCTCACAGAGAAGAGCATGTTAAATCTGGGAATTGAACTTTTATCTCCTAAAAACCTTTCTGGATCAGTGCTCAGAGGTTTGTGTCCAGCCCTCTCTGGCTGCAGAGCAGCTGTTCTGGGAGCTGGAACTCTCCACTCCTCTGCATTTGTTCAGTGCCTGGCACAGAGCAGTACTAAGTGCAAAACTAGCACTTTTTATAACTCCCCAAATTAACACCATTGGACAGAAAGTGGGAGAGGAGGAATACAGATCAGACACAGCCTGCCTGGGACTGTTCTCTGCTCCCTCCCTCCTTGCAGCACTCATTATTTGCCAGCAAGGGCAGTCTCCTTTTTCTCTCTCTCGCTTGTCAGGATGAGATGACATTTGAGTTGCACTGATGAGACCTACCAGGGCGAGACACATGTTTGTGGTCGCTTTAGGCTACCAACTGCCAAGGCCTTTAACTGCTCTCTTGATTTCCCTATGAAGTCAGCCTCTCTGCCTCCCTGGCAATCAGGCTCTGGCTGCCCAAGCTGTGGCTGCCAGGGATCCGTGCGTGGGGCTGCTGCTCTCCCCTCAGCCAGCCTCTCTGCCTTGAAGGAGCTGAAGGGTTTTTTTCTGAGGGAACTGGCAAGTGCTGCACAGACACACCAGCTAAGGAGGGCTGTGTGTGTCATTACATTGGCAAGAGCTGCCCTGCTGGAGGACCTGCTGTCCTGCTTTCCAGTGCATCTCTTGGGAAGCCATCCATCCTCTGCTGGCTCTGTCCCATCGCTTCCATTTCCAGCTGTGCAGCTCTCCTGATTAACAGCAGCTAGAGATCTGGCCCACAATATCACTTTCTGACCTAATGTGCATGAGAAGAGTGTTGAGATGAGCTTCCTGCCAAGGAGCTGTGACCTGCCCTGCTGCTCTGCTGAGCACTGCTTGCCCAAGCAGCACCTTCCCCAGTGATGAACGGGCCGGGTCCCGCGGGGCTGAGGATGCTGCACAGGAACAAGGCTGCAAAAATCAGCTCCCTGGCTCTGGTCCAGCAAAGCACTTGAACAGTGCTTAACATCAGACACAGTCCTGGCTGCCATCAATCACAAAGCTCACAATCCTTAACTCAGCCACTTGCTCACACTTCCCAAATCAGGGGACAAGGTGTCACAGAGATGCTTCTGTAACACGGGGATTCACAGCCACAAATGCCTTGTTTTTATTCTGCTTTGCACATTCCCCAACACTTCCTACCATCAACAAACTCTCAAAAAGAAATTCTCATTTAACTGCCACGGAAGTGTCTCATACTTATTTTGCAGGAGTGTAAATGACAACACAAGATGTAAGATGGAGGAAGTTTTCTGAGCGTCCTTAGGGGAGAGATCCTAGATCATTTAATTACATGGATCTAGACACACTGTCTCTGCTGGAAGCATGACCAGGGGACACCTGTGTTGAAGAAAGGTCACACACCTTGTGGCTAAAGAGAGAGGTGAACATTCAAATAAAAAAGATAAGCCTCCAGCCCCCGGGCAGGGGCAGCACAGCCCGGTGTGGGCAGGCAGTGTCCTGCAGTCAGTTGTCAGTGTTTGAAACCTTCTGAAAGGGAAGCCTCCCTGAAGGGCGTTCAGGTCACGGCAGGATCCCAGCTCAACCAGCTCCCAGGGCCTCCAAAAACCCAGCACTGCCCACCCTCTGCCACCACTTTCTCAGCTCACCTCTTCCCAGAGCTGAGAACAGAGCCCAGTGAACCCTTTGCTACAACCACCTCTTCCTTATGCCCACCCAGCTCTAACACTCCCAGAAAATGCAAAGAAATATAATTATAAAAGAAAATCTGCTCTTGGATGTTGCTGAGCTAATGCTGATGTGTGTCACAGATTGAGGCCAGCTTGTTTTTCCCACTACCAAGGACTTCTTCTGGCCTGTGAACGATTTCTGAACTGTAGTTGTTCTAATTAGTAAGAAACACTTAGGTCAATTACATCAGCTTGCTGGTTACTACAATTACTGTTATTAATTGTATTCGATTACACATTTGCAACTCTTAAATACAGTATCTCTAGGGTACCTGTGTGGACTTTTAACTCAGCAGAACACAATGAGAAGTATTTAACACAGAGAAATGGGCAGACAATGCAAGGCTCACATCCACACGAGCCCTGTGCATCATTTCTCTCCCCTCTGCATGTGCCTGGGCTGACCCAGCACACGAGACACACAAAGGATTTGTTTTCCTTCATCCTCTTTCCTCTCTGGACCAAAGACCTCTCTCCTCACTTGTCCATGCTGGACTCCCCCTGCTCACCAGGATCACAGGCACAGGGTCAGCACCTCAGGAGGGCAGGACAGGTGATGAGCTGAGCTGTCCAGAGGAGGAAAGTGCTGCTCTGGGGAGGCTTCTGGCATTCTGCAACATGGCTCCATCCCCAGTGGGAATGAAACCTGAAACTTTCAGAATTGCTTGAGAAAAACCCCAGTCTGGGGACAGTTCCACTGTGAGCTTTCCCATGGCTGCACAGGCTCTTCCACTCACTCCCACAGAGCCAGGCCTCTACACTACTTGTTTTACTTTTTTTTTTTACATCACTTTGAAGAAGTGCTTCTGTGTCCTACAATGTTAAATTGCTAATGGAAAAGGAAATGTATTCATGATTCAATGTATAAAAGTAGCCTTGGAGGAATGCAGATTGTATTTTCCCCTCTGCAAACATTTGATCATCCCAATAAAACAGCAGCCCCACCTTTTCCACCAGCTCAATAAATCACGGAGAATGGAAACAACAGGTTTATAGTTGTCATGATGATCGTTACTGAAGGATTTTATGGTGTGCTGGAGAGGTGGGGGTGCTTGTTTATAGGCACGAGGTGCCTTCTGAAGGGCTGCAGGACTCTGTAAAACTCAACTTGCTGCTTAAGTCCCTGGTTTTAAAAAGGAAATTATTCTCCTGACTCAGCGCCCACCTCAGTCGTGATTGCACCCCCTGATGCCCCAGCCTCTGCAGACCCTTCTGCTCAGCCCGAGCCCACAGCTCTGGGAACCAGCAGGGAGCTCCTGGGGTCTCAGCAGCTGCTCTGCAGTCCTCGTGCAAATAATTGCAATCATTACACTAGTGGCACATGGCCCTGGGCTAGTGAGGCACCCACAAACCCAAGTCACATCACTGTAAGGCCCTGAGCTCTGCTTCTGCATTTGTTGCTGTTAATTATGGCTATTGATGAGGATTTCAGCTCACAGCAAAGATCAAGGCCCTGGGACACGAGTCCTGGATCATTTTCCAAGGAGGCAGCAGCTTTTGTCCAGCAGCAAAGGGACATTCCTTGGCCCAACACTGTCCTCTCCACCATTTCTCATCTCCTTCCTTCTGGGTGTAGGAGCTCTCAATTCCTCTACCACATCTTCCTTCCCTTCTCCACAGAACTGATAAAAAAATAGCATTTCACCCTGGAATGACTCAGTTCAGCGCAGGATCCGAATCGTAACCCGTGGACACACCTTTTGTGTTCTTGGAATCTCAGGTTTTATGGCAGCTCTGCAGACTGACAATAAAGCAGAAGCAGGAGGAGTGTTTGAGAGGTGCTGAGCAGCTCTGACTCCTGCCAACTCAGCACTTCACAAGCAGCACTCAGCATCTGGCAGGATGGAGCTTTTGCTTTTTTTTAAGAAAAAAACCCAAAACCTCCCCCTCCTGCTTTTTTCCAGTATAAGCTCAGTTTAATCCCAGAGCAGCAGGCAGGGCTGCCCAGGGCACAGGGAGCTAATGAGCTGAGCATCGTTCTGCCAGAGCAACTCCCCTGCCCACCTCACCTCTCCTCCTTTTTTTGCATTTTGATGTTTGATCATCTCTAAAAATAGGCACAATTCTGAGCCCAATATGGGCTCCATTTGAAAAAAAAAGAAAAAAATAAAAAAGAAAAGTTCTGCCAGCTCTTTGAAAGCTTTGCTCTGGACTTAATAACCTGGACAAACTGGCCATCCCAGCAACCAGGCTGCACCCCTGGGAACAGAACCACCCCAGCTCCTGGTGCAGGAAACATCTCATGGCACTGGACTGAATACAAACAATCCCCAACTGCCTAGAGGGTGATACCAAACAGGGCTGCTGTAGGAAAATAATGAAGATAATAAATCAGGTGTCTATTTAGCACCTTTTTTTCCCAGTAGCTGCTCTCCCTCTTCCTCCAGAGGGGAAAGAAATAGGGGCGGGGGGGGGAAAAGAAAAAGACTGAAGTTGAACTGAGCCCCAGAAGAGTGGGAAAGCATTCCAAAGCAAGGCTGAGGAGCACTCTGGCTGGTCTCCCCAGATTAATTAACAACAGCTTTGCCTTAGAAAGGTGCTGCTGCAAATGAAATTTGGTTTCAAAAGCTACAGTTGCTTCTTACTGGTTTTCCCCCCAGGAGCCAGGTGCAGGCAGTTGGGTTCTCCAGCTACTTTTTGCACTTGTGGGAAGTCCCAGGTATGTTCCTCACCTGCCTGAGCCAGCAGGGAGCATCAGAAGGGTACCTGAACCCACCCCCTGGGCTGCTTCTGGGCTCAGTTCAGCAGCACTGTACCTATCTGCAGTGTCCCTGGGGTGCTTCAAGGCACAAAACTGGAGATGGGGTGCTCAGGAGGCACAGGAGTGACTCAGACTCATGGAAACAAATGCCCCAGAATGTAGACTGAGAAAAGATTAATCTCTTAGCTTATCAGGAAGAAGTTCAAAAGATAATTTGATTACAGTGCACAAGCACTTTCACAGGAAGAAACTATCAGATACTGAGGGCTCTTTAATCTAGCAGAGATGAGCACAGAGAATCTCTTGGTGGAAATTAAAGGCAGCCAAATTTGAATTCAAAATAATGCCTGCATTTCTAAAATGGGGTAATGAATCACTGGAACAACCCGGGAGTGGTAAACTCTCCATCAGCTGCTGCCTCCCAGCCCAGACCTGGGTCTCTCTGAAAGATACTGTTTGTAGGGAAAAACAATCTTCACAGCTTTGCTGGGAAAGAAACCAGATAAGGGACCTGCAGGCCAGTGCCAACAGCACAGGGATCCTCAGCCTGCACATCGAGGGGCTTTGAGCCACGGGGCTGCATCTGGAGCAGCTGAGGAGACTTCCCCATGTTTCTGTTTGCAGGGCTGGGGAGCTGGTCCCAGGCTGGGAGCAGAGCTGAGCTGTGTCCAGGCTGGCAGGGAGGGCAGCACCTTCAGCTGGTGCAGCTGGCTCCAGAGGATCAGAGCTCCTGGAAAGGAGGACCTCCAGCTGCCTCCCTGCTCAGCACACAAATGATCATTACGTTGCTGCATCCCTCAAGCAGTCCTATTAATGATGCTTATACTTGGTGTGAGATTGCTCAGGAATGGAGGCAGATTTAGAACAGATTTTTGCACTCCACAGGAACCAGTTTGGGTGTTCATGGACAGGAATATCTTCTTATCCTTTATACACCCCTGGGTGGCTTCCCCCTGAATCCAGATATCACATCATTTGTTTAACTTACTGAATAAAGTAATTAATACCAGGGAGTTCTGACTGCTCGGCAGAATATCCTGTTACAGCTAACCAATTTTATGTCTTTAGGCTTCACAGCAGAATTTGATTTAATTTGTCCCAAGGTTAAGAAAGACAGGAAGGAAATTTGATGGCTCCACATCACAAATTCACTGCAATTTATCACCTTCACCACGAGGCACGGGCACACACCACCTCCAAGCCAAGATGGTAGAAGTTACCTGATCATCTTTGCTTCAAACTTGCCTTGGTGCATTATCAGACACTGCACGTCCAAACTACACTGTGTGTCCTGCCTCTGCCAAGGGAAGAAACCCTGCATGCAGTTATTCCCAGAACTGGCATGTCTTCCCTGCCTTTGGGATGAGTGCTTCCAAAATGTCAGGATTAACATACACAATCCCAAGGAAAGGTAGGGAAGCATCTTATCTAGGCTTTCCTCCTAAAAGTTTGTTTTAAACTGTATTTTAAAAATCTGGGAAATTCAACAAAATGTTTTTAGTTGTGTTGTTTTTCTTTTGCTGCAAGAGAAGAGAGGGAACACAAAGCTCAGTGGCTGTGCCTTAATCACACCCAGGTTGCCAGATGACACATTTCTGTGGTCAGATTCTTCCTTGAAGAAAAAAACCAGAGTGGAATAATATCTCTAGTTCATTATAAGCTGATTTTTGCAATGGAGAAAATACAGTCACAGAGAGGAGCTTCCCCTGCTTCCCAGTGTCCCAGCCTCGCAGGGAGCTGCACACTTGCTCTCACCACTGAATTATCTCTGGGACTTGTGAGCTTTTCCCTCTGCTCAGCAGTGGATTTGGGAGCAATGAGGCTTCTAGAGCCTGAAAAATTAGCATAGCAGTGGGCTGGCCAAGATCTCGTGGAGCAAAGAGAAGGAACCAAGAGTTTTCCAGGCTGTGAGCTGTGTGCCTGACCAATAGGTCACACCTAATCTCCAAAGCAGGGTCCAGAGCATCACAGCAGCTTCCAGCAGGAGGTGTATGAGGTGAGAGCTTGTGAGCAGCATTATGCAGCAGTTATGTACCACAAGAGCTCAGATGTGCACTGAATGTGGTAACAAAATGTCTCAGTTTATGGCATTTTCTCCCCCTCTCTCCCTCTCCTGTCATTGTCCTTTAGGAAGTGAATATGAAGAATAAAGCTCTATTTTTAGAAGCAAGTCTAGGTCTTAAAAGAGAGCAAACTAAGTGCAGAGATTTCCTGGGCAGGAGGAAACGGCCTACTGCAGGCCAGCTCCTGCTTCAGTCAGCCCAGTCATATTGTCAGTGATTCTCAGAATACCTTGAAATGCACCAACCACTTACTTACGAGCTCTTCCTAAAGGTTATCTCCTTTTGGAGGGCTGATTTCCACCTCAGGTTCCCACTGTGGTTTCCCCAAATGGCTCCGTACATCAGTCTCTGCACCAGGCAGTTGTCATTATTGCAGGTCATCATGAGGCTGGACAAGAAAATAAAAAGGAAACATTACTATGTGACAGAAAGTCATGTGGATTTGTCTAAGAAGTCAGGAGAACTTGGATTATAGAGATCACAGATTCTAGTGCAAAAATCGAGACTAATGTCACTATCTTTAAATTCGTATCTTCTAAGACAGGAGGCTTCACTCTCTACTCAGTTTCCTGGACAAGTTGTCTGGGATTCACTTCCATCTTGCATGGATGCCCTCAGTGAGGTACCAAGGACCATGACTAAGTGACCATTGGTGGTCTCCCAATCAGGCCACTCCAGATTTTGCAACAAAAGAACAAATATTCCCTCAGGAATAGTAGCTCTGTAATTCACAAGCGGTGCTGGAGCCAGCTAGGGCACGTGTCCAGGATTCTGACTCTAATTACTTATGCTGCCCTGCTCAGGCAGCTCCTAACATGATTTATTTTAAAGATGACAAAAAATTATTATTGCTGATCACTTAAAATAACTGTTTTTGTAAGTACCTGACAGCTTTAATCTAAGAGTGTACAAGAGACAGTCAGGTCCTCAGCAGAGAGAGCAGCTCTTTGGCCGAGTGTTTTTTTTGGGACCATTTACTGTGGTTTTCTCACTAACAGCCATGGGTGAGGCTTCCTGGCAGGAACTTCTGTGGGCAAAAACCTGCTGCAGACCAACCCTCACCCAACCTTACCCATCATGGTCCAAGACCAGGGCTGGTGTGGCTGAGCATCCTGCTCCCCACCCCGTACCACACCAACTGTCTCACAGTGACTTTGTCTTTTTATCCTACTTAGTTCTTGTCTCTCATAGTATTTAGAGGCTCTTTGGGATACAAATGGTTTTGATTTGTATGTACAACCTCCTAGAACAAGGAGGGCTTGGATCCTCACTCCAAATAATAAATAATAGTTAATATAGTCCAGGCATGACTAGCCAGTTTCTACCTAAAAATGTCAATAAAGCAGGGCCATATTGATGCAAACAGACATCAAATGTGAACACCTCCAATACAGGCACTTGTCTCAGTTTGTGAGGCTAGGAAGGAAAGAGCTGTTAGCAGTGAATAGTATTTTATTAGCATCATAAACCCCAAGAGCAAAGTTGGTGTCACAGAGAACTGCACATGCATTTGAAGGCTTAATTTATGTTCCTGATTTTTTTCTTCCTGTTCCTTCTCTTTTGTCAAGCAGTGACATAATATAATTTAACATAAAGATTAAAAGACTCTGAAGACACCTTTGGGTGAAAGGGATGTTCATGCAAAAGGTAAACCTGCATCCTGCTAAAATCCTGCCAGTCAGAAGGAGTTCAGTGGTACCAGAACGTTCATCTGTAGTGCAGAAGTGCACGGAAGCTTCAGACAAAACCCAGCTTGCCAGCCAGCAGGATGAGCACACAGCATCCTGCAACCCCCCTGGGAAGGGGAGAGAAGGGGAGGGGAGGGGAGGGGAGGGAAAGGAAGGGAAGCCAGGGGTGAAGGGACTTGCCGAGGAGCTCCAGCACATCAGCAGTGGGAAACAGTGAGAATGGAAAAGCCAGCCTGGCTTTTGTGGGCCTTCCATGAATTTGAGCTTCAGCAGTAAAGCAGCAGATCTTCAGCTGGGGGAAAGCTGAGCTGGCAGGAGACACACGCTGACCTGCCCCAGGAGGATCCAGCTGTGCCACAGCTGCCTCGCACCGCTGCCAATCCCCATCGCCACCTAAACCAGTCCAACTTTGGGGGTGAAAGCCCCTCCGGCTACTGGTCATTCTCCTGAACCTCTAACAGTCTTTTCCTCTCATTTGGCCCTTTTGGAGAAGGGTCAGGGTGCTGGGGCTGCCAGGGAACAGCTCTTGGAACACAACTGCAATCAGCCATTGTTAATCAGCAAATTACAGCTTCCGCTGCATTCCAAAGCTTGTAACTACCAGCTGCTTATTCTGGTATATTTACATGGTAACAATTCTGCAGAGCAAGTTCTGTGCCTATTACAGAGCTGTTCAGACTCTGTAAATACGGCTTTAATGGCCAACAAGCATTTATTTAAGGTTCTGCAGCCTGCCTGTTACGGTGGAGTGAAATGAGAGCTGAAGGTGTGTGCCGTAGGCTCAGCACTGCAAGTTTGATGACAAAAGGAACAGGCTGCACGAGTAGCTGTGCAAAAGCTGTTCTGCAGGGTACAGGATCAGACTGAGCAGCATGGGGCACGTTCCTCAGCAGCCTGTGACTTGCTGCCTGTTGAGCAGTAAAAGCATTTGTGGCTCCGAGCAGCGAGTGAGGTAAATCTCCTTGTGTCTCAGCATCAACACTGAGCTTTGGAGTTCAGGAGGGAACAGCCTTTGTTGGGAAAAACGTCCCCGTGCTCGTTGCTAGACTGAGCCCCCCATGTCCCTGTGCCCACCTTCTGCCTTCCACCCCTGCAAGGGAAGGAAGCTGTGGAACGAGGCCTGGGAGGGCAGACCCAACACAGTGTGACTGTCTTTGGGGTTTTCTAAGTGCAGCAGAGCTGCCCTGAAGAGCAGACTGAAGCCCCTATCAAAGCCTTGGGATATTCTTAATTCTTTGCTTTGTGTTGGTGCCTGGGGAAGGCCCTGCCTGTTCCCTCATGCTCACAGCCCCATGTGCTGTTTGCTGCGCAGGCACAAGACAAAAGGTAGTTGCTGCCACAGGGATTTTAGTTTTCAGGCAGCACAGCAAAGAACAGATTTAAGATGTGATTTGAGGAACACCACAGCTGGCTTCACAAAGGTTAATGACATGTATCTTCAAGGCACAGGGAGTCAAATAATTTGCCAAACCGGGCTGCAACAAAGCTAGTGGGTTCACCAGTTCCTGCCTCTCCTTCTGAAGGAGAAAATGGCATTTTCCATGTCTTGGAAGGGTTGCAGGAAAAGGAAGTGAAAAAGGATCATACTACTTCCACCTTGAAACTGCAAATATTGTTTCGTGTAAGTTCCATGCAATAGAAAAATATCATCTCTTTCCTTCCTCCCCTCTTTGCAATTTCAGCTCTTTATTTTTTCCTCTCTTATTTCACAGCTTTTAGCCCTGCCTAGTTGTCCCTCTTTAATAATAATTAACTGCCTCATTCAGCCAGGGAAGTGTTTTAGAGCTTTAGCAATTTCATTTTCTATATGATGCCACAGGAGACAACGGGAGGGAAAAATGGAATCAGAAGGTTTCTCAAGAGTTGCCTCTCTAGAAAAACCATTAGTTGTCTTTCTCTGGCGAAAGTGAATTCTGCTGCCAGATCTGTAGAGTGATTCTACATTAACCAGCAGTGTTTACACAATAATTAACTGAAAGAGAGGAGAAAGAAAACAAACAAGGAGGCCGGGCCGCTGGGCTGCAGGCTCCCAGACTTTCTCCCAATAGACCCACGTCTTGAGCTGTGGAAACAGACAGCAACACACCAGAGACTGGCATGGGGGGAGCCAGGAAAAACAAGGAGGGATGAAGTTGTCTCCCTTGTGCTTCAGGCTGAATCCAAGGCAGACTGCTCTGCAGCCTCAGAAGCAGGACAAGGGTGGAAAAGCCAAGAGCAACGTACAGCGCTAAGTGAGAGCACTTATTGTCCTTATAAACTGGACCAAATAAATTAGAAATTCAATTACAATGCCATTCACCAACAAGAAATTCAAAACACTCAGGCTACTAGCTGCACAAATTAACTGCAGGAGATAAGAGGATTTGGGGGCAGCAATCCTGTACCCTAGTTGTAATGAAAACATTAAGGTCTGAAGTGAGGCAGAGCACATGGGGTACAACCTGAGAGGGTCACTCTCATTTTGCTTGGGAAAAACACAGAAGTAGCAGAACATTCTTTCAGAGCATCTTTCTAATTAAAAATTGCTCATTAAAATACCTGGAGTTTGCAAAAGCAGACCTGCTCTACTGTAAACATCTTCCTGTGGTTTACAGTTAGTACTGACAGAAAACAAAACAGCCTCACCTGAAATAGCCCAGGGATTGCAGCTTGGGTCAGGCACGATGCTGCCCAGCTGCCTGGATGCAAATCCCTTGGCTATAAAGGGATGTCTCAGGTCTGACATGAGGGAAACTAAGAGCAAGATCTAAGCTCCTGAGTTCCCCCTGGTTCACAGCTTGCTGCCTGGAGAAGATAACCCCATGAGCACAGATTATTGAATCACATTCCTTCGTGCTTCTCCTGAAGGGTCAATATCCCGAGTCTCTCATCTTGATCTAACCTCATATGAATAATGAGAAGCTCCTGGTGGGTCAGTTGCTTACTGGGCTGTGGCCAGCCCAAGGGCTCTCTCAGCAGATCAAAAGCCAATCAAGCTCATTTCAATATTTATTTTTAATCCTTCATTCTGAAATTATAAATGTTTAATGCTACAGCCTTACCAGGAAAGCAAAGCAAAGCAAAACCAGAGGAGACTGGACCAGACAGACCGATGCTTTTATGCTGATCTGTGCCCAGGTGTGTGCTGCTCCTGATGCCCATGAAAATTCCTGATTTATGGGAGTCCTGCAAGGACAGAGGTCAGAGCTGAGGAGCACAGAACACACAAAGGCAGGTTTCGTTCCTGAAGCCTCTTCACAGAGGTTAAATGTTCTGGCCCTACAGGAAACCTCAGCAGTTCCATCATGGCTCTGACAATGCCCAGTTTCCCTGAGGCCTCTCCATGATGGCCCTGGCCTTCCCCAGCCCTGGGATCCCAGATCCTGACCTACTATGTGCTTTTATACCTATTTACTGCCGACAAAGAGAGTCCCTCAGCTTTCTTTGCTGATAATCCCCAATCTCTTGCCCATTTTGCATGTGCCTGAAGATGAGATGGGCACAAAGCCCAACACGGATGCACGTGGATGCAGCACCATGAGGTTGCACAGCCTTAGGAAGGCACATCCTACCTACCTGGGAAGAAGCAAGGAGAGCAAAGGACTGGAGATGTCAATGAATGGAAGATGTAGGAGATGGACTGAAAGGTAACTTAGAATTTTCCCAAACCCCACCTGCTGGCTTCCCTACTGAGGACTTAAAGACAGGCACAAATTCCTAACAAACAGCATGAGGAACAAAGGCTTTTTGATGGGATTCTGTTTTCCAGGGAGAAGCATTTAATAAGTTTCACTCAGGAAGTCTCTGTTCCCAATAAAGACTTAACAAAGTTAATTAGACTAAACAGTAATTATCATGTCTCTTCATTGTTCAATTATCTTGTTGAACTGGTGTTTCCTGATTAATTTTCTGATTAAAATGTATTAAATTGAAAAGCACTGGCAAACATGAGATGACAGGTCCTGTCCCCAGCAGTAGGATGTCTGGGGGTCAGGAAGGCAGGGCTGGCTCAGCACCTCCCAAACCTGGCTCAGCACACTCTGCACAAACACTGGCCACATGGCTCTCCAGCTGATGATCCAGCAGCAGACTCTTGGGGTGTTCCTCCTTTACATCTCCTGCTTATCTCTTCCAGGCCTTCCTGCTCCTTTTCCATTTTATAAACTCTGGTGTTTCTCCTGCACAAGGAAGGTCCAGGGCTGCCAGGAGTCCCTGTGCATGAGCTGACCTTGCACCCCCCACTCCTTTTGTAGTTCTTTGAAGGAGCTCAGCCCACATCTCACACATCCCCAAACTGTGCTAACCAAGGGCACACCCTCTGTCCCTCAAGTCAGGGTCTCCTGGTGGTATCAACACATTTCTATGGATAACCTTAAAGTTAATTCCAACCTGCAGCATTTTGCCACCTAACAGCAGAAGACTTCTTCACACCTGGGGTTGGGAGCCACAACAGCACTGCTTTCTAGGGCCTGCTTTAGTATTCTCTCATAGCAGTCTGGTAACCACTGGCATTTTGATCAGCTCCTAATACTATTTGCATCTCTTTTATAAGACAAATCAGAAAAGGGGATTATTTCTGTTTTCACTTTAATATCACCTGTGGCTGCGAAAAAAACCAAACAACTCATTGCTGCCTTCCCCAGATCCTTGTGATTATGTTATTAGAGCCCAAGACTTATTATAAATCATTGAAAGGATGCAGCTGAGCCCAAATCCCACAGCAGGCTCTTTTTGTCTTCCATAACACTGGCAGTTCTTGATTAACTCCCACCTAGCATGAGGGACAAGAGCCACCTGAGAAGCTCCACTGTGACTTACAAATGAAAGACACAGCTGAGTGCCCAACTGTGCCCAGGAGCCCATGGGAGGGGGGGCACAAAGGAGGTTTATCCCTTTCTCCTTGTCCCTTTGGAAATTCAACACATGGCTGGTTGCTGCTGCTGGGACCAACCTGGGTGTCTGCTGAGGACTCAGCTCTGCTGATGGAGGATGCACAGGGCCAGCAGCATCTGTGGTCTCTGTGCTACAAGGCAGAGAAGTGGCTTCCACGTCTGGGTATTCATTCGCAGAGCTAAGTCATGTGTGTGAATATGGAATCACAGCAGGAGGAGTTCAGGTCTTCTCCTGCGTTGATACCTTGTCTTGGTCTATTTTAAGTCACACTGATAATGACTAGAGTTGGTATTCCAAAAAGGAGTTAACTTTGTTGATCTACTAAACTTCCAAAAAGAGCTGCAGTTCAGCTCAGAATAAGTTCCCTAAGAGCTATTAGCTCTTGCAGAACACAGACAATAGCTTCAAACACAGTTATGCTGAAACCATTTTTACAAGCATCCGACATTTGCCACTGGTTTAGACTCATTCCAAGGGCCAGAACAAAAATATTGAAGTCTAACAACCCAAGCAGTTTTGGTTTTCTTTTTAGTAATCATGTAATCATAAGTAATGAATCAAAGTGCTCCCTGGCTCCTCAGCTATGTTTTGGCAAACAACTACAATCACAAAACCCAAACCTAATGACTGCATTTTAACACAGCCCTGTGCTTAGTAGCTTACAGTAACATTTATCCTGCTCAGGGCTGAAAGGAGATGTCCACAGGGAGTTAGCTGTGAAATGTTTGATTTCAAAAGCCTGCGGCAAGTTGATTCATGTCTATTTAATTTTTCCAGGCAGTTTCACTGGAATGCTGTGTATAAATCAAATACAAGGCTAGCAGCAGAGATGTACCAAGTTGTGGAAATACTGTATGATTTTAATTAAACTACACGCACAAATCAGGCAGCAGTGAAGGTGGAAGAGAGAGAATTGTATCACTCTGGATAAGCCAATATTTTTATGCAGAAAAACAAATAACCATTTACTGTGAAAAGTCTGATTTCAAAAGCTGCATTTTGTCATTGTGCTGATCTTCATAATCAATTTAAATCCGGAAGAAACCATGCTTGAGCTCAGAAAACAATGCAGCCTGGAACAGAAGTTAATTAGAGTGTAACAGCTCAGCCTTGCTCATCCTTTACTTACTCTCCAGCTTTACATCCCTGGCAGGCAGAGTTCACTGACAATCACGCCCTAAAGGCAGCCCTGGTGAGCAGCTGGTGGTTCCACAGCCACTTTCTGCACTGTCCTGCAGAGCCATTTCTAGAGGGGAAATTGAAGACCCCTCTTCAGAAAACTGATCCACCCCCTGCACCTGCGGGCAGGCACACTGGAATGGGTGGCATCCAGCAGCAGGGCTGGACACCCTGCAGAGCAGACAGGCAGCACAGGGCAAGAGAACACGGAAGCCATCCAGTGGTACTTCTGTCAAAGGGCAGGGTGGAAGAAAACCCCAGTAAAACTATTTGTTCTTGGTGGCCATGAGACTTGCACCTGAAGATTCAGCAGCAGGACTGAAGATTTGGTGGTTTCCCTACCAGAGGATGGAGCCAGAAGGGCTCCAGAAACCACAGGAGGTGTTGCTCCACCCTCAGTCCCTCCCTGTAGGAGCCATTAAGCAGGCTGCTGCTACTTTCCCCTCTCCCCACACCCTGCAAAGGAGAAGAACAAGTATGTAAGCTGTGCCTACAATATGTCTCTGCTAAAACAGGTGACCAGAATTCCTTTCTATTTCCCCCAAAGCATTGCAGCAACTGCTGCCAGCAGCTGAAATGTGTCAGGCACTGCAGGAGGCAAAGGGTGGGAAAACCTCTGTCCCACTGACAGCCTGGACAGACAAGACAGACAAGTGATCCTGGGGCTGTGGGTACAGGTCACTGCTCCAGCACTTCCAGAGCTTCCCTGGGAAGGTCAGATCCAGACCCAGCCAGGGCTCCAGGCAGGGACCACAGCCACTCAAAGCCATCCCTGTACAGCAGGGACCCATTAGCTCCCATTAAAGCCACAACACCCCAGATCCCTGGAGGTTCTGTGGTATTGCAGCTGTAATGAATTTTGCAGGGTTTTTCTCCTCCTTTTCCCCACCTCAATCACTCTCAACTACAGGGCATGAATAATACAATAATGTGTTGCCTGGTGATTGCTGTTGTGTTTTCCTTTACAAATGGGAAGGAAGCAGACTAGAAACTGCCTGAAGGAATCACTTGTTTAAAGAAGACTACCCAGGGGCTGAGGCTCTGTAGATGCAAGATGCGCCAGAGGCTGCTGGCAGCCTGTCCTTGGGATGCATTGGTGAGGGGCCCTGTAGCCCACCAGCCCTGTCCCCTGGCAGAGCACCCTTTACAGCCCCAGTGCACATCTCTCCATGTCCTGGGGCACTGGGAGGGAACAGAGGGGCTTGGCTGAACCTGGTGTGTCACCAATACCACTCTGCAAGGTGCTTCACCAGCTTTTACAGCAAAAACATATAGGGCTGTAAAAAAAGGAAGAGATTCTCAACCAAAAACATGCTACTTGGAGCCGAGAAGGTTTTTTCCTGCTTGAAGTGAAGCAATCCCCCAGGATGCCTCTGGTTGGTGATACGGAGAGGAGCCAAGGTTATCTCCCAGGATAGGTTTGCTTCCATCAGAATGAAAAGCTCTTCCAGCTTTTACTTCTCTCCAGCACTGTGGCTCCAGGTAAGCATTTTTAAAAGAATGCAAAAGCAGCTCCCTTCCCCCTTCGAAAGCCCCTTCTTGTCCTCTCCCTGGAATGCACACAGGCCCAAGAAAAAGAGGATCAAAGTTTTCAAAGACACGCTCCATTCAGGGCCCAATGCAGCGTTAGTTTCTGGAAGGGCTGATCACTCTCAAAATCTCTTCCTGGGCCAATTATCAACTGGCCTGAAAGCAGCAGATGAAGCAGAAGCTACTCCAGACTTAGAGCCAGGGCGATAAGCTAGACGGTGGTACTGGGGTTCAACTCCTGGTGCTGGCTGAGGTGAGTTGGGCTCTGAACTGGAGTGAAGGGCTCTGGGCTCCTGACCTGTGTATGGGCTGGATCCTGACACTTGGCTAATTGCCTGCTTAGGTTGTAAACTGCATTATGGGAGCCTGTCTCTCCCTTTGCACCACCCAAAGAGCAGTCTCAGCTGTGACCTTTGGGTAATGCAGCGATACAAAAAAGCGGCAGAACCAAACACTCTCAGAGGGGATTTGCTCCCCCAGCCCAATGACGCTGCTCTGTGCAAGTGTGAGGCACTGAAACAAGACTGGGGCACGGTGCTGCTGTGCTTTGGAGAGTAAGGGGAAAACAGGACAAGCTACAATAATCTCACGTCCCACCTGATCCCAAACAGAGGAGCTATCAGAACTGCAATACTTCAATAAGAAAACCTCAAGGAATAAATGTTCCTAGCATGTTTAACGATGCACCAGCCTCCGGTGTATGTAAAGAGCAAGGCAATTAATAAGGTATATTTAGCATGCTAAGCTGAGGTAAGCAGCTCCCACAGCAGCTGAGATACAGCAATTTAAATAACATTTATCTTAAAGATCAGCCTGGCAGTGACTACAGCTGGGGATGCTGTCTGCTGCTCTGCAGACCTGCTGCTGTTCTCACCGGGGGCACTTGCTGCTGGTCCCGCGGCTCTGCCGGTGGCTGCAGCACAGAGAGGAGGGCTGGGAGGCTGCTGAACCAGCCCAGGTGCCTTGGCAGAAACTGCTGAGACCTCATGAGCTGTTCCCTGGTTCGTGCAGCCTGAAGACACTGCTCAGACCCCATCCAGGTTTTAAAAAAAAAAAGGGGGAGGGAGAGGGGATTTAGAACTGAGGCTCTTGAAGCCGCAGGATGCCATGGATGGAAAAGTTCTCATGGTCTCATAAAGCAACTCGTTAAACTTTGTGGAACAGAAAGCCTACCAAGAACACAGACTTGAAAAGCTGTATCACCATTCAGGTGTTCAATGCTAGATACGTGAATAAAGAATAAAAACACCAAAGGCCTTTGAAGAGCTGTGAAACTCTCTGCTTAAATCCTTGTGTTGCCACACCACTTTGTCATGGCATCCCAGAAACCAGGAGCCAGCCCCTGCAGCAGACTGCTCCGGGTGCACAGCCCTGCCTTCCAGCACGAGTCCAACCTTTCCCAGCAAACAGATTTAAAGGTTTTGAATATTTGTACAAAAAAACCAAGACTAGCCAGATTTCTAATGAGTAACAATAAAAGTTTGGGACAAGATAGCAAACTTCATATTTCAGTGTTTAAAATACACTCTAATTACTTTAACTTTTATTAATTAAATATTATTAGTTTTTATGAGAATCATTACAAAAATCAGTACTTGGGACTACAGCTATCTTTGAACAGATGAAATATTTTTACTGCCTCTGAACTCACTGCTGACTGTTCCCAGCCTGTGGCCACCAAGTCTGCCACAAGGTGCCTGGCACTCGAGTCTCAAGGATAAAAGAAGCTGGTTAAAAATGAAATTAATATCCTGCATAGGGGGCTGTATTGCAAACAAATTCAAAGGAGGAAATAAAGACCTGAGCTAAGCAAAGTCTCTGTGCAGATGATTAGTTAAACTTCCAGGACATGACGTGAAGGTTTTTGAAGGAAAACATTTGGGAATCCACGTAAAGAGCCTGACCCTGAAACCAGACAAAGGTTTGAAAACAACATGTTTTGTGTGGAGTTGTTATAACTTTAAAAGCATCAGTTTACTGCAGGACCTCACGTGTAGCTGAGGGGTGGCCTACCCTTGAGTTAGCCCCAAGGGCCGAGGTGGGGGAGCTACTCTTGATGGGGAAGGTGAAAACCCCTCCATGCTCTTCAGTTCCCATTGGCACCACACAGCCCAGCACCTGTGGCAAAGGGACTGGATCTGGTGAGCTTGGCACCCAGTGATACACACCAAAACACAACTCCCAGTGACCCAAGGGAAGGTCCCACCATCCCCACTCTGCCACCTGCAAGCACAGTTTCTTTCCAAGAAACTTCTGGAATAGACATGTGTTGTTCTCTGGCTTTGTGGGCAGGTGATGACAGCAGGGAGGTACAGGCCCAGCCAAGTCCATGCACAGCTTCCAGAGCAAGCCAACACTCACAAATACTTCCCTTTCCCCTGGAAATATTTTTCCCAACTCTCCCCTGCACTAATAAACAGTCATTTTTCTTGTGATAAAATCAGTCCTGCAGCACTGGCTATGGCAACTTGCTGCTGACCTCAGCCCTCTGTCCCCCAGGATCTAACAACACTATGAGAGGACCTTAGAAATTGCAACCAAACATCTGTTTCCTTTCTACAGCAGCTGCCACCTGGAGAACAGAGCCAAAGCTCTCCTGACCCGAGTGCTCCCTGCCTGTGGAAACGGCAGCATTGCTGACTGCAGCCATAGGGACACTTGGCACTTCCACAACTTCTGAGGAGCTTTGCCAACACCAGAGTGGCCCCAGAGCCCCCGCGAGTAAAGATGTTCCTTTTGGAGGTGGGCACACCATGGTGTGGGGAAGGCTTTCCCATGGCCTGCAGGCAAGAGGGGGGAAGGTCTGGGAAGAGCCTGGAAGTGCTCCAGCCCCTGCATGGCCATCCTGCCCCTAGGGCTGGAGCAGAGCTGCAGGGCAGCTCCTCGAGGGCTGGACCACGGGGGGCAGCCCCTGGAGCTCTGCCACCCCTGGGGCTACTCACAAGATGACTTCACCTGGCTGTGCCCCTGAACTCTGCTGTCCCTCATGCCCTCAGAGCTGGGACTGTGCATCCCAGCAGGATGTGACTAAGGCTCCTGTGCCTGTTCCTGCCCAGGGGCATCGGGTGAAGAGTTTAGTCACCCTGAGCCACAGTCAGCAAGAGACAGAGAGTGACTCGGGGCTGAATCACCCCTGGGAGATCTTTACTCACTGAGTCCAGGTCACTCCTACACCCACCATCTCAAGTGCTGACAAAGAGCCAGGACCAGCCCAGCCCCACCAACATCCTCCCAGGGCACTGCTGCTGCCAGCAGCCCTGCTGCTGAGCTTTGGCTGCTGCCCTTCCCTCTGGGATGACTGCATCTCTGGCAGATAACTGATCAGCAGCAGTGAGAGAAGGGACTCTTTGGATTACAGGAACTTAGGTTTTACGAAGGAATAAGGAGGGGAAAAAAACCCAAAAAGATATCCACCCTCCTGAAGCAAACAAAAGCCACTACAGGTTAAACAAACAATGCATCATAGAATGATTTGGGTTGGAAGGGACCTTAAAGATCACGTAGTTGCAACCTCCCTTGCAAGTCAGGGATACCTTCCACCAGACCAGGTTGCTCAAAGCCCCATCCAACTGGTCCCAAACCTTCTCATCCCAGTGCTCTGACAGACAGACAGCCAGCAGACACAAAGAATTGTGTCCTGCCACAGCTGAATGAGCCACCACATGTGTGTTGACAAAACAGTCTTTCTGTGTGTAGGTATAAAGTTGCAAACTGTGCACATTGTCAACTCTGTTTGACACTGAAAACTGACACATCTTACTGCTGTCTTCTGCTCTTGTGGTAGAGCAGGCAAACCCGCAAGGTACAGGATTATTGTGGGGGAGCAGATGTGATGATGGCTTGGGGCTGGAGCCACTGAAAAATGAGCTGGAAGGAGAGAGCACCATCAGCCCAGCAGGACGGGGGAATGCATGCTCAGGCCCTCTAGTGTTGGCTTTCTGATCATTCACAAGCATGGAATTTACTCGCTTTATTTTCCATATTGAGATCCATTAACAACTGCACTTGAAATGGCTGAAAAATATTAACCAGCAAAGCCAAGGAAGCCTCTTGGAGATAGTCCAGACTGGCAGAGCTGAGTTAAAATGGAAATGCAGGCTGACTCTTCCCAGGCATAAATCCACAACAGCTCTATTAAAGTTGCTCCCAGTTCACACCACGGATGAGAAGACTTGCTTCAGTTCTGGGGCTGACCCTGAATTTACCCCAAATGGAACAGAAAACCAACCCCTTGAGACTGAAGCCTTTGCATCTGTCTCTCCACATCACACACAGCTCTCCCCTCCTCTGCATTCTTGTTTGCAATGAACAGAAGCCACCACTGTCAGTCTGACAACCAGCACTGCCAGGAAACCCACCTGCCCCTGGAGCACAGGGATCAGCCTGAGCCCCAGGCAGGGCCACACACACCTTGGAGCACAGTCTGGGGGCTGGTGGCAGGAGAAGGGCTGGCCTGGAAATGCTCATCTTGCCTCCAGAGCCTCCTTTGCTCAATGTTGTTGGAGATTAGAGACACGGGCTGGCCCTGACACTGACTGATCCCACCTGCGTTCTGAGGGCTTTGCCAGACACGGGTTTAATGGAGCCAGAGCAGGCAGGGGCCTCAGCAGCACAGCCAGCCTCTCTGCCATGGATTCCCTGCTAACTCCCAGCCTCTTCCCTCCAGGAGTCATCCCAGCACCTTTAATTTAAAAGTGCCATAATCTGTTCCTCTTCTGCTACCTCTTAAAGCCAGTTTCCTCCTTGGTGCTTTGCAGTCATGACATTTTCTTCCCTGCACTGGCTGCTGCTTTGCTTTGGTTTGTCCTTGGACACGGAGCCACCGGCCCCGTCTCTGCTCCCTCCCTCCCTCCTGCCAAGGGGTCACTTTTGAATTTTCTGCCTTTTCCCTAAGTCAGGAAGACAGAAACTGCTGCTGGAGATGGTGCATGCCCATCTGTGCCAGGCATCACTGGAATTTACAGTCTCGCCACACAACAGGAAATTAAGTAATAATAAAAAATACACACCAAAAATACTTGAGCTGTAACAAAAATCCATCCTGCCTGATGGGATATTTTAGTGCCTCATTGTAGCGCCCAGACCTCACAGCACTGGCTTCAATGACCACAACATAGCCTTTAGATGAACCTGGGGAGACTTGGAGGCACCAGGTCCACGCATCCTGGTCTCACCACCAACTTCCAACCCAGCTTCCACACCATGCTAAGCAGCCCTTCCTTCTGCAAAGGTGTTTCCCATCCCACAGGAACTTCCAAGATCAGGAAAATAAAATGTTTTCTTTTGACAGGGTCAGGGAGAGGATGACAGAATTGACAGTCATTAATCCAGTGTAACTGGAAATGTTTAAACATGATTTTAGGAGGAGAAGTGGATGGTCTTCAGGTCATGGAGGAGGACTTGGGACCAATGCTGAATTTTACATTGTTGGTTTTTCCATTCCACTGCCAAGTCAAATCACAGCTCTTTTTTGGACCAGTCCAGTTTTCCTTCCTTCCATCTTTAATGACAATGTATGCACAGGACTCATGTAAAACATGAACTTTGGCTCTCCTGCCTTCCTCTCCACCACACCAGAGCTGCAGCTCTCCATCCATGTCCCAGCAGGGGCCCAGGGCTCTTGTTTGGCTCAGCTAATCCATGGAGCCTACTTCAGCTCCATACCTAATGTGGCATGTGTCTTCAGGAGATTATTTGAAGTGGTTATTTTTATGCCTAGAACCTTCAAAGGCAGAGTTATTAAGTGTATTTAAAAGGAAGAACTGGTCCAGATAAAGCTGGGATGTAATTAGTTACAAGCTACTGTACTTTGATGACAAAGCAGCATTTAGCATGTGGACTGTTCAGCAGCAGCTCTGTTGGGTGTGCTAATTACTGATAGCAGTCACAGCCAGGGGAAGCCTGACACTTCTCTGATAAAGCAGAGCCTTCTGTAACTCCACAGCTTGGGTTTAACTCCTGCTGTTTAACTCTCTGCCAAAGCCTGGACTTTGGGACACAGCTCTTAACAATTAACTGTGTGTTTGTAAGCAAAACGCAGGGGGAAAACACCCAAAACTTTTCAAGTAGGCAGAGGGAGGCCAGCTCCCAGCCTGGGGTCTGGGCTGGTAGCAGCAGCAGGATGGGGAAAGAAACTATTACTGTTGTGGTATTTTTTTTCCCAAGGAACCTGCTCTTTCTTAATGGAGCTTCTTTCTGGCTCAGAGTGTTCACTGAAGTGCTGTGAGGGGCTGGAGAGTCATCACCAACCCGTGAAGTTACATCAGATTGGACTCAGCCTCACTGATGTCAGGAGGTGACTTCCAGAGATGTGAAATAGGTTTGGCTCTAGCTCTGAACAATCCTGTGCTCCTCGGCCCAAGGAGGAGGTATGAAATGAATTGTAGACAGGAGGGAAAGAGGGAAGGGCTGATGTGCGAGGCAAGGAGCTGGGCTGCTGGCAGGAGGCACAGAAGGGTTTTGGGGTAGGAGGAGGATTCAAAGCTGAGTAACTAGGGTCAGCTGTGAAGTGGTTTGCTTAAGATGCAGAAGTGCTGAACAGCTGGGGGACACCAAGACATCTGGAAAGAGAGAGAGACAGGGTGAGCTGAGAGCCACGAAAGCAAGGGCAGCGCCGATGCTGCAGTGCCTCAGCACTGCTCCTCCACCTCCTGCAAACAGCAACACGGGAGTGCCTGTCACCATGTCAACTGCCAGCCTGCTCCTGGCAGAGGGCAGCTCACAGCAAACCAGCCCTCACCAGCCTCTGCACCTTCTCAACACAGCACCCGTGTCAGAGCCACCAGCAGCCACCACCCTTCCCTGCCACAGGCCCCGTCCCACACTGGTCCTGCCCCACTGACCCCCAAAAGGAGATGTGAGATGACCTGGAGAGGGAAGAGAAGAGCACAACCTCCCAAAGCCCTTTCACTTACAGAAAGACCATCACAAACATCACACAATTGTGTGGAACGGAGCCACCTTAAAAAACAGGCCTGTATTGCATGGGAGGACAACTGTGCCAGGTAGATAAAGGAGCATTTTAATAAATCCAGAAATAAAAATCTCCCAACTCCACTAAAAAAAAACCAACAACAAAACAAAAAAATTAAACCATTCCTGTCAGCATTGATGGGATTGCAGGGCAAATGGCATCCCAAGCTCAGATCTCTGCTCTGCAGCTAATGACCAGAGGCTGATAAAATGAAGTTATATTTCTATTCTGATGCTGGGGTGATTTTTTCCATTTATCAAAGTGATGGGCTTTCATTACATGTTTGATAGTTTTGAGTTTGTTCAGTCCCCCTAGGAGGACCTGAGGGTCCAAGGCATATCTTATTACTCAATTTTGTCTCTTCAGAGTGCACCCTCTTCCTGCCTTTTTATTTCCAGAAGTTGTTTTTTCTTAAATCCAACTTCTAATAACAGCAGATTGCACCTGGACAGGCTGCACTGCCATGGAGGACTTTCATCCAATAGACATTTAAGGCCAAAACCAGGAGCTGAAATAGCACAGATATGTGCAGGGACCCCAGTGTCACTGTGCTGGCTTGGACTAAGCAAAGAACTGTCTTGCCAGGGGGCAGGTGAACATTTTACACCTTCACACGCAGAGAGGAAAATCCAAACACATGGCAATCCCTTCACCACAGCCAGACCAAACTGCACCTCGGCAACACAAATGCAGGGTAACACCACTTGCATGCACGGTACCTTAGGAACAGAAGCACAATAACTGAGCTCTTAGGGCTAAAATGGAAACTTTCTCTCTAGGCACCAGAATCTAAACTTCCCTCAGGCTGATGTTCGGTTTCTGTGCTGGTGTGGAGCAAAGGCTGATGTTTGTGTGCTGCTTTTCTCCATCACTCACTCATTCCTAGGAAGGTAAGTTGTCCATAATGTCTTTTTGAGTTCAAATTACCTTCTTCCAAACTCTGTTCCTAAAGACTTTGTAACCATTGGCATCACTGATGAATGTAGAATTAACTCACTGACCTGAAGCTGTGACAGTGGATCCTTCTGGACACCTGGAGCCCACCAGCCACAGACAGGACAGGAGCCAGGAATCACTCTTGCCACGTTAGTGACATGGTACTGGGGCAACCAACCTCAGCAGGGCAGAAGAGCAAAATGGAAACTATTTCCATATTTATTGACAAATTTAATTTACAGTCTGAGTTTCCACTTTAGAGAGAATATCTATTTTCTCTCTAAATGTATGAGTCTTTAGCAGTCAGCCCAGCAATAATGATTTCTGTGCCTGCAGACACTTTTACACTGGGTACAGCAAATTTATATGCAACACTTTTGAAAGAAAATGGTATTAAAATTCCCCATTTAGGAATGAGCTGTAAATTAACTGCTACTGAGTAGATAGGGGGTAAAAGCAAATTTTGTGTGCATGTGTATGGGTGTCTGGTTAAACACCTGTCCAGCTGAGCCCTTGTATTCTCACTTGGAGTGTGACAAGGATTTGACTCACTCTCCTAGTGTTGAAGTGGATAAGAAGAAAATAATGTTCTAGCAGGTTTCATCTGACAATATTAAAGCACTTGACAAATAATTAATTCCAAGAATAAAGGCCCCTTGTGAAAGGGGGGAGAATTACTGCTTCCATCTTGCAACTGCCCAAGGGCTGGAGCCCAGAGACAGTTATCAGCAAGATGGAAGGTCCTGCAAGAGCAAAATGCTCAGAGAAAGAAGCAGCCTGTGAAAATACAATCCCACCAGCCACGTTAAACCACACTGTTTCTCCATAACTCTGCCATCACATCCTCACCCCCTACAATGGCCCCAGCACGCCCAGGGACAACAGTCATCACTAGGAAGCCATTTGGAATCACCCTGGCAAGAAGTTCTCTTAGCACTGCAAGTCAAAGCACTGGTGAGCCACCTTGTGAACACAGCACTGCCTGGTGGGAGCCACTCCACATGGATAAGGCTACATGGAAGTTTGGGATCAGGATGTGAGACACCAGAGGGAAGGGGGAGAAGGGGCTGCCAGAGAAGTTCTGGATCTGCCTTGTTCCTAGGAAAACAGTGCTGTGAATCTCATGATGGGAAGCTTTTTTCAAAAAAAAGCCTTTCCTTCCCACCTGCTTTTGGACCCCTGCAGCAGAAAAGCTCTCTCAGCCTTCTGTTTACGAAGGAAACATTGAAACACAAACCCTCAGGGCCAAAAAAACCCAGAAAACAAAGAATTCCTTCTGTTCATTTTAACTGTCTTGCTGTATGCTGGCTTCATGACTGCAGGACTGGTCTGTTTTCATTTTTTTTAATAGCTGGATTGTGATGCCAACAAGGATACAGAATAAATGAGGTTTGTTTTTTCATAATATCATAGATGGGTCTTCAGCTGTATAAATTGGCACTGTGCCTCTGGAATCGTCAGAGCCAAATTATGCTTACTCAGGGTCTGGCCCTGTGACAAAAATATCTTTTTAATTTCCATCTTACTTCAGGAAGAGCCTTAAAAATGCCCCTTTCTACCCATATGCTGCAGTCCCAGCAGAACGTTTACAGCTTTGCTTGCAGCCCTGGCTAATAGCCATCACATTTCTAGAAGATGAGTATAATACTTCAGGTTGTAACAATAACTGGAAGAGCTGGGGCTCTGCAGGGCAAAGCCAAGCCAGTCTGCTCTCCAGAAGTCCAGCCCATCACACCCTGACACGCAGGAGGACCAGGGAGGGTCTGTGTTTGCCTCCAAGCCCTACTCTCTGATGGGGCTGGAGGGACCTTCACACACTCCATCTATTATTTTCCTTAACTGAAAGATGCATTGTCTGTGTTTTAGCAAGAAAACACCAGGTAACCCTGCAACCTACTATTTGTTTTACATCAGTATTCATTTCATTGTCTCTTTGATGATTGGCCGTGCAGCAAATATAAGAGGGAAACTTAAACCTACCAGGAGATTAATGACAGACTCCAGTGCAACAGATGTATATGAATAGCAAATTAGGCCACTGAAAGCTCCCTATAAAAGCAAGGACAAGAGGCTTTGCTGCAGCAGAACTTACAGCAGAGATGGAAAGGCTGCTACTTACATGGCTGAGGCCATTGCCCCTGTGTGCTGGAAGCTTCTCATGGTATGGGGAGCAGGGAGCATCCAGGGACCCATCAGCCAGTTATTCCTCTTAAACTTGTCAACAGCCTTTCCTTCCCAAGCAGGGCTCACCTGGCAGGAGGCATCACATCCCAGCTGAGTTCAGCCCTGCTCTTTCCTGAGCAGAGACATGAAATTGCTTCTCCAATGACAGTGTTGTGCTCATCTCTTTCAGTGAAGAAAAAAAAAAGACAAATAAAGAAAAAAGAGTGTTTTCCTGTTTTTCCCTAAAATTGATACACATTGATAAAAATTAAATGGTTTTCATTGTGACAAAAATCCTGAAAAAATAATCATACACCCTTTATTGAATGGGAAGTTTCTTCTCTCCTTTCCCACCTCTCCCTCCGCCCCTTGAAAAGTAAAGTCATTTGGTGGTTTTAGATCTCAACAGAGGCTCTGTCACTGCAAAAGACTTGTGCTCTAGCAAGAAGGAGACCACACCAAGCTCTGGGTCTGGATGGGATGGAGGGAGACACAAATCCCATAAAGAAGAAAGGGAGAAAGCCCGTCAGGTGAGCACAGAGGTGTGCAAGCATCTTCCAGCCTGTAGAATATACTCAGCCTGCAGTAGCTACAAGATAAACCATCCAGAGTGTTAGAAGGCAACTTTAACTGTATTTCAGTGCACTCATGGGAAATACGCTCTGGGTAATCACACTGTCTAGAGGAGATGAAATTGGTAGGAGCAGGTATTTCCAAATCTGTGCCTCCTCAGCTCATCGCTACAGGCACTGACTGCATGAAACCAAGGAGATGAATTTTAACAGCCTCCCTAAATCCACACATGCTACGTCCATCTCTGAGCACTGCCTGTGAAAAGTGCAAACCTTCCTGGGAGATGAACTAACCAATATACTGTACCTTGGTCTAGACAAGTTAATATTTCCCCCTGGAGGAAATGGTTTAGAAAGATATGAACCAAAATGGCACGACTAAACAAAACTGTTACTGCCTGGTAGACTAGCACAGTGAAATGATTGGATCTCCACAAAGGCAGCAAATCAAAGCACAAAATACCAGAAATAGCTTCTGAGAGCCTTCCTCAAGTCTTTTTGCAAATGCCTCAGAAAGGAGAAAAGCCTTCCCTTTTCTTCTGGGGCACAGCCTCTAGGGCACGTGCTCACACAGACTGGCACCAGCACAATTTCCTTTGTGCACAAACATCCACAAGCAAGTGTAAAGCCTCAAGGCCCTGGAACACCCACCCAGCGTGATATTCAAACCCACAAACCTTACATGTGTTTTTTCTTTATACAGATAAGGACACATGCACAGGTGTGTGCAGCTCAGAGATAGAAAAGCAGACACACCTTCCCGTGCCCTGTACCTCTCTGGCAGCAGTGTGAATTTATGGCACAAATCAGAGGTTATCACAGCACAGGGCAGCCTGCCACTGCACCAAGGGATTTCATATTTTTTTCCCTTTGCTTTCTCAAACAGAACCTTCAGACACTGCGAACACTGACAGCCTGGAATGTGAGTGAGCACAGGAAAAAAGGAGAGTGAGTAGTTGCTTCATCCTTACACATGGCATCAGAGGCTTTATTTGCAGCCCCAGGAATTTCAGCTCCGTGTGTCCCAAACACACACAGAACGTGACAGCATTCATACAGGCAGCCTCTCTGCTGCAAGGCAGAGGAACAGGACAGATGTTTGTGTGTCCTTCCTTCCCCTCCGAGCCCCATTCACACCTGCAGGGAGCGGGTGGAACAGGCTTACATCTCCCTTCTTGTGCTGGCAATCAGAGGGGTGGGCGAGACACCTCGGTCTGGCAACACAACTCAAAGAGATGAGCTGTCAGGATGGGAAAATGTCACCAGGTGCCAGGCTGCCTTTACCAAGCCGTGACACGGGAGGAGGGGAGTCTGCTGTCTGATCTGCCCTCCTTAATCCGGAGTGACTCTCCTGAACAGGGCGCTGTCAGCCCGGCACCTTCAGCACGGATCCCACAGCCTCGCAGAGCCCTGAAGAGGCGTTTTCTGCTCTTAGCCCTCAGGGATTAGGGAGTGAGGAGACTCTACGGGAGCCTCTATTTTTGCTACAAACAAAACCAGCCTTCTCAGCGCCAGGGGATGAACACAAGGGCTGCAGACACCTTCCTCCACCGCTTCTCTTCCCTCGGCCGTTTACAATCCCGAAAGGAAAATGAAAAGATACTTAAAGTATCAATTGATCATCTAAAAAGCAGCGTCAAAGCCGGCCAGGTGTCCCCTCACTCCAACCTCGCCAGTCTCTGCCAACAGCCCAACAACCCCCGGGAGCCGGGGAGGCACAGACCCCCAGGGAAGGGCCGGGCAGGGGCACCCACCTGCAGCCGGGGCACCCACCTGCAGCCGGGGCCAGGCGAGCACCCACGGCTGCGACCCAAGCAGCAACAGGACAGTTCCCCTCTTGTCCCCCCCCCCCCCGCCACGTCCTGATCCTTTTGCAGCGCAGCCCTGAACCCCCCGCCCCGAGCCGGGGGCTGCCGGTACCCCCGGTACCCCCGGCATCCCTCGCACCGCGACCGAACCTCCCGAAGCCGGGGGATGTTCTCCAGCACCATCTGCTGGATCGTTTTCCGTGAACAAGCCGACGATCCACGGAACATCCCGCTCCGGGCAGGGAGGAACGCGAGTGCCCGGCGGCTCCACGCTCGTGCAGGGATCTTCCCGTGGAAAAACAAGGGGCTTTGTTAAATAAGAGATTTTTGCGCGGGCAAGTGGCGCTGTGCATCGGTATTTGTCAGCGTGGGACACTCCCCAGTGAACACGGGAAGCCTGCACTGTGTCTTCATTTTGCTGGTGCTTGGGAAGTATAAAATGAAATATTTTTATTATCTGGAAAAGCAATAAAGGGAGAGATTTGTTTTCTTTTCCTTTCCTTATGGCAGAAGCAGTTTGAATCTGACCCAAATTCACAAACACCTTTGCCTCCTCCCACTCAGAAACCGCATTTCTCGGTGAGTAAACTCTTTGTTGCACAAATTACCCAGGTCTGCTGGTGACACTGCAGAAACAGACGTTGCAAGCAGAGTTCAGCCTGCCGGCTCTTGCTAGGCGAAACAAAGGTTTTCTTTTGGGATTAATTCTCTTGGAGCTAAAGAGGGGAAGAAGGAAACATCTTTAGTGGCTGCTTGTCAGGAGGCCGGGCTGCAGCTGTGCCTGTAGCTTTGCACTTGTTCTGCTTCCCGGAGGAGTGACTCTGGCTAAGCAAACACATGGTACAAAACCCTACACTTTTCCCTCAGTCCTTCTTAGTGAATGAATCAAAAACAAAAATCCAGAATACAGGTGTTGGATCTGAAGAGGCAGTTCCAGTGACATGTCAGTGCTGCGGGGGCAGCCCGGGCGCATCCGGCGGGGACACCCAGGGTCAGGCTGGAGGGAAAACTCTGCAGCCCTCAGGACACTGCAGCCCAGAAACAAATCACTGAGGGACAGGGAGAATCACTCCGGTAACAACCTGCTTCTCTTGGGCAATGAACTCCTCTCTACATGTTTTATTTACCATTTCACCTTATACAGGGAGGCCGCACATTTTCCACAACAGATTTTTAAGCACAGGTTAGACAAGGAAACATCCAAAATGACCTGTGATCTCTGGAGCTTTGCTGGGTTACATTAACTGAAGGTCCAGTTCTAAACCCCTATTCTCCCCTGCTCTGCACAATGCTCATTATACCCAGTCAGAGAATAGCAACATTTTCACACACTCAGATGTCACTGACCGTGGGAGATACTGTGGAGTAGAAAAAGAGATCAAGAGCCAGGACTCTGGATAAATAAAGTCACTCCATAGAGGGACACTTCAAAAGAAAACCTAGCGTGCTGTCACTGCAGGGACCAATCACTCAATACTTGGTACCAATTCCTTCTTCCTTTCTACATTAGGAGAAACCACTGCCCAGTGAGAAGTCTTGCCTTTCATCTGAGATAAAACTAAGATCTTCACATATCACAAGACTTTACCTGCAATAGGGATGAATAAGGTATAAGAGGAAAGTAGATGGACCTAAACAGATTGATTCTATATTCCTAACAAAGTCACACCTCATTTTTAATCCATTTCTACCTATAAAGTACTTCTGATTCAATTCATCACACGTGAGTTGTTCCTATGTTATCCCATGTTGGTAAATTTTCTTCTGCGACAGGACTGTAGAGAGGAACCTGTAACCTCTGTGCATTTTTGCCTCCACAGACCCTCTTTTTAGAATAAAGAAGAGCTAGTAGGAACAGGAGAAAAAGGGGTTGATATATTTTGCCATTAAACTGGAGCTAGGCTTTGGGTTATCATAAAAGATGTTACCTGCTGAAAAGCACATCCCACTGCTACACATTTACAGCCCTGCTGCTGGTGACGTATATCAAAGCCACCAGGTTTAAAAGTCAAAACAAGATTACTCTGTCATAATAAATATTGATCACCTTACAAGCCCTTATTTTAAAGTCCTTAATTGAACACAATACTCAACTTTGCCCGCTTCCCAGTAGATGAGAATCAATACTTTACACCATTAATGCTGTCCAGCAAAGAGCCCAGTCCTCAGTGGCTGTAAATTGACCACACAGGGTTGTTGCTGCCCTGCTATCCACAGCACAGAGGATCTAACAAGCCCACGTGAGAGGAAGACCCTGCTGTGCTGGGCACAGGGCAGACACAGGACCACAGAGCTCTGCCTGCTCCAGCAAGTCAGACAACCAGAGATGAAGGCAAACACCAAGGGCTATTAAAGGTGGCAGCAGCAGAGCCAGACCTGGGAGCACCCCAGCAGGGTCCTCATCATTGCACTCACCCATCCTCTGGAGCTGGTTCCATCAGCTCCCAAGGACAGAGGAAGAGAGGCAGGCAGGGAGGCAGACTTTTCCAAAGCTCACCACTCCTTCCTTGCCAGGAACAGGCCTGTGCCCTTGCTTCACCCCCAGTTGTATCCCTGAAGTCTTTGGGCTGAGGTGAAGGAATCTCAGTGCTCTGGCACTGCTTGACAGTGTATATTACAGGTGTTGTCATGGCAATGATTTATGCAAGAATTAGTCACTGCAGCATTTCTACAACAGACTGAAGAACAATAGGAAAAACTGCACATTTCAAAGTTCCTGTGGTACAGAGGTTGAGGATTGGGGCAGGAGATTAGATTCCTTTCACCCCTGATTCCAGCAGCGACATTTAAACTGCTGAGGGAAAAGTCAGAGCCTAATCAGAAGTGTTATTAATAGCAACCTGACAATAAACCAAACTTCACATTAAACTGCTAGCAGTTGCAATTGTATATTCACTCCTGGCCCATTTCTGAATTAATCGGGGATTGAGTAACAACTGAAGCAGAGAGAAATTATTATATTTGCATTGTTATATAATGAGGAAAGAATCAGAGTTTACTGACAATGAGGTGGTTTATCCCACAGGCCCCATTGCTATCAAAAGTTCTGCTGATGAGCTGTGGATCCATGCTAGGGTACCAAGCTTCCACAAAATAAACAATTAAAAAAAAATCAGCCCAAACTATAAGTAAAAGGTTTAAAAATAAGCACTCAGAACTTAGGGAACTCCAGGGCTGAAACTGAACCATCTGAATTTCCCCACTTTGTTGTTACTTATTAGAATATGATTTTTCATTGAGGAGTCATATACTGGCTCATACAATATAGCTTTGGTTAAGGCATGAGGAAGTTCAAATGGGGCTGTCACCCCATTTTAAGAGCAAATAAAGCTTCTGCTTCTCACCGTAAGACAGGGAGTCACTCCCCTTGTGTGCTGATATCCCTCCATCCCCACCAAGGCTCACTGTTCCATCCCTTCAGAATCAGCTCTGAGATTTACAACTGCCACGGGTCAGACCAGAAATAAGCTTGACTAAAGAAATTAAAAGGTTATGTAGAGCTGAGCTGGCATATCTCAGTCTTCCTGCTCTGCTCTTGGGTCTCAAGATTGTCTTGTCATCTTAATACCTGTAGCCTCAAATACAATTTTCTCATTTTCCTTACAGGTTTTGAACGGAGCCTCATGGCCCTGTCAACAGGGTGGCTTTTCAAGCTCATTTCACTATTAACAACCTTTGGCCAAAAGGCACAGGAAGCCCAAGAAGTTCAGCTGTCCTCCTCCAGCCCACAGTCATCAACATTGTCACACGTCCCCATCACTTCACAACCCCACATGGTGCAATTGCTTCCATGCTCTTCCTTTCTCATTTCACGTGGAGGCTGGCAGCAAATCTTTACTAACTTCTTAATAGCTGTTAACATATGCATTGTCACGTGAATTTACCACCAAACTCAGCAGTTAAGCCCAATGAAAACATCAGAAGCACAGAATGTATCTGTCCAAATCATACCAGCTTGTGTGGATGTCTTCAGAGGGTAACAGATCCATCCTGCCTGCTCGTGCTTCAGTAAAAAGTATTTTTCTCTGCTTGCTTTTAACTTGTTTCCCTTGGATCTTTCTGAAATAAGAGTGCAATTGTTAACATGAGGCACCAGGCAGGGAGTGGCCAGGCTTGGCCAATTCAAAGCTCTGAGCAGGGGAAAGTGAACATTAGAGCCTGTCCTAATTCTCCTTTGTTCTTCAAGCCTTCTGTACCATTTCGCATTTACAGGAGTGCTTCATGGCCTCTCAATTTAACTCCTGACAAGAGAAAAAAAAAAATACAAAGACAGCAGAGCAGCTGCTGAGACTTTAGGGAACTCTGTGTTCCAGGGTAAACATGACAAGCATTGGAGATGGGCAGGAATGTCTTTTCTCTGAAAGTCCCCAGCTCCAGGCATTTCACACTTGCAAGAAGAAGAAAAACAACCCAACAGGATTTTGGAAGAAATATTTTGATCTATGGCACGTGGAGATGTAAGCTTGGAGGAATTCAGACCAGCACTGAGCACCCCTGCATTCTCACAAGCTCCTTAGATCTGGTCACTCAGTTTAATGTTCCCACCCACAGCATCCCTGGAGGAGGTAACTGCTTCAGCTCCCTGCAGGCTGCTCTGCAGGACTGCTCTCACCAGCAGCAACACCCCTGGACAGCACGGAGGGATCCACTTCAGAGCTGGATGGAGAACAACTACTGCATTTAGCAGGGAAAATGTTTTTACTTCTGTGTGAAATGGAGCAGGAAGTGCCATCCTGAGAAGCACCATCTGGGACACGGGAGCTGGGAGCCAGAACTCCCGCGCTTCCAGGCTTTTAGCGAGTCGAGCTGCTGGGCAGGCTCTCCAGCTCCAAAGCAGACCTAGGTAGGATAAAGCTGCCAAGCAGACTGCATTCAATAGCTGCCTTGATTCCTCCAGAATCAAAATCACACTGTTTCTGCAAACAAATTTGACAAATTGGCAAATTCTGAGGGAAAACAGCACAGCATCGCTTTGCAGGGAAGTCGGGGCTCAGCTCTGTTGCCAGGCTAGAATCCAGCTCCAGTGAGCTGAACAGATCGGCCCCACTTCAGCTCCAGAGTCAAATTAGCAATCAAAACCACTGCAAAAATAGCAGGCCAGATTTTATTGAGCAAAAGGTATAATTCCATTGATGTCAAAAAATGCTATTCCAGTTTGTGCCAGCTGAGATCTCACTGCCTAGACTTGGCATTTTGTATGACTTTTGTTTTGTCTTTCCATCCCCAGCTTTCCTGCCAGCACCTGCTGCCAGCAGTGAGCACTGGCTGGTCAGGATTGCCAGCCTGACCCATGGCAAGCCCACCTGGATGATCCTGGCATGGAATTTGGTGGGCTACACTAATTGCAGCTAACTGTTAGACTGGATATTCCCAGGTTTTCCCCCTGAATGGCTGTTCGACACCTTCCATTTCCTCTGGGCAATTTTAATTTGTAAATAGTTACTTACTGAATCCTTTGCTTACTCACACAGCTGCCCAGTGTTGTCACCTGCCTCAGAATTTGTCCCCTCCCACTTGGAAGGGACAGTGTTTTTGCAAGAAACCAGCCCCATTTTGGGCACATAAGTTGAAACGTTAGCATTCTGGACACCAGATTCCTTTCTCAGCCCCAGTGGTGAGCACAGGATCCTGCAACCCTGTTCCACAGCTTCACAGTTACCATCATTTCCCCACCTGCAGCAGCAGAGCCCCTGCCAGTGAGCCCCTTTCCAAACAACCAGGAAAGGCCTTCTGCTCCCAAGAGGATACAGCAGCTGCTGCCCAGCAGGCTGGGACCCCAGTGCCCTGGCACCACCCCATGGCTTGGCTGGGCACAGAGTGCTCTGAGCTCCCTCTGTGCAAAGCTCATCTCTTCCATGGCTGCTGTGGAAGAGGCTGGACACAACTCCAAGGTCTCCAACATGCTCACTCAAACCAAACCTCTCCCAGCTGGATTGTGTCCATAGCTGTAGGTGCACTGCTAAGCCATGGCCAGTCCTGGGAGGTGATGCTTCAGAGCCTGCCCTGGATGCCACCTGCACTCCAGCATAGAACAGCTTTTTGCTTGTCTGTGTTGACTGCACCCGAGAGCCCAGGGACCGGCTGGTGACACACACAGCCCAGCTCTGCACACCAGCACAGGCTTTACTCTGCCCTTTCTGCCCTGCCAACTCTTTTCTGCAGAGAGGAGGAAGCAGATGTTTGCTCTTGCAAACTCAGACCCAAACCCCAGGACAGCCCTGTCTCGTGTGCCTGTGTAGCTCCTCTTGTAATCCGCTCCAAAGTATTTCCTGTTATGATCAATTAATGGCTTTGCTCTTCCTCCTCTTCTGCTGCATGACTACTCATCCAGAACACTGGTAATGTTTAATTTATTGGAGTGGATGCTTCCAGACCCACAGTTCAAGGACTTATGTCAAGGTACTCAACTTTTTAACTGATGTGCAGTTTTGCTCACACAAATATCTTGGCTGGGTGACTGAAGGATGAGCATCCAAGAAGAAAAGAGTTCCCAAATATTTACCCAGATCTGAGGAGCATAATGAGTCCAAAGCTAAAATGCAGGCCTGGCCTATGGATGTGCTTTTCTAATAACATTGCTCTGAATTATCTCAGCACTCCTTCCCACTTTCCCTTTCCAAGAAAAATAGACTTCTTGTGCAACTACACCCCGAGAAACACACCCCTTCCCCCTCCACACCCCCTCAGTGCCACAAACCAGCACTCGATGAGCTGCAGCCACAGCCCTTCACGTTTCTCAGGAGGGAACAAAGAAAGGAGCTGATCTCACAGCCCCTGACCTTCACCAAGCTAGACCAGGCTGAAGAGCTGGCCCAGCACATCAACTGCTGCAAAGCAGGGACACAAACACCATCTGCCCAGCACAGCTGTGCTCAGCTGCAGACAGGAACCTCAGCCTCAGCCCCTCCTGGAGCTGCCTCCTTCCTAGCAGTGACCACTGCAACCAGCTGGGTAGAGATTTGTTCATCTGCACAAACAACAAGTAGCTGAGCAGTGGGGAAGCAGACATTGGAAAGCAGCAAGAAAGAAAAGCTTGGCTGGGAAGTCTGCTGGCTGGCAGGGCTTTATCTTCTGCCTGGAAACCTGCAGTCCTGGACATGCCTGAGCACACAAATGCAGCCAGAGCTGCCAGCAGCACAGTTGGGTGGGAAGACTTAACATGCACAAATAAGGAGCTGTGGTTTTTTTCCTGGACAGCTTTGAGAGAAGGCTTGTGGCAACATCTCCATGGGACAATGGTGACGAAAGAGGTAAAAGGAACTTAGTATAGAAACAGGATCAACTTGAATCCCTTAATAGACAGACCAGGGAGCTTCCCAGGAGCTTCTGTCCCCCTTATTCTTTCATCTTGACATTGTCACATCCACATTGCATGACAAAGTGACAGCTTCAAAAAATGGCAGGCACAAGATAAAAACACTGTGCCTGATGGTCACTGAAGAGGCAAACATCAAAGGTCAGAAATGGCAAAAGGTCCTCTCCAGAGCTCAAAAAAGAGCTGCAGCTCTGGGGACCTGCCCTGGGACACGAGCAGCTCTGACCCAGCACTGATGAGCTCCCTGCTTGCAGAAGAGCTTTGTCAATAAAGCCTCATGTGTATGAGCACAGGCAGTTGCTGGCTGGGGGCTGGCTCACAGCACCCAGCTCACTGCAGAGGGGTCATGGCACGGGGACATGGGACAGGCTCCTGTCTCAGAGAGGGACAGCTGCTGGCATGAAAAAAGTAGAAACACTTGCAGGGGAAAAATTCATTTACCCTTCCTTCTCCAAGATGTGTGTCTAGTGTGATCTACGTAGGGGATTCAAAATTACACAAGCAATAAAGAGGTAATTACTTTCATACTAATGTCTTCAACTGGCCTGGCAACACATGCTGGCATAAGACCAGGAAGTTATAGCAGCAAGGTAATTAGGGACAGGTATCAGCTAAAAATAGAGTAATATAAATTAATAATTGATGATGGAGGTAGAACACTGCTGAAAGTACAATTAATGCTGAACAAACTTGACTGTCTTGTTAAAGGCTAATAAAGTGTTTCACTGCTTCCCAGTATCTGTGTTTAAAAACTCATGAGACCAGACCATCCACCAGCACAAATCTGGAGATCTCTGCTGACTTCAGCTGAGTTGCTGGTTTGTCACCTCAGGACATCACGCTGTAGTACTTCCTGGCCACATTTCAGCTGTCAGCCTGGATGTGTGTTTGCACACAGACACACTCACACTGTCTGTACAGGCAGCCCCTTGTTCTCAGGGTACAGGTTCATCCGGATGGTCTTTTGCAAACTTTATGAACTATAACACGCTGTGGAAATACATACATCACAGTTATGTAACTTCTTAACAAGTGGCATCACCAACAAGTGATCCAAACTGGCCAAAAATTGCCATCAAAACAAGTTACAGAATCAGAGCCCTGACTGCCCAGAGGAGGAAGCACCAACCCCTCACTGCTGGTCCCAGCCCGGGCTGCCCTTCCCAGAGCTCACAGGGACTGATGGGCAGAAAAATACTCCATTTGTCTGCCAGCTTTTCAAGTGCCAGGGATCATCTTATCCCCATGACACTTGCAGGGTTGGTAAGGCTGGCTAATATCCCCAGCTGCAAAAAGTAATAGCTGAACAGCAGTAAAATCTAAGTCCAAATAATCAACATCACCCCACTGAGATCCAGGATGCTGAGCTGTTTTTCTCAGATCACAGAACAGAAAAGACCATCTATGACTAATGTTGAATAGGAAGCACTTATTCAGATACTAGACCAGTATAACAACATTGAAGAGCTGCCACGACTCAGAAAATAGCTGTGAAGTGTTAAAAACGACATGTCCTACATAAGTACAATGCACAGGGATTGTCTTTAGAGAAGGTGACACTTACAGAAGGATCATGAGCAGAGAAAACCAGGCCACCACCAACATCCACACAAGGAGCCCCTCTTGGTACTAGTGCTGAGACTGACTGATGGTCCAAACCTGCCCTGGCTCCTGCCTAGGCCATTGCTCAGGAATCAGAACTGCCAGGATCATTCCCTGAGTCCAAGTCTTACTGAGAACTATTCCAGACACCAAGTCTGGGCTTTTCAGAGGCTTCAAAGGAAGAACCTGAGAGGGCTATGAATGGGCTTTAGAAAATAAAACTTAGCAATTCAACCAAAGTCCAGCTTAGTTCTGAACTCTCTCTTGCTGGACAATAAAGGGAGCTCAGAGACACCAGCTGATTCCTTGCTCAGCTCCTTGGGCTGCCTGGACATGGGTGCAGTGAGTTCCTGTGGCTGCAGTAGCTCCCAGTGACGGGCACACAGGGCTCCTTGGTCCTACCTGTGACTTTGCCCTTGAAGGAGATCAGTACACACCTCACAAGGCCAGTGTGAGGATTAATTAGGCAGTATTTGCAAAGTGCTTTGAACATGAAAAACTTGAGCTTCTCTGTCTCTGTTTACGCATCTGTTAAGTATCGTAATACCTACCCTAGAGGGCTGACAGTAAGCTCATTTATTTGTTTGCAAAGCACTCTGAGATCCTGATGGCAAATGCTGCAGAAACATCCCGTGTTATTGCATGCACTAGAAACTTCTTGGCCAGCTCTAGATTCCAGGAATAAACAGGAAAAATGGAGGGCCAGCTCTCAATCTGGGCTGGCTTTTTTGGGCTGTTTCCTCAGGTAATCAGTCAAAGAAAACTCATTAACCAGATTTTAACTGTGGAGGAGGAGAAGGATTCCAGCCAGCCAGGGCTGATGTGGTGGGTGACTGGTAGTGCTGTGAACTGGCAGCCACACGTGTGCTCTGGAGGGCTCCCAGCAAAGCGCTGTCTTGCCATGGAGCAGCAAGGAGAGCTTGTTCAAACACATTTGTGTCTACTTCCTAGGATCAGTGCAGCCTATTGCAAGGCTTGATTTTAATCACCAGAAACTAATGGGCATTGGAAGGTGTTTTCTCTCATCATGGGGAACTGCCACGTGCCTTCAAAGCTCCCAAGGCACTGGGAGATAAAACTAACGGCAGGAGGGCAATGGCTGCCTCTTGTTCTTGCCCAGAAGTGAAATGCATCTTCTTTCTGGAGACATCTCACCCCACCAAACCCTCCTCTGCTCAGCATAATGAGGGCATCACTCTTTGCAGGTAGTTTTTGAAGTAGCTAATTATGCTGTGCTGTGGGAAGCTGCTGCACATTCCTCATGTTCTGGGTGATCCAAGAGAGTTAAACTAGGAATAATGGGACAAAACTGTGCACAGAATGTATTAAGTTGAGCATCAGGCAAAACCTTTAGCAGGGATGCATACGCATGAGATGGTGCCTGATGAGAAACAGGAAAAGGATCACTTTAAACTGGACAGGACAGAGCAACAGTAAGTCAGCAATCCCCCATGGGTGTAATAGCTCTTACTGATTTCTTACGGGACCTAATATTGGGGCATCTCTTTCACTGAAGAGAGACAACTGAAAGAAATAAGATGACCTTGTTTATACAACTAAAAATGTGTGTGTGCTGCACCTAGTTGCTAGGAGTAAGAGGCAAACTAATCATGAAGTGACAGCCTGGAATGGAAGAGCTTTAATAGGCTTTGAAATAGAAGACCACAAACGCACCATGTGTTAGCTCTGCTAGGGTAGGGGATGAAGAAATAGCCTTTGCCTCATCTTACTCCAAAACTCCAGAGGCAGAGAAGAAGCAGGCATGTGGAATAGCTCACCTGGACTCTCCAGCTCCTACTCCAAGGGAGTGCAGACTCCTCACTGCACAGTCAAAGGAAGACTCCTTTTCAGAATACTGGAATGTCCTGTAACCTAGGGCTTGGAAAAGGCACTAAGAGATTTTCAGTTAAATGAACAGAAAGTGAGACACACTTTCTTTCAAGCTGTAACAAGAGTAGATAGCAAAGTACACAGCTCAGAGTTTGTGTCTCAGGTTTTATGTTGCATCCCTCTCCCAAGGCAGACACACTTGCAGAACAAGGCCAGTGAGAAGGGAACATCCATCTCAACGTCGACACCGTTTCCACATTCTCCAGGTTACGTCTGGAAGAAAGGAATCCTTTTTTTCTGCAGATCTTTTTACTCCTGGCTAAACACTAGAAAGTGTCAGGAATGCATCACCGTTTGAACTGCTAATAAGCAACAAGCAGAAAATCTATTCTAGCATATATGCTTTCTTTTCTTCCCTCCCCTGATGCTCTTGACAGTCTCCTTTACAACCTCTTAACACTCAGCAGAGGAAACTCACGGCCCAGCCAGCTGACCTGTGCTTGTTTGCTGCAGGTCATTCTGGTCTGCACTGGAGTGCAGATGTTTTTCAAGTCAGCCCTTCAAGTCTCAAAATAATGCAGTTCTCTGGGGGAGCCTACCAGATGCACTGAGATGGATTTTAGGATGAGATTCCAGCAGGGCTGGATCTAATCAGCAAATCAGGGGTTTGCTTCCTAGGGCTTTTTGTTTGCCTTGTTTGTTAAACATTCAAGACAGAGCAGCCATTTGAATAACACAGGATTAGGAAGGATAAACCTGACTAGCACATTTTAACAATCTCAGAGCCATGAACCAGTACCAAGAATCTTGGTGAGCTCCAGGCAAGCACTGCACCATCAGAACCTGGGGATGCCTGCTCACAGGTTGAGGATGCAGCAGGAAGAGAGATGGGGATGACCTGCCTCCCTGGGAGGCCCGAGGAGGAAGAGGGAACCTTGGGTCCAGTGCTGTGCACAGCTAAAAAAAACCTGTGCCATCAAGAGCTGATGTCATCCACGGCCTCCCTCTGACTGAGCTGCCTGACAGTGTGAGGCTGATGTATTCCCCAGGACTTCTAATACCTCATCTCTTTATCATACGTGATGGTTCAGTAGATAGAGACACATCTAGAGCAGGATCACATCAGCTTTGCTTCCTTTTGAGGCCAAGCCAAAACCACAAGGGCACAGACAGACCAAACCACACTTTGTGCAGTTGTTTTCTCAAATTAGGGCCTACACAGTTTTCTAATGAATAATATTAGAATAATAAAATAAAATTAGAAATTTCTAATTTCTAATGAATACTAGCTACAGCAGGAATAAAACCAGAGCCCCAGTACCTTGCCATGTATGACCATCTCCACCTGCTGAGCTGAGCTTCACCTGTCTCTCCCCACCCCGGGCAGGAAGAAGAGTACGAGTCTGAGTGAACAGAAGGGGTTATTTTTGTGCTCTATGCATTTCAGACTTTGCCTGAGGCACTCAAAGATAGTCTGCAGAACTGTCTGCAATCCCTTGGTGTTTGTTAGCAGCTGTCGGTCCCAGCAAGTGGCAGCGATAATGACGAGTCAGTGGAAGAGTGAATTGTAAAAAAAACTGGCAGGAAGGTTCCCAGCAACAGAGAACCCCACAGAACTGCAGGCACCACAGGGCTGTGAATCCTCATCCTACAGGGTTGTGGTCCCAGCAAAGACAAGAGCTACATCCAGTCCCTTGCCTCTAGCAGCCCTCAGCTTTGCAAGGAGGTAGAAGTGTCAGTTTTTGGCAGGGGAAGGATGAAGTGGGAGCACATGCAGGTGTCTGCCCTCAGCCCCAGTGCCCACAGCCTCTCGCCCCAGCTGGGCTCAGCAGGGAGAGATTGTCTCTTGGAGTAGGAACTGCTTCAAGAGCAACATGGCATTTACCTTAAAGATATCTCTTTCTCTGTAAAAATAAGGGCAAAAATAATCCAAGATGGTGACATTGTTCTTTCCCTATTGAATCTGACCACTTTACTATCTATATGGTATTTCTTCTCACAACACAGAAGCACAGAATCATTCTGATCAGAAAATACCTTTAAGATCATCAAGTCCAACCATAACCTAAGTCTACCAACCATTAACCTAACGCACTCAAAGGAAGGAGAAGACATGATAGGAAACTGATACTGAGAAAATGTGGTATTACTCAAGAGTGATATTCAGGCAGCCCAAACTCAGCCACACACTCATGCCATGTTTTCTGTCACTGAGTCCAGTTTTCATAATTACCTTCCCCAAATGTGAACCTGGACCACTGTGTCTTGTCCCAGGTCACACAGGCAGTCTGGAGCAAGGCATGGGATGCGACCCACTGGGCTGTCCTTCCCCACAAGCCTCTTAGAGCACTTTCAAGATATCACTTTGGATAAACTTCATTGGACAGGATCATAAATTCTGTCTAAATAAGAATTAATGATACTAATAATGAAGAGAACCCACAAATCTTCAGTGAAACCAATGAGTGTTCTGGGAGACAAATGACTCTATTACTGAGGCTATGGGAGAAGCCCTGAACCATGGCCACAGTGAGTGTAAAGCAATGGTGCTCCCTGAAGCTGAGGGAATGGTGCCAGTTTGCTTCCCCAGGAGACCAACCCCTCCTCTGAGTTCTTCAAAACAGCCTTCAGTGCCTGAACATGGTCTTTGCTTGTCCCTGGGTCATTATGAATGACAATAAGTAACCACTGCTCTACCACAGACGAGGTGACCAGGGTTATATGGTTTGCTTCATGTTGTACAATCAACAGATTGAAAAAACCAAACAATAATCCAGATCTACCTTGCAAGGCAGTGCCAAGACCAGCTGCCTTAACCTACACCCACCAGCCTTCACTGTGCAGGGACCAGGACCATGGGACAGGCAACAACTTTTATTCCTGCAACATCTGGCTGCAGCTGCACCTCCATCACAACACACACTGCAGCTCCAAAAGCTTCCTCTGCAGTGGGGGGAAGGCAGAGGAAAGAGAAGGAAAAAAATCACCATCCCTGGCTACTCATTGCCCTTTCTCTGAACCAACTCACTAGAGCAACATGAGAGCCAAAAGCAATTTCTACCATTACAAAGAAAATCTTCCTAATCTGCAACGTCCCAGTAACTTAACACACCAAAGGCCCCATCTGCTTCTTTTAAATTTTCCATGGAAATAGGGCTCTGGATCCAACCTCCCAGCTCTGTTCCCTGGTGCACAGATTTATGCAAAATGGCCTCTTCAAGACAGATATCTGCCACTTTTGGCTACTCTGAAGTGATTCCCTCAATTGTACAATAATTGATGGGCAGGCTGAGAGACAGGTGATTGGCAGAGTAATTGAAGCAATGTCCCTTTGCTGATGAAAGGACCATGTAGCAGCTGTATTATTCTGAAGGTCCCTGCTATCCAATCTTCTCTCTTGCTGTCTGGATACAGCTCTTCAGTGCCCAAGCAATCCAAATACAAAGGCAAGTGAAGAGCAAAACCCTAAAGCCTCACCACACAGCAGAAGCGCAAGTAGCTCTCCCAGCATGGCAGCGTGATGCCAACATCCATCTGCTCAGTGGACATCTCTCAAAAATGCTCTATTGAACATCCACTTATACATCTTACATGAAGCAACAGAGATAAACCACGTCCACGTTTCTGCACGTACACATGCGGTGCAGATTCTGTAGCACAGATCAGGGTGTTCCTACAGCACACGAAGGGGAAGCTTTGAATCCAGTGCAGGATCCGACCACCCCCAGGAGATGTTTCAAACAGTGAGATCTCCAGTCTGAAGAACTTCAAAAACTTTCTCACCCCAGACTAGAGATGCTGTGCAGGAGCCCCCAGGCTCACACTGTAGCTTGAGCTGGACTCCAAGGCACTACGAGGCTGTTCAGTGCAAGCACCTGCCAAGCCAGCAGGAGAAGACCAAGGCCACATCCCTCCCCAGAGGTGTCTGCAGCCTTCCCCACCTGCCCCAGCCAGAGGCAGAGCTGCAGCGCCGAGGTTCCTGTCACACCGTTAAACATACAAGCGGAAACAGCCCCTGAGCTCATCCATTTTCAGACTAGCTCATTGGTCCCCAGGGACCGGCTGGAGGGGCTGGGGGAGGGAACCAGCACTCTCTTCTGTTATAAAAATAACAAAAAGTGATGAATGACCCGCACTGCTCAGGCTGGGAAGCAGCAGCTTTTTCCAGCCCGAGATGAATCCCTGCTGTCACGGCAGGCAGCACAGCCATTTGCCCACAACGCACCCCCGGCCCCGCTCGCCCCCAGAGAGCTCTGTCTTGTTTAAAATCCAAACGAGACCGATTGGGGAACAAGAGGCGAGGCTGCAGCTGGTGGCAGCAGGAGGCAGGCTGGCCAGCCAGGGACACCAGGAGCTGCGCTCCCATCACCTTGTGCCTCTGCTCGGAGCAGCTGGGACAGGAGCTGCAGCCGCCCAGCCCCATCGCTCCCGCCCAGCCCTTCCCCACCCCATCCATCTCTTGGCATCGCTCCCTATGAACCTCCTGCTAACCCACAGCAAGACCAGAAGCTCTCCCGTTACAGGCAGTGACTAGAAAATTGTGACTCAGATGGAAAAGCTAAGAGCAGAAAGGAGGGACTGAGTGCTGGGTTTGAGCAGGGCTGGCTGGGGCTTTCTGCTGAGAACAGGTGGAACAGCCATTATCTGCCAGACATCTAACCCCACATACAAGCTAACAGATTCATTTATTCAGGACAGGGAATGGATAGATTTAGTTTTTCTTTTCATAAGCCTTTCTTCCCCAAGCTATGTTTCTCTTCTCATTAATGTGGTGATGGAGGAATAAACTTCAAACTCCAAGGATCAGGCCTGTCAAACAGAATCTCCCCTGCTTCCCAGGAAGGGAAGGTAGCTGGAGCTGAGGGGTTCCCAGCTAAGGAAGGAATTTTAGGAAAGATGCTGCAGCCAATCACAAACAAGCTGGGTATTGTTCCCTTAGTTCCTCCAGCCACTTCTTCCACAGAAGGTGTAGTTGTGCTTTTAACTTGCTCATTGGTGTTGTCTAAGAGAGCACGCTGCAAAATCCCTCCTAGGAACAGAAATGTGCCCTGAGGGACCAAGAGGACAGCATGGGGAGAAAATTATGAAAGAAACAGAGATTCAGACAAATACATATGGGAGAAAGGAAAGCCTGACCTATGGGAAGAGAAACTGCAAGAAAAACTGGAGAACTGAAAAGATGTCTTGTGATACAGGTCATGACACCCCAGAAAAGATCCCTCTGGCCCCCTGAGTCAGGCCTCAGTCACACCTTTGTATTCTGCTTGTTGGGCTGAGCTCTCCTGTGGGGCTTATATATCTGAACAACAAAAAGCACAACCTGTATTCTCCCATTTTGCATAAAAGGACAGAGTCTGCCCACGCTCATGCCTGCAGGCAGCCCCTGCTCACACATCCACTGAGCTTTTCTTCCACCAAAGCTGTTTTCTGTGCATGCACACGTACAGGTGCGTGCAAGTTATGGTGCTGTGCACATGTACATTCCACCCCTACACCTCCTTACCTGCAAACACACCTTACAGACGGATATACACCTAAAGGAGATGTATTCATGCACGAGGTCACTCTTGTCCCCCCTCTCTCCACCTTCCACCGTGTCTCTGCCCAGAGGTGAATGAACCCCACCAGAAAAACACCCAACTCACCCATATGAAACCAGCTCCTTCCCCTTGCTCTAACTTCTTTCTCCCAGTGTAACAACCTTGAGGCAGGATGATGAAGATGGTGCAAGCAGAGGCCAACCAAGCTCTGATCAATAGCATCTGACAAGAAACTCACCAGCCCTTTCTCACTCTTCAGTTTAACTCTGGGCCTTCCCAACCCTGTGCTACAACCAAAACACCCTCCTAAAGGGCAGAGGCTGGAGAGCAGCTGTGCTGCAGTCCTGCCAGTGAGAGCAGCACTGGGTTTATCCACACAAGACAGAAAAATCGCTGAAGAGCTCGGACTCGAGTTCTGAGTCACAGCCCTAAATGTGGCAGCACCTAACGTAAGGCTGAACCAAATTACTAAGAAAATAATCTTTGGGCTGGAGACTGTTCCTGCACAGGAGCTGTTGAGACCCCAAGGAAAGAGGGCAACAGAACCCCAGACACATCAAGGAGCTAGTGGAAGGATGAGCACATGATCTTAAATCAATTTTCTAGTCAAGACAAATCCTTCTTACCAGAGTGAAACGCAGTGTCCCCGGCATAAAAGTGAAGGTGTTAATTCCTGTGTAAATAGGGTGTGAAATGCCAGAACATCAAATTGAGTTTCTACCCACTTTGCTAATTATGTTCTTTGCTGGTTTGCTCTTTGTCATATTTCACATTGGTGCAAATTGCATCAAGAGAAGAGCTCTGCTTCAGAAAGCAAGACAGAATTTTTAGACTTGAGTGGAAAATTTGCCAGAGGCTGTATTGTCAGAAGGGGGGGGAAAACATAACATGATATTCCACCATTACTTGTTAGTTATTTTTCATTGTCATAAGTAATAAAACCTACTTGGGCCTTACAGAGGTGGACAAACAGCAGAAAGGAAAGAACAAATTTACTGTATCAACCAGCCATTAAGTAACCCTCACCAGAGGGAGTGCATTGACATGGTGCTGATAAAACCTTTCAGTGCTTCCCTCACCCTGTTTTATTTTGTGAGCTTGAGTTTTTAGCTGGCCCTACATTATGAGCACACCACTGGAGCTGCTGCAGCCTGGAGACAGCTCCCATGCAAGGGGGGAGCAAAGCACAGTCACTACAGGCTTTGACCTTCCCAGTGTCTTCCAGGGTTAACATGCCAAGAGGTGCCAGGAGTAAATCTGCTCATTTAGATACTCTGCCTGTCACAGACCAGGGACCTTCCTCCATACTGATGCTGCTTGAGCAGGAGCAGCCTCTTAGAAAATTATCCAAACTTGATAGAAAGAGCCTGTGCTCACACAGAATCCATTACAGCCCTTGGTCAGCTGTTCTAGCAGTTAATTATCCTCAGAAGCAAAAATATGTACCTTCTTGGTTGGATTTCTCTCAGCTGAGCTCCTTATCCCTGGACTGGCTCTTGTTTCATCCCAAGAAAGTAGAAAGAAAATTAGCTTTATTGACTTACAGCAAGTTAGTCTTCATTTATTCCAGGTATACACAAAGAGAATCAGCCCCACTGGAGTTACTGCTGATTTACAATTGGTAAGTAGGTACACAATTAATTCTGGTGATTTACAACCCAGTTACCTGTTATTTATTTGAGGTATTTAAGGGTATATCCACATGGGGGCCCTGAGGAAAATTAAACCAAATTAATTTTAAAGTAGATTAGTTAAACTGTGTCAGACCATGACACAAACCATCCTCTTCAGAGTTTAAGAAGCCTTAATTCATTTTAGTTCATCTTAACTCCTTCCCCAGTGAGAAACTCAGCCCAAGTGGTGGTACTAGGGAAGTACAATGACTGAGGAAAATCAGCCCTGCTCATTGGAAGAGTGATCATTGCTGCCCTACATTGGGAAGAACAATGAAAGTCCCACTGACTTCTCTGTGGAGCAAACCCCCATTCCCAACATTCCAGGCCAATCTCCCACCCCGCTGAAGTGAGAGCTGAGACATCTAGGAGGGAGAGCCTTGTTTCCAGCAGTCTCAGAAGCAGCACAGAACTGACCATGGAAAACCTCCAGTCCCTTCCACCCTCACACACTCTCTTACTCCCTTAATCATGGTCTGTGTCTTCCCCCTTCCTTTCCTTTTAATTCTCCTACAACCCTTTCCTTCTGTTTCAGGCTCTCTCCTTTACCTCAGCTCATACATATTCTTCCCTCTACAAGACAGCAAAATCTTCTCCTTTCTCTTTCAATTACTCTTTCTTTTACGTCCCATCTTTCCTCTGACCTTTCTCCTCTCCCAGCTGCTCCCCAAGCACACCCAGGAAGGCACTGAGCACTGTGAGAAGCTGGAGGTAATAACAAACATTTCTCAAGAAAAAAATCCCTAGGCCAGTTCCCAGCCATAGGATCAGCCTTTCAGATGCAAGGTGAAGGGAGACAGAGGAGGGAACACAAACGCATTCCCAATAAATCCACAGCTGTTGCCAAAAGAGGAGGATGCTCTTCCAGAAGCAAAAAAGCAAAGCCTTCAGCTGCCATTAGCTAAATGCATTAAAGCATTTATGAACTTCTCTACCAAGCACCAGGCTGGAACATTAACTTTGGAAGGAACTGGCTGTTTACAGATGACAGCTTTTTCATGGCCTTTTCTTTCCTTTCCTTCCCCATCTTTCTGGACCAAGGGGGTAGGTCTCCCAAGCCAGCTGTGTTTGCAGGCAGCGTGTGCCTGCCTGGGCTGCACTGGAGCCACCCAGGGTGACCCTCCCGTGGGCTCTAAGGCAAGACATCAGGGCTGTTCCTCAGTTATGGCTTCATGGCAGCATCATTAATGGCTTCTGGGTTTCACAGACTCATTCTAATTGTTCAATCATTTCAAAGCTCTGAATCCTGAATGATCAGGTATTAAAATTTCCCTTTTGATTAATCCATCTGGGAGCTTGGCAGGTCACTGACATGGCCAAGCAAGGGCAGGCTGCCTGTAGCTGTGCAAGGGGCAGCACCCAGGGGTGCTCAGCACAGCCATCTGCATCAGACCTGAGTTTGGTACATCCCCATGCTGGCCACCTAGGGCAGCACTCATTAAAAAATAAGACATTTAAAGACTGAAAGAGGTTCAGTTGGTTTTTTGTTGTGTGTTGCTGTGGGTTTTTTTTTTAACTTTTACCATTACCTGCACGTGTGCACTGCTCACTCCAAGTAAAGCAAAGCTCTCAGATGATGTGTGTCATTCTAAGGGCATAGCAGTGTCATCACTGCTAGATGTAAAAATCAAACAGGGTATTTTCCAAATCTAACAGACTATGCCACATTTGATGACACATTATTTTTTTGCTTCCCGTTCCTGGTGTACCATCATTTTCCTGAAAAATTCAGCTTTCAGAGGAGCAGAACAAAATTCAGCTTCAGGCAGTTGATGAAAATCTTGTAAAAGGGACTCTAGTGTGAATGTTCAAAATTCAGTAGTTCAGAGCAGAGGTCACTGCTGGAGGCAGGATGACCTGCATTTTAAAGGGTGCTGTCTGGACGGGACAAACTTTACATCTGGGGACTAGTCCAGTCACACTGAATGCAAAACCTGAACTTAAATTCAGCTCAAGCACTTGGGGTCCAAGGGACTTGTCAACTTCACCTCAGGTCTCGACTGCAGCTCAGGACACTGGGATACACGGGTACCACCCAGTACAGGATACCCTGTCTGCACAGCAACTGCACAAGGGATCCAGCTCTTCCAGGTGCTTCCAGCAGTTCAAATAATAACAAAAATTTCCATTGTCTTCAAACACAACAGACCTGGTTGAAATGCAGCCTCTGAAGTCAAAACCTGGTGTTTCTGAGGTGCTTGTCTGGAGAAAACCAGAGGCCAAGTAGACTAGAGTGTCAATGTTGCAAAGACCATGAAAAAAAATAGGGGGGAAATGTAACAATACACAAGCCTTGGTCTGCACTGCTGAACGGGGTGAATTTCACCTTCAGTGAATTACAGCACAGCTGGACTGTTTTTTTTAAAAAATATACAACCTAATTGCAATCTCAGTGCAGTAGAGCCCGGCAGAAGCAGAGCAGCCTGGCAGTATCTCCTTGCATTAGCTGCTGGGTTATGAGCAAGGGAGACATTTATTGCCCCATACATCCCAGGGATAATCACTTAACTGACTCAGCCCATGGACCATACTTCCCAGATAATGGGCTGAAGCATCACTTGGGAGCCCAGCTCTACCCTGTGAGCAGCTCAAACTGCAGAGGCAAGTCCTGGGTGCTGCAGCCTGCTCAGCACAGGCCCTCCAGAGGGGGAGGAAATACTCCTTAAAATAGAAAGAATGTAAGGTTTGGATATTTCAGAGACACAAATGAGATTGGCAAGGCCCAATTCCTGCTAGATTTTAATGGGATTTAAGCACTTAAGCTGCTCAGGAAATCCCTGCTGACAATAAATGCACCATGGGCTTCATGTGTACCCAGTGGCAGGGATGTTTGGGAACCAGAAAAAGCAGCAGGCTGCTCTGGCTGAATGAATACTCTTTTCTCTCCCACCTCACCACAGTCTGCATGCATCCTAAAATCCTGGTGTCTTAAGTGCAACAGAGAGTTCCTGAGTCCCTACCAAAATGCTTGGATTTACCTTCTGCTCTGTTGCCAGAGATCAGACTGTTCTTACCACTCTAACAGTCCAGGCTCTGGAAGCACCATCCACAGCTCAGTACTGTCTGTTACTGGTGGCTGCAGATCATTGTCAATCTGGAAGTAGCTAATAACCTAAGTACTGTTAGTTCCCAAGGGAAGAAAACAGACCTAATCCTTAGCTGAATTACTCCAGTTTGGATGAAATAACATCTCAGCCAGGTCCCAGGGAGCACCACAGACATCAGTAAGTAGAAAAAAAACAGTCAATAGTGGACATAACTAAGGCAGCCAAATAGGCACCAACACGTGTACTGCATCTGGAAACATCTGCCTCAGACATCCTATCAGGCACTACCCAAGTGCACAGCAAAAACTGGCCCTTATGTGGAGGACCTCAGTGTGTGTAGGAATGAAAGGCAAAAGGAGAAAAGGCAAAACAATTCACCTAACACCACACGAGTCTGACAAAACTACACAAGGGCAGATAGCTTCCCTGTTAGCCCAGGCTCCTGCGATCACAGTAAAGCCACCACATTCCAAACACAACACACTCCAACAAGGCACAGTATTTGCATCATATAGAAACTGCTAGGAGCTGTGATGATGTTCTTTCCTTCATCCCAGAAGCATCTGGCATCCTCCTTCAGGACACTCCCCTCCAACCTCCTGAAAGCCTGTTCCATACTCACTAATTCCGGCATCCATCACCCCCTGCCCCAGGCTCCTTTCCCCACACCCCGGCCAAAAGGCTTCCTCGTATCACTTTGGGGTCTTTCCCTGGGGAGAGGGAGATGCTCTTTGTCCGGCAATAGGAGGGTTCCCTTCAGCCCTGCTCAGACATAATTAAGCCAGGCAAATACCAAGAGAAAAGGCGAGCATAATTACACAGCCCAGCTCGAGAGTCAACCCTGTGCTAATTGATCTCCCAGACTGGGGAGCACGGGTGCAGTCGCTGACACCTCCACCTGCCACGGAGCTGCTGCTGCTGCAGAACCCTGCGAGCCCCGAGTGGGCTCAGCTTTGCAGAGGAGCTGGGCTTTGTTTCTTCGGATTTCCAGGAGAGGGAAGGCAGCCAGAGCAGAGGAAAACAAGCAGAGCTGCTTCCTCCCCAGCTTGCTGCAGTAACCAGCGCTCCATCAGAGGCAGTGCGTGCTGCTCTTTCACCTGGCAGCTCTTTGTCCTGGCTCTTCCCACCCCTACGGGCTGTCTCCCAGGCCAATTACTGTCCTGGCACATCTGATGGCTCTTCAATGAGGAAAGCTCTGCTCTGCCACCAGAATTGTTTATTTTCTCCAGAAGCTGAGCGATAAATCAACCTGACGCACCCGAGCTGCCACGAAGGCTCCTCAGCTGCAAGAACAGTGTTGTGTGAGGCTTCGTCTGCGCTGCTTGGTACATTCCCAACATTTAACTTCTATTTGCAGTAGTGACTTGAGCAAGCTGAGATTGATGAGGGTGACAACACCAACATCCCCCGCCTCTCCCTGCTCTCTGAAAGCTGGGAAATCCACCCTGTCTGTGCCATTACAGCCCTTCACGGCACTTCAGCTCCCACTAGAAGCACAGGCAGGGCAAGATGTCTGGTTTAACTCCCGAGATCCTCATTACAATTCTCAGAGCACAGCCCCCCCCGAGCCCCCTGGCAGCTCCGGGCAACATTCCCAGCTGACACTGCAGGGACGCTGCTCCAGATGGAGAACCTGACCAGTAAACCAGAGCTGCTCTGTTCCCAACTGGGACAGGAGCCCCAGGGTGGCTGCTCATGTCCCATACGAAGAGCAGAGAATTTCTAAATCTTCTCAAGAAGATGACATCAGAACGCAGGCTGCACACTGCAAACACCCCCAGTGTGACAGGCAGAAATGCTTCTCTATTTCTAGCTGGATTTTCTTCCTTTAGGGCACAGGAGAGCAAGATACACTAAACCAGCAACCTGAATTTAAGCTACCCTAAATCTGTCCCTGGAACACAAACAGCCTAGTCCATGTTTCTGGGTCCCAGCTACTATTCTGATACAAATCCTCCTAATAACCAAAAAGTGGCTGTACCATCATCCCTTGCTCAGAGACACCAAGTTCTCAGCAGCCTTAATCTAACAGACACTTGTGCACATTTGAAATCTGGGAGAGGCACAGGATGGAACTGTCCTGGTACAGGTGTTACTACCTCCATGGTTCCACCTGTGATGTGTAAAAGTACATATTTTCTCAGTGAATGGGCAGCTCTGAGTTCACACAATCCCTTAATCCCTGGGTGGAAGATCCTTATTATCTGTCCAGTACAAGGCACATTATTAACGGATTACATTTGCAGCAGGTAAAGGTCATTTTTAATGCTTTTAATGATTTAAAAATGGATTTTCCTTTCAGATTTACTATTTTCAAAAAGCTTGGCTGTGAAAACCACACCAAGTAATATGCATTAAAAAGGCAGAGATTCAACTTCCTCAGTTTTTCAAAACAAAGCTCAGAAGAGATGAATTGTCATGTATGGTTGTCCCATGGAGATTTGGAAGCCAGTCTGGACAGAAAATACAGGGCAGATTTTCAAAGAATCTGTAAAATTAAAAAATCTTGCCTTTAAAGAGCAAGTTTATACACATTTGCTGTACTCTAAGTATGTAATGACTGGCTTTGGGTGGACAAATGCCATCTTTGGCTGCACAAATATCACAGGACACCATTTAGTCTCTTCTGCATAAATTTGGAAAGTGCAAACATCTTCCTGCTCAGCTTTGGGATTCAATTACATGATGCTTGCTCATGCTGGGGACAGAAAAATACTTTTTAAAGCTCCCTACTAGTAGATATTCTGAAAGCCTGACCCACAAAGTTTACTTCTCTCTTGAAGCATGGTTCTGTTCTGCCAACACAAGAATTTACAGTGATCAAAGCAACCCAGGAATTCTTCCCTAGCTTCTTCCTATTTTCACCTTCTCCACTCTGTATCAGGGCTGCTGCCTGGCCCAGCCTTCTCCCAGCAACTCCCAGTGGCAGCAGGACAGGAAAAATGAGGAACCTGTTAGCACCTGTTAGTGAAAAGTCTTGTCACCTTGAGAAGTGACACCCTGCAGGTCCAGTGCAACTGGTGAGAGAAGCCTGGGAGACAAGAGCTCCAGGAGACAGTGCCCTAGGGCCTTATGGCAGGTCTGGTCAGACAGTTCCTGGGGACCAAACAGGGCTGGCTGGCCACAGGTGTCTTCACTTTTTAGGTCACAGCAGCAAAGTGTGGAACATCAGATGTCCCAGGTCTGACCTGAAGTCCCAGGGAGTCAACAGGTAGCTCTTGTGCTGACCTTTGAGGACTCTGGCCCTTCCAGGAGCTGGTGACTGCTCTGGCTTTGAAGATTCCCTCAGCACAGAAATGACAAACAGCAGCTCTTCATCAACAATCACTGAGATGAAATGACTCATTATTGAGCACAATTCTTCTCAGGTTCTCACACGAGCCGTTAATTTGGAAGCACTGAAGCACTTTGGTATTTTATTTCAGGTTTTTTTTCTTTAGTATTATTTTTTAAACTTCAAGCCCAGCTACAAGGTGATTCTAAATAAAGGGAAAAGCAACAATCACAGCTTTACTATAAAGCTCCACACAGCTCCTGCAAATTGCTTTTGTTCTTTCAAGTGTCCCCAGTCTTTCTTCTTGTATTGTAGCATCCCTGCCTCTCAACATGGTAACAGGAACTGCATCACTGATGGAGAACCTTCTGCTCCTTATTAGTGCTGAGAAGCCAGAGGCACTAGACGTGCAGCAGTGACCCAGCCTCCCGAGGGCAGGGACCAACCATGGACTTGTCCAGACTGAAAATGCTGCACCTCACTTCAGCTCCCACACACCTCGAAATCATGCAAGAAAATCACACTCTCCTGAGACCTCAGCTCAGAGCAAGCTCAGCCTCCCAGGATGCACAGGCTATAAAACCAGTGCTCGTTCCCGTGTGGCTGCATGCACAGACCTTCATGCCAAACCAAATAACATTTTAGGAAGCCACACTAATGCAACCTGCTGCCTGAGAAAAAACCTCAGGGAAGTAACAGGTTTCTCCACTAAAGCAAAAATAAAGTGTCAGTTCCTCAGTGGGACAGGGCTCTCATTCTCCCCATAGATTCACCCTCTGGTTGGATCACAGCACCCTCCTGCCCTCCCGCTTGGAGAACACAGCAGGCTGCAGCAGGGCCTCGCTGCTCCCCAAGGTCTTGTCTGTCCCAGAGAATCAACTTGTCTTCTCTGACCAAAGGCAACACTCCTTGGCCAGAAGCCAGAATAATCCACTGGAAGGAATGGAAATACACCAGAGGAGCTGACCTCAGCATCTGGCCCAGGCCACTCAGCAGTTATTCAGCGTGCTTGGCTGAATGTGACAGTTTTTCTCAGCAATGGCATCAGCCCCGTGCTCAGACATCCCGCCTGCAAGCCCTGGCAGCTTGGGAGAGTTACAGGGTTGACATGAGAGCAGTTGGGGGATTTTCACCCTAAAACAAATGGAAGCTGTTTAGGGCTCCTCAGCAGAAGATGCTCAAAGTTGTCTGTGTCATCTGCATCTTTCTTTGCAAATCACCTATTGCAGGGGGGGATGTTTTCCAACGTGCACGTACACACCACAAACACCTGCCCACGGAGCAGAGTGGATGTTCTAAGAGCTTGTCAAGACCTGAGGACGTGTAACCTGGTAGGTGTAGTGGTGTGAGCAGCTAGCACATGACAGCTGCCGTCGAGATCAACACCAAGAGCAGGACACAGACCTTCACAGCCAGAGGTGTGAGTTGGTGCCCATCGTGCTCAGCCAGGTGTGTGACACCAGGTTCAGAAGAGATCACACCAGAAAGCTGCTAAGCAGGCTGTGCTGGGCTCAGCACCTGAACTGCACTGCCACAGGATTGCCTACAGCTTCCACACAGGAAGTTTGCACTTACACAGGGAGTGAAGTTTAGTGTCTGGCCTGAAGGCCACAATGGGCCAAAGAGAAACATCCCCTGAGAGCAGAGCTGTGGCAGGATGCCCTGCCAGGCCCCTACAAAACAAGCTCCAGGGGTCCTGACTCTGCACCCAGCTCTTTGCAGGACTGATGCTGATCTTAACATGAAGTTGACATCAAGCAAGCAATGCAGTTCCATCAGTTCCTGTCCAGTCTCTCATGGCTTGAGCAGGTATCCAGGCTTTCTGGCTTTCCATATCCAGAATGAGCTGGACTGGCTCTGCTATGATTAGCTGGTAACACTGGAGGTAACAAAGGCCTAAGGTCCTCATCTGGCATGAGCTGATGTGCCTTAAACTAGTGTCTGACTAATCTTCATTCTCAGGAACCTGGCGAAGCACTAGAGATCCAAGTTCTGCAGGAACTACACTCAAAATAATTAAGACTCTTTAACAGAGCAACAGGGGCAAATCAGCCCAGGGTTGGGCCCATAACATGCAAGTGTGTGCTTAACACAGCACTGCATTACCAGTAGGTTTAGTCATTAATTCAAAATACTCCAGAATAGCTTTGGAAAGTGCTTTGAGAGAGGGGAACTTCAAACCATCATGGAGAAGTTCACATTGCACCATTCACTTACTGCTTTCTATTATTAATAACAAAGTCATCTGGTGTGGGCTGTAGCTGTGTGCCTGCTAAATGGAAAGTGTTTTAAAGTAAGTAAACCATTTCCATTTGTAATTTTTCAAACAGTTCATAAAATATCATAATGTATCAAGTCTGCACAACTGTTCTATGGCTGGTTATACACTTTGAACTGCCCGAGATGAGGCATAATTTAAACAAGAGCTTTTACAAATAAAATAATTTTGCATCTAGATAACAACATCTTGCTCTCCCTGTACTTCACAAGCTCAAATAATTTCCTCTAGTATTCCTTTTGATGGAAAAGTAAATTAAGAACCGTCTTTAACGGCCACCAGCCACTGAAGCACTGGGACTTTCTGACACTAGCAGCACAGCCAAGAAGGCAAAGTTTCTTTAAAGTTCTCCATTGCCACTCAGTGGCATCCACCTGCCACAGGGCAGTCACACAGACACCTGGACAAGTCTCTCCTAGATCTGTTCCCAGCACTGAGCAGAAGTTTATGTCCATGGTGTCTGTAACTAGAAATTCAGCCACAGGAGGCAGAAGAAAGGCCACTAATAACACTGCTCAGAACCATTATCTGTTGCTAATGAACAAGTGGGATGGTAGGTTTCCCAGATAGGTCCTGAAGGACATTTGTGAATAATGCATAGTGGCTCCTGCCTGTCCTAGCCAGATAGCTCAGGGCATCGCACATAGCAATTATTAAGCAGTTTGCTGTAACAATTTAAGTTATAATGGTAAATAAACATTAGCAGTGTTACAGGCCAGATCAGAGAGTCACTGTTATTTACCCCCAACCGCAGATTTTGGCCTTGTAAGTTTATTTACTATGTCAACCATGTCCTGAAATGAGCAAAAGCCACTCATTTCTGCAGGCACCTTCTCTATCCTGAATCCATTACCCGAGTCAGACAGCAGGTGTCAAAAACCATCACATTTCCTGGCAACTGGAAAGTTACATAACTACTGTGTTTATCCCCAACTCCTGCACTTGGCAAAAAACCCTGGCAAGAAGGTTACAGCATGAAGAGAGGCACCCTTGTGCAGTGACAGACACCACCACCTCACAGGGCAGGACTGAATCCCACTGCCTCTGATCATGAGGCTTTCTCCTCCTTCTGTACGTATCACTGTCCATCCTTCTTTTCTGTACTTTCCAGCTGCAAGAAGTGGCTCCTCCGGGGGGACAAGGGCCTGACTCCTGGGCAAGGCTGCAGAGAGCAGCTGCTGGACACAGCCACCACAGACCCACAAGTCAGCTTTCCCATGGCTCATTTTCCAGAGCTGAGGATTCTCAGCTGCCTGGGCACAGCTGTGGGCTCCCTGCTTGTTTTCACCTGACCTGATTACTCTTTGCAGATTGCTGTTGCTGCAGAGCATAAGAAGAAGAAATCAAGGCATTTGAGTTCTGGTTTCTCAGCAGCCCCCTCCCAACTCTGGGAGAGGAACATTTGGGCTTACTGGATAAGAAATTTCCCTGTGAAAAAGGAAATCTCCCCTCTGCAGTTGTTGATTCCTGAAGCACTTTGACAGCCCTTTTCACCAACAATCACAGGTACCCCTGAAGGCAGAACCTCAGATCTGGCTATAGACAGATAGTCTGGTGAGACAAAGGACATGAAAGACAGAGACATCCTCACGCTTCTCTGAGCAGGCAGCCTGAAACAGGCAGGGGTCGGACAGGAGATCACTGCTGGTCAGCAAAAGGCTTCATGGCACAGGGAAATAAAGGGGAAAACAGGAGGACTCTTGAAGATATTGCACCTGGAGACACAAACTGCTCCCGGCAGTTCTTGCCTCATCCCATAGGGAGAGAACTAAAGTAGGATGCAGCTCTGCTCCTCCAAGGAAGGCAGGCACAGGCACAGTGCAAAGAGGGGTTTCTCAAAATGGTCCCTTCTGTTTGGAAAGTAGCCTTAAAGAGATGTTTCTAACCGAGGGACAGTGAACAACTCTGTGTGTTGCAGAGCCAAAGAACCAACCCCAGACACTATAACAAGTGCTGCCAAACAACATCCAAACCAAAGCCTCTTGACAGACAAGAGCAGGAAAGGGAAAAGGCAAAACTGCCCCATAGTTTGGCCCAAACCAGCAATATATCTGCAGCCTTATTATGGAAAGCACAAGCAGAGAAAAAATAAATCAAAAAGGGAAGAGAATTGTTTTTGCTTATGCCAGCATCACTCAATAAAGGCAGCTTTTGCCTTCCCTGCAGCAGTCATTTTGTTGTTGAGCCGTTTGCTCTCTTGCCTTGACCCCCCTCCCTGCATTTTGCTTTGGATAAACACTCAGGAAAGAAAGTTCAGCCAGGAACCTTCAGCGCAGTCCATGCCCTCGCTGTGCCCCATTCACACATTACTGCTCCCTGGGGCAGTTCATGGACCGCCCAGTGGGAAGGAAGCCTTGCTCTGCTGTGTGCTGGACAAAAGCCTCCTTCCTCAGGCTTTTTTCTCTCCTGCTTTTCAGGGGAAGACACTGTGGGACCGGAGAGCTCGTTGTGCTGTTGATGTTTAAAGGACAATGAGCACAGGAAACTGAGGGGAATACCCTTTGCTGCCGAGTTGCATTTAACCACTCGACTAACAGGCCATGTTGTCTTTTCAGAGCTGGATCTGATCTATTCAGGATCTTCTTCCAGGGGCTCAGAAAGAAGGAAGAATATCCCTCTTTTCCTCAGCAGCAGTTTTCCCTAATTGCTTAAAGACTCAAATCTTTTGTATCTCCAACACATCCACACAGTCTGGATGCTCAGAGATTTTATCACCACCTCACCACTGCTCCAGCTACCTGAACATAACAGGCTGCAAGAGAAATCCTCCGGAGTATTTTAGATTAGCAAAGACCAGAAACACCTGATTTCTAGAAGTCTGTATTTAGATTAGAAACAGATATGCAGGATCTACTGAACATCCTAGCCTTGTGCTCCCAGGGGGAGACTTTTCAGCTCCTATGCTGCATTTTGGCTAGCACTGCCCTGCTTAGTGTTTCCCTGCCTGCCAAAGCTGAGGACTGGGCACTAAAAGAACTGTCAGCAAGGACTACCACCCCTATGCCTCAGGTTTGGTTGACATCCAACCATTTTTCAATTGACTTCATGCTTAGATGTAAGTTGGTCAGAAATCAGTTCTCCATTTTGTGCTGGTGGAACTGAAAGATGCTTCACGTACCAACACGTGAAGAGTTACTGTGATGTTTCCTTTCCTGTAACAAGATCAGCTGTTTCTCTGTGTACTCTTCCTTAATTTTCTCACTTGGCCGTAGATGGACACTTACACTGTTATTTGCTTGACACAACCCGACTTAAACCAGACCCGTTTTTAGAGGACTGGTTTCTGCAGCATCAGCTCACTCGCTGTTTCACTAATGATGCCAGTTTAGTCCTCTGGGTCAGAAATCCCTGCCCAGTCCAGGTCGTGGTAAACACTCTTCCTCGTGGCCCAGCACCAGCAATCCCGGGAGCTCAGGAATTCACCCACTTCTGTCTTTCTGCTCTCCCGCAGCTCTCTCGTTTGTAGCCGCTTCCACCCCATTTCTCTGCCAGCTGTGATCCTGCTCCCAGATGAAACACAGGAGAAGGAACTTGGCTGGCTCCCCATGAGGTGTCTTTGGACGCCACTGCCCGCCCGGTGCCCGCAGCCCGGTGCCCGCAGCCCGGTGCCCGCAGCCCGGTGCCCGCAGCCCGGTCCCCGCAGCCCGGTGCCCGCAGCGCAGGCATCATCCCAGCGCAGCGTGTGATTAACAGCTGCTATCACTGCTATGAAAACAGGAACTTTGGTGAGTAATTATGCAGCTAATAGAGACCCTGGGCGTCTCAGCAGGAGAAGATACAAGCGCTGCCCGGGCACGGGGCGAGGGAAAGCCGGTCTGAGAGCTGCCGGTGGCTGGAGCCCGCGCCCCGGGGGCAGGACCAGACGTGGGGCTGCCCAGCCCCCCGGCAGACCCAGCGCACACCCGCGGGGGTCGGGCGGGCGGGCGGGCAGGCAGGCGGGGGTCGGGCGGGCAGGCAGGCGGGGGTCGGGCGGGCAGGCAGGCGGGGGTCGGGCAGCGCGGAGCCCGCTCCTCATCCCGCCCGCTCCTCATCCCGCCTGCACCGCGCCCAGCGCTTCCCGGCGGATCCCCCCGCCCGGCCTCCCCCAGCGTCACTGCAGCCTCTCACATCTTGCCTGGAGCCTCATTCCAAACCCTTATTCCCAACCCTGCTGTTCCAACCGATGTCAGTGACTAGTTAGTGCTTTATGTCAGGTAAATTCTGCCCCCAAGACGGACGCTGCTGCTGATGTCGCTCTCCGGGGTGAGCCACGTTCCCCGGGGGCTGCAGGGCAGCTTGGGCAGGAGCACCCGAGGCTCTGGGTGATGGGGCTGCACCCCGAAACCTTCCAGGCACCTCTGGCCATTCTACAGTTACATGACTTCATCACCTACAAATGGCAGCAGGCTGAAGGACAAGGGAGCACTCGAGCCAGATCCGTACTAGCACACACAGGAGGAGAGAGCCTCTGGGTTAAGGAAAAAAATGGTAAAAAAAAAAAAAAATCAGTAATTGCCATGTCACTGTGACCCTTTAAGAACGTTCAGTGACCTTAATGTCACTTAAAAAAAAAATCTAAGTGTGCTGTCTCTGTCACTGAATCAATGCTCAAAAAGCTTGAAATCTTGTTTTCCTTTTGTGCTTTAGTCCTAAGAGAGGAAGGAGAGCTGGAGCTCCCCCTCACCCTGACCACAGAACACAATTAATACAAATGAAGACTCCTTTTTCCTTACAACTGCTTTGAAGGTTCCCTCTATATCACAATGAACACAAAAAGACATTTTTTTAAAAGCAACATCGATGAGATTCACACCAAGATGGAAAAGTCATAGAGCCTAAATCAAACTGAAATGATCTCATTATGTAACTTCGTTGGCAGTGATGCTGGGGATGCAGGTTGGGTTGGGTTTGGGTTTTGTGGGGGGAACAGGCGTTGAGAGCTGGGGATTATTTTGCAACACGGCTTGGATTCGTTAGTGCCTTGGTCAGGTTCATTTATTTTCTTGGGTTTTGTTGTGTGTCAGCCTCTAAGAGCCACTTTGATTACTGTTTGTTTTGGAGGGGAGGGGTAAAGCTGGATGATTGCATTTGCATTTCTTGAACTGCAAGGAAGTGTCTCATTGCAAAGACAAAAACCTCGATCTGCAGCTCCTGGATTCACACCAGCATAACAAAGATGACATCCTACCCAGATTTTTCAAAGGTGATAAAGATGCCTGCCAAGCATCTTGAGATCAGACCGTGCTATTCCTTGCAACACTGACAGCCAAAAATATTCCAGCAGCAAAATTCTAGTTTTTGCTGTAAAGCTGAAGGAAAAATATTCAGTCTCCTCTTGTGCTTCTTTGAAACAAGTGTCAAGAGGTGTTTGCTCCATATTAAATTGACATAAAACTTCCCTGTCCCCTGCCTCTGCCGCCAGTGACGAGCTGGTGGGATGAAGAAGCTGAAGGTTAGAAGAGCCCTGTCTGTGCCACTGGGCACCCCTCACACCAAACCTGCTCCCAGTAGATGGAACTAAACAAAACCAAAGTGACTTCTTTGACAACAAACCTGCCCCATAAGTGAAACTGGTGCTTGTTTCCATGTGTTTCCCTAAACCATTCATCACCGTCCCTTTATATGCAGCTGATACCTTGCAAACTGTCCTCAGCTGCCAATCAATGAAACTTCATTATAAATGAAGCTTGCAAACCAAGATAGCACACAAATACAAAAAAGCAAGGTGAGAGGAAAGCGGATTCTAAAAATCACCAGTTCTTCCCGTTTCATATCTTCCTGTATTTATTTCCTTCGGAAGACATTTTCTGCCAAAAAGTGATAATGAAAACAAATATATCCCAAACAGCCCAGATGCACCAGTTCTGTTTCTCTGGGAGATTTCTTCGGTGAGTCTCAAAAATAAATAACTGGATATATTTTATTCTGCTGTAATGACTGCAGAACAGAACTTCCCTTTTAATTCACTGGATGTTCTCATCCTTTGACACTCTGCAGTCCCATCAAGCAAAGGCAGAGCTGTGTAATATCTGCTACTTCAGTGCCCTCGGTTACCTCCTCTCCCTGCAGTGCCAGGGTAATTTCAGAAACAAAACCACCCTGAGCTGGCTACTTTGCAGGACCTGTGAGCTTCGTTAGGAGCTGCCATTTGGCAAGAGAACAGCATTATCCTCCTTCTACAGATGGAAAATGGGAGCAAAGGGATACTTGCCACAGCTATATCCTAAGTTCCTAAGTATATAAAATTTAACCTGCTTCTGAGCTAGACCACAGCCCATCAGCTGGTACATTTTATCCTGACATGAGGAAGAAGAAGGGGGCAGAACTCTGAAGACTTCTGCTTCAAGCTCCCAGTCCATCTTTACAGAGATATTCCCACAGCTGCTTTTCTGCACCTCAGAGCAGGTTCCAATTTGAACATTTGGAGCAGGGGGACAGGAGGTCTCAGCCACTGCTTTTAGACTCAGGCTGCCCTTCTGCAGGGCAGGCTCCACGTTTCCATCTACCAGAGCATCACTCACCTCTGGGCTTCCAACCATTGTGCTGACTACCTGTCTAGCATGTGTTTACAAGAGCTGGGGAAAGAACAGATTTCTTCTGCCCTAAACCTGCACATCTCTAGAAAAAGAAAGGGGAAAGACTGTGGTCCAGATGCAGTATCTTAAAGACAGAACAGCTACAGTTGTGTGGAATAGGATGGCAGTTTGAAAGACATCTGGTTTTGAATATAAAAGGATCTTTACTTCTTCTTTAAAGTGCCCATAAAACCTCAAGGATCTGTGAGAGGCTAGAATAAAAGCAAGAGGCCTTTCTATAGCATGTGCAGAAGGATTTTTTTGAAGTGCATTTTTAATTATTAAAATAATGAAAGTAGCATATTTATCACTGCAGCAGCATCCTCCTCCCACAAGGATGGTTTTGGGGATGCAGCAAAGGGCCATTTTAGACGCAGCCTAATTTTCCACTTTGATGGAGGTGAGTTCTTTCAGTGAAAGGAAAGAAATTCCACCAGTGAATCAGCTCATTATTTTGTGCAGTTTAAAAAGGTTTCCTAAAGGGTAAGTCAGGTCAGTGAAGTACCTGTGCTAGCAATACCAAAAAAAGAGACTATTCCAGAAAGCAAGAGCAGCCCTAAGAAACAAACACAGTCCAGACCAAAGAAGATCCAGCACAGCCTTATCATCTGTGTCAGCAAGACTTGAGGCCAGCACAGGAATCTTTGCTCTCTGGATACTTGCACTCCCTTCTGCAGGGGGCCCGGAAGCCTCTCACTTCCTCTAACTATGAAATAAAAACAACAGTAGTTTTCAGCTACATGAAGTACAGTGAGTATCATTTAATTGAACTCTAGAAGTTGTTCACATCTGCTGATAATGAATTTCAGCTCAAGGAAACCCATGGCAGAGGAGCTGGAAAATCAAAACTGAATCCCCAATTCAAGACCTTAAATGTTAAGAGTATTAGTTTCCCTCTCTTTTTTAAAAGAGAGAAAAAACACTTTACTAGGCTGAACAACCAAAATGAAAGAGACTTCCCAAACAGAAAAGAAAAAAATTTAAACACCATTCCCTGAAATGCAAATTGTTCCTGGACAGATGAAAAAAGGGATGGGTGTGTATTCAAGCCCCAGAACCCTGAAGATGGTAAAACACTTCCCTGCTCCAAAGTAAAAGGCTTTTTGAAAGGGCTTTGTTGAACTCATTTATGGATAATGTAAGTTAGAGCTTCCAAATGAATTTGGCATAAATATTTCACATGACACTACAATAAGCTTTGTGCAGAGCGCTTAGAAAATGTGGGGGTTGATTTGCCATCATTCTGAAAGAATCTATTTCCATTGATCAGCTTCCACTGTCCAAGTGGCAGGGCTGTCTGCCTGTGCTGCTGTTTTAGCTGAGCTGTTAAACTGTGGAAATGGAAATGGCTTTTTTTTGGTGGTTGCACAAGTAGCAAACAGGAGTTAGCTCCTTCACACCATCCAAGGGAGCACACGTACAATTTTGTAGAATGTGAAGTGCTGGAGAAGCTTCTGAAGTAACTGGGGACTTGATCTGAAACACTGCTGAGAAATCTCAGGACCATAAGGAATGAGCTTATGCTGATTATTTCCTAGGATTATTTATCCAAGAGGCTCTTAAAGCCCCAGCCAAGATCTGACTCTCCCTTACCTCTGGGCACCAGTGCCCTCTCTCAGATGGCTCAAGACCCCCTCCCATTGTGTGAATTACAGGAACAACCAGAGGCTGCAACTAAGATCGGGTCCCATTTCCTTTGTACAAGCTTCAAGCACCAATCCCGTGTCCTCAGGACATCACAGTCTTGCTAATACACCTGAGAACAGGCTGAAAAGAACTTCAGTTACCTGCTTTCAGCAGCTACAGAACCAAAGCATTCAGACCTGCCACTTGTTTCCCCCGAGTACAGCAGTACCAGACCTGTTAAATACAGAGTTGTTGTCCCTGCAACTTACATGTGCCTTAATAAATCCCCTATTTCAGCCCTCTGGTGTGTGCTGAGATGCTGGGAGAGGCACTAAGAGATCAAGTGATCTCCAAAGTCTTCTCCATATGGGCTCTCACAGAGTATAAGCACACACACCTAGAGCCCAGTGATGAATTCCTTGTTCTGCCACAGAGTCAGAGCCACACAACAAACCAGTAACAAAGCCAGGACAAGAGTGGAGGAGACCTTCAATTCTCACCTTCTTGTATTTCCTAGAACATGCTTTCCTCTGAGCTTTATAAATATAATTGCTTAAGCAAGGACAGCTATTTTTACCTTTCAATTTTTCTTGGCAAGTGTCTAAGCCAAGAAACATGAACAAAAGGAACCTGTCTTCAGCTGATCATAATGCCATCAAATTAAAAGTTTATGTTCTTTAAACACAGCAATGCCTGTCTTTGACAACTCCAAAAAAATGTAGTTCAACAAGGGAAAAGGGAGCACGTGTCACGGGAGCGGAGGAGGAAGCCAGGAGCATCTAGAGTGAAAGAAGCAGAAAGCTGAGGAGTAGCAAGGCTTGGAGTCGGCTGAGTGGGATGTGATTTGTCATACTCAAATGCATTGTTTTCATGTGGGAACAACAGAACGTGTCAAGGGTGTTTCTCTTCTTCCAACAGGACAAAAGGGGAGATTCAGCACAGCCCAGGAGCTGAGCTGAACTCCCCACGTGGCTGTTGCTTCAAATCATGAGTTTCCCCTGGACTTCTTGTCACTTTTTTACCTGTCCATTCACAAAGGAGTAGTTTGTTTCCAACAGGTACCTGCATCCCAAAGGCTTCAGAAAAGAGGAGTGATTCACTCCTGGAAACAACCCAGCTAGGAATGTGGCTGACTTGTCCTCCTGGGGGTCTCTAATCTCTGCCTGCCCTGGGCCCGAGGCAGGAGCTGAGCCCTGTGCTGTGCTGGGAGATCTTGGGATTCCTTCTGGCCCTAGAAACTCAGACTCCCTCAGACTCTTTTGCATCATTTCCCAAGATGCATGTGCTAAAACTAAGGAAAAAAAAGTGTTCTGATACGGATTCACCCTCAAGGCAGGCTAATTTCAGAAACTGCAGCTACTTACTATGAAAACATTTTGGTCTGGAAATCTTATGAGATTCAAAATGTCTTACACACTTTGCTGCTGTGTGGGCAAGAAATAGAAACTTGTCCTTTCAATTTTATCAGCTGTTGTTACAAGTGACAGAACAGTGAGCACTGTGGCAGGGAGGCAGTTCCAACTCTACTGTAATTTTGGAAGTATTTGGCTTGCTGGGACATCTCCCTTAAGCTCTTCTCAGGGAGAGCAACACCTGCCCTGCATCAGGAGGCAGAGCAAACAGCTCAGGAGCAGAGCAGTAACCACAGGCTCCCTGACCAATTGCTCAGTCCAGACACAGCAGAAGGAGCACAGCTTGTTTCTAGGATGTCAGTTTTGAACTGGCTAGTCTGTCAGTTAAACCAATTTTGGTTTCTGCCTGCAAAGTGAACAAGTTTGCTAAGATGACATCAAAGAAGAATGAACATGGAGCATCCAGAAGAAATTTCCATCCATGACATACCTCTTTCATTCTCTGGGTCTGCCTCATTAAGGAAGCTTCAGTGAAATCTTTTCAAAAACACAGAGCACAGGAACAATGACATGATTGCAGTTTGTCAGGAAGTGGGATGCAATTAGCATATGAACATCAAAATGTTTCTGCAATCTCCATTAGCTGTTTTTTGTCTATATCTTTTTAGATTCCTACTTTTGTTCTTGCAGTTCTGTCCCAGTTCCTACCCCTGAACTAAAGTCCAAGGTTCAAATCAATTGTACAAGGGAGCAGTCTCAAGCAGTACAAACTCATACTGGATTGTACACGAGAGCTACTGGCCACCATGTCAGTGCATCCAGAGATAGATGCACTTTTTTTTGGATCCAGGTTCAAAATGATCCTACTCTCACGTGTCTCAGGTCAGACCTCAAACTTGGCAGCCACAATTCACCTGAGGACTAATTACTGATAATGAGCATTTGTAACTGCAGTGTCCTGGTGAAGAGGACAGAACATGAACCTCACACACAGCACTGCACCCCTGGGCACAGCAATAATGAGGACAACCAACAGCCCCAGCTCTGGGGTTTATTCTCTCCCTGGGGGTTGCACACAACCTGTTCTGCAGCCCATGCCTGCAGCCCTGTGCCTGCTTGGAGGAGTGGGCAGCTCAGGTCAAAGCAGCTCAAATGAGCAATAATTCTGTAGCCTGTTATTTATCAGCTTATTAAATAATCAGTAGGTTCCTGTGCAAGTGCTTTACACAATGCTTGGATCAGCTCTGTCTTGATGGTCCATGTGCCCCAACAGTAGCAGGAACACCTGCCAGCCTTTTCTTTTGCTGTCAATAACTGCTTACTTCAGGCAAAGGAAATCATCTCTTGCAGCCACATCCAGGAGGTTTAAAATAGGGACTCTGTGTTAGAACTATGTAGCTGAAACTAAAGAAATAACTTCATTAGTTAGCACCAGCAGCTAATACAATTCTTATAAAGGTGAAGTGAATAGAGTTTCTCTTGCTCTCTAAAGGCTGCAAAGACAATCGACCTTAATGAAGAGGCACTGGAAAGCAATTCAAAGCCCACGCAGGCCTCAAGTGGCAGGAGTTTCAGCCTGGAGGTGTTGCCACCTCAGCTCTGAACTCTTCCTGCTCTCAGCAGCCCCTCGACTCCCCTTTTCTGGCCCTTGCTGTTTGCCCTGGCCCTCTTCTGCCCCACAGTCCAGAGCCTGGGAATCCTGTGCATCCCCTGCCTTCCCTGGAAGGGGCTCCTCTCCTCCCCAGTCATGGCCACAGGGAAGGTCATTCCTGCCTGAGCTGTGATACACATCTGAGAGAAGGTTAATAAATATTTATAGGCCTAAATGCTCGGAGGTGCAAACAATCAAGTCTTTTGCAAATGTCACAGAATGTGGTAGAGTCTGCAGGTCCCTGAACACTACAGCAGTGTGGGCAGAGCCTGCTTCTGCTAACACAGAGAGAACACAAACTGCACTGACTTTCATGGGCTCCAGGAAAGTATCTTGCACAAACCAAGCTCCCACTCTAAACATCAAAGCAATTGTCTCTCTCAGGCCTTTTGGCCAATTCAGCTACCACTGTTTGGACCAGAGCAACTCCACAAGGACAGGAACAACTCCAGGACCTCCCCACGCACATGTCCCAGCTAGATGGACAAAAAGGGCATCATTGCTCCATTTTGCTAACAACTGACATGCCCAAAGTCACACAGAGCCTGGGACCCACTTCATGTCTCAATCACAGTATCTCACCTACACACTCACACCTAAACAGATCTGATAACACACCAATTGCCACATCTATTGCTGAAGTGTTGGCTACTAAAATACTGTTCTGTATCTCCTGGTGTGTATCCCATCTTGTGCAATCCATGCGTGCTCAGACACTTTCTGCCTCCACAGAAAGAGTTCTGGGGAGTCAAGAGGTGTTGTTCCTTCCATCTATCAAACAATTGAAACAGCACATCCCCAAAATTGCAGGGTGTGGCGTTTACTTTATTGGAACTTGTCATTTGGAAAAGAGAAGTATCAATTCTAGTATGGAAAATCATAGACACTGAAGGACAAGTGTGACTGAGCAAACCTAAGGGAGAAACAAAACAGAAATTGCAGTTACTCAGTGAACAAGCAGAAAGAAGTCACCTGGCAAGTGACCTCTTTCATACTACTGTGTTCTGAGAGCTCCAAGTGTTTGTGGTTCAGCTTAAATAGTTATAAGATTCAGGGTCCACTTTGCACTGAAAAATACAATAATTTCTTGTTTTGTGTGTTAATGGAAAGAGGAGAAATCAATCCAATCAGCTCTGGGAAGGAATTTGTAATACAACATACAAAAATGTGCTGTCACTGCATGAAGATGAGCCATAAATAACACAGGAAAGGTAAGCAAAATCCTTTCCCCACTTGCTTGCATCTTCGGCCATATGCAGAACCACTGTAGATATTAAGAGATTTTAGTTTCCATGTCCTGGGGCTTTTAAAATGAAGGCCTCTAAATTACTGCCAATTAATTGCACTATTTGTATTCCTGGTAGATCTCAAGTGAGATTTAGTTACCAAGTTTTTAAATGAAAACAAGTGTTGCAGCCTCTTTGGGGTTTTTCCCTCCACTGTCCAACTCAGGCATTTATTTTAATTATTTAGAGCCCTGTGAAGTGCTCAGGAAATGACCCAAGTGCTCAAGAAGAGGCTTCTGGCATCAGGCTCCCCTGCCAGTGCTGCTGTCCTGGCTGCAAGCCAACCAGCCCTACCAGTAAAATATCATTTCAGCAGGTATATTAAGGTTTGGTTTTTTTCCCCCAAGGATTTCCAGGAGAGCTTCCCAATGCCAGAAGGGGCTAAAGGTGGGGAAGAGGAAGGGGGAGACAAGAAAGCTGATAGTGCCATCCACAGGAAGCTGGGGTGTCATTTCCTTCCACTAAGTGTTGGTTGATAAACTGCTCATGATTACAAACAACTACATGACACTGGGAGGTACAATCCCTGCCAGCTCCCCAGGGCACAGTCACACCAGGCCTGCTTGGAAGGCAGCAGCCTGGGATTTGGCCAGAAAGATGCAGCTGGAGGCCCGTCCTACAGCCACAAGCATGGGAGATGCCCACACTGTGCTGGGCTCTGCTGATTTGGGGGTGACTGCACACAACCAGCCAGTGGCCTCCGTGGGAACCAATAACTGAGTTTGTGCCCAGCAAAGATGTGGCATCTTGGAACCAGATCATCAGCCAGATTTGCCATCCTGTCTCCTGGCCAACCCCCCTCATGTAATTCCCACATTCCAGAGAGCAGGCATCATGCTCAAGCCTAGCATCCCTGCAGCAGCCTGGCCCAGTGACACTGGAGACACAGAACATGCCCCAAATCTCCTTTTTTGGATGTTTAAGGGACAGAAGTGGTGAGAGACAGAGTCTGATCACAGGATTTGCCACGAATGCCTCTCCTGAGAAGGCAGGAGGACTGCACCCCTGCCTTTGGCACAGGTTTAGGACCCCCAGAAGACCAGGGGCCCTCGCTGCTGTAGCAGGGGTGTTGCTGATTTTGTGAGGCTTCTTCTGCTGTTCTTTCTAAGCTGGCTCCTGGACAGAAGCCAGCACTACTTGCTTCTTGGGCACAGAATATGGAATTACCGTAAATTATATTGAAAAATTAGATTCATTCACCGCTGTGATAATTGATCTCCCAATCTGTCTTGGAGAGTTAGCAGCTGGTAAGAAAATAAAATGCAATTTAAGTTTTTATTTATTTAACAAAACCCACTTTAATCCAAGCGTGGCAACAAATAAGGGGGAGAGAGCAAGTTTCTTATTTGCCATACCTAATATTAAATACTGATAAGAAAAAGCAAGAGATTATTGTACAGGCATTTGAGAAATTCACAGTCCTTTGGCATTAAGCACCACATGCACCACAGTGGGGTTTATACCCTTGCAAATAGTTATGTGCAGTTGTACCTCAGCCCTACAGAAAAGGATCATGGACAAGGACTTCCTGCTCCTCAGAGCAGACTCTCCATCAGGCTGTCACTGTTAGAAGAGCTAGGATTGATGTCACTCCACCAGTGACTCCAGGAACTGAGTTCCTCTATAAAAAACCTCTGTAGCTGGGCCCATCACATTCACTGGTAAGTTTTGACTGTGTTCAGTTCAGGCTGCCAAAGAGAAAAGAATCCGACCCCAAACCTGGCATGCAGGGCTGCTGCTCTCATTAAGCCTCTGCTACCTCAGTCTGTCCTTAGATCACATCACACGTTGCAGATGGAGACAGGATCTGGTTTTTACACCAAGATTAGCTGCAGGGAAATGCATCTTTATCTGCTGGGAGTAGAAGGAAAGAACTCCATAATTCACAGTAACCCAATAACTTAAAGTGATCAGCCAAACAGTGTTTTTTCAGGTAGTCGAAAAAATCTCATGCTGTCATCAGTAATAAAGTAAGACTGATAATGCTCTTCCCTGGCTCAAGTGGACCATCAGGAGCAATGGAATGGACATGATGGCATTAGGATCCCAAGATAATGGTGCAAGGCTGATGGGAAGATCCTGAGTGGAGCCAGCTCAGTCTGGCAGCCCCATCTGAAAGCAACAGATGAACACAAACTCTCTTAACAGTTGCCACTCCTGGAACATGCCACCTGCAGCATCTTTTGCATTAATTCCCCATCCCTTGTGGGAATGAGTAGCAGGGAGGGATGGAAGAGTCTGGCACTTCAGGAAAGGTTTCAGAAAGACAATTCTCCACCCAGCACATCAGTGGGGAAAACAGAAGGCCTGACTCTGACATTCAGTGCAGTAAGTTAGACTGAAACAATTTCACCAGTAATTCATGACTATCTGAAGAGAATAACTCATCCCTGTCGTACAACGGGCCTTGATACATCAGGAAACAAATCACTAGCTGGAGTGGCTGTCTCTGCTAATTACAACTGTAAATAATATCACAGAACTAAAAAGGAGCCCAGAGAACCCTAGCTTACCAGTCATTAAAATCAAACCTTTCTGGCAGCACAGTTAGGGTTAATCAGTCTCACCATTCAAAGCCACTTTCTCCCCCCTTTCAATGCTGGGACACTTGCAGAGAGCAGCAGGGGCAGAACAAAAAGAGCTGCTCAGAGTTGCAATAAACCCACAGGCACCCAGGCCAGCCAAGTATATTTTCTGTTCTCTATTAATCTTCATCTCCAGAAGCTAAACTGCCATCTTACTTGCATGATCATCCCTCTCTGGCTCCAGTATTGTTCCTGGAGTTCAGTAGGTTAAGATAATTTTTATTATTATTCCCACTATTTCTGATTTGCATACTAATAGTATCTAGGAGTTCAGATCTCAATTAGGAACCCACACAGCCAAGAGAAACACAATTCATCCTGAGGTTGTAAATGTGTTAACGTACTTAGACTCACAATGAAGAGCAACCCATCACATGACAGTATATTTTCTTATTAATCTTGTCTCATTGAAAAGCTGCACAGCAGCTGGTCAGGTTATCACCCAGTACTTGATAGGTTGACTGGTTGCATTTTGTATTTCAGCCCCACAAAGATGCCCAGGGCCTTATGGTGAGGCCTCCTTCTTTCCTAAAAGCAAACAAAATTAAAGAAACAGGCTTTTCTTCACCATCCCTTTGGATGGAATGAGCCCTGAAAAACTGCTACAAAAACCTGGGCAAGTCCTGAGCAAGGTGAGCAGGCTAAGCAGGGGAATTAGTTCTTGCCTGAACAAACTCATGACACATGAAATCATGTAATCACAATCACACCCTGGGTTCTTATCCTAAAGTTCCCAGTTCTGCTCTGAACCTTCTCTACAATTCTGGAAACATCCTGTTGTGCCCCCAGGTTTCCTTTTGTCTCTAGGGCTTCTCCAAAGGTGAGGCAGGGACTGGCAGGGCTCAGGGGCTGGGAGAACGAGACCTTGTTCATACCTTGTATAATAATCTTCTAACAGCAGAAACTACAAATACTGAAAGTAAAGGGGAGTTTTGCCTGGGTAAGGATAAAGCAAGCTGATCATCTTGTGCTGCTTATTTACGAGGTTTTATTAATGGTCTCACAACAGGTTATTCTGACACTGTTTCAGTGCTGGTGCTTCGTCTCCCAGGACAATGACACCTGCCACTGAAGCAGCATCTGACATGCCTGAGGTTTTCTGCTCTCCTGTGTTGCACTCGAGGTGGCTGTGACAAGGACCTGAAGGTAATTACCCAGCAAGGGCACTGCGTGCTGGAGAGCAGGAGAGAAGGACTCATTTCCCACTCCACTATTGCTATCAGGCTACAAGGTGAAACAAGTGATGAAGAGTCCCTGTGAGCTCTTTTCCCTTTTTCCCTTACAGACCCTCATGCATTTGTGAATTCTCTTTCCTCCCCTGCCCCCAGGCTGGAGAGCATTTGGATAATGTTTGTTAAATCTTGGGGAAGATAATAAATTGGCAGCATAATACAAGATAGATCAGCATGCCCACAGCTCACTGCCACCCAACAGCTACGGAGATGGAGAAATGGAGTGAGAAAGCTCCTGAATCTTTGTGTAGCAGCCACTCAGTGAAGAAACCAGGCTGCAGGTGAAATCAAATTGCAATTTATCTCTAACAAGCAGCACAGCACGAGGAAGCTCCAAGACTGGAAAGCGTTTGAGTCCCACCTTAACCACACACAAGGGCTGCTTCCAAAGGCCTGGGACTGTGTCACATCCCTGGGACAAGTGGCTCCATTTCATTTGCAGAGGGAAGAGCTGTGGCCCCTCCTGCTAGAGCATCTCTGAAGCACTTTAAGAATGCTGATCAAGAGCACACCTCAGGCTAAGCAAACAGTAGGTATGGCTGGTCTGGAGCAGCACAGACACTGCCTGACAGTCCCTCCAAAGCTTCTGGCTGGATTTTGGCATCCTCCGTGCTGCCAGCAAAGAGAATGATCCAAGCATTGTTGTGTTCACCCAGACCCTTCTGATCAGCAGCTCTGCAAGGAGTCCACATTATTAAACAGAATTCAAAGAAGGTTTTAATCATTGCTTATTACTATGGTAACACCAGGCAATCAGGATTGTGCAAGGTCCTACTCATGAGCGAGGGAGAACCCTCTTGTCACTGAGCACCTCGGGGCTGAGCAGGTCAGTAAGCCAGTAACCAAGGGAAGGGGAACAGAGCACAATCTAGCCTGGGGTTTTTCCCCACTGATTAGCAACTCAACAATTAATACTGCAGAAGAACCTGGAAGTCCAAATCTTCCAGTGAACTCCTGGGCTTGGTGCTGTACAAAACACAGGGGAGGAAGGCAGCTGTGAAAGAGGATTTTCATTGCAAATAAACCACGTAGCAAGGAAGTTGAAAGTCATCAATCTAAGGCACAGGCAAGCAGCACAAGCTCCCATAATTAAGCAAGATGTGTGAGCACGTGGAACATCAGTGGCCTCACAGTAACCACTCACACTTAAAATCTCATCTTGCAAGAAATGGAAAGTTTCTCATTCCTGAAATGAAAGCACAGGAGGTGACCCCAAACCACACATCACACCACCTGACACCTCTGATTTCCCCACGTGGACAGTCCCTTAAAGCCTAACCTGGGGCAGGAAGCTCTCCCTGGGGAGCACATCTGTGTTGGCACCAAAGTCAGTCACTGCTGTTATTTTGGGCCTGTTTTCCACCACAGCCTCTGAGCAGCACTTGTATTATGTGGTGGGGGAATGGGGGAATAAAAATCCTTTTATATCATTACAAGAAAATGATTAGATAATTACTCAGCAGGTAAAGCAGAACATACAGGAAAGTGTTGTTCTCATCATCACTCCTTGAAGCATCTTGTCTATATTATTAGGAAATGATGTATTTGTGCCAGGCTAATTCATATGGATTGTAATTTCAGGACATAAATTACTCCCTGTTTTGTGTACCCAGTACAGGGAACAGCAGCAGACATGCTAAACATTTAAACAAATTTTGTGAACAAGCTTTTTCTCTCCAGCCTCCTGCTCCCTTTTTTTTCATCTGCTGGAAGCAGGGTGGGGAGCAGAAGGGCAGACTGCAGTGCTGGGAGCACATCCCAGCAGCTGGGGACACAGCCTGGGCACAGCCAGTTTTCAAAGGGGAAGTGTAAGGCCTGGAGGTGGAACACCCAGCTGAGAATTTCTCATTTTTAACACACCTATAAAAATGCAAGGGCTCCAAGACCAGAGCTCCTTGGTTAAAAGTTTTCAAAGCAATTGAATATATAAGGCTACATTTTCTAAGTCCACTGTAATTTATAGGCCTACATTTTTTTACTGGGTTACATAGAAGGAGGTGCTAAGTGCAGATATACATATTTATTACAGAAAGCTATGCCCTAAAACTTTCTAGGTTACCTTTTGGAACTTATTCATGGACTGTGTCATGAGGAGACTAGTTTAATGGTGCAAGAAATATGTATATAAAAAGCTGTATGCATTCTGTTTTCCTGGTGATAGATACATTACAGTCCATCAAGGAAGTAAATTAATTTACTGCATGTGCAGGAGGACAGGAGCAAAGGAGAGCTCCCCTTGTGAAACTCTGTATCCAAGCACCAAGCTCCTCTTTTCTCATCTACTACTTCTAGAGTGGCCAAAACATCCACACCAAGTGTGCAGAAGGCTCTGGGAAGCACAGGACAACACCCCTTCTCCCTCAGGTTTGAACAGTCACATAGTTCTTCCTTGCATACCTGGGACCAACCCCAACATAGTCATTCCAACCCCAAAGGCAACCAACCTTGCATCCCATGCAGCTACTTCACCATCAGAACACACACTTTCTTCTCACACCCAGGGATTATCTCTAAACACCCAGGGATTATGTCTATCTGCCTTGGATCTTTATTTTGGAGATGGTTCACTTCCTTCAACTATTTCTTGCTATCATCTTGCAAAGTACACATGGTGCCAAGAATCCTTATCAAACAGCTCTGCCAGGAGCTGTGCTCAAACAGTCCCAAGCCAGAAAGAACATCTGTGGACTGCACTCCAAATCCTAGAGGACATGAACACTAAGGATGGGTCTGCATTCTTCCCTTGCATTGGACATCATCTCCTAGGACTCCCCCCAGACTGCCCACAGAAACATGCCAGAGTGTTCCTGGGGTCAGCATCAAACATCCCTAAGTCTGGCTCATAGCATCAGCATAAATAAAAGCATCCCCTGGAACAATATTAAGAGCCTTTTGGCATTTCTTAGACCTGTTCTCACTCTGTTCACACACCAGGACTTGCAGCAGGGAGCATAAGAAGGGATAAAAGTGTAGCGTGGTGGAACAAAAGTGCTGTTTGCTTGAGCAGTAGGGAGGGAATCTCTAGGAAACCAGATAACCCAGAAACTAGTGCTAATAAGTTATTGACTTTCCTCCAGTTCTTCCAGTACTGGCTGATGGCTTCTGGTAACCACTTTGCTTCCACAGTCACAGAGGCCACCTGTGTCTCTTCAAAGAGCTCATTCGTGGCTCCTTGCAGTAACCTGCTTTTTAGCCATGTCAGATTTTGCCCAAGATATAAAAATTCTGATTTATTGCCCCTTGCTCCCAGTCACACAAAAAAGGCAAATAAATCCATAGAAGTCTCTCACCCACATTTGAGTGAACATGACTCCTCTTTCCTGTCCTCCCCACATTTGCCTCCAGTTCCCTGCCAGCCACAGAGGAACCACATGCCCTTTCTGCTCTGTGAAAACCATTTAGCTTTGTAATGCTCTGCCAGGAAATGCAGATGAAGCCCAGAGCAGCAGGCAGGATGCTGATCCAGGAGCTGTGAAATGTTATTGCTGCTCCTGTCTCTTAACACCAACCTGCTCTTGTCCTGGTCAAATCACAACTGTTTATGATTCTGAGCACACCTGGTCAGCTCTGCATGGCACGTGGCACAGCTGGAGCTGGAGCTGACATACCACAGAGGCTTTAAATTAGGAGCTTGAGGATGGCTAGCAGGTTGGGGTTGGGAAGTGTGGGTTCTAAGATTTACCTGGCTGACATTCAGGGCAGTTATCCAAGCTGCAACTGCTGGCAGACAAGATTCAAGCAGCAGTCACCTCTAATTGCACTGCAAACCTCAAGTTTTTGGGACCTGAAGTCTCTCTTCCACTGTCTTTCCAAAAAAACCTGGCCTAAGGACATGTGGATCCAAGGAGGTCTTTCAGGCAAATACCTGATGCTAATTAAAAAGATGAGCAAGCCAGACCTTCAGCTCTACAAATGAACATCCCTGCTACTTCCATAGTCAGGCTGAGCCATTCCTTACTATGGCTAGAGACACTTCTGGAGTTGGGAGGGGAAAAGAGAGAGGAATAGTTTTGTTTTCCCTTAACTAAAACAACCAAGTGCTAAACTGAAACGCTGCAGGGACTCCAGGGAGATCCTACTGTTAAAGGTTCCTATTTCACAGCTGATCTTTCAAAGGTTAGGGCAGTGCATTTGCTGGGAGATAGGATGATAACTTTGTCCTTCAGACTAAAACAACAGAGCTGAACATATTTTCATTCAAACAAAAGCAGAATTTATAGGATAAAGGGTAAGTGGGTATGGATGTGTGCACTGGAGGAGAAGCAGAATACAAAGTCCACAGAGCATCACTACAAGCATCAGAGATCTTTCTTCTGTGCCCCAGAGGGAATGTACTCAGGAGCTGGGCATCATTTAACCTCTTGGGCTGAAGGGAGGCAAAAAGCCACAGCAGGAAAAGCTGCACCTGGTTCTGAGGCATGGCTAAGCACCTGCACTTCAGGGGAGGGGGTTCCAAGCACTGTGTATGTGAGACAAACTGGAGGAGGAAGAGCTGATCCACCAAAGACCTCAAATCACTCCATCCCAGGGAGAACAGCAGGGGAGAAATCAATAAACCAAGTAAGAAACTGTAATAACAACTGACATTTATACAGCATCAGATACCCAGGTGTCCCCAAACACTTGACAGATATTACAAGCTGAACTGATTTACAGGCAGGGGATCTGGCTCCTTGCAGAACATCGATTCCCACACCAAAGGAAAGGAACTCTTGGATTTTGTGGCAACCTTTTCCCATCACTTAATCCAGGGGCAAATGCCCAGATGCTCTGACCTTCCACACCTTTGCTCAATGAAGCATAGAAATTCCCTCCACCCTGGACAAGGCATCTCACATTCAGAAGAGGCAAAAGTTTGTTTTGCATGGCTGGACAGAAATCATCTGAATATTGTGGAAAGCCTCACAAGCATCTTTACTGTTCTGTGCTCCCCTTGTAATGTCCTTAGCCCTTCACATCAGGAGCCCAGGTTACACATTACTCTATCAGACAGGAAACTATTCCAAGCAGCCCCTACCCATGGACTTGCCAGGTGCTCCACTTAGGACAGAGCAGGACACTCGACCCTGACGTCTGGAGTTCCAAGCCTCTAAGGCACTGCAGCACTCCCTTCTGTCCCCTTGCACTAATGGCACTGCTTGGGAGAAGGACTTATATGGAATATCTAACATGGAAACACTACATTGCCACCTTTCCTTCACATCCTTGGGCTGATGCAACTGATTCTAATTACAATGTAAACATATGGGTTTTATTATTATTAATAAAAAAAAAATCCGTGAATATTTTATGTGTTTCTCATCTTGTGTTTCCCTCCCCAGGGCAGCCTGCCCACACAGCACAGGTGTAGGAGGCAGCAGATGCAGGCAGAGCAGGGAGCTGGGGATGCCAGCAGCACCCCTCAGCTCAGCACCACACAGAGCCCGAGGAGAACCAGCCACGTCTGCAAGTCCTCACCACCTCTCCTTTCCCTGAACAGATGCTCCTCGATCCCACCAGTTCATCTTCCTCTCTGACCCTTAAGACATGGAATCATAAAATCATTTAGGATGGAAAAGACCTTTAAGGTCATCAAGTCCAATCCTTAACCCTGCTTTACCATGTTCACCCCTAAACCATATCCCCAGGCACCCTCATCAATGCTGATGATCATCTCTGCCACTCTGGGATGTGTGACAATTCCTCTTCTATTTTGATAAGCCCTGGGAGAAGAGTGGGGGGATGGATGTACAGGCAACCCCTGCAAAGGTTTCCAGCTCACCACAGCTTGCAAATAGCAAAGCAGCAGCTTAATGGGAGGTTGTTGAGACTCTTATGACAGAAAGCACTCCTCCTTTCAGGCAACAGATACATTTGCAGGCCTTGGGTAGTTTCAAAGAAGGAGAAAGATGGTTCTGAAATCTTCACTAATGCTTCTTTCAGGATCAGTTTCAATCCATTAATCACTTTCGGTTTCCAGCTTCAACTAAGAATTTGCAGGAAACCAAGACACTTCAAACAACCCTGAGGAAAAAGAAACAGGAAAATCCTTTGCAAAGAACATCAGCTCCCAAGGCGTTTGCATCTAGCCCCACAAAGTCCAAAGGACAGTGAAACTTTCTCAACTAAACCCTGCCGCTGTTATTCCAATTACTGCTCATGTTCTTGCTCTACTAGAGTTCCTTGAGTATAAACAAACCTGGAACAAGTTGCCTAGTATAAAAAAAAAATGGTGGGAGGAAATTAAAATCTCCCTGGTATTCCTTCAGCATTGTGAAAGTGGCTTTGTCAGGCCTAACAAGCGTAATTAGTTCCACTGAGCAGCTTTCCAGTTCTACATGGGAACACCAGAGCTTGATTAAACCCCTATTGAGACATTCTTTCCCAGCTCAGGCTTTGCAGCTGCACAGGCTGGGTGACTCCACAGGCTTTTCCTAATTTGCCAGTCACACAGGGGCAGCCCCTAGACCCCAAAACAGCACACACAACAGTTTGTACCTGCTCCCAGTGCCTAGAGCAAGGTTGGGGTGAGGGCCTGTGTCCTCCTCACATTAAAAGCTCTGAACAAAAGAGACACTATGAGGAAAAAGCTGCATGATGGGCCACACAAAGCAGCTTAGATGGGAAGCATCACAGTCTTCTCCTAAGTGAGAACTTCATGCAGCATTAACAGCAACAGCTGGGGCTGAGGTGGTGATGTCTGCATGTGCTCTCCACCTGCTCCAGGGAGCTTGAATTTTGGCTTTTCAAGGTTGCTCCTCAGTAACACAGTCTCCAGTTGCTGCCTGAGGCCAAGGGAGTCCTGCCATCACTCACACTCCCAAAAACCCTGGCAGAAAACATCCACCAGTCAGAGTATTTACTAGGAACACACCAGTCCCCAAATCCCACTTGTTAAAGTTTATTGTTATGGCAAATCTCTTGTGCAAAGCTAAGTTGTTGTAGCAACAGTTTGTCAAGCTTTTAACTTCACAAGTTTTATATTCTCCTACCCCCAGACCTGTCATCTCCCCAAATGGAGCTGCTGAGCAGGAGAGCAGAGGGGAGCAGCCCCCTCCAGGGGTATCTGCAGAGCTCTAACAACACACCACCCTCCCTCTCCTGCTCTCTGCCAACACCCAGCCTGCTGCCCTCCAACATCCTGCATTCATTGCAGGTTTGCATCTTATTTCAGAAAGAACTGAAAACATGTCACAAAGAAACCCCCTTCCAAACCAGCTCCACAGTGTGTGGCACAGAGCAAGCCTGGCCCAGCTGTCCCAGGCAGAACATTGGGGTGCAGTCCTCAACAGTTTGGATCAAGCTCTTTCTTATCCCTTATGAATTCAGTTTCAGAAGAAAACTGCCCATGGACTCCTGCCCAGATCCTGGTGTGTTTTGACTGTACCACACTGGGGATGATTTTTCTGTTTCTGGCACCCAAAGACAGCACCTTAGCAGGCAGTGATCATGCATTTACAAGCAAGTGGCACAAAGGTCATGAACCAAAGAATCCACACAAACATCCCAGGAACATAACACCAGCTGATGGGGGTGCTGGGAAGCCTTGTTCATACCAGTTCCTCATGCTAAAAGGGCAAAGCTACACACCTCCCTGCCCGCTTTATTCATCTCACCATGTAAAAAAGGCACTAGAAACATTTTACCTTTGGTGCAGCCACTTTGTGTCCATGAACTGAGCTTGGAGTATTATGGAGACACTGGACAAACACTGAGGAATCTGAAGCACTGAGTCTTTTCAAGGCTTCAGTAGAGAGTTTAATAGCCCAGAGTGAGGCTTTAAGCCAGAGCTGCTGTGTGAACTGCAGGAACCACAGCAATTCCTGGTTTTAACTTGTTTTAACAGCACAAAGGTGATGCAGCACTTGCTGAAAATGTGCTCCAACAATCCTTCCCCCAAAGTTTTTACTTATCACACAATAAGAAGCCCATTCATATAAACCAAGGTCCTTTTCAGGCAGTAACATTAAAATGATGACCTATCCTGAACAGGACCAAGCAAGACCTAAATTTAAATTCAAACCTGGCCTTCTCCAATAGCTTCAGACACTTTAGTGCCAGTTCTGTCTTACCCTTATATTATTTTTACATCTGAGAGGTAGCTCCTCTGCAGTATTTCCTTATACTGACTTATACTCAGTGAGAGTTCAGGTTTAAGGCAGTCATTTTAGAGCCTCTAGAAATACATTACTATATTGCTGAGTTAAAACCATCCAGCATTAATCCTAAAATCCCTCTCAAAAGTGCACATTGAAGGCAGAACTCCTGGGCACTTGTAACCCACTCCTCTGTACCTTCTGTCTTAGTTTCTTTACCTTGATAAAAGCCTGAACATAAGACAGCAGAGTACTCAGAATTCCAGCATTTCATTCTCTTTCCCCCCAAAATTTCTTATCCAATGAATAGTTCTGCACCAATCCACAAAGGTAAAAATCCCATTGCCATATCCCTCAACATACCTGTCTCCAAGAACTTCTGCAACTTTGGACAATTTAAAAGAGCAGCAAATTTCTTATGGAGTCTTTCTCCACCCTCTTTCCTCAAGGAAAGACTCCTTAGTTCTCAGTCCCAGGCAAGCTGCTCATTACTCTCACAAGGAACAGGTGATCTTCACACCATCACCTGGCCCCAATTATTTCAGCACAAGCACCTTGGGATAATTACAGACAGGGAATGACAGTAAAGGCAGACAAATAATCTAAACCCAAGGTCAAAGAGGCTGTTGTTGCTAACTGTGTAATACTTTGCTAGCAATTCCCACAGGTCTGGCCTACAGGACCTCAGGAAGCACAAGATTCACTGCAGCCTAACACACATTTGTCTGAACACACTTTGCATTTCCAGTCCAGCTTCTAATGTTCCAACTCCTTCCCCTCCTCTTGGCAGAGAGGGTGAGGAGTCCAGTGGAGACTGAAGCAGCGTAACACCATCCTATGGTCCTTCTGCAAGTTTTAGCCTTGCTATCATTCTTCTGGGGAATAAAAAATCCCCATCCCACAGTTCTTAGTCATTTACTGTGTGTTCAGCCAACTTTTAATCACAGTATCATACAGCTTGCAGCCAAACACCTTAAAATAGCTTCAGCTTTTTACAGCTCTGCTGTTACCACCATCAACCAAATTTATTACCTCAAACAACTAAACCAGGTCATTTTGACAAGAACCATTTTCCATGTAACAACATAGAGCATCAGTCACTACATTCAACACATGAGAAGTGCAAAGCCCCAGGGCTGCTGCAGAGGGAAGCAAGCTGGGCACAGACATTCAGCAACACAGAATAATGTTTCCCAGGAAAGTGGCAGCAGATCTGGAAAGTGAATCTTGGTTCTGTTCTGCCCAGCTTGGGGCTTCAGCAGCAACATCTCTGGCCTTTCAGTGCACTCATCTCTATTTGTATTTTAAATCCATCGTGTTTAAGACTGTATCTATGGCAAAAGACCAGTCTTTGTTTTCTTGTGTAATAATAATGGAATGTCCTCATGATACAGTCAAATAGTACCTGTTGTAAATTGGTCTACTGTAACTGTGAGCCAGACAATATTTACCCATTACTGCCAGACTTTATTCTACACCAGTCTGCAAGTCAAGATTTCCCAGCAGAAAAGCAGACACAGAGTGTTTAATACCAAACACAAAGAACACAGAAATGGTTGTGTGCAAAACACCTCCCACAAAGTTTGATACTTCTGGAGTGGCAATGGAAGCCACTCACTGCATAAAGCACAGGGAAATTAGAAACAGAGCTGTCTGGTTACAACCACCTCATTAAACTCCCATCCATCTCAATACTAAGCTCCTTAAGATAGGAAATTTTATTTGCTAGGGAGTTATGCAACAGGTTCAGGCAGTAAAGTTGTTTACTGCTGTTTAAAGCCATCAAGAGATTAACACAAGACTTGTGCAGGTCTCCCAGAGGTTTCTACAGGGTGGTGGAAAAGGTCACAGTGCAGATGGAAACCACCATCTTCACCAGAACTTCTACATGAAGAAAGTTCTGCCTCCCACACCACTTTGTGGATGTGCCAGGTTGCATCACATCTGTACATGCACACACAGCCAGAGCACAAGCATTCCCTGCACACACACACACTTAGGATCTTTCCTTTTTCCTTCTTTTTAATCTTTTCCAGCTCCACGCTAGATTTCTTTCCTGCAAACACCCAATTTAGGTTGCATCAGGAGCAGCTCACAAGAAGTGCTTCACAATCTTGTCAGCAGATTACAGAAAGCTGCTCATTCAAGTTTATCCAGTTGGAAATGCAAGTAATTGATGTGAACTCAAAAAATATATGATTTGGAAGAGGGAGGTGGGGGAGGCTTCTCCCCAGCATTGCTGTTCCACCCAGCTTGTACCTCAGTCAATCACACAGGGCTGGTTAATCACTAGCTCTATTATCACCTTCCTTTCCTGCATTTACTTCGGGCACAAGACCACCAGGAGGGAAGCTAAAATGAGAGTAAGGTGTAAATATGCACTTGCTGCAGTTTCTTGTTTGTCACCAGGCTCTGAAAATGAAGCTGCAGTGAAGGGAAAACAAAATATTCAATTAAGGCAGTGGATGGTGACTCTGCTTGCCTGAGCACTGCTGCTGGCTGGGGAAGTTGGTGCTCCCCTCCCTAGTTCACAGCCTCCTCTTTTAACAGCCAGAGCTTCATTCCAAAAGGCAGAAGAAGCAGCAGGAAGATGGATGTGCAAAAGGCACCTCTGTTTCCAAGTGGGAACTCCTGAGAAGGGCTGAGATTCACTACATACTGCTTCTCAGAGCATGAGGAATGTCTAAGCAAGGATATCCAGCCTGTAGCTGCACCATCAGCATCTGCCACCTTCCAGCCAGGAGTGGGGAACCAGAAGTCACAGCTCAGACACTGGCAGCACAAGGGTCTTGACACTCCCTCCAGACCTGAGGGACCTCTCCTATGAAGACAGGCTGGGAGAGTTGGGGTGTTCAGCCTGGAGAAGAGAAGGCTCCAGGGAGACCTTAGAGCAGCTTCCAGTGCCTGAAGGGGCTCCAGGAAAGCTGGGGAGGGGCTTGGGACAAGGGCAGGGAGGGAGAGGACAAGGGGGGATGGATGAAAACTGGAAGAGGGAGATGGAGGTTGGACATGAGAAGGAAATTCTTGAGTGTGAGGGTGGGGAGACCCTGGGACAGGTTGCCCAGGGAAGCTGTGGCTGCCCCATCCCTGGCAGTGTTGAAGGGCAGGTTGGATGGGGCTTGGAGCAGCCTGGGCTGGTGGGAGGTGTCCCTGCCCATGCAGGGGGGTTGGAACCTGATCATCTTTAATGTCCCTTCCAACCCAAATGATTCTGTGATTTCCCAAGACAAAACCTGACTCTAAGCCAGTAAATCAGAGCCCATTTGCCCAAGACACCCAAGTCCCCCAGTATCTGGGTGAACATTCTGACATCTCCTTCATTCATTCTTCCACCATCTTATTAAAAACTGAATTACCTGCACAATTGCCATTTCTTGTACCAAAAAACCCAACCTATGCAGCCCTGCTCAATGATGCAGTGTTACAGAAGTGTAAAACAAATAATTCAAAAATATAATCTGAAGCTGTTATTATTTATATTGTGGCAGAGACCCCAGATGAGCTCAGAGTCCAAATGTAACAGGTGTTGTATATATTTTATTTCCATTAAATACTGTATTAGGGAGACCAGCCCAAGGCTGGATGGAGCCAAATTAGAAAATTGCATGAAAAATACAAATAAAATATATCACAGATTCACTCAAGTGAGGTTCACAGGAACTTGTCTGGCTGGTCCTCTGGGCACTTCTCTCTTATTAAGAAATGAGGCAATCTGTCCTCACCAGAGAAAGAGCCTCTCAAAGGGACATTTGCTGCTGACACCAGGGCCAGCCCTGACTTCGGCTGAAGGGGAGAAACAAATCCTGGAGCTCTACCACCACCACCTCAGATGAAACCTCACAGATTAGTCTCAGACTGTTCAGAAGAGCTGAGAACTGGATCTAGACAGCTGCTGCTCATCTAGAAGAATATACAACTTGGCTTTTTCAAAGATTAAAAATTAAAAGACTGACACGAGCAGCAGAGGAGAAAGAAATTCTGCTCTTTCCTTTTACCACAGCTGTTCTGCCCATCTAGAGTACCTGGGATTTTTCCTGCAGGTTCCCCCTCCCATCCCTTTGTTTTTGCTTTTATTTCTGTGTCTGACTTCCCATTCCAAACCAAACCAAAGCCACCCAGGACACCCGTGCTCAGCAGCTGATGCTTGCTTAACAGCCCAAGTGTGGGTTGGCACCTCTTCCAAGCACTGTCAAAGAGAACAATTTGTTGCTTGTCTGCAAGGCTCCCAAGGAAGCCTCCTTGACTGAAACTCAACGTGTCCCCCTTTACCCTCCACAGAGGAAGAAAACAAAACAAACCAACTCCTGCAGACACCTTCCTATTGACTGGCACCTCCCCTAGGAGGGTGCACTGGGGACTGCTGGGAATAATTATGTGAATCAGGAATGATTTCCTACCTTTGCTACCCAGACTCAGGCACTGGCCACTGCACATGGAGACCAAAAGGGACTGTTGGTCTGTTCTAGCATTGACATCTCCTTTGGGGAGGCTGTCAGTGCTAATAAGATTCCATAATGAGCATGCAGGTCTTTGAAGCAGGCTTGACTAGAGCCTGCAAGGGATGCCAGTCATCCTGAGCTCAGACTTAACTCCCTCCCACAGCTGGCTTGCTGTTTACAGCTTGAAATTATTGACATCCTAAATGTTCAATCACGAGGCTGAAATTAAAGGAATGGATTCCTGCTCTGCTTGTGGCTCCCTCCTTTGTTGCACACCCCTCTCCCCCCCGTGTACCTCGTCCAGTTTATGTGACATGTTTAAGTCTCAGAGGGATGAGAGCTATGGCAACAGGAGTTGTGCCTCTAATCCCTGCTGCAGAGTGCTAAAACTGTACCACGCAGCAGCACATTCCTTATTCACAAGATTGTTCATGCTTTCATTCATCTTAAACTCAGGAGAGAAGTTACAGGAATCCTGTTATGCAGGGGGAAAAACTCAGGGCACTTGCTTTGTAACACTAAAGCAGGTTCACAGGGGCAGGTGGAAAGAGGGCTCATGCTTGGAAGGAGATACCAGCCTGGAGGCAGAGCATCAACAAGTGGGACAGCCTGGAAGAGGGGCTGAGAATTTCCAGGGACTTGCTTATATGGCATTTTTGCTCTAGGTCACTTCTACCCATGTAGAGAAGTTGGTAACTCAGTATCACACACCTGGACAACGTTCCCTAAACTTTGGTTTGCTTCAGCTGCTCTCACATGCCAACCACCATCTGAGCCAGCAGCCCAGGTCACCGTGTCACACACTGCTACAGCCAGGACCCAGACACCCTCACCCCACAGCTAAGACACAACTGCTCCTTCATGGGCCAGACTCAGAGAGCTTGCTGGGCAGAGAGGTGGCCACCAGGGTCTCACCACTACCACCATCAGAACAGGGCAGAAATTCCTTCTGCATTTTTTGGGAAGCCCCCAGCTCTCCTTCCATGTGGTAAGAGACAGTGGTGTGGAGCCACCTGTCCTGCCCTTGCTAACCAGGACTACTCCAGCTTCCCTAGGCCAGAGTCTGCTTGGTGCAGGCAGCCTGCAGAAGACTGCACACCTCTGCCCCACAAAAACACACCAGGAGCAGCCAGCTGAGTATGCAACACCAGGAACCTGCTTTTACCAGGGCCTGGACAGTCCTACCCAGCAAAAAAACCCAACAGGTTATGAACCAGACAAGCAGAATTACTGAACTCTACAAACACACTTTAAAAAAAAGCAGCAAACCTTGAGTGTGCTCCACATCCAGCTTTGTACCAAGAACTGAACATGATTTACAACTTCCCATCCATAGGCTGAAAACCTGCTGCTTATGAATATTTTTGCAACTTGAAGCAACATACAAGGCCCCCTCCAGGGCTGCTTCCACATACAGACCATGGCTGGTATCAGCAAACAGTACAACCATCACCAGAACCCCCAAAATAAGACACACAGACTCACCCCTGCTTCTACCCAAGGGGCTTCTTGAGGGAGATTTATCTGCTCCAGGAGGGGAGGGCTGGGATCCTGGAGGAGTAAGAGCAGGGAACCACTGCTGAGCTGTGAGGAAGGCAGCTCCAAGGACCACCCTGCCCCTTCCTCCACTAATAAAGGCTTTGGTGCAAATTAGAAAATGCCAGACTGCTGTGGGCTGGTTTAAATTGGGGTGGGACTAAAGTGCAACCCTTTTGTAATTAGAGACAGATTAGAGGGCAATTAAGGAGAAAGTTATTGACAGACCTGATAAAAGAAAACAAACAAAGAAAAATCAACAAGTTTTTCTTTTTAAGGAAAGAAATAAAGATTTGAGATCCTGTAACTGAGCTGGCAAAGAAGAGAAAGAGGCCTCAGGGGGGCATGGCCAGGGCCAGGTGCCACAGCCCACCTGGGGCTCCTTGGTGGCCCTAATTGCTGACACAGCTCAGCTGGGCCAGGGTGGGGCACCAGGCTGACCTCAGGTGTGGGTGCTTAGCAGAGAGGAGGAGAGAAAAGCCAGGGAAAGGAAGGGGTAGAGCTTCCCAGGAGCTGGGCTGAGGGGGTTCTAGAAGGTTCTAGGTCCTGAGTTGGCATCAAGCAACATGGAGAGCTCTGCAGGGTGTGTTTCTGGCAGCATCTCTGGGAATTAAAGGTATGTTTTATGTTCTGTTTTTATCTTGGGAGAGGGCTTTTTTTGCCTTGGAGGTGGTGCTGGTCCCTGTGTGAGCTGCTGGCTCTTGCAGGAGCTGTGTTTTCCCCCAGAGAGACAAACCAGGGCTCTTGCTGCTCCCCTGAGGTTGCTGCATGTTGCAGAGAGGTCAGCAGTGATGTTGGTGTGTCTGCCTTGGAAAAAAGAGAGCTTAATGATGAAAATTGTCAGTGCCATGTCCAGCTTCTCAGCCTGGTGTGCTGGTGCTGCAGGGATGAGTTCACAGCAAAGGGTGACTCTGGAGGAGCTGGGGTGCTGCTGGGCTGGGCTGGGAGACTGTCTTGGCAGTTCCTGAAGCATGGCCAGGGACACCTTGCTGGAGCAGGTGACAGGGGTGTGAATGTGCCTGCAGTGTGGCTCCCTCTCCACCTGTGCAGCCCCAGGTGAACAGCACAGGTCTCCACGTTGAGCTCTGGTGGGTCTTGCTGACCAGAACCTCTCAGAGCTAGCATTTGCTATCAAAATAAACAGCTCATATTCTCTCTGCCTAGTCTAACTGATGAACTTGTGATGCTATTGTCTACTTACATCTAACCTTCCTGTGCTCTTCATTCCATGTATTTAGTTTAACTTGAGAAATACAGGATCTTTTTACTTCCAGCAAGCCTGTAGCTCAGGGCAGGTGACTGGCTGCTGCTGGGGTGTTCTGTGGCTCAAAAAGAGTTAATGCTGTGAGGAAAAGCAAGAAGCTGGTCACCTTCTCTTGCAGGGATACAAAAACAGGCTGAAAAATCCCCAGGATGCACAATGGGATTATTGCAGTTTTATTGAGGACATCTTGTCTGAGCCCTGAGTGAAGAGCACAATCATTTGCTGTTAAAATTAGTGAGAGGTATTGACGTGGGCTCCAAGTCGATGCTGAGCGACTGGAACACACAGAGCAAAGCTCCTCTAGGCTGTGCAAAGTGCTCCCTGGCAGCTCGAGGGGCACACAGGAGAAGTGGCTGTGCAGGTATTACTTGGTAATAAACTTTAAATTGGGGTTGGGTTTGAAAGAACAGGCTGGTGCTGAGGCTGTATTTATAATTTTCTGCGTTAAGATGTTGCCTGAATTCCAGTTTAGTTTGGAGAACTGGAAGAGAAGGAAGGTTCCTCCACTTTAAATGGGAAATAAAGCTAGGAGTGCAGTCTGGCTTACTCTGATGGTAGGAACCTGGGGGGAAGAGGTGTGAGCATCTAGAAGAATCCCAGATGAACATTTCAGTTTGCATAGAAACATGCAAACAAGATGTTTTTTGAAGCCAGATGGAGAATCTCACGTTGCTCAAGCTGTGTCTTAACATCTGCTGGTTCTCTCTTATGGCTAAAATCATAGGTTACTGGCACTATGTTTCTTCAGTATATCTAGAATTCTTGCTGCTCTGTATCTAGATGGTGTACTCCTGTTGTTCCAGGAATGCCTCGGCTATACTGGGTGGGTTTACAAATGTATGTGAACACTTTCAAAAGAACTGGTGTAATGTAGAAACATCTTCAGAGAAAGCACAAGTCGTTTGCAAACAGACAGGGGGGAGTGTAGGTTTTCATGCACGTTTCAGAGACAAGGTGTTAAGGTCAGTGATGAGGGACAAGGCTCTCCTGCTGAAGGTGGTCCCTGCTGCCCAGGTAAAGCAAGCAATTTCTAGGGCTTGTGGGGCAGTTTCTTGCAGGAGCAGTTTGTTCTTGCCTGGCCCTTTGTCTTTGGGACAGCAACATGAAATTTTACTTCTGCTGCCAGTAAGCTGTGAGGCAGTTCTGTACTGTGCAGGTGTGGGGATTTGTCTGGGGAGGAAAACAAATTCTTGCAGATGTTGCAAAACCAGGTACTCCAGGCTGCATATTTGAAAGCAGGTCTGTGTGGGCTGCCCTTCAGAGGGGCTGGGAAATGGTTTGGATAATTTACCTGTGTAGGTGAGTCCAAAAATGCACAGTGCACCTCCCTCTGATGGCAGAGAAATGAGGCTTGTAATTTTGACAGCTTGCATACATTGTGCAGCACCTCTCCTAGCTTCCCAGGTGATGAGGCTGAGGAAAAATGAGCTGGCTTCCTTACCAGGGCTGCTTGAACCTTTTGTTAGATGATTTCTGTCCTTGTGACCCAGATGTTTACAGGTCCACAGACCCTGCAGTGCATCTGCAGGAAACCAAAGTGCTAAATACACAAAAGCATCTCATCTTCCTGGCACACATTGGTCCTGAGAGAATCCATCCCAGGAAGCTTCGTTAATAAAAAGAACCCCCAAACACTCTGCAGGTTACTTCAGTGCAATAGCTACAGCTAATGCAACAAGACACGTTAGACTCAGAAAATATGAACTAAATCCAGGCATGGGAATTAGCAGAGTATATGAGGTAACTTAGTTATTTACCTAATTCTGTGCTTTGGATGTACCTGGGGGCTCTCACTGTTTCCCCATAAGCAAAGAGCAGCCTTGAGTCTGCATAGCATTTGCTTTAGATTGAGTGAAACAAGAATAAATATAGCAACAGAAGTAAAATCTTTATTAGAGAGCAGGTGTGCTGATCTCCTCTTTAACATGCCATGTTAATTTGGCCTGCAGCAGTTGCAGCTGCCCCCACTGAAGTGAAGAACCTTGAAAATACAAAGGTGCAAGATCAAGGAGGCAGTATCTGTGGAGGTATTGCCTGTTTGGTGTTTCTTAGTGTGCTTTGGTTCTTTTGATGCAGTTTTCATTTTAAAGGGGTTGCCAAACAATTATGCTTGGGCTACTTCAAAGCAATAGGGAAAGAAAGGTTCTTTCTCACCTGCCAGAGGAGGCAGGGAAGGGGCTGTTGGGCCCGGAGCAGAGTTTACAGCTGAATGTCTCCTCCTGTGTTGCCAACACTGCTGTCATACAGGAGGATTTTTTTCTATGTTGGGAGTCTCTGAGCAAGGGAAGCACAGGAAACCTCTGTCCACCTATAACCTCTGCCTTGGGGCAGTCCCATTGACTGACTCTTGTGAGGACTTTGTCCCGCAATGTAGCTTCTGGTTCTCATTTTCAGAAAGTGTAAATCAGTAGAAAATTGCTTAAGTACTTAAGAACTGCTCTTGGTGGAACTAGTTGTACTTGCAGGAAAAAGATGATGGAGGGTAGTTGTTCTGGTAGTAACCAACACTAGTGGCCAAGTTCTTGCTGAAGCCCAGTAACACAGAACATCTATTTTATTCAGTTACTTTATTAAGGTATTTTAAGAAAACTCTTCCTGTTCCAAGATCATTGATTTAAGCTAAAATTTTACTCTGGGAAGAGGTGTTGGGTTTTTGTGGCTTTGCTTTTCCTGGCCATGTCTCTTATCTAAACTGGTCAGTGGAAAAGGTACCTTGATTTCTGTTGCTTGTCACTCCCTGCATTCTAGCTCGTTGGGACAGTTGGTTTCCTAAAGAGCCCTGTTCTGGAGAAACATGCAGCAGGGCTTCTGGCTCTTCTGTTGTGATGTGTAAATTAGAGCAGTAATGTGCCAGGGAAGGTGCTGCTTTGGAAGCACAAAGTTAGGGGAAGCATCCCTGCTTAAGCAGGGAAGGGGAAGGTTTTGTTTCCAGGCTCCTGAGCAAAGGTGATATGAGCAGGGAAAAGTTCAGCAGCCATAGACTTGTTAAAAGTTGCCCTTGACTGCTTACAGGCACAATTTTAATTTAAATGTAATAAAAACCTAAAAGGGAAAATTAAGATGCGGAAAGCAGTTAAAAAGCCTGTCTGAAGCCATCTGCAAAATGGTTTTATTCCAAGCAAACACAAGAAAACGGCTTGGTTTTTTATTGTCAAACAATAATAGTGACTCAATTTATACAATGCCTTTTACAACCAAATCTTTTTCATAGATTACTTCCAAAACAACACTGAAGTGGATTTATTTTTAAGCTCTCTCCTCATAGCCCTTTTCTTCCCAGTGGCACAGCATCCCCCAGCATGGCAGTGAGCTCCTGGGAGCTGAGCACAAGGTTGTGTAGGAAGTGGGGGCCTGTTTGGGACTCCACTGCAGTCCTGCACACCATCCTCAGTCCTGCACACCAGCCTGTTTCCCTTTGTGCTGTTTCCCTTTCTGAAACGAAACCATTTACTCTGTGGGGCCCAAAGCAGCTCAAGTTAGGCTAAGGGTGAGGGAGGCTTGCTCTGCTCAGGGTGCCCTTTCTCTCAGTTGGTGTGGTTTTCTTTTTTCCAGGCAGTCCCTTTTCCAGCTGTTTAGGGGTCTTTTTCCCATTCCATGTTACGTCCAGGTGCCAGGAGATGGGCTCTCTGCACTCACAAGTCTTTTTTGGAATCAAGACTAGAAGGGCAAGGTGAAGCTTGTCAGCACCATGGGAAACAAGGCAGCTGGGACATGTTAGACCATCCAAGGGAAAAGTTACTCTTGAACCATCCATTCCAGACATGAGGCTACAGCAGGTACACTGCCAATTGTTCTTGGGTATTTGTTTTAATCCCTTGTATGTTTCTGCCACCCCAAGGGAGTAGCTGGCTGCCATAATTACATGTCTAATGTCAGGAAAGCAAATCAATGGCAGAACCTAAAACTAGAAGCCCCAAGAATCCTGACTTTGAGCTCTGTGCTTGAAATGCAGGAATTGAATCTTTCCTTGGGCGAGGAACTTGAAAACTTCAGCCAATTAATAACTGCTATGAAAGTGTTTAGTGTAAAAATGCTGACAATGTAATGCCCCTTATGGGGGGGAAGGGGGCTACAGCTTAATTAAGTCTTGGAAGGTCTGTAATCCTTGGGCAAAGGGTGCAGTGTACATGCAGTATGCAACAGCTCCTGCTAATACGAGTTGCTCTGGTTTCATACAGGTTGAGGGCATGAGGTGCTTGTGAAAGAGACTCCCTGGTGATGCTTTTTGAAAAGGTGAGATTGGAAACCTGGTGTATGGTGTGGTCACAGTCAAGGCAGAAGACTTGAAGTCCTCTCTCCTAGGGTATATATGTTGGGCTTTTGAGCCTCTTTCCCTGCTGCTTGGGAGTGATCAGACTGCTAGAGCTGTCAGTGTGTCTGTACCTTAAGCAGTTACATGAAAGGCAGGGACCACAGCCCCTGCCAGCTGGTTGAGCTGCATCCAGTACTGAAGAGCTGTAGCTTGGTCTGCAAGGCAGGGGCTTTGCAGCAGCACCATGTGCCAGCACCATGTGCAGGGTTCAACTGGAGCTGAGCAAGCACTAGCTCAGCTGTGCTTGTCCACGTACAGCTTTGTCATCTGCTGCCCTGATGACAATGACAGGGTTTGAGTTACAGGAGCCCTTGCGTGGCTGAGACTGCCCCACAGGACAGGACCTTGCAGTGCCTCAGACAGCAAGGATGTCATGGAGACTTGGAACTGCATAACCTTGTGTTGACAAAAGTGTGAGGGGCATGAGCTGCTGCTGACCGGGCTGGAGAGCTGCCTCTCCTAGGAGAGCCACCTGTCTGCACGGGGGCACAGTGACTTGGGTCACCAGGACACATCTGTCAGTGCTGGTGTAAACAACACAGAGGCTTGGGACCTCTCTAGAGAGGAGCTCTTCTGTAGTGCCATCAATGCACCATCTGTGCTGCTGCCAGGAGCACTTTGTAAGGGCTGATTTTTATCCTCCCTGTTCACAGGGAGGTATTAAGTCATGTCACTTCACCCCAGCATGGTGGCCTATTTGTCCCAGCAGAGGTTCTGTCCTGCTGCCTGGCTCTGAAAGAAGCTGGCTCTGATGGTCATGCCCTTAGCTGAGTGCATCCTCCCCATGGAGCTAGAGCAGGGAGATCACACAAACATGAAGCTTTCTGTTGACTGCAAATGACACCTGGCAGCTACTTTAAAAGCTAGAGGGACAAAGATTTGAAGATGTGGAGGTGGCTGCCTTCTTCCTGAGACCCCTGTCCTCTGAGGGGTTAGTGCTGTGAGCACGGGGTGCTTCTTGGAGTTGCTTGGAGAACAATGGGAAGTGACAGAACTTCCCCGAGCTCCTCACTGGGGCTATGTGGGAGCATATGGGCCTTGCATGCATGGGTTGTCTCTGTTCTTGGAGTAATTGCTTGTCTGGCTGAAAGCCATTCCAATTCAGATGTTGAAAAGGAGCTGCTGGTGACACTTTCCAGGTTTTAGTCCTGCTCCCAACCATTTCCTTGCTCCCCTAATTAAATTTAATATTAAAGTAAAATATTAAATACATTATCACAGGGCTTTAATCTGACACACGTAAGCCTCTTTCTAATTTGTGAGGTCATTAGCAAGGCAAAATAAATAGAAATTAGTTTGTGGAGGCTCAAAGGTTTGAGGAGTCAGCATTTTGAAGATGGGGCTGTTCCTTGATCTTTCCCAGCTGTGCTGGGTGTCTGGCAGCACCTGGGCTGGGCCCTGGCACCTGCACAGCCCTGCCAGGGCTGCTACTTGCACTCGCTTGTGCTTTGGGAACTTGTGCTGCCAATCCAAGAGCTGGGATTCCCTGTTCTCCTTCCAACATTGTGAGACTTCCCCAGTGTGTGCTTGAATGTGACTTGTGTTGTTCTGAGCCCTTTAACTCTTTGCATCTCTTGCCAGCAGTTGTGAGGATTTAGCCTCTTGGCTTGTGCTCCGGGGAAGCAGCGATGGTTTGATGACAGGGACTGCAGCTTCCAGTAAAGCAGCAGTAGTGCAGTCAGCTGTGGAGATAGTAGGTGTCTTTCTCCTGCTTACATCCCATGTAGTCATCATGTCACAAACTTTGAGAAGTCCTTTCAAATGACACTGAGGTTTACCAGAAGTCAGGAAGGATTGCAGAGCCCCGGAGGTCAGACTTGCTCTGTTTCTGTGAGTGAGGTAGGACTGTGCTGCTCCCTTCCAGGTGGAGCCAGGCACTGGGCTTTAGCAAGATACCTGGTTGCTAGATCTTCAAACAGGATGAGGACCAGGAGGTCTCATTCTCTCTGCTTCAGGAGGGGCTAAAAGGTTTGGCTTTGAATTTTTACAGGTTTGTCTTTGCGTGTCAGAACCTAGAAGAGATGAGATGCCAGGGTTTTGTATGGAGAGAGGTCATTGTTCAGCCTCATGTTGCAGTGAGCATGTGGTGGAGCTGAGCTGCAGTGTTCACAGGGTCCTGCAGTAGCAGGTGTGAATCTGCAATAACTCTGTTTTGTAAAGAAACAACTCTCTAGGAAGGTGGATTTTTTTTTCCTTTGAAAACCTCTAACAACTCCTGCAGAAAATAATGGGAAAAAATAATTTCTGGGGTGAATATTTGCTTTACCAGCCCCACCTGCTCTGTTGTGAAGACCTGGCCATGCAGTCCTCACCACCTCTCAGTTTCGGGCAGGAAAAGGTTCTTTCATTAACGTGTTTTTAGAAGGCAAAACCTTAAGCTGTAGTTTTGCATTTGCTTGATGAATCTTGCCAGTATCTGCTCAGTGCTTGGATGAATGAGTTATTTAAGTGTATTTGAAGGTTATGACAGACACCTGTAAACAGACAGTTACTGATAAAAATGTCATTTGGAACCAGAGACCTGCCTTTCTTGCAATCCAGTTATTACTGGTGGCGAGCAGCCCAGAAGGAGCAGCCAAGTGCATTAACCCAAGCTGTGATGGGTGGGCTGTCCTCAGAGGGAACATGATCAGGGCCTTATTTACTTCTTGCTTTGCTGCAACTCCAGGAGTTAATGGAGCTATTTGTAATTTACACCAGAGCAAACAGGACTGACTCCAGATGTGTCTATAGGCACACTCTGGACTTAAAGCACAAGTGCAGCACATCAGCTATCCAGCTGATGGTGCCCAGGCCAGGAGCTGAAGGCTCCAGTCTCACCTGTTCCTACAACTACACTTCTAAAAGACCTACTCAAGTCAGTTCTCCATGGAAGAGTCCTTGCTTTTTTTGCTGCACTTCAAGCCCTGCTGGGAGAAGAAATGCCTGTAGTTGTATATTTTTCACTAGATACAACTGAAAAGTACAGTGAGGCTGTGCTCTTGATCAGGATGGTGCCTGTAAGATACCAACAGATGTGGTCCTTAACAATTGACTTAATTTGCTTACTAGGTCTTCTCAAAGCTTGTAAATAGGAGTTTTCTGCTGTGATGTGACTTGCTTGTGGTGGCTGTAGTGGTTGGGTACACTGGAACTACTGATATACTTTTTAATAGGAAACAGATGCTGGAAGTTCTATCAAATTGCTTTCCTGTACTATCTGAGAAGAAGGTCTTGTCCTGGTTAGCTCCCTCCAGGCTGCAGGGCAGTGCACTAGGAAGGGAAGTTGTGCTGTTGTACAGTTCTCTAGCTAGGTTGAAGTCCAGAGCTGTCCACAATGAAATTATTACTTGGAGGTAGCTGAGCTTTCAGAGGAGAAGTGGAACCAAAAAGATAAGGTTAATGAAAGTTGCATTTCATCTGGATTGCTCTTATTTCCTATTTTATATGCTTGTGTTCCATGCAGGTGCTTGGCTTATATCTTCCTGCTGTCAATAAACCCAACAGGCTTGAAGCAGACAGGATTAATGCAGATTTTAAGAGCTATATTTAGAAGTAATTTAGCTATCATCAGTGAGAAGGGTGGGGAGAGATGTGATGGTTATTCATACTGATTGAATATTCTATTGACAGAGATACTTATTAACCCTAAACATGTCTTTCCATTATGCTTTCAGGTCTCAAGCAAGACAAATATCAACCCTTAAAACTCAGAGAGGCAGAATTCAAGTGCAGAAAAGAGCTGGGAGGGGAACAGCAAACTGGCTGGTGAGACCACTGAAGTTAGCTGGTGGCACTGGGACAAGTGGGATGTGACATGACAAGCAGTAATGCAGGAGGAGGCAGGCAGGCAGCTGGGTGATGGATTTCTTTTGTTGGTGGCACAGGTGTTGAAAGTATTTAGAATTTGGGGTGTATTTTAACATTCCTTCTTGAGCAGGCAATGAGTGTACTTGCTTAGAGCTAGTGTTCTTTATCCAGAGGCATGAGGGGGAGGGAACAGTCTGTTAGTGGGTGATCTCTGTCTTATGAGCAACCAAGATCAAAATTCTCCTGCTCTGATTGATGGTAATTAGGCTAAGGAGCCACGGGGCAGGAGGAGTCCAGTGAAGAACTGAGGGCTCAGCACTCAATGCAATTTCATCTCAGTTTCCAAGGACTCTGCCCTGCACTCTCTGCTCCCTTATTGCATTTCCTGAACAGAGATTTCATTTCAGATAGTGCAGTCAGCTCTTCACACTTTTAGGAGCATTTATAAAATGGAATTACCAGAAATAATCATGATAATTAACATATAGAGTTATAAGGAGGAAGATTAATTACAAAGCTGTAATTCATCTGCAAAATATAAACCATGAGGAGAGCCTGGACAGGTTAGCAGAACTGAGGGACACTTGGAGAACTGCAGACCCAAGGAACTCAGCCTGTGCTCCTGGTGTGGGGAGAAGAAAGGAAACTGAGGCACTGGGAGGCAAAGACACTGATCTTTGTCATCCAAAGAATCAGCCAGATGTGAATGGGACCTGGAAGACCTGACTGTGCTCCCTGCTGTCAACAGGGGACAGAAAATCTTGCATTATCCTGCGTGTTTGCTGCAGTAGAATTTGTAAAAGTTGCACAGGAAATATGTGGCATTGCTGAGAAATGAACCTGTCTGGACTCCTTTCTGGTGCCTAGTCAGCACTGTGCTCCATCCCTCTTTAGCTCTGTCCATCAGTTGTGAAGCTCCAGGTTATTTTATGAAGGGAGGAGCACCTGGGAGGTGCTGGTGGAACTACAGAGCATTGTTCACTGCAGGGCAGGGGCTTCTGCTTTACTACCATGATTGTAGGGGAGGGCTGATTCCTACAGCTAATTGCCTTTTTTTCCTGAAGATGCAAGCAGTTGATAATGGCAGTAATTAACACTGTACAAACAAGGTCAAACCCAAGAACATTACCCACTAGAAGTCACTTTCCTGAAAGTCATGTCAAAATCGTTGCCTTGGAGTATCTGAAAAAAAAAAATGAAAAAAAGGCAACTGATGATGAGCTGTTTGAATTATGTAAATGCTCAGGTATCCATGGGGTTTGACCTTTTTGCAGATGTAATTTAGCATTCAAGACACTGTCATCTTGCTGCCAAAGTCAAATTAGATGCTTGCTACTGCAATTGATAGCTGATACCCAATCTCCTTGCAGAACAGGCAGTACAGAAAGGCAGGCAGTGCTATTTGCTCCAGGAATGGGAAGCTGCATTTTTAAATATAAAGTAGTTGAAGAGTTTTGGATCCAATTCAGATGAGCAATATGCTTTTATACAAACATGCACCTGGTTCTTCAGGTCATCATACCCCATCCTGTGCATCCTGCAAGATGGCTCTGGGCTCAGGAGCTCTCCAGGATTCTCTCACCTTGGGCTTGCTTTGTACCTGTGGGATGGCCCTGGGCCAAACCTGCTCTAGCCACAGGGCCAGTGTGATAGCATAGCCATGCCTCTTGAGTGATGCCAGAGACCATCAGCTCCCAGCACTGGTGCAGAAATGGCTCCTGTGCCTCTAGTGCAGGGCAGCGATGCTGGTCAAGTGGTCAGCTGGGTGCAATCCAAAATCCATGGAAACTGCTGATGTCTAGAGCATGTGGGTTGTGTACCTGTGTAAAACTCCCTATCTCCATTTATAAACCTGGTCCCATCCATGCAAGCAATAAAAAAACCCCAAGCAAACCCCCTTGTGTCCTGCTGAGGGTCTGGCTGCCTGCTGGAGGCTGCTGCTGTTCCCGGTGTGCCGGGTGGCTGAGCCAACTGCCTTCCCACCAGGTCTGATCCAAACAGGCTCATCAGCTTCCCTTCGTACTGAAGCAGTGCCTGCTGTAGGAAAGGGACATGACTCCAAAGAAACACCTGCTCTTTCTGGCCTTCATTTGACCACAGCATCTGAAAAATGCCTCCTCTGGAGCTGGAGGCTGGTAGCTCACATGAGCTCCTCTGAATTGACCTGGTTGGCAGCCCTGCCAAGGCATCTCTTTTTGCTAATATTAAAAGGCTTCCCTGAAGCTGAGGTTGCACAGTAGCACTTCCTGGCTAGAACAAAGCTGTCCCAAGACTTCCTATCCTTTCCTAGCTTCTCTGCAGCAGCTGAGAGTAATTTGGGTTCAGGTGTCCATCTCTCCTTCCCATCAGCAGGCTCTGCTGCTTGCACAGAAAATACAGATGGAAGAGACTGTCCAGCAGCTGCCTGGCTTGCACAACTGGGAATGTACTTGCTAGCGTGTGTTGTAGGTGTGCAAAGGATAAACAAAATTCAGATCTCCCAGACAGCAATTTTAGTGGTTTCCTGTGAGCCTGTGCAGATGAGTAAATGACTATAACAGCAGCAATGAAAAATTAGGCTCTGTTTCTCTGTGAGGAGGCACAGAAGAACTCTGCAGGCTGCTGTTAGCCTTTTTCTTCAGCATTAGCCCAGTAATTTCCCTGAAGTTGCTCTGTATTTCCACAGGAAGGAGTGAGAGCTGGAGCTGGCCCCGGATTAATTGCTCCTCTGTTGCCAAAAGTGAACTTGGGGTGCAAATTGTTAGAGTTCCACTGCTTCCCACCTTGGCCTTCAGTGCAGCTCTTCCTGCCTGAAACCAAAATAATTAATTTCACCCTTGTGTTTTATTACACTAAATACTTTTCCCTTTCTGAAGGGTTATTTTTGGGGATGGGGGTGGTTTGGCCCTGGCTATGTTGGGCTCTGATCCTCTGAGTGTGGGTGAGGATGCTTTGCTGGGTCCAGCTGTGCTGCCTTTACTGTTTAATGGTTCAGTTCAAATGCAGGTTTTGTATTTCATGCTTCATTATTTTCGTCTTCCCCACTGTGTGGCCATTTGTAAACTGAAGGTGAATTGCACAACGTGTTCCTTCCAGGCACATGAGGAGGACAAATATTGAGGACAATTTGAAAAATTTTCCCATTTGATACATTTGTGATGTTTGAGTGCTCTTACAAATCAAGTTCTGGCAGTTGAGCTGATCTGGCTGCATTCCCAAGTGGGGTCTGGGGAGCTGCTTCCCTGTGTCCTGCTCCTCTGTCCCAAGAGATGTCCTCCTGAAAAATGTGCCCACCCCTGCTGCTGTTGTCAGGGGAGGGAAAGAGCATGTTGCTCTCCTGAAATTGGGCTTGACTGTCCCAGCTTGTTGTCCCTGTCCTGAAATTGCCACCATGTGAACTGACTTGCACCACACACAGTTTTTTTCCTGTTAGTCTCCTCACCTTGGCTGGGAGCATCGGGCTCCATGAGCAGTATTTTGGATGAAATATCTTGTGACATTTCCACCTTCCACTCCCCCCCACCCCATTTTTACAAGACACTTCTCAGTGTTTGACTTCAGCTTACGAAATACAGACAGGAAAATACTGAAGTCAATAAATCCTTCATTTGCACACAGTATAGTCTCCAGTTGATAACCAGTATGCTTCTGAGAGTGAAGCAAGGAATGGCAGTAGCAGAGAAGTAATTTAAAAAACAAAAGCTCACCAAAATGAAATGCTGTTTACAGGACTCTGTGCCTATGGTTAATAACCATTCATGAAATCACTCAATAAAATGTAACTGCCTTGTCAGCTCTGTCAGAATGACATTGAAGTGTACAAGTAATGTCCAGCAGGTTCAGATTACACCTGGGGACTTAACCATGCATTGGATAAAATCAGTCTTTGTTTTCCTCTTTACTAGAGGTAAAATACAAGCTGGAGCAAAGGAATGATTGTAGCAGCATTTCTTAAGCAGGCAAAATCAAATTAAGACTTTCTTTCTCTTCCTTCTAGCAGAAGGATCCAGCCAGTTGTTATAATTTCTGTTTACTAGTCCCAGCTGTATCTGTTAGGTGGGTTCACTACTAACTTGTCCCAGCAAGGCTGTGACCTGCAGACCAAGACTAGTTTTTACCTGGAATCCAGAGGAACAGTTTTGTGGCAATTGCACTGGAGGATACATGTATGGATTTGTAGCTCTTGTTTGTCCCTAGTTTTTGGGGAATGACGTAGATGTCATTCAGAGTCACCAGGAACTGAAGGGAGCTCTGGTTTCAGACACAGCCAATGGCACTAACTGGCCCTAAACTGGCAGCATAACCTTAAATGTTCAAGGTAATAAGTGGGTATTGGTTTTACTGGTCTTAGTGCAGGAATCTTGATCCCAGAGACTTCTCAACTCAATGGGCTGGATGGCTTTTACTTTTTTGGGTTTTGGTATTTTTGGTTTTCTCAGCCCACTCCATAAAACATTTCTACATTTGCACTTTTTAAAAGGCTATTACAGTGTGTTCTTTCCATAATGTGTTTATTTTCTCTTCCTTCTAACAGATGTTAAGCAATTAGAGAACATGGCAGAGCAACATATTTATACAAATGAAAGGAAGTGAGGAATAAATGCTGGGAATGCTGTACTTCCTAATAAGATGAATTTAGCAGTGTACAAATGGGGGGGCAGCGAGCGGGCGTTCAGCAGTGACTTGTGCAATAGGCAAGAGATCCTCTGGAGCTGGGGCAGTCACTGGGCACAGCCACCTGCACAAATGAGTGGGAGAACAGTAAGAATTGTGAGTGGTCTAAGCCAGTCTTCTCAAAAGCACATGTAGCTACATCCTGTCAGGTGTTCATTTCCAGGCCCTGGTAGGGAAGCAGATATGGGTCCTGGACTGAGCACAGCAGTGGGATGAGCTGGGGAAGAGAAGCTGAGACACTCAGCCCTTCAGTCTCCTGCTGCCACATCGTGTGTGATCCTGTCTGTTGTGACCTGTGACAAAGTCTGTTGTGACCTGTGATGCAGTTTGTTGTGATCTGTTACGGTGTGTTAGAACTTGGGTGTTAGAAGGAGCTGCTGGAGGAAACCTGCCCGTGAGCCCTTCTAGCAAGGGAAGAGATCACTCAGTTGAAGAGCTCTGGAGAGAAGCTTACAGGGCAAAGAGGGGTCAGAAGAGTCTGTGCAGCCTGTATAGGTTTGTGTCACTTTAGTGTTGTGTTTCAGGTAGTATTGTGCTCTAGCTGATGTCTTGAAAAAGACTATGACAAAGGTGCTCTCCTGGCTTGGGGAGAGTAATGTGGCAGTTTCTGCCAGAACAAATTGAGGACACTTGCAGTGAATCTCCCCATCCCTGAGCTGTGCCAGTGCCTGTGGAGATGTGCAGACAACTGGAGCCCTTAAGTGACCAGGACCAAAAATACTTCTTTCCCTCTTCCTTTTTTGGAGCCCATGTTGGATTCTTCATAACCTGTGGCAACAAACTTTTAACAGTTTTTCACTAATGCAAGAAGCTGGCATCGAAATGTTCCTTTGTGGCTCAGGAGTTTGGAAGTGAAGCTGGTAGTCATCTTTCACTGAAAATTCATCTGCTCCAGTTTGAACAAATGAACTAGAGAAAATAAGAACATTAGAGGTGCATTAATAGCACCAAATCCTGCCTGAAGAGTAGGGTTTGAGTTAGAAACCTACAATTCCTGCTTGTGAAGATACTATAGGAAGTAGGTGGGGAAACCACTGAACTGTTAATCCCTCACTGATTTGTCTTTAAGAAAGTCATCCAGTCTTGATTTAATTAAAAAAAACCAAACCAACAACCCACAATGAATCAGAGCACAATCCAGTGCTCCCCAATTGATTGCAGCCTTTGGTAAATTGCTTGTGGGAGAACGTGTGCCCAGTTGGGTGAACAGTTGCACAGATGGGCAGGTCACAGGCCCTCTGGGGGAAATTGCACTGATAAGGTACAAGTTGGTCTTAATAGTCCCTGTATAGGGACGAGATGTCTTGACAGTGAATGTTTGGAAAGGGATGCTTTGGTGTATAGTTGGTGTCCTTTTTGTTAAGATGTGCTGTGTAACCATGAATAACTTGTCTGTGCAGTGAACCATCTAGTCAAGCTCCTTGCCCAAGGAAGGGTTGGCTCTACCTGTGTCAACCAGATATCATCTGGCAGATGTTTCATGTAATGTTGGCCCAGCTTTAGAGCAGGAGGTGAACTAACTGACCTTTGTAGTTTCCTTCTAGCCTTAGTCTGTGTGTGCCTGGATGCTGGAGCAGAGTGCTCTGTGTAGCATGCCAAAAGGAACAGGAAAGCAGAGTGTGAAATATTAAAATGTATATAGACTGCTTCCTGCTGCTCACTTCCTCAGCTGGTTCCTGCCCTCATCCCAGGAGACACAAATCTGCTCTCAGAGGTGAGGGAGGAGTGCATGTTCAATAAGACACTTCATTTCTGATGAGCTCTGCTTTTGCAGAAGCATCTGTGAAAGATTTAACAGAGACATGTTTCTGAGAGGTGAATATGAAAAGGAGATTAAATTTACATAGCAGCAAGTTGGATGTGTTCCCAAGTACACTCCTCCCAACCTTGGGCTGCCCCAACCATCATGTCTGTCTCAGGGCTTTACCTGCTGAGCAGCAGAGACTCCCCCCGTGTCACTGCAGTTAGATTGAGAAATACAGACTTAATGTCGTCTGCTCCCTGCTGAAAGAGCCTAATAGTGTAAGATATTTATCCGTGTCCAGCTTTGCCACAAAGTGTTTAGAGGGCAATCTATAAAGGACAGCTGAGAGACGGAAGGAATTTGAGATGTGGAAACTGGGTTCTGGTTCAGCAGCAGCAATGAGCTGTTCCAAACGTGTAAGGCTTGGTGCTGGTAGCACCAAGTGTCACAGTTGTTCAGGGTATGGGCTCAGAACTGAATGTTTACTTGCTATGCCAGACATACCACATCTTAAATCACAGCACAGCACCCCTGGTAGTTGTCTTGGCAGTCCTGCTCCCAGAGGAAAACAGCTCAGTTCATCAACACTGTTTGGGTGTTCTCTTTGGAAGTTTTCCATCCAGAGGATGTGACTCAGTGTGCAGCCTGCAGGAGCTGGGCTGCGTCTGCCTGTGCTGAACGACAGAAGAGTCTTGGAGATGGAGAGGAAGTAGGATGGTGGGAGAATAATAAAGAGCCTAGACTGTCTTGGACACACCAATAACACATCTAGCTCTTGGGATGGGCTGGCCCTTGGTGAAGAGCAGAGGCTTCTGTCAAAGTCCCTTCCTCCTCTAGAGCCCTGTGCTACCCTGTGCCTTGCTGCTGCAGCCCCCAGGCAGCCTGGTGCCCCCTTGCCCCAGGAGCATCCTCCAGGCTGGGGTACCAAGGTGGTCCAGCCTGTGCTGGTGGAGCACTAGCAGGGTGTGCTAGCCAGAGAACCTTCTCCCTCAAAGACCAGCCTGCCTGTGTGAGACATCTGTGTGTTTGCTGTTCTTTCTTGGCTAATGCACTTGTCCTCTTAAGCTCAGCGACCATGTCTTGGAGTGACTTCCCCTCCTCTTCTGGAGGCTCTGAACAACACTGATTTGCATGTTAGCAAAAGAATAAACTTTTTAGCCTAGAATAATTGTATTCTCTATCAGTGACAGAATCTATTTTACTTTTTTTCCTTTTAAATGGCAATTTTATATGGTAGCAAACTTTTAAATTCTCTTCTGCAAGCTACACATAAAATATAACAGATAGGCAAAAATGTATTATTAAAGCTATCTGTTTTTCTTGGCGTTCCTGTAATTTAATAAACTGCTTGAGCTCTACTCGTGCAGTTTATGACATCACAAGAATAGACCCCATCCTTTGATTAATAGCTATTCAATCAATCCCCTTCCCCACATTATCTTCAGTTTAATGGGCTTGGGAACCATGCAAGCTAATTTTGTACAAGTTTGGTTTGGGCAAATGACTTGGGAAAAACTGCAGTGGCAGCAGCACAAGTGGTGGGAGACTTGGAGAGGAAGGGGAGGGTGACCTTGTTCATGCTGCAGCTGAGGGAGGTTGTTTCTGAAGGAATATTGCAGCTCCAAGTGTCTGCAGCCCCTGCAAATGTCTGCTGCATCCTCCAGTTTCTTCTGTCTTCGCTGGAGCAGCAAGGGTAGAGTTTGGACATGGGAGGGGAAGATCTTCAGGGAAACTTATTCCTTCTCAGTGAGGATACAAGGGCATATTTGAAAGGAGAAAAACTTGTGTTTAAAGCCAGTAGCAGCAATGGCTCCTGGCCTGTTCCAGAGGTAATGAACACAGCAGCTCTAGAGAATCTGATAAAGGCCACTGTGGTTTTGCATCCTAAAAAATGTCAGTTATTGTATATGTAAACAAATACTTTCATAATCCAAAGTCATTGTAAAGTAATATAAATTGTAAAACCAGGCTGCTTCCTCCTTTACAGTGAAGGAAGATAACCTAGGGCAAAAGAGGTGAATTCTGCTTTGATGTGATTATGTATAATAATAAAAGGAGATGGGCAAAACATTTTAACAGCCCCTGATAGAAGGTTCTCATTTTCTGTCATCCCATGTAAGGAGTTGGGATGAACAGAACTTGGACATGAATCTTGGTATTTTCTGAAGGAATTCAAGAATATTTAAAAGCACACTTGAGGAGGCAGACACTAAAGAGGGGAAGGAGGGGAAGCTGCCAGCATGCCGAGCTAGGCTCTGGGTTTCTGGCTTAGGCAGCCTTTGTGAGTCTTGAAGGAATGTTTATTTTATGGCAACATCAATCTGTGTACATCAGTTCTCTGATCAGTTGCTTGAAGCTTGTGTTGGGACTTGGAGTGAAAGCAGTAATGCTGACCTGGGGTGGGAGTGTTGCTGCAGAAAAGCAGCTCCTGATAATGATCTAGGTGGGAGTTTGGCATCGTGGTGGCCTATCCACTCTCACTGTTCTGTCAGAATTTGGAAAACTCTGAAGTTCTGCCTGGGTCAGAGGTGCAGCTGGGCTGACCCCACTGTGACCATGCACACAACAGGGCTCCTACACCTGCTGTCTTCTGAGGCTTTGTTAAAGCCCTGTCCAAAACTTTTGCAGATATATGGAGGAACAGGGCCACTAGGAATGTGTCTTACAATAAATCCCTTAATGGTGAAGAGTCAACAAGATGAAAATGCATCAGACCTGATTTAAGAAGGGTTGCTCTTCTGAGGCAGTTGGGTTCCATAGCTGCAGTCAGGGCAGTGCAGGCTGGTAGCAGGTGTCACGGGTCACCTTGATGCCCAACAAGCTGTCTCTGTGGCTCTGAACATGACCTGTAGTGCTCTTCCAGTTAGTGGCACATTATGGGAGTTCAAGGGTCTTGGAACAAATCCCTTGATCCAAAGCAGTGCAGACAGTTTGTGTGGATTTGGGTTATTCAGTGAGTGAGCTGAGTGCAGGAAGGGGGGAAATGTTCTGTTGGGAGACAGTGTGGCTTGGGTAGAGCAAAGCGCTGGCACTGCTCCTTCTGCCTTCTCCTCCCAGACTTGCTGCTGAGAGCACAAGCTTTGTGAGTCAGGAGCACCTTTACATTTGAGTTTCCTGGCTAGGGAGGGTGGGAGCAGTGGTGCTTCTCCACCAAGATGTGGGAATTGGGGACAGGAGATTCTACCCCGCTCCCACTATCCCACTCGTTGGATGTGCTGGAGTGGGAGAGAAATTCAGGCTGCCTGCTGATGCTTCAGCTCTTGAAGCACCTCATGGTCTGTCAAGCCCTTATCCTCATAATCCTTTTCCTGGTGTAAAGAGCTATTGCCACCACTATGAGGGGGATATGGGAGTATCCTGGGCACAGCCTCACCTCCAGTCACACTGACTGTGCAGAAGAGCCTCAAAACTGTCTTGGCACACTCCTGTCTGACCTGTTTGTTATTTCCCTTTGTCTCAGTCTTTCTTCTTGCTCCTATTGACTGTTTATGAGCTATAGAGTGCCCCAGAAAATAACCAGCTGTTCCATTAAGTGCATTTGGTCTATCCTTCAAGTTGACAGACAATTTTTATTATGTACTATTACTTAATGAACTCTTTTGTAGCAAATGTAATTCAATACGGATTCTGATTCCCATTTTGTCATCAGTCCTTTTATAAAGGAAGAAAAATGGAAAAGGACTTGATGATTCCTTTATCTTGTTATGCTAATTGCATTAAGAATATTGGAGGAAAAACAGCCAGTGGATTTAACAGTAGAAAAATCCAAGCTTCTCTTCTACTTAAAAAAAATGGGAATTTACTGGGGCAGAATGTATCTCATGAGCCAAAGCAACCTCAGTCTTTTGGGATCTGAGGTGCACTGGAACTGTAAGATCCTTGTTGCTGATGCTGGTGGGAGTTTGTAAGTAACATACGGGCTTTGGTTTGGGTTTCTCCTGCCTGCCTTGGTACACTTTCAGATTGTGTTATGTTTTGTTATCATCCTGTCACCTGCAAGGCAGGGAAAGTGAAGGATCTTGATGCTTTGTGGAAACACCAGAGGTTCCTAATTGCTTCTCTAATTTACCTTAGTTGAAATTCTGGCCTAGAGCAAAGAAAGGGCTAGTGAGCACATCTTGCCAAGGCATGAATTTCTTATTATAAATTGTCCTAGATCACCTCGGCCATCTGGGTAAGCAAAAATAGATGTTGATGCAGTGTGGAAAGAGGAACAGTGAGGAGTAAACTAGTTCTAATGTGCAGAGTGTCACCTGGAGGATCACTAAGATTGTCTGCCTTACAAGAGCAAACATCCCCTGTGAATTCTTTACTAGCTTTAGCAAAGTCTACACAAACAAGTTATTTAATCTAAACATTACATTACTACAGGATTAAAGAGAAGAAAGAGCTAAAGTTACAAGCTTAGGTTTTTTTTACTGGGAGGAGAGAAATAAGTCTGTTTCTGGGGTCAAGCCTAAAGCTCAGTGAGTGGAAGGATGCTCCATCTTTTGCTTGAATGTTGAGGCCCTGTTGAAGTCTGTCCTCTTCAAGTGCTTTGGCTGCTTACAAGGACTCAGTGCATTTACTCCCATCTGCTCTGCATTTTGTAGGACCTCCAACTACCTGCAGAATGCCCAGGCTCTTGTGGAGCAGTGTGAAGAGTTAATTTCAAATCCTGACTTGTATGGACTCAACCTTCTGCAACTCAAGGAGACTTATTTATACTTAAGAGCAGACTGACTTGCATCCTACTGGGCATAGGGCTGGATGATTGCAGATTGTCAGATCTTTGTGACTGAGACCTTATTCACTAGTTTTAAGGCTGGGAGAGACTTTTGTGGTAATTTGTTCTGACGTGTATCACCAAGGCTGTAGAATCTCATCTAATCACTCTTCTACTCTGAGCCAGCAAAGTGTGGCTGCAGCAGAGCAGGCAGGCACAGGCTGTGGCTGGGGAAGCCCTGCTGCTGCAGTGGTGCTGCAGGCTCCAGAGGAGAAGCACAAGTTGTTTTGCAGAGGCAAAGGCTCATTGTCTAAAGTTAGAGCCTTGACATTCCCAAAGTGAATAACCAAGGGAGGTGTCGTTAAACAGGATTCTCAAGACAAGCTTTATGACTTGATCTTCTTTAATACTAAAAATCAGATTACCATGTGGATTAGGATTAGAGTTTGAGGTAATAAAAGAGGAACTTATGTGTGAAGCTCTGTGACCCCTATGGAAAGCAATTGTTAATTTCACACTGAATATGCAACTGAAGTTAACTGTCTCTGAAATCTGTGGCCAACACTCCTCATCAGTTCTCTTTACTGCAATGCTCAGTTCCAAGCAGTTCAGGCATTTGTCATAAATAAAACATTTTTATTATTTTGTCTCCATCTTCCCAAACAACAAAAGCCCCTTCTGATTCTGTCATCCTAAAAAAATTATTTCAGATGACTTGTCATGCAGCTTTTTCAAATCATAGGGGATTATTCTAAATGGAAATGTTCACTTGAGGGAAAACATGAAATCCTTATAGGATCCTAGAACGTAGGTAGCAGGTTTTTCTCTGCATCCTAGGGTAGGAAAACTGGGTTCCCTTAAAATTTTACATAGCTGTCACTGGAAAAGAAGTTGAGGGTTGTAGTCACAGCTGCCCCAGGTGTAGAACTAAACCTGAAACAGAAATGAAATTTAGTCAAGATTCAGGAGATTGTATCTCACTTCCAAAGCACTACTTTTTCTTCCTAATAATGGAGCTCTTACAAGCATTTATCTGCTATTTTGATATGTGGTATGGCTTCTGGGAAGGTGATCTAAGGGGCAGTATGTGCTATTCCTGGCTACCCCATAAACATTTAACAGAAGGTGATATATAGATCCTGAGTCTCTAGAGATTATTTTACTAGGTCTTTGCAATATGTTAATTTTAACTACAGTTTTTATAGAAAGGTATCAAATCCTTTAATTTCATTCGGACTCTGTCAAAATATTTTGGTTTCTATCATATTGAAACATTTCCTTTTTATTATGTTACCCATAATACTGATTGCAAGTCTCCCATAGCACCGTGTTCCAGCTTCATTCACCCCCAACTAATTACTCTGGCTTGATATCAAAATTATTTTAGAATTTAGACCTTGTAGTAAATCTTGTCTTTTGTTCAGAAGGTGAGAATGTAACTGGGAGACCCAACTGCTGCTTAAATCTTTACCTCTGTGCAGGTTTCCATCAACTAACCAACCCTCCCTAAAATACTGAACGAGGAGCATGCAGAGGTGTGGCCCTACCCATAGGAAGGAGGACATGGATGCAGGATCCCATCACCTGCCACTGGGGCCAGATCCTGGATGTTGCTGGGCAGTGCAGCTGGAGCTCTGTGCTGGAATGGGTAACCAGGCTGAACCAGAGCAACGTAGTTCAACACTGGGTTGTAAAGTGGCTGGAAAATCTGCTGGGGGCTGTATGGAGCTGCCTGGGGAGGAAAAAGAAATAGCAGGTAACAAAAAAGCAGGCAGGAATTACTGGCGAGGCAATAATCCCACCAATGGAAACCAATGTTGTTGAAAATGTCTTTTTCAGACACAGTGGTCTCTAAATTTTATACAAAAGTAGAACATGAGCAATAAATGTTTTCAGTGGGAGGCTCAAGGCCTCCTCTGGAGCTGTTTGGAGCACCCAGTGCTCCAGTGAACTGCATGAACTGATCCCAGTTCAGCATCTTGTTCCCACAACCGTTTTTGCCCTGACAGCAACATCAATCCTGGCACGTCACACATGGCTCTGAGTAACCTCTTGTGCTCAGCATCTGTCCCCTGCAAACAAAAGCCTGTTCATCAGCACCGCAACACACCTGTCTTGAGTAGCATCCAAAGGGAGGGTGCAGAGCTTGCTGGTAGAGGATCCGTGGTCTCTGGTGATAGGGACCCTGTTAAGCACACGTAAGGCATGATTTTTAAAACAGTCTGAGTTGGTCCAGTAATTGCTTTAGTGTTTTAGGGAAATGTTATGCTCAAAGAAACCAGGTTGTGAGAAAGGTATTTTTTATCTTTGGCCAAAGTCTTTATCTGCTGAGACCTCTGAGTCCCTAGGATGAACTGAGACCTGGTAGAGGACCATAGCTTTGCTTCTGGTGGGGTTTTGTGAGTTGTTGTTTTTTTAGTGGAATGGAAGGGAACTGGGGGTTTGGTTTTATTTTGGTATGAGGTCCTGTTTCACTAGACTAAACAATACTCCAGTATGTAAACAGGGCAATCACAGGAAATATTTGTCATGAATTAGTGCCAAAATATTTGTAAATGCAAGGGTAAAATGTTTGTAAATACAAGGTAAAACCAGCAATTAATGAAGGCTGAGAGGTGTCAACACCCGGTGTTTGTCAGTAATGCATCATTCTTTGATAAATTACAGCCAGCTCAGAGGACTGTGACACCTGCTGCTAAAGCTTTATTTATGGACCCAAAGCCACTTAGTGTCACTTAGGGTGGTGGGACCAAATCTGGTTTCTTACTCTGCCCTGCACATCAGAAAGCAGCTGTCAAGATCCGAGCAGGTGGTGCCCTGAGTCTGTCACTTTTTTAGTCTCTTCTCACAAAATGTGGGTCTGGTTTAAGTTACCTGAAACTGTGGAAAGTTTGAGTTGCTGGGAAAGATGGAAAACTGAGGGAAGCTCAGACTCTGCCACACTGGCTGGTTGAACGCTGTGGTCACTGAAGTAGTAAAAAAGCCTGAAGTACTTGCATTGTAGATAACACTTCTCTTATCTGATCCTGCAGTAGTTACTGTAAAACAAGGTTATAGATGTTCATAAACATGAATTATCTTGATTTGTGGAACATTTGCAATTAAGAGGACGTGTTTTGCCTGTAAACAAAATGTATTTAAGGTACCTGTTACTTTTGCAGGCTGTGGTTCTGCAGCACAGTCCCAAATTCAGCAATTAGCAGTTCAAATTCACTTGAAGGGCCATTAAACTCTGACCCACAGAGCCTGCAATGAAGCTAATTGCCTGACCCAAGACTGAATGGAACTGTAAGAACAGAACAAGAACCTTTGCCCAAAGCTCAAAACTCTCCGAGGTAAGGAAACAACAGAGAACAACTTGATTGTGTCTTAAGTCTCCAGACTGATAAATCAGGTCCAGAAGCTTAACCAGTAGATCTGGACATCACAGAACTGTGTACCACTGTTTCTGCCTGTTCTAAGTTGCTTCAAGGAATGTAGTTATCCAGTCTCTTACTCAAAGCCATCACCATGGAACACATGTTGCAGGGATGCCTGAGCAGCTCCTGCCACCTGCTTTTCCACAGCTCCAGGTTTATATGTTACCTTTCCCCTGGCTCCCAGCTGGGGTGCAAGGCCCGTGCCCAGATCATACCTGGATTCTGCAGGGCCTTGCTGCCTGCATCTGAATCGGTCCTGGAGCAAGTCTTGCCAAATGGTGGGAGCTGCTGCTCCTGTCCTGCTGCTTGACTGTCTGCTGCTGCTGTTGATGACCCGACTGTACTGCTGGTGGTGGAGCTGGACGTGCTGGTCTGTGACACCTCCTTCCCTGCCTGTGTTTCCTCAGCCACCACCTGCTGCTCCGTGTCCTCAGCACTGTCTGGGTGCTGCAGCAGCAGTGGCACCTCCAGCTTGCTGCTCTCTGTGCTGCCAGTGCCTGCCATGCTGCTCATGTCCTCCAGCCCCTTGGGGTTCTTGTGGGGTTTTGCTGAACACCGAAGGCTGGTGAGAAGGGGCTTAGCAGAAAGCTGAGCATCACAGAGAGCCCTTAATTTCATCTCCCTCTCTTTGTTTCCAATCACTGCTCTGTAAATGCTTTCAAGTCCCTCTGGTTCATCTAGTAAGTAGTTGCTGTAAGAAAGTGGAATAGGGCTGCTGGTAAAGGAGGTTTGAGTTAAAATAGAGCTAAATTTCATGACTCCTAAACTTTGCTTTTCTGTCTTGTTAGTTTTCTATGTAAGACTCGGGTGTTATTTCTTAACCAGAATAAAAACTCATCTTTGACACTGTTCTTTGCCAAAGAACCCCATGAAAGGGAAACAAACTACTAATCTTAACTTGATTAATGCATCTGTCCAAGAATAACTGAAGCAAGGTTGGTTAATTAAACCCCATGATTCTGGACATGAAAGAAGATTTCTGGATTGTATGCCCTGTATCCCAGTGTCCCTAATAGAAGAAACCTTGTTTTTTCTCCAGGCTCCAGCTTTACATGATTTTAACCTTCTGGGCACAGTGGGTCCTTAAATCCTTTCAGGCTGGGGGCCTGAATTTCCTTGGACTGCCTTGTAATCACAACTCAGTTACCACCTGTGAGGCTTTCCCAGGGCTGGGTGTTGGCCATTTTTCATACAGGGAGAGGAGACTGTCAGATGGTTTAATCTGTGAGGTGCATCTCAAAGCACCCCTCTGCCCCCCAGGCTCCTCTGGGGCCTTACAGTGGGGCTGCTGTCAAAGCTGAACAGTTTTGTTTTCTTTTAAGACACATGTAAGGGACTGTAATGATTACCTGCTCAAAATACCAGTTAGTGCCTATTGTGGTTACCTATTCAAAACACAGATTTAAATTCCAGTTTGCTCTTTCACATCCAAATATGTGCAATAACTTAATGTATTAACAATTTATTCTTAGCTTGAGGGTTGGACTGATGCTCTGTGCATGCAACTATATAGGTGCATATATGGTACATAAACAGCTAAAATTAGGACATTCTAAATTGTAAATGTATCCAATTATCTCTAATCATAGGATCACTATAATTATAGGATGTTGCTTCCCCTGTTTTTAAAGAACATAGATCATCACTTTAACAAAAACCTCAACAGGTTTATATTGTGAACATGCAAATAGAAAATTGTTCAGCTATTTCTGAGTACAGCTTGTTTCATACAACTTTTCACCCCAGCTTTCAGTGGGATTCTGGTTTCTGAAGGCTTCACAGACTGCAGCACTGATTCTGCAACTTCTTACCCAAATCTTGCACTTGTTTGGGATCCCTTCTTGCTGCTTTACACAACCTGCTGGCATTTGTGCCCTGACTGCAGCTGGAAAGACTTTGAGTTGAGGTGCCAACTGTGCTTCTGGTCTCTCTTGGACTTACACATTAGGTTCCTGGAGTCCTGTGTTCCAATGTCTTTGCAGATACCATGTTCCTAGCTCTGCTGCTTGCCTAGGGAGCTTTGTCCTCTTACTGTGGAATATTATATTAGCTCCTTTACATTGCTAAATAATGACACCCTCAACACAGGAGGTTCCTCCTGTCACCTCCTGCTCTGGCTGTTCTCAATAACTTGCTCTTCTGTATCCAAATGCTCCAGAACAAAACCAGGAAGGTGAAAGTGGTTGTTTGTTCAAAAGATTTTAGATACATTTAAAAATGAGCATTCTAGCTAGCAATTTGCATAAGTCAATATTAAACTAATTAAGGCTTGCTAAATTGAGCAAGGTCATGTGGTATAATCTCTGGCCGCTGATGCTGTTGCAGCTGATGAATGTGGGTAACACCTTTATTGGCAGCTGGTATATACTGAAAAATTTTTCTTCACCTGTCTTTCAGGAGTAATAGAGGTAGCCACGACGGGGTATGGAAGCTTCTGCCCAAGAGGTGGAAACCTGACCTTGAATTGCTTCCATTTTAAAGCAGTTTATTTGCACATTAGTTTCTTTTTAGCACTTTGGTTTGGCTGTGGGTAGAGGAGGTTTCAGTGACTGGGGTCTTGGAGCAAGTGCTGCCCAATGAACTCTGCTGTAGGAGTGTGTGTGCAGAGGCTGCTTCTGTCCTGAAGAGCCTGCTGGCTGATCACAGGAAAGTGTTGCTGAGAGAAATGGCCAGATGAGTTGCCAAAGGTAACTCAGTCAATGAACAATGGGTAGAGGATCATTATTCTGAACCCAAGGACTGCACTTTAGCCTCTGGTCTTTGTTGTTTTAATTTAATCTAAACTGAAATTGCTGAATTTGTCTCAGATCCTTGTGGTTGTCTTGGCCCCTGCCTTCATCACAGGGGACCTGAAGTTCACAACCTCCCAGTAAAGTAGCAAAGCCAAAGGTATTTTGATCTGCTCTCTGCCTGTTGCACTCACTTCAGGGTAACTGCAGGTTGCGTGGCCTAGAGGTCATGTTGGTTAGGGTGGCCTTGCTGCAGCAGACGTCCTGCTAAAGACCAGATCTACATTCCTGTAGGAGTAAAATGTGCTAAGAATACAACTAAGATTGCTAATAGTTCACAGGTCTTCTCTGGTTTGTGTAATTCCTTCTTTCCTAAGGCTTCTCAGCAACTGGCAGGATCAAGATACTGGCTAACTGAGCATGTGCTAATTGCAAAGATATTTGGGCTGTATAATTTAACAGACTGTTTGGGCCAGGGCAGCTCCATGAGTTTCACTGGTTATTCTTGATTAAACTGGTCTCCCTCTTCCTGCAGTTATTTTGGAGACTCTTAAGATTTTTGCTTATTTAGGATACAGAGGAGAAAGTAAAGGAGCCAGGACTCATTTCCTAGGTTTCCACCTGACAGTGTTTGGTGGTACTTCTGTGCCTCCACGTCTTCATCTGTAAAATGATCTGTTTCCTCATCTGTGAAGCTATCTTTTTAAAAGGTGAAATAACTTTACACTCTCCATGTACCAAGCAAGGTTTGCATGATGTTTTCTTTGGACTTTAAGAGCTGGATGTTGCTACGGGTTGCTGACTGGTGGCTAGATTTAGCAATTTTAGTTTCTCCGTTTTGGGAGCGTACAGTGAGCATTATCCCACGAATCTGAAAGCATTCTTCCCCCTCTCGTATCACTGTTTGTCCTCTGAAACATTATTTGGCATAATTTTTTTGTGCTAAATTCAGCTTTTCTTTGCAAAGATCAGCTGTTTACAGTAGCTTCCTTATAATACTTTAATTTTCGCTTTTGCTCCTTTGAATGCTGCTTTCACTTCTTCCTGTAAATATTTTGATGTGTGTGTGGTTGTTTTCCTTTAAACATTGTAGGGAAGCGAATGCAGCAGCTGCTTATGGTGCTTCAGAATTTGAAGTAGTCAGATTTCATGGGACACACTTTTTTTTTTTTCTCCAAAGAAAACTGGTGAGAGTGGAAAAAGTGGGAATAATTTGCCTCATTCGATGAGGCTGTCAGGCAGAAATCGATGGACCCTGTGCCCCGGGCTTTCCTTTCAAGAGGCTACAAAAGTCTAGCTTGGAAAGTGTACAATGGAAAGGAGCAGCTTTTTTTTTTTTTCACTAGAGCTTGGGCAACACTTGAAGGTGACTTACGTGGCATGGGAGGTGAAGCTGTCCCTCCGCAGGGTCCCCGGGAGGTCGGAGCAGAGCACGTGCTGCAGCAGGGGCACCAGCTCCGGGGACTGCAGCTCTGCAGAGAGTCGTTGGACACGTTTCCAGATCTCATAGCAGACCTTGTCCAAGCTATCCTGGGGAGTGTTGTGGTGGATCCAGATGCACCTAGGGAAAGGTCCCAGTGGGAACGGGTCTTCAGATGTTAGTACTGAAGCTGAAAACCTGTCCTTAGGAGAGAGCATCTTTCAGCCTCTTAGCAGTCACCAACGGTCTCTTTGGAAGAGGTGGTTTGTGTTGGTTCTGAAGAGCCCTGGTAACCATGGAACCCTGGGCTTGCCAGGAAGGGCAACAGCTGGAAACTTCCACTGAGCTGGCAGCAGCAGGAAGGGAAATGGCAGTGTCATGGCCTTGCAGGGAGCTGAGGGGGTTCTCTGGCATGAATGTCTAAATAAACTTCAGTCTGCAGCATTCAGCTGTCCCTGCCTCCCTGTACCTGAGCTCCTCGTGTGTCTGTAGGGGGCAAAGTCCCATGGAGTGCACAGAGGACTGACCCTCCCTCTGATTCTTTTCCCTTCTCTTGCCCCCAGTCCCTCATCTTTCCGTTGACTTGAGATGAAGAGCCAGAGGCCGTGGGTGAGGGAAGCAGTGCAGGCAGAAGGGCTGTTCCTGCTTTAGCATTGACTCGTGGTTTGCCACTGCCCAAAGAGGAGCAGCATCCCTGTCTTAGACCTGTCTAGCAACACATTTCATCCCTGCCCAAGCAGTCTGTGTCCCTGAAACTCTTCACAGCACACTCCAGATCCCTGCTGCACAGCAGGTTGCATGGGAGTCTGCTCAACCAGGAGACAGGAGGAGGAGGCTACAGAATTTTGCTTAGTGTCATGTTTCTTTTCTACATTCTCTGTGGCATTTTGGGTGCTGGGCTACAAAACTTGATCTAGGTATGAAAATACAAGGCAAAATATTTTTAAATATAAAAGCTATGTGCACATCTTCAGATGCAACAGCTGTGAATTGAATTCTTTCTACCAAATCATTACAGTGTACACTAAGATCTTGGCTCTGTACTTATCTCCTTTCAGATAATCCAGAACTGGACTCTCCTGTCATGTAAGTTAAATGGTGACTGCAGTTTCTTGCTAATAGAGATATTATTCACAGCTGTATCTTTATCCAGGCACAACCATGAGTTCATGTTCTTTCCCCCCAATAGTGATAATATGTGGTTAAGAGAGAATAAAAGAAATAAATTGTATGGCATTTAGTAAGTTCTTTTGGGCTTTTCCCCCATACCAAATTACTGACTGTATTACTCTAAGATGTAGGGGAATGTGATCGTGCTCCCTGTGTGATGCTTGCTTGCAGCTTCTCATGTCACCTGGATGGTTGTGTTTGTGAGGCAGGTGGTGCTTGTGAGCTCTGGAGAACGATGCCTGTGGGGGAGAGGAGGGAGAGGGAGAGAAGGTGTCCGTGGAGGTGGCTTGCTGTCAGAACTAGAGGGAAAACCAGGTTTTGGCACTCTGTTGAATAAGCCTTTGATTTTTGTCTGCCTGTTTCCCTTCCTCCAGGAGGGTACCAGGAGGACTTGGTACCTGTGAGTTGCTCTGGGTTCCAGGGCTTGGGCTGGGGCTGCTGCAATCGCTGCTGGGTTGGGGTTTTTTTTTTATTTGGAGGGATCTCGAAACAGATGAGACTTTTGGCAGGGAGGGTGAGGTGCTGTGTGATAAATGGAATGTAAAGGAGTCAGCTAAGCACCGGCAGAGCAGGTGGCAGGCGGTGCGGGGCCCGCGGGCTGGGCCTGCGCCTGGCAGCGCCGAGGGGCTTGTCCCCCGCTGCGCGCTGAGGACGGGAACTCTCTCTGTTCTGCAGGGTGGGGAGCGAAACGGGCCGGGAACCAGAACCTGCCAACGCCTCCTGGTTAGGGATGGGGGGTAGTCAAAAGAAGCTGGTGATTGCCGTGATGGTTTCTGCTCTGTTCATCGGTCTTGTCCATGCAGCAAATAAACACAGGGATTTGTCTGGAGAGAATGAGACCCTAAACCTGACTGGGTTTTGAGAGGGGAAGTTGCTGGAGTTGCAATAGATATGATTTTATTAACCAGGAAGAAAGTGGGATGGTATCTCCTCAATGACTTTGATGCCTGTAGATGGTTCCTGCCCTGGCTCAGCCCCTGCCCTCTGTGCAGCAACCACGTCACATCTTCGGGGGGATGCAATTTTGGGATGGGGGGATTCTTTGAGGTGAATAGCTGGATAAGGGCAAACCAGTGTGTGGAGCTGGGCAGTGTGGTACCCTGTTCTTGGATCCTTTTTAGTTTTGGATCTGTGCCTTTGAACAAGAAGGTCCATTTGAATAGGACACTGCAGTTTAAACAGACATAAAGCAACTCTTTCATGTAACAGCCCTGGTTGCCTTGGCTCTTGGCATCAGCTCGCGGTGTAGGCAGTGGGAGGATTGAAATGCAGAGGGGACAGAGCGAGAAGTGAGAAAGAGGATTGATTTGAGGGTGGAGGGGGACAGATCTGCAAGCCCTCGATATAATTTGGGGGTTTTTCAGCTGGCAAATAAGCTCATTCAAGGCAACCGGAACAAGACTGAAGAAGGGGGTTTTGCAGCAAGAAACTGCAGCAAATGCAAAGCACCGAGGCAGGGGGATGGGTGGCGGCTTGAGCCACCCGCGGTCGCTGCCCCGCTCGGGCGGCCACCGGATCCGGTGTCACTCCTGGGGGAGCGAGGGGCGGGCGATGGGAGGGGGAAAAAAAGGCTGGAGAGGGGGGATCTGGGGCTGGTAAACACCCCCTTCTCCAAGAGATGCTTTTGGGAGAGGGGCTGCTCCTTGTCTGCCAAACCTAAAGGGAAACAGAAGTAGGTTCTTGGGGGGAAGGGGCGGGGGGAGGATGATCGAGGATGGCTTGTTTGTTTTTTTTAGCTTCAGTGTCACGTTCGAGTTGTTCTTCTTGTCCGTAGATCTGAGCATCATTACTAAGATAATTAAGTTCCCGAACGTGCCTTTTCCCCATCTTGCAGGCAGCTACAGGGACAAATGTGCTAGGAGATTTAAAGAGGGGGAAAAAAAACATATCGAAGGCTGGTGGTGCCCGAGCACTGTGCCAGCCCTGCCAGGGGGCAGCGCTACAGCCAGGCGTGCCTGCCGCCTTGGTGAGGGGGGGCACAGCCAACACAGCCTTTCCCACCTCCAGAATTCCTTCTGATCCAGTCCCACCAGTGTCAGGGTGTTGCTCCAATGCTGGGATCCATGCTGCGAGGACAGGTTGCAGACTGGGGGGGGGGATCCGGGAGCGGGGGGGGGCGGTGGCTCTTGTGTCATCTCTTGTGTTTGTAACAATTTAATCACAAAAATGGTGTCAATATCATCAAGTTGTTTACAGAGGCAGGGAGAAGGGGTGGGGGTGCTCTGGGAGGAGCTGCATTGCTCTGGCAGACGTCTTAATAGCGGGGATGCTGCGTGTGTGAGCACAGATGCCCAGGCTGCCGGGCTCCGTGCTAAATGGGGGGCTGTGGGAATTACTCCTGTGCAAGCAAACCTGTAGTGTGTATTAAAAAGAAATGCAATCCTAAAGCATAATTCGTGGTTTGTTGGTTCTGGTGGGGTGGGTGCCGGTGGGAGGATGGTGCTGGGTTGGGGAAGCAAAGCTGAGGCAGATCTATTTGGTGGCTGCACAGCAGCCCCTCACCATAGCACCCCTGCCCTGGCTCCCCTCCCCAGCATTTAGTGAAGAGGAGAGCAAAGATATGGGAATGATTAATCAAGTGGCTAATAAAAAAGTATAAATCCCTGGGGACTGTGTGCTGCTAATGCCGAGGAGCTGGCTCTGAGACAGCCACCGGGAGGGACAAGCCAGCCCTCCTCTCCTTTCCTTGCCTCTTCTCTCCCCGAGCTGCTGCCACACTTGGTTCATTCCAGCTGCAGAAGCTCAGAGCCTTCCATGCGGTGGGATTTTTTTTTTTCTGGGCTGAAAAAATAAAAATCACAAGCCTGACCTGCTTTTTTCCCCCCCTCTTTCCTTTCTCCTCTTCATCCAGCCGAGCCGAGGACTATCCCCATCGCCAAGGGGAAGAAAAAGGGGAGAAAACCCAACAACAACCAACCCCCAGCACGCCCCGATCCTCCTGCCCTTTGACATGCAACCTTCCTTGGGATGGGACAAGCCGGGATGCAGCTGCAGCTTTGGAAGGAACTGGGGAAAATTGGGGATCTTTGCTCTCATGACGGTGGAAGTGAGCTCCTGGAGCCGGGTGCTGCTGCTCTCCCTGGGGCTGCTGGCTGTCTCGGTGACTGGTGAGTGTCATGGAGAAAGCTGGCAACTTTAGGAGCATTTTCCTTCCTGTTCCTTAGATCAAAGGACCACTGTTAATCTTTTTTTTTTTTTGGGGGGGGGGGGGGAATGATGACACTCTGTGTCTGTGGATGCACTTGTGTGTCAGCACATGCTTCCCTACAGTGTTCAGTAAGGAGGATATTTTCTTCAGCCCTTTGCAGCTTTGTGCAAGATAGTTTCCCTCTGCATCCTTTGGGAGCAACAATGTTAAGCGATGGGGTGACAAAAGGTGGCTTTTTTTTGGATATGATTCCCCTTCTCTGGTGGGTCAAACAATTTGTGCACGGTTGCTGTGTGATATGCAAGATGACTGAAAAATGCCATCCTGGTTTTTCCCCTCTGTCTCTTTCCCTCGCATCTTAATTCATGATTTTGCTGCCCTGGTGTTTGCTCGTAGCTGATCAAAGAGATTTAGGGAGCCTTAAATGGAGATGGAAGCACTTTTCTCTTACTCCTCCTTTTAAGCTGATTGTCTATCACATATGAGCTCTTTGGCCTCAGCATCATGTTTTCTGTGCAGTACATGTTTATTGCCTTGAAAGAGGGGAAAAGAAGAATTGGGGGAGAATTTGTTTATGTCTCCTCCCTAGTTTCCACAACTGCCCTTGTACCAAAAATGTATCTGAGGACAGAAGTTTATTTTTGGTGTAAGGAGCAAACATTTAGGGACTCCCTTATGTGTGTGTAGGAGGGGGAAGAGTGGGACAGTGTTTGCCTGTGTCTCCTTTCAACCCTGTGCTCTGCCTCAGTTTCCAAGAGTTTCTAAGTAACGTTTGTCTTGTCTGCTGTATCGTAGGCTAGAGGAATGTGTGTTTGTCTTGAGGTGTATGAAACCTCCTTGGGTTTTAGGTTGTTGTTTTTTTAAACTTCTGATAATTGTATCATGTAAGGCAGTTTTCCTCTAAGGAGATCCAGAATAAGTGTTAACTGCTCCTCCTGAGTACTCTTGCAGTGGACCTGAAGAGTTTTGCTAACTGGAAGTATCTATTAGGAGCAGGTATAAAACCACCCAAACAACCTACAAGTCCTAATTAAGGATTAATTTTTATTTTGGTGAATATTTTTCCTTTCTTTAGCAGGGACATTTCATCTGTGCACAAGAGAACCATTCCAGTAGCTTCTGTTGTGCTTTTCAGATACAAGTAGACCGACGTAGACATCCAGATGATTTCCTGTACCAGGGGTTTACAGCTTTTTTTCTTCTAAGCTATGTGTAGCTCATTCATACTAGCACTTTCAGGCTTCTCTCTCTCTACCTGCTTGTTCAGTAGATAATCCTTTCTTCCCAGCCCCCTAGCTCCCTTCTCTGCATTTTGGGTGCTGCCTGTTCTGGATCCTTCACCCAGAGGTTGGTGCTCTGTTGTTTTTCTTTGTGAGCAGAAGATTCTTCCAAATAATTTTAGGCCTCAGATGTTTTTTCTTTGCATCAGAGTCAGAGGCAACGGTCACCAGCTCTTCTTCCTAGATCATCTTTTCTTAACAAATGCTGAAATCCTAGTGGAAAATGCTTAGTTGAAGCAAGATACCAACTTTGGAAGCAATGGCTTTGCTGCTGGATATCCAGGACAGTCAATGTGTAGAGGGTGTCAGCACCTTCCCTGCACAGAGCCCAGTTTTAGGGAAGTAAGATCAGTCTGAGCTGGAGCTTCTGGTACCTTCGTCAAGCAAATCGTGCCCCTCAGTAGAACAGAGTTCCTAAGAGGCTTCAGTTCTAACCTTGCCTGTCCCCAGGGTTTGTACAGGTAGTAGTAACCAAGAGTACCCATAGTGTGGCAGTAGAGCTGTGCCTGTAAAACTACCAGTTAGTAGTTTTAGCTGGAAATCCTGCTGGCAGCAGCTCGGCCGCGCTGCCTCAGCCCGGTCGCGTCCTCCGAAGGAAGCGGCACAAAGCTTGGGGTGCTCCAGGCGCTGCCTGAGGGCAAGAGAACATCCCTCCTGCTTGGGTAAAGAACCCAGCCAGCTGCAGGGAAGGTGTTCCGTGGGATGCTGAAGTTCCCCGGGGATGTGCGGGGAAGGGGGGGCAGGATGTGGTTCCAGGATCTCCCTTGTTAGTCTGAAGGGCGCAGGGATGATCCGAGCGTTCCGATTTGCAGAGGGCACCGAATTTGCCTTTGGCCGTGAGGTGGTTGTGGTCTGTGCACAGACCCACAGGGACAGTGTGTGTGTGATTCTGAAGCTGCACTCCTCGGTTGTCACAACTGGTGGAACAGGAATAGTATTCCTGCCTGTTCCCAGCTGGATAATGAGCTGTGCCTGGGCACAGGAGGGTCCGTGGCCAGCCCTGTGTGGATGGACACACCCACCATTTCTTGTGAAGATCTGGATGAAAGGTCTCTTGATACCATTATTTACACACTGCTTTACTGGCCAGCATCTTATTTTGTACCGGGTTATAGAAAGATGCACTGGCTTGAAACATGGTCTAACCAATTGAAGCCCATGGGAAGCAGCTTTTGGCAGAGTGTTCCTCTGAAGCGTGGAGGAGCAGGAACCTGTTTCTCGGGTTTGACGTATGTGTATATATTTGTGTTGCAAGTCACCCTTTTATTTTGTTCTGTTGTCATAGATCTCCACAGAATTAAGAGTGATTCAGGGGCACTTAGTCTGCCGGGGAAGGAGCTCCAGTGTGAAATACACAGGGATTGAATGTATTATTTTTTAAGGGGTAGGGGTGTGAAATATCAACTCTCCGAAATGGTGGATAGATTTTTTTGTAGGAGGGAGGAAAGTGAAGTCACTAGCCTGATTACATATGATTGTGGCATATGACACTATTTTATGGCATAGTGTTTTGATCCAAGTCCTACTATCACTGGAGCAGCTGGGATCTCAGTATTAAATGGAATGAATGATTCCCACACACTCATTCATGTCTTGCTGTTGCCTTTTGTTACTGGAAAGGAGTCATCTATGCAAAACACTTAGAGGCTGCAGACATTTAGAAGGCACAGCTCTTTGCTTGGGATCAGGCTGGCTTCTTGGTCCTTAGGGAGGCTGGGAAGACAGAAGGGAAACTTGTGAGTTTTCAGTGAAGAGCCTCTATATCCAGCAGGCTTCTTCCTCCAAAGGCACCAGTCCTGGGATGATCAAAGAGGGATGATGGCCATGCCCATACGGATGGGCAGGGAAGGGTGGGGGAAGAGCAGCCCTTGCTAAGAAGACTGTTGCTGTGGCATCATACAAGCAATTTCACTTCTGTCTTCTTGTTCTTTGTGTTGATCAATGAGTTCACCATGTGGGGTGGAGGAGGTTTTCCTTTGTACAGCTCTTCATTGCCTGTCGCTCTGCTTTTTTGTCATGACCTCTCAGAGCTGCTGAAGACCATCTAAGCTCAAGCTTCCTTTGCCCCTGAGCTCAGTCTGTCATGTCAGATACTCCCAGGGAAATCTGGCATTCAGCTGGTGGATGGCTCCTGGCTGAGCCAGCCTGCAGGGGCACAGAGGTGGATGTCTGTTCAGCTGCCCCTCGGTGCCTGCCTTCCAGTTGTCTAGGAGTTGCTGTCAGAAGGTGCACGTCAAAACAGGTGCAGCAAACGTGATCCAGGCAATCTGCTGCAGATCCCCATGGATGTGCTTTCTGCCAGGGTGGTTTGAGGCTCAGGCTGGAGCTGATCAGGTGGTCATTTGTAGTGTCCCTGCTATAGAGAATGTTTTCCTGTGCAGAAGTGAGTGCCTCGTTACTCTCCTTCCAGGGACATGTGAAGAATCATTCTTGCTGTTCCTGTGTGGTGCCTGCTGCCTTGCTCTGGTTCCTGAGAGGCCAGATGTTTGTGAAATGTGAAATTTCACAGTTGTCCTTAGGTTCCTGCTGGTTCCCTCCCCAACTCTTCCTTAAATTTGGCATGGGTCTTGACCAGAAGAAATTGTTATAACAATGTTGAGGGTTAGACAGGTTTGGGGGAAGGTCAGGCAGCCTGACTGCCCTGACACTGGGTAACATCAGCCTTGGCAATACAGCACTTGGGGGTGGGTGGGATGAAGGTTGAGTCTCATTTTGAGCTGCTTCCATCAGATGCAGCAAAGCCCTGAGCTACTCTTCCAATAGTCAGACCCTCTCTAGAGCTGGAAAGGACGCACAGCTCTTTGGCTGGACCAGGACTGTTCCCTGCTCAGTATTTTCTACAAGTGCCAAGCCTCAGAAGCCGTGTGTGAGGCCTTTTGCACCACACTTTTCTGCTGTGGTGCTTGGAGCGGTGTGACTGCACACTGCCCCTTTAGCTCCCTGTGCCCAGGGGAGAGCTGGAGGAACCCTGGCCCACCCTGGGGCTGCCCTCACTCCTGCCCCAGGGCTGCCCCTCAGCTGGACAGCAGCCTGCACAAGGTCATCTGGGCAATTTGTGACAGAGCCACAAACGTGTCAGTCTTAAACCCAGGATCACTTTTCCTGTTTTGTTTCTTAATTCTCTGCAAAGGAGCAGGAAGCTTCTTGTTGGGAGCTGCTTGCAAGAGGTTCTCCTGTGGTGTGTGAGTGCCTACCTGGAGAAGCAGGCACTTGCATTGCTGCCAAAGAAGTCAAGGTACAAAGATGGAAAAAAAATTGGTAGTAGCACCTACCTTTTCTGTATGACAGTGTTTCTGGGGGAGTGAAGTACAGTGTAATTATGGAAATCAGTGTAATTTGCTTGCAGTAAACATAATGCAGTGCAAAATGTGTGTGCTTCTGCCATGCTGGGCAGTGGCAGACTGATCTGATAGTGGTTAATGTGTAATTGGGAAGATCCCATTGATTAAAGAAATCAAATTAACTCTGTTTCAGTGTCTCTGCTGCTGCCATGGACACAGCCAGCCAGAATGGAGACAGGATGCTGCAGGGAGCTTGTATGTCATTTTTTATACCTCCCCTGCATGAAAGTGGAGAAGACTTTTTTTGTGGTGGTTTCTTCCCACTTTTTAAAATGTGACTTCACAGTGAACAGTGTGCTGTGCTTCCTTCCTTTCTGATGTCAGGTGCATTCCCCAGTTCAGTCCTTTGCAGTAATGCTTGCTGTCATTTTCTACCCTTAGGAGCTCCAAGCATCACCACTCTAGTCATAAACTGCCTGGGCTTTGTGCACAGCACTTGTTTGCTGAATGGATGGAGAGCTGGGGACTGAGAGTCCTGCTGGTAGTTTCCAAGAGGTCAAAATAATGGTGGAGTAGGGAGATGTGATGTGTGACTTTCTCTGGAAGAGGACAAGGGTCTTGCAGCTGTGGTTGCCAGGGAGATGTGTTGATAGGGGAGTAACTGAAAAAAAAAAATTCCTCATTATTGACTGCAAAAACCTAATTGAAAGTGAACTGATGACCTGGGTTTGGGGAAGCAGGTATTTGGAGAGCTGAAGGAAGGGGAGGTGACATGAAGAAACACCTGTGTTGGTGTATTTAGTGTTATAATCAACCACTTCAGGGGCAGTGGTTCTTACTTGTGTGGTATGAACACACAGAATCATAGAATGGTGGGGCTGGAAGGGACCTCTGGAGATCTAGTCCAGCCCCCTGCTAGAGCAGGATCACCTAGGGCAGGTCACACAGAAATGCATCCAGATGGGTCTTGAAAGTCTCCAGAGAAAGGGGCTCCATAAGCTCTCTGGGCAGCCTGTTCCAGAGGCACATAATTGGAGGCAGCCCTTGCATGGAAGAGTGTACAATCCAAACTGTCTACAGGTATTGGATATAATTCTTGAGTGTTGGAGGATTGTGAAGAAAGGTGGAGACCACAACACAGGGGGGCTTTCTGCTCACACTGCTGGAAGTCTGCCTCTTACTCCAGGTTTGTCTAAGGACAGTACAAGAGAAGAGCAACCAGTGCCACCAGAACACAGCTTTATACTTGTACCTCAAACTGGCCTTGGTAAGAATGCTGCTGTGCAGGACTTGTGGGCTGCAGCTGCTGCTAAGTTCTGACAAAGCCTTGTACCTCAACCCTTCCTGACATTTGGGCTTCCCCCTGAGTAATTCTTGGTGACCTCAAGGGGCAGCTCTTTTTCTGTAACCAGGGCATTAACAACATCCTGTTGGCCATATTTTTTTCCCTTCCCTGCACTGAAGAGGAGGCAGTGCTGCTCCTGCTTCTAGATTAGCCCTGGAGAAGGCTCTGGGCAGAAGCAGTTTGTGCCCAAAGAGGTTTTGCTGGACGTGCAGGGAAGGGAGGAGGCAGAGCCCAAGGTCAGGCAGCAGGTCAGTAGCAGAGCTGGGAACACACTCTGGGTCTTCTCCCTCCTGTGTGCTACTGTGTGATAAACAGCAGCACAGAAATGCCATCCTGGTGCTTCAAGAGAGATGTTTGGAGATGCTATCTCTGCAGATGAGGTCTGAGCAATATCTGTGCTAGCGGATGTGAAGGCATTTTACAGTAGTTACACTGAAACAGAACAATTTCTCAATCCATTTATCAAAATGTCTGCAGTTCCCATTTCAAGGCAGATAAAACAACAATGAATATCAAATAAAGGTGTCTTTATCCAGAACATTTTAAAACAAAAGAAAGAAGATTGGTTCCTTTGGCCTCTGCCTTGTATTAGCTCCCTGGAAAGGTAAGTCTGACAGTCTGTTCTGTCCTAATGGAACGGCTTGAGTTGGGTTTCAGCCACCTGCCTTAGTGCCACCTCCATTTGTTTCAGTGTGGAGAATTTAGCTGCTCAGTTGTCAGTTCAGTGGGACACAGACCAGCAGGATGTTTCACCAAACCACAGTGGCAGCCTGATGGTCCTGGCCCAGCCAGTGCCCTGAGCTGGTCGTATTAGGAGGTGCAAGAAGTACTGAAAAGACGAGAGGAGTTAATCACAGCTAGAGAATGAACCACAACTGGGGGTTCTCTGGTTCAGTGCTCTCCTGTTGTTCACACATTCTCTCTTGACTGCAGAAGTCATTAAAGCCCAGTTCTTGCTGTTTCCCAAGGCTGTTGGCACTTCAGTCATTCTGTTGCACTTCCCTAGCTGTAAAACGGGGATAAGTGGAATTTGCAAATCTTAGTGATTTACAGATTTAATCTGCAGAGAGGTCTTAGGATGTTTGTGCAAAGCTTTCAGCAGATACAAATCGTGCTGGGTTGATTAGCTACGCAAGTTTTATGCTCTTGGTTCTCTCCCTTGATTGCACAGAGTGAATTAAACCATTTTGTGTACAACTTGGGATTGTGAATGACATTGAGGTGAAAGTTGTCTGTTTGCTGCTGAACTGCAAGTAAAGTACTCATGGCCAAAATAGACACTAAAATGCAGTTGGATCCAGCACAGATTTGCACAGGTTGCTCAGCTCCTCCTGTAATTCCTGCTGTATCACTTGTACAGTTTTTATATGTTTATATCCACATTTGTGCCCTTTCTAAAAGGCTGCAGCACAGCTTTTGTGAAAGCACAGTGAGCTCCAGTATAGATGGGAGGGTAAGAGCCTGGTGGCAGAGTAAGAATTTGCCAGACACATCAGGGAATTGGAGACTGGTCTTCAGCAAAAGCAGAAGGGATGGTCTGGACCTTCAGATTTTAACCTGCCACAGACTCTTTGGCTTTGAAGCAGTTGCTTAAACTATGTGAGCTTCAGCTTGTAGTCTGTAGAGTGGAAAAGCAGTACTAAATAATGTATTATGAAGATGAATGTTTGAAGGATGGCAGAGATCAAATAGAGAACTTGTTTCCTAATTATGGTGCCTGTTATTTATCAGCAGTTTAGGAAATACATTTTTTTTTTAAATTAGTGAAAGCAGAGTTTGAAGTATTTTTTATGGCATCTGTGTAATTGCCTTTGGAGCCAGAGGGCCTGGGGTGGAGCTTATTGCCTAACAGAGCAGGATGAGTGGGTTTCCTTAGGGGTCAGGGTTGGCATTTTATTCACAGAAGACTTGCTGAAGGGCTCAGCAGAGGGGGGGCTGTGCTGCTGGGTGGCTTCCTGCACCTTGTCCCCACTGCCCATCCCTCTGCCTCTGTTACCTGTGTCTGTTCCCAGACTCCTGTGATTTGGATGCCTGTAAGGAGGCCTCTCACCCTTCTCCTAGCTGGAAGGAGCAGTGCTAGCTGGCCATGTGAGCATCTTGTGGAAAAGCTGGTCTTGCAGCTTGAAAACACAAGGATGTACTGGGTGCCTTTCTGCTCCCCTCGTCTGCCTCCTTCACCTCTCTGTGACTCCATTGTCAGCAGCAGGTAAAGCCCTTCTTGTTGCTGGATGCAAAGGAGGGACCTGGTCCTTTGTGAGACCCTTAATCTGACATTGGTGAAGAGTCAGGGCCAAGCTGGAGGTACAGAAAATGGAAGCTCATTTCTTCTGCACCAAAGGCACAATTCAATGTTCCTTCCCCGTTTCCCACCAAGTAATAATATCAAGAAAAATATTTCCTCCCAGAAAGGAAATCTTCAGAAGGGTAATGAAGCCTGGTGCTTTTCCAAAGCCAATGCCATTTTACAAGCTGCTGCTTGCATCATGCAGCATATTGTTTATATCTCTCTGTTGCTGTTCTGTCTCCATTAGGGAAAGGTGAGGCACTGGCTGTGGACACTGGGCACCTGTCTGCAGCCATCCTGGGCTGTTTGCATTAAAGATAAGCACCACTTGGAGAAGGACTCGCTCTGTTAATATTAAAATAAAGTCTACCTGCTGAAATAATATGCATTTGAAGGGTAGGGAATTAGCCCCTGATAGCGTTTGGCTTTATCTGTACTGTTGGGTTTCACACAGCCCCTCCACAGGCAGCAGCCCTGGGGTGATCAAAGAGGGACCGTGTGTCACTGGCAGGCTGACTCCTCTGCAGGGTTCCTTCCTTTTCTGAGGGCTCCAGTTCCCTCTCTGCAGGCTCTGGTGTGCAAATCAAGTAGCTCTTCAAAGAACAGTAAAACAGCTGTTTTGGAATGTCTGTACTTTGGTAAGGTTTTTTTAATGAAAATGTATTTTTAAAAAAAAACCCAGTCAGGGGCTCATGTGCTGAGGGAACAATGTGTGGAATGGTCTCCACGCTGCAGAGAGGATCTTGCTTAAGGCTGAGAGCTAAAGCACTGAAACCATTGCAGCTTTTCAAGTGAAGTTCTTAGATCATCTAGTCCCTTGACATGGCTGTCTTGTAGACCAAGGTATCTTCTTTCAGCAGCACAGACAGTCCTGGTTTCTTTGCCTTGGCAAGATTTGAGGTATGAGAGAGAACCCTGCAAGGCCTGTGCTGTTCCTGCCCTTCATAAACAACTGAGTTGGTTCTCCCAGGAAGAAGTCATCTTAGAAGGGCAAGTTCATTTCACTGGATTTAAAGTGCTCCAGAAAATAATGTTTTCTGGGAGGATCTGTCACTTGTTGCTGCTCAGTGCTGTTACAGCCTTAGAGGACAAATTATGCCCTTTTTTCCTTAGGAATCTAATGCTGAGGGCTATTACAGGGAGGTTTTTTTCCCTTGTTTTCTGTGCATGCCAAAGCAAATGAAACTTCTTACAAAAAATACCCAATTTGGACCTACAAGTCGATTCAATTTGCCCCTTGTTAACTCTTTGATTGAAAGCTACGTAGATTGAAGAAGAAAGGTATTGATCTGCTTTTGGGATTAAAAACTAAGATTAAATAGAATATGTCTAATGGTGAAAATGAGGCTTTAAATGAATGGAGGAGGTGAAAGAAAAAATAGTAATGGTAATGGAAAGCAATTGAGTTTCTTTGTTACTTATATATAGATGGAGGTCACAGGATGCAGAAACTGTATGAAAATTACTTGGACTTTGCATACAAGTAGTTTGATCATTGATCCACTGTAGCTGTGGGAGGATTTGTGCACAAGTCATGGCAGATTGGTACCTAGTAGGAGAATTTTTTCTAAATTGGATCAGAACAGGATAAAAATAAATCTGGTTTTGTGGTTTCAGAGCATCCATCAGTTGCCAAGATTATATTTGGACCAAGGGACATTTATTCTTAGAGCAGAGCTGGTAGTTTTCAGTGCAGAATTTAGGTTTTGCTGTTGTATACGTGAAATTCACGTGTAAAGGGACTGAAAATGTCAATATAATTGAAATGCTTCCTGTTTTCTACAGATAATGTTAGAAACCTTTTTAGCTATTTATTGGTTGGACCTTGTGACTGTCTTTTTTGGGGTTTTTTATTTTTTTGTCCCATTGGGTGAAGGGAATTGTTCACTTTTCTGTGTCCTGTCAACTTCTGACTTGAATTGATTGCTCAAGGTGACAGGCAGACATTAGGTAAGAACTAGCAAGTGCAGCAATGCTTGGAGGAAGAGGATGTGCAAGTGCTGTTCATGGAGTAACTCGAAGTAAAAGTTTGATTTATATCCCCACAAAAATTCCCAAGGGAAATTGCCTTCAGTTTACCTCTTTTTGGAATTTAAATGTGATAATACAAGTGCAGGCTGTTACAATGGAGATGCCAGGTAAAGTGTTTTGTTGAAATCTCAAAGCTGTTGCAAAGGTGATGTCAGTTTCTCTACAGAGAGTGTGGGGAAAGGAGATTTGTGGGAGAGGAGTGAAGAGCTTTTACCAAGTGGAGTCTCTGCTTACTCAGGACTGATTTTAATATCTGAGGGTGTAAGATTCTGGTCACTGCAGTGACAGCTAGTTTGCTGGTTAGGACATTAGCTGAATATTTGAGGTCAGTTCTTCTGTGTTGTCTTCTACAGAACTTCTCTGTGTCTCCTTTCTGTCCCAAGCCCTAACTGCTGAAAGGGATGGTGCCCCCCTGCAGCTACCAAGAGTATCTAGCAGATTTGTGTAACTTATAAATGCATGAAAATGCAACCAGATTTCTGGTGTTTACTAGAAACTAAAACATGGTGGCAAGGGGCAAAAAATGCTTGCAACTGCTCTGAGCTTAGGGCACCCTTCCTTCTAAAGAAGAATTACATCCACTGTATTATTCTCTTTAAACTGCCAGCTCTCCATCAGTGTAATGATGAAGTTATTAATATTGTGGAAATGAGATTTGTAGCCAGGTCAAAGATCTCTCTCAGGGTAAGTTCCATTCTTACTGGCCTTGAGAGATCATTGAACTTTATGGATGGACACACAGCTGCATAACCAGTAATAGCCAGTGAAATTGCAGCTACTTTTAAGTCTTTTCATGATGACATGGATTTGGTAACAGAGGGAAGAGAGGCTAATGATGAAAATTTATCATGAGAAAAATCTTTAAATTGGGCCTTCACTGTGATTTGTGAGATGGATGTCACCTTGAACCTTATTTCACCTTTCTTCCTTTTTTTTTTTGAGACAAAGGCATCCTAACACCTGAATGAAAATGAGTATGTTTGAGCACAATGGATTAGCCATTTAAATGCAAATATTCTTTTACAGGAAAATAATTGAAATACAAATTGAAAAATTTGTTTTGGAGATGATAATTAGCACCTTATAAATGAGTCTGAGTGAAAATGCTACTTATGAGTGGAGTCCATTTGCAGGGGTTTGTGCAAATGTTTTCTTCAAATTAGCTTCTGTTTTCTGAGTTCTCATGTCAGTTGTGGGTTGAGATGAACTACTGGGTGAAAGACCAGACTTGTGGGAGACAGAAAATCTTGAGATGCATGAGATTCACATACTGGGAATCACAGACCTTGCAGGAAACCATGCCTGCCTGGGTTCATTTCTAAGGATGACTGAAATGAAGATGGGGGGGGAGGGAATAAATGTTTCCCATGTTCATTTTACAGATGCAAAGAGAAAATAAGAGTAAAATTTTAAGAAGCTTTTGAATCATCCTAACATTTTATTGAGCCTTGGACTCCTGGGGCAAGATTTGCAAGGATGCTTAGATGCCTAAATAAGTGTATACTTGCCCAGTGGGGTTTTGTAAGAGGATGTGCTGGCTGTAAAGCTCAGGTGCATTTGTAAAGGCTACAAGGCATCTGTCTGCAGCTCTTAGGTTCTACAAATGTTTGTAAATCTGGTTCACTTAGGTTCCTTTTGAAGAGAGACTTGTGGTCCTTGGGTGAATTTGTTTTGGTTTGTGAAACCTTGTTCAAAGGCATCGCTGAATCTCTCTGACAACCTGACATCAGTCCAGGGTCAGACTGAGGCCTCCCAAGTTCCAGCTTAGTGCCTTGACCGTGTGATAAACTGTATTTTCTCAGGTGAACTCCTGGTTTCAGATAAAAAGTGTGCAAGTGGCCAGAGTAGGATGCAACACTTGTGTAGCTCACCTCCAGATGTGATGCATGAACACTCCAAAGGAGCCTGGCAGAGGGACTCAGCTGAAGGACACTAGGACAACTGAAAAGCCCTGCAGGGAAGTCCCAGGGAATGCCCTGACACTGTTATTCCTACTAGAGGCAGCACGGGAAGGGTGTGCATTCATTGGTTAATGCTTGTGAAGGGCTTTGAAGATGGAAATAGCTACATAAGTGCTTGGTATTATTATTATGCTGACAGTGGCTCTGCAGAAGAGTCGTGGCACTAACGGAGCAGCCACAATTGATTAAGAGACAATTTTGAAAGAGAAAAGTTTTGAAGGGAGAAAATTGCATCCCTTGAGAAGAGGCCATTCTGACTGAATATTGGGATAACTTCTCTGAGCTGAGCAACTGATTTCAAGTAATGGATGGTCTTCCCAGCATACCCAGACTTGTCAGGAGTTATGCAGCTGTGAACTTCTGCAGATAATTACTGTTCTTTAGGTTGCTAACGAGTGGCTGCTTGGCAGAGTTGGTGCAGCTACTAGGAAGCCCAGTTGTTTAGGCTTGTTTGGGGTGTGAAGGTCACAGAGCTTTTAGTTTGAAACCTGACTCATGAAATTTAGTTCCATTAAGAGCAAGGAGGAAACCATGGAATTTCTGGATTATGAATCACAGAAGTTTTAGTATATGTGTAGATACCTCCAGTGGATTTTCCAGCAGAGATGAGAGAGGTGATAAAACTTACAAGGTGTTGAGCAATCTTCATTGGAATGACTGGAGTGGTCTGATACCCTTTGCAAAGGAGGAATTAAAATTTGATTTGGTTTGTGTTGCTGGAAATGGCTGGTCCAGGGAGCACAGCAGTTGTATTAGCCCTTTTCTATCTGTTTTGTATGGCAGGCCATGGTAGGTGGGAAGATCAGAGGCACTGTCTGAAGGCTTTAGCTTCCATGTGCTGAATGGCAGAAGGATTGCCTGGTGCTGCCATGAATCTCCCTCTTTCTAGCATAGAAACTTTCTTCTCTTCATTCCAGCAAATGTTTCAAGGATAAATTGTACTTTTAAATGGACCTGAGTAATGTACTTGGGAATATTCTGGCTAAGATCTGTTGGAGGTAAGTGGTGAGCAGCCTGACAAAGGCAGACCCCATGGCTAACTGGCTATTTCAACAAATGCTTGTTCATTTATCTGCTTTTTGTATTAATGACTCATCATGACTCTGGCCTTACTGTGAGTCTTCAGTTCCCACTGTTGACGGAGCAGCCTGTACTTCTGGGCCTGGAGGTGCCTAATCCTGTGTCATGGAGATAAAATACCTGATTCCAAGCAGATGGATGAGAGCATCTCTATTCCTGTGTCTAGTGCTGGAGAGAAGAGGCCACATCCTGTGTCCTGGAGATACATGGGATCACCTGCAGCCTCTGGCTTTGCTTAAAACGTTCCCAGTGGGCTCATCATCCCGGGACCCTGTTGCTGGGAAGCCCTGTGCCAAAACTCAGGTGCAAGTTGTGTGTGCAAAGCTCACTGCTAGGAATGGTCACCCCCGCTTGCTTCGATCTAGGGTGTCACTTCCCTTTCCTCGTCTCCTGCTGCCTCTTCCAGACCCCTTCCTTGCCTTCCTGCAGTGCCCAGCATCCAGCAGAAACCCCCCAGCAGCTGGTGCTGCTGAATCCCGAAGGCAGGAGCGCCGCCGAGGAAGGAAATGAATTGAGCCTCTTGCTGAGGGCGCCCAGCAGACAGCTAGTTTGTCTTCAGTGTTGCCAAACTCTATTAACTAGTTGTTTAGCATTCCAAGACGTTTCCATTTATATATGAAGCAGAGGGTGCTTTCCCCCTCCTGTTGCTTTCTCCAGAAGGCAGCGTGTGTGCTCAGCCTGGCAACGCCGCCTGGCAACGGTGCCGCATCGCGCGGGCTGGGCCGGGCTGCTGGTGCCAGCGGGCTGGTCGGAATGGTAATTGGGGATGAAAGGTACTACAGCCTCTTTTCATGGGGCTTGAAAAGCCTCGTTCTTAATTTCTTGACCTTCAGGCTTCCTTCAATACCTCCAGCCAGCTTTCTGCCGCTGCCCTGCAAAAATCAGAGGAGCTGGGAGTTGCCTGGTGGCTGAACCTTGGTAGGGGGTGGGGGGCTTTGCAGCCCTTTGCATCAGCCTTTCAGCCAAGCCTTGCATTTGGGGTGGGGTGAGCTATGTGCGTGCAACAGCTCCAGTGACACAGCTCCAGTGACACAGCTCCAGTGACACAGCTCCAGTGACACAGCCAAGGCACCGTCAGTCCAACTGAAGGTGAAGCTGGAACAGAGGGGCAAGACTTAAACCTGTAACATCTGCACCAGGAAATGGATCTGCTCCTCTTAGAAGCAGCTCTGGGGCAGAAGCCTGAGAGAATGCTTAAAGCAAAGCCAGCTGTGACTGCTTAATTTGTTTTTAAAGTGGTTAAAGCTCTTGTCTCTTCCTGGGGTTTTCAACTTGGGGGCTTCTTGTTGGATTGAGGTTTTCAAACCCTTAATGCTTGAGCTATTTCAGCTGAGGTTCCTTAAAGCCCATTAAGATAAGCCCACAGTAACTTGTGAAGAGTGTCCTCCATTCTGATGCAAACAAAGGACATGAGATAAAGTACTGCCCCTCACTTTTGTGACAGGATAGGCTGGATGTGGCTGGAGCAGGAGTACCACAAGGAGCCTGGGCAGCACAGGCTGAGCTGCCTGGTTTGGGCTGCTGGGTGAGAGCTTCCAGCAGCAGGTCTTGGGCTCTCCAGCAAATGTGTGAACTGTGAACTCATCTGGGTATGTAGAGTGGATAGATGGAAGAGCTGCTCCCTTGCTGATGGCTCTTGTCACCTGGGAAGCAAGTCACCAGGCATGTTCACACTGTGCAGTGTGACAGGTTGTCCTCAAGGATTCTGCTGTGTCCGGTGCTAACTGCAAATGCTCCATGTAGCCAGACCACAGCCTTTGGATTTACATATTGTTGTGTGGGAGAGAGTGGGGGAAAAACACAAAGCTTAAATTTATGTGAGGAATCATTCTTGAGTCCTCTCCTCTGGTTTCAGGCAGGTACAACAAGATTCCAGTGTGACAGGTCCTCCCTGGTAACTGTGCTGAGAGCTCAGCTCACCTTCAGGCAGGGTGAGATGTAGTTTATCTGGTCTTGCAGACAAGATTGTTATACTTGGTTCACTGTTAAAAGGTTCAGGGTTTTCTTTCTTTCTGTGCACGTTCCTTACATCAACAAACTCTGGTTTGGCTCAACACGCTCTCTGTAGGTCAGTAGAGCCTGGAAACAATCTCTTGAGATGCACTCATGATTCAAGGAAGATGGTGAAAACTAAGAGTTGGTGAAAAGATACTGAGGCATTCTGTGTTGTGGAGTAATCAGTAATTTAATTTCCTCATCAGTACTGGCCAAGCAAAGTTTTCTTTGCATATTTGAAATGTTTGCTAGTGCTGTATCCATTGCTGTCCACTGGAGAGAGGATCAGGTGGCATATGAAGCTGGATGGGTACCTGTGTCTCTCCAGCCAGCTAACTTGAGTTACTACAAATAAAATGCAGTATTTTTTTAAGATCTCTGCTGTAAATAGGAACATATATATTTATTAATATGTCTTGATGAACACAGACTTCTCTAGTAGTTACCTTGATACTGCTTATATTAAAAAAAATGCATTACTGAGAATTTTTTAGATACTTAAACTTCGAAATATTTTTAGTATCTTCTGTGATTGGTCCTTAGCCCTCCTGCCTCCCCTTGGAGCAGTAAAATAGGAGGGAATCCATTCCCTTTCCCCTCACTGTGTGCAAGTCTTTACTCCTAAACACTTCTCTTTCCCAGCTTGCTTAGATTCTGTTCAGATTGGAAGCGTTACAGGTGGTGAAGTGGTCTGTCAGTCTGCAGGAGTGACTGAGAAAGATACAGCATGAACCTGGGGGGAGCCAGGACACTCTGATGCCTCTTTGATAACCCACCAGCAGCCCACACTGTGCTGTGCACTGCAGGCAGCTCCACAACAGCCAGTGGGATTGTGTCCCTCCTATGATAGCAGTATTTTTTATTTAAAAAAATGAATCTGATGAGGGTCTTGAAGGCTGAAGTCCCTTCTGTTTCCAGGTCATTCAGGGTAGGGATGAAGCGAGCCGGCAGGGGACAGTCTGGGTCAGGCCAGCATGCCATGCTACCCTCCCTGTCTCCCTCTGTTGGGAACAGAGCAGTTCAGCCCCAGGGGAGAACCTGGCAGCTGCTGTTACGACCAGTCTTCTCACTCAGGCAATTTCGAGTGTAACCAAATGAGGCATTGCTTCCCAGCAGCTGAAGTCTCTGGCCTCTCAGCATGTCAGGGCACTGCAGTGCAGCTGGAAGACAGGACATATGTGCACTGTCATGTTCTTGTGATTTCAAGTTTTGTCCTGCAAGGGCTTTTGATGTTACCTGAAACTGGATGTGTTCCTTTTTTCCCCTCCACAGCATGTCACAGCTCCTTTGACCTTGCTGTTGGAAGTGTATGCCCTTTCAAGGTTCAATCATGAAATATAAACCCAAAGTATGTTAAAGCAGAAAAGGCTTTTTTTTTCAAAGGAGAAGGTCAACTTGCTGTGAAGGAGGGAATGTACCAGTGGGGCTGACAACTGGCATCCCAACCACATGGATGAGGCAGGGTTCAACTCAGGCTTGGGCTTAGCTGCAGCACCCCATCTAGTTCTTGACTTTACACTTCAGGATGGATATGGATCTAGTGAAAATGGTCCCTGTGCACTGCAGGGGGCCTGGGCGAGGGGGCCTTTCAATGTCCTTTCCAACCCCAAACATTCTGTGATAACTCCAAGGTCAGCAGTGTGACCAGAAATCCCAAATGTGTACAGGAAATGTGCATAACCTCCCAAGACAAAATTTTGGTTGGGAGTTGAAGGGAGGGCAGGGGAAAAAGCTAAGTATGTTCTTAGAGCACCTTCACCATCATCTTTTCTGTTCCTCTCTCTTCTACTTGGGAAGCCCTTGAATGAATTGTTATGCTAATGTTGGAACAAAGCCTAAATGTAAGAGAGCTCTGCAGTAACTGTCTAAAAGCCTGGGCAGCACTAAAGGGGACAGAAAGTGATGACAGAGAAGGAGTGAAAGACTGTTGGAATGGAAGGGGAGTAATTTCTGTCTCCAGAGAACTGGAGGTGACTCAGTTGGTTTCAGGAGCAATATGTTCCATGGGTGGTACTGCAGACAGTGCCATCCTGCTGCAAACTCCCATACTGCTTTTGATCTGAGGTGGATGTTACCATTCTTTCTGGACTTGGCAGTAAAGGCCTGAGCTGGATTCAGATAAAATGTGTATTCTTTGCCTTCACATTCTTCAGTTTAACACTCCATGTGTTCAGAGAGAAAAAGGCACTGACTATCTGAGATGTAAATCATCCCCTTGATGATGTGCTTGGATCCACTGGCTTTTGATTAAAAGTTATAGTTAATGGAATGTCTCTGCATTATTTATTACCCAGAAGGCTTTGATATAAGACTGTAGGTTAAGTTAAAACTGTGAAAAGGTGAATACTTAAGGAAACAAGGCTTGGATTTATGAAGTGTGAAGGTACTTTCCCTGTTTGTTCACTTAAATTGTGTGAACAGGAGAGTCAAAGCTAGGCTATGAGTAAACTCTATATGGTTGTCATTGTAGTGATTTGTAAGGCTGCTACCTAAGGAAGCATCATTAGCTGCTGATGATTCAAACCAGTAAACATTGGGAAAAATTAACCTTTTTCATATTGAGATGAGAGATCAAAGTGTTTTTTTTAAAAAAGGAGTTGTTAAAGATCAGCTGTTCACTGCAAGGGTTGAGTTTTTGAGGATGTTCTTTGTGGGGGTAAGATTGTGAAAGGCCCTGTCTGAAGGAGCTGGCTGTGGGCATTTCATAACCCACTTGTGACCCCCCTGCTCTGAGGCACCTTCAGAGCAGGGTTTGTGCCTCTGGGAGAAGGGGAGTGTTCAGCAGGGGCTTCTGTACCCAGCTGGGTGAGAAGCTGAGGGGGTCTTGTGTGGTTCCACTTGCATCATCCCATTAAGGAAGTGGGGGCAGTTCTGCACTGGGTTTGGCTGCTCTGTCTCCATCCTTGAGCTTGACCCTGCTCATCACAGCCTCCAAATGTGCTCTCTGAGGGTGCTGAAGACCCGTGTCAGCAGCTGGGTGTTGTTCCTCAGCTGGGGTCTGGTGTCTCTGTTTGAAGAACTCTGTGCAGTGAAGATGAATGACTCTGGACAGTAATGTAAATAGAAAAAAATAATAAATCACTGATGTATGAGCAGGATTTGGCCCTGCTATTTTAGGCCAGATCTTATACGTGTTTGTTTGCAGGATATGGATATTAGTTTTCTGGAGGAAATGTTATGTTCATCTATTTCACTGAATAGGCTAGAACAGCCCAAAGGAAACGTTTGTGCCTATGGAACAACACCTAAAGCAAATGCCAATACCCAAGCCTGCAGTGTGGAGCAGCCACGTGCCACCAGCAGGGGATGGTGCTGAGAGCATCTCTGTGGGATTTGATGTGTGTACCTTTGGAAATGTGCAGTGACCAGAGATCAGTGTTTGCTAAATTAGATTTCTGCTGAGAAGGAAGGTCACCAACTTATTTCTGAAGTGCTTCCTAAAATATAAATTGTTTCCCTCTCTCAAGTATTGCTTCCTTAGATGCTAATATGGTGTAAATCAGCATAGTTAAAAACTTCCTTGATTTCTGCTACCATGGATCTGGCCTGGTAAGTTTAAGGAATTGAAAGTAGGTGGGAGATGATGTTTTGAACCAATTTCCTTTGCACTTGTAATGTTAGACAAAGCCTTTGTTTACTATTTAGCTTCTGACAACCTGGTGAAGATTTCTAGTGACAATTTGAGTCCACAAGTTTATATGAGTCTTTAGAGCTGCTGAAATTCTATGTTAAGTGATGAAACCCAGTCCCAGCCAGGGGCTTGAAGGTGCAGCTTGTTCCTGAGTTGAGTGTTGCTTATGTGAAGGAAACAAAATCCTGTTGCTGTGATGTGCTCCTGTGCTAAACAACTTCAGATACACAGTGTAAACAAATCTTCCACTAGCTTCTGTTCTCCAGACATGGAGCTTGTACTCCCAGATGAAGTCTTGTTTTTTTGAGTACAAGGACATTCTTCCTGCCCAGCTCTTGGCAAGAGGCTGATCAATACCCGGAATGAAACTTGAGCAGTTGGCAACTTGGCTGCTTAAGCAAAGGCAGCCAGAGCTGTGCTCAGCTGGTAGGTATTTTTTGGTGAAGTGTCCAGTTGTGTTAAGTTTTGTGGTGTGTGGATTAACTGGGTATTACAAACTGCCACAGGCAGCCCATGTTTCTGTTAGAAATGCAGCTCTGCTGTGAGCATATTGCAAAGTAAATATTTCATCCTTGTCCTTGTGCACAGGAGCAGAAGTACAGCTCGTTAGGCTGTTTACATTGTCCAAGCAGTGTGTATTTCACAAAGCAAGTATTGTAAGTGGAGACTGGTAGAGCTCCCTTTGAAGCTCTATCATTGAGGAAACGGCTGTGCCCCTGGATAAAGATGTTTTTCTGCAAAGCCCCAACCAAGCCCTCCACAAGTGCAGGTTTCCTTGGGTTGTGGTTTTTTTCCTCTGCCTTAGGTTGTGATCCCCTTGGAGAAAGGCTCTGTCCACTGCTCCGTGCCAAGCAGGAGAACGTCTTTGTCCTTGTCTGGAAACTTTAAGTGCTACCGCAATAAAATTACACTGATGGATTCATTAAAAGGTATCCTCTCATCATAAACCACTTTCCAGAATTGAAAAGAGCAGGTTGCATTGGCAGCACACAAGTTAGGATTAGCTCCACTCCCAGGCTGGTGATCTCTGTCACAAAACAGGACACGTGCCTGCAAACCCGTGTCGGGGGATGCGCTTCGTCTTGGTGTTCTACCTTCAGAAAGTAGGAGGCCGTGAATATTGTATTAGAATCTGGAATAGCTGCATAAATATTTACACTGGCACACTGAGTCTTCCAGCAGGTGACACCTGATCCTTGGCTTTGTGTATTTACTTTACTCATTCCCTGTTGTAGATTTGAATAAAGAGCGGGCAGTGGGGGGAGATGCAGGAGTCTGGAAGGTCCTGACTCCTGGTGCCAGGGCTGGTGGGTGCTCTGCAGAGGGTGTCAGGAGGGTCCCTGGCTGCAGCTTGTCCTGTCATTGCTGCTCTTTACTTGACTGAGGTTCATGGAGGGGCCTTGTGTCAAACCTGGTCTGGAGAGAACACTCCAGAAAACTTGGAAGAGGGTTGGACTCTGTCAAAGACGAATTCACCTGGAACTTTGTAACACAGAAACCGCATGATCCTTTCATACCTTTCATTCCTGCTCCCAGGCCAAAGGGATGAAGAGAATTGTTTTTGCAAGTCTTCAGAGGAGAAACAAAGTGTCTCCTTGTCATGTACTTGAGACTTGAGATAAGGTTTTGTCAGTCAAGCCTGAACTGAACTAAAACCTGAAAGCAAATTACAGGGCTGCAAACATTCTCTGGGGCTTCCTGCATCTCTTTCCCGTGCCTGCCGACGTTTTTCTAGCAGTGCCCAATATAAATGAAGTTCCCTGCTATTACAGTTGATGAAGAATATATTGCTTTCCAGATTGTCAGCTTCTGAAAAACTAATTTTTGTTTGCAATAAGCAATTTTCTTTTAGCTGTGTCCAAAGCACATCTTGGTCAGAATCATCCGACACACAAATATTTCAGTAGATTGATTTGATATGTCATAAAACGGTGTCCTATTTTTCTATTATCTATTTGTTTTTCTTCAGCTAGGTTTAAGATTCTGTACATTTTTCTGGCCTTTGTTTTAATCACTGATTATGCAAGGGCAGTATAAATTTATATTCATCTTGAAGCTTGTTGCCTTTCATGTGACCTTAGGAGTGTTTGGAACAATGTCTCTCTGACCTTGAGTTTATTTTCTGAACTTCATGCAACATGAGTAGCTTTTATATAATCAGGAAATAAAGAGGTACAGCCTCTTTAATTTCCCAATTTTCTTAAATTGTTCTGATGACATTTACTTATTATTAAAATAAAAAATGTGCAGTAGGGACAGATTTAATATCCCCACATTGTCTATTGAGTGCTGGTCTGGTTGAAGAACAGAGGATGTGACTGAATTTTAGAGAACTGAAACTTACAGATCCTTGGCAGTCTCCAAGTCATTACACCAAACCAGGCCTGCTTTTACCACTCTGGAAAGGGTGATATTCCCACCCCTGAGGAGCTTTCTGGCACCAAGGTAATGCAGCCTTTCAGAGAACTCTCCAAATAAATGGAACTGAAGTGGAGGAGGGAGGTAGATCCCAGTGGTGCATGTGTTGTGTATTGACAGAGTGCAGAGGGAGGCAGATGCCAGGTGCTGGAGAAATGCAAAGTGCTTTAGTCTGCCCTAGTAACGAGTTGTGTGCTAGCTGAGTTGGAGTCCCTGGTGGGTTATGGGGCTGTCCTAACTCTCATTGATTTAATAAACATGATACAAAAAGAGTCCCTGGGTAGTAAATATGATTGACCGTTTTGGATTCATAAAGCTGTGAACTTCATCTTGCAGAGAGAAGTTCCTCTAAGCATTTTTGCACCAAAGTAGGTCAATCTAATTATATTTGGCTTTAATGAGCACTACTCTGCAGTTCTTTACCTGTAGCTGTTTGGCACTCAGAAGTGCAAATGCCATTGCTGCCTTTGAAAAAAGCAATGAGAAATCAAAGAAATAATTTCTAATCTAATTCATTTCAACTTGAAAGCCTTGGTTATCTCCATGAGCTGGGGTAAGCAGGCCAGCAGCAGCAAGACAAGCTGGAGCAGATGCAGGCAGCAGTGGTCAGCAGCTCTGATGGTGGCCATGGGTTAAAGGTGAAATTCTGCTTTTGGTCTCACAATAGTTGCCTTCCAAACTGCATGGAATTCAGCTTTGGTGTGGAGGAGTTATTCTATTAAAGCCTGTAGGAGTTAGACTAGTTTGTTTGGAGTGAATTTTTCCCTGTACCTCAGAAGACACTTAGGTAAAGTAGCAGTGAGGAGAGAGGAAAACACTGAGGAGAATTTGCCATCTTGGCTGTTCCCAAAACACATTTATGTACCTGTTTCCCCAGAGAGCAGAAAATCTCACACATCCAGCAATTGTACATCATGGCAGTTGATCTTTATCTTTGGGATGGAGTGTTCCCAAGTAGTGCAGTCCAGCTGTTACCAGCCCGTGGTGTTTCCAGCCAGAGGGAGCAGTGCCCAGGAGATGGTATCTGGGGTCCAGTTCTGCAGGGAGGACAAACATGCATCTCTAGATTTTACCTTTATCTGTTTCCTGGACCCGAGAACTGAGAAGCAATTTGATGGAAAGAATCCCGTGTGATCTGTTTGGGGGACAAATATTACATGTGTATCCTGCAGCATCTGACTTGAACTTCTGTCTTTTCTCTCGCCAGCCCAGAACTGCAGCCACGTTTTGCAGGGCCCAAACGGGACGATACAGAGCCCGGGCTTTCCGTATGGATATCCCAATTATGCAAACTGCACGTGGACAATCACTGCTGAGGAGCAGCACAGGATACAGCTGGTTTTCCAGTCCTTTGCATTAGAGGAAGATTTTGATGTATTGTCTGTCTACGATGGCCTGCCTCAGCAGGGGAACCTGCGAACAAGGTACATTGCTCAGAACAGTGATGTGTTTAACCATCTTCCTGTTTCTGCCGCTGGGATTAAATCTAGTTTGGAGGTTTATGCTGCAATAAACTGGGAGTGCTTCTTCATGAGCAGCTCTTACAGTTGTTTTGATCTCTTATCTCTGATAAGGTTTGAAATGTTTCTCTGAATGCCTGACAGTAATGATTTGTCAAGAGTCATTCTAGACATCCGGAGAAGTTAATTAGAAAATGGAGCAAGAGGAAAGCAGAGCTAATGTGCAGAGGAGCTTCCCTCAGTCCAAAAGAGATTCTCTTGAGTGGGAGGATGGATAATGGGTTTCATTTGATAGCTCTGTCAATGCTTTGTGGGCGCATCTGGGTAATTCCTGAGCTTGCAGTCTGTGCCCCAGCTGGACGGGGTGATACTGACACATCCCACTAAGCTGTGGGATATTGAGGGGTAAGGAGTTGCCAAGTGATACACTTTATCATGAAGACTCTCCATGGATTCTGATCTCTGAGAGTTTTAGGTACCATCCTGGCATTAAAAAAAAGTTAAATGAGAGGCTGATTTTGGGAAAAAAAAAAAAAGAGTAAAAAAAAAAGTATTGTGGTAGCAAATGTTCTATGACATGTCAGACTTCTGCATTTGAAGGAGTCGTGATCTCAGACCTTCCAGATCTGAGGCACAGACAAAATCAGCTTGGTGACTTGTGACCTGGCTGTTCTTGCCTGCTGGGGTGTCTGATTGCAGCTGAAGTCTGACAGCAATTTATTCAGAAAGGAATAGAAACAGTGGCAGCATCCAGGGTTAGAATCCCTAGTAAGAATGCTGGAGTCATGGAAGACTTGGAAATTAATTTTACTTCAAACCACTTTGGGGCAGATCCTCTGACCTCAGTGTCTGGTCTAACCTGAGTGGAAAATGTGAGTTAGAGAAACACTGGTGGAAATCAGCTCTTTATGTAGATTATTTCAGTTATGCAAATAAACCACATCTTCTTGCAACTGTGCTTGAGAATAATCTTAATTATGGCACCTCATCATTTAATGAGAGGCTAGCGTAGTGCTTTGCTCTGGGTATTATGTAAAGGGTGTCTACATCTGGTATAAATTCTGCTCAGGAGGCTCTGTATGGTGAGGAGTCAATTCCTGCTCTCGCCCTGAGAAGCCCTTGGCAAATTGTTCTGCTCTTCAGCAGTGCCAGATGTTTCCTTTTGCCCTCTAGGCAAGTGTGGGAGGTTCTGCTAAAGAAGCAAAATCCATGGGTGGAAGGAATTCAGAATTAGGGTCATGGTGGAGTAAACTGGTAAGATGGCTGTAGACAAGTTGCATCCAAGCATTGCTCTAAGCGTGACAGGAGAAACAGAAAGGGCATCTTCCTACAGCAGACGTGAGCTACAGCTGGATACTGTCCTGCTAATTGGTAGCCCTGCATATGGGAAAGGTGAGGAGACAAGTAAGGTCCTTCTGCATCACTGAACTGTGTGCACAGCTTGGGTAGAAGAGTGAGAGTGGTGGGATGAAACCAGAACAAAGCAATGTGAGAATGTTTCATCTGTAATGAGGAGATGAGGTGTCCAGGAAATGTATTTAGTACAATGGAGGAAAGTGAAATGAATGGGGGGAAGGTACTGAGCTTTCTGGAGGTCTGAAAGCACTTACAGAGGGCTTACAAAAGTAAAAGAGATCTGGACTCTTGTGTGATGGATGTTTGCATTCTCCTCCTGGATGTTTCTAGATTAGCAACTTCAAAACCTGCAGCTGGCTCCTCTGTGCTGTTTCTTGTCTCACTTCTTTGTTTAGCTAATTTTTTTTTTTGGTTCATCAATCTCACCTCAAACTGTAACTGTTGCCCAACATTGTCTTTTTTTTTTTCTCATTTATTCTTTTCCCTCCCTTTTTTCTTTTTTCCTGTGGCTATCAATTTTGTTTTTTCTCAGCCTGCTTTTCAGATGTACTCAATTCATCACCCAGGTGCAGCACTGGAAGACGGATGACCCTGCGTCATTCGTCAAAGCTGGTGCTGCCAGGAGGAGGGCCAAAATGAGCTGTAAGCAAGTGTAGAAGGAAAGGAAAAAACCAGACTTACGTAGAAAAGAAGGCAGCTGTTCTGTTCAGTGTGTCCCAGGCTGATGAACAAAGCAGTTAACAGAGGAACTGCATCCCTGCCTGCCCCAGCTGGTGTTGAGCATCAGTACTGCAGCAGGTCAGACCTGCTTGACTGGCAGGAGGGAATGAAGCTGGTGTTGATGACATGTTCTTGTGCTGAGGGCTGGAGAATGGTCACTTGCCTCAGGACCCTGCTCTTCCATTGCAGCCTTATATTCCTGAGAGCTTCCTTGCCCTGGTGTCAGTGCCATGTCTGTGTGTCTCAGAAGGGGTTAACAGCTGTGGTCACGTGTGCTGGCAAGCACCCTGTTGCCTTGCAATTTAATGTGGTGTGAAAGTTCCCTAATAGAATGAGACCAGACTTAATCCAATGAGACATGTGCTAATAAACTGCTTTACTGTATATTAGGGAACCTGCCTTGTGTGTTTGTGATGAGTATGTGAATATTAAATGTGTTTCAGTGTCTTAATTTAGACACCCAGGGCTGTTGTCATCTTTCAGTGCCATGACTTTGCTTTGTTTGCTAAAAGCAGGGCTTGTTTCTGAGTCCTGGCTCTTTCAGCTCCTCTCAAACAATTTGGTTTTTTTTCCACCACCACGCACTGGCTTTCAGCAGGGACCATTGCAAAAGCATCTTGTTTGAAACCTGAGAGCAGTGGTGGCTGCAGATTTGTTTCTCCCTTGACTTGAGCGGGAGAGCTGAGTGTTTTCAGGAGTTCAGATGAGATTTGTAACTTCCCTTCAGTGCCTGTATCTGGCTTTCCCTTCTCCTCAGCAGTGTTTGTGCTTGTTACTTCCCCAAATGCTCATCCTTCAAGTTCCTAACTCTTCTGCACTGCCAGTGGGATCAGAGGGATGCATGTGGAGACCTGATCTGAAAACTGCAGTTACTCAATAACCGTCTTTTTGCAAATTCCCATTGAGCTTTGCTGATTGTGTCATTGTTCAGAGGATGCTCCAATCAGGTTATTCTCCTGATTGGTTTCCCACAGTGCTGGGCTTAGAAGCTCAGCAGAGACTTGACTAAAATTTGAATATTTGGAGTTATTTATGGAGCTGAGATTGCTATGGGGTTTGGGAGAGTCTGCACCTTTTTCTGTCAGACTGTTGTTACGTGACATAACCAGGCAGTAGTTAAGAAGAAAGCCACATGATATCTTAAAGCTTTTTCATCTGATGCTAGTACTTTGCAGGACACTTTTAATGTGAGAATCTTAAATTAGTTGCCAGTTTCCTTATTTGAAGTTTCAGGCTTGCAATCAGATTCAGGAAAAATGTATTTACAATATATCTGGTAATTTCAGCTACCTAGTTCTGTTTGTCTGAAGGGAGCCATTGAATTACATTCAAAATAGGACTGGTCAATTTAGAAAATCAGATTTATTTATTTTGTCCTTCAAGCATGTTTAAAGCAACTTTGGAAAGGCCAAGGGACAGAATATGCAATCATGTCTACCAGGAGAGACTGCTTACTTATGTGCTGAGCAATGCTGGGGGAACTTCTGTGCCCTTACAGCCCCTGGGCCTCCCTTCCTGGGTGACCTGGGTAGGTGGTTGCCTGGTCTTCTGGCCTGCATTTCCTGTTCAAAGGAAATGGTTCAATGGTACCAAATTTATTTGGGTAAGAAACTGTTTATTTGAGCCAGTGCAGCAAGAAAAACAAGTATTGTAGCCAGAAGCTCAGTGGTGCAGTTTGCATTTGCACAGGGGTTGCCAGGAGGTGTGAGTGCACAGCTGTGAGGAACTGACCCATTCTGATGCCTACAGAGTGTGTAGGGTGAGGAGATGTTCACAAATCATTTACTGCAATTGTTTCATACCTAAAGCAAGGGAGAAATCTACACTGAATACATCCTGCTCAATGGCCCTGGGAGCAGCTTCCCTTCCAGCTCCTGCCTCACCACAATGCAGTGGCTGCTGTTACTGGAGGAGCTCCCCTTCCTGGGCAGAGGGCTGCAGAGGAGAGGAGAATTGCCACCAGTCTCTGCTGTAACTGCAGTTAAAAGCCACATCATCTCTTTGGCCATATTTAATTGACTGAAAGATTAAGTGTTTTGTTTGAACTTAAAACTATGTGATAGTAGTGATAAGCGCTGAGTTATCTGCTGGGGTGACCTATTTACAGATACAACAGGAATACCTGTACTTGCCTGCTTCTCTTTGATAACCTTTTAATTACTCTTAGAAAACTTGGACAGGGTGACTTGTACTTAATTACCAATCAAGTGAACAAAAAGCTTTTGATCTTAAAAACAGTAGAAGGGAGGAGGAGAGGAGACACAGGGAACAGTGAAGGTGCCAGTTCTCCACACACATGTTCTGCCTTGTAGAGATGCAAACCTGGGTTAAAACAACATTCTGGGGTTCTGGCTTTGCAGGTTCTGGGCTTGCAGGGGGTCAGTGCTGCTAAGGACATCCCTGGAGAAGCAGCATTTGCCAGCTGGATTATTAGGATTTTGTGTTGAGTCACCTTTGGTCCTGTGACATGTTCCTTTGTAGCTGCCTCCCCTCTCCAAGGTGACCACAGTTCTTTTTTACTAAGGATAAAGTAAATAAAATGGAGGGCCAACGAAATCTTTGTCATCTTCAGTGAACTTCAAAATCCTTCCACCATTTTCCTCTTAGAAGAGTTTTTTATCACTTCACATTAACTCCATGGGGAAAAAAAATACCCACAACAAAAACCCACTTAAATTTATGTTCTCTGCTTTACAGAATAAAAGACACTTTATTTTCCCCTAAGAAGGTAACTCTTAGGCTGCATTAGGGCCTTTTGCCCATGGCCCTGTTGTTTTGTTCTGAGAGAATCTGAATATTTAAACTTTGTGTGTGAGATAATTGATGGAACTAGATCTGAAAGTCCAGGAAAGCTAATGGAGTTAAAGCAGCTGCATCTGGGGCTGCTCAGCTCGGAGAGGCTGTGTTCAGTTGGTGTTTCAGGAGAGAGGGCATCAGGCTGGGTGATGAGAGCTGAGGATTAAATTGGGGTGGGAGCTTCTTCCCTGCCACCGTGCTGAGCGTGGTGGGATTAGGGGGGGCCTGGCTCTGATCTCCCTGCAGTGTGTTTGGGATTGTGTAGCTGCTTGGAAGACACAAAGGCTTCTGCTCTCCAAAGATGCAGCAGTTGTCCTCAGGTCTTCAGTGATGTTTATAATATTTAGGCTTACAGCTGAAGAGAGCTGCTAGAGTGGAATACAAGGTTTGCAGAATCACAGAATTACTGAGGCTGGAAAAGACCTCTGAGATCATCATGTCCACCCGATGACCTAACACCCCCACATCAGCCAGACCAGGGCACCAAGTGCCACCTCCAGTCGCCTTAAACGCCTCCAGGGATGGTGACTCCACCACTTCCTTGGGCAGTCCCTTCCAATGTCTGATCAAGGACAGGAAGGAGATAAATATTTTCATTTGAACTGGGTTGGTAGCTTGTGTTGTCACTGATGTGTGTGTACATGGAAGTGTGAAATGCTGCTGTTCTAGCATTTTTATATACTTTTTTAAGCTATGGAAATCAGGCCCTTTAGCTACCCAGGTGCATGGCAAGGCATCCTCTGGCTGGAGCTGTTCCCAGTTTGTGTGGCCAAGGAGTATGGACACAAAGAAATGATGAGGTCCAGGGCAAGCAGTAGCTCTGGTGGGACTGGATTCACCTCTAGAGCATTGCTGGGCTCTCCTGCTGAACAGCAGCAGTTAGCAAGGGTTTTATCCTGGTTCTGCTCAGCAGTCAGCACTCACACAGGGGGCAAGGGAATAAAGAGTATGAAGTGAATCAATATTAGTCTTTTTGGATAAATCTTCATCAACTGGAAAAAGGGGACGTTCCAGGTTTTTCATCATACAGTGCATCTTATAAAAATCAAATTTCTTATTAACCTACTTTTTTGACTGCACTTGCAGTGTTTATTTGTTCCATTTGGGTGCTTCTTTTTAACTCTTTATAACAAGTGAATTTCTGCTGTTTCCTTCTCATCTGTTGTCAATAAATTCTGTTTTCTGATGTGTTGTTATAAATAAATATATATTAACATCTTAAGGAATAAGAGCAGGCAAACCTGTATTGTGGTGGGAAGAGGGATTTCTGTTCAGAATGCTGTTGGACTGAGAACTTTTTTTGTTCCTCTGCTTTTAACGTTCATTAAATGTGAAGTTTTTAGGCCACGGGACACTGGTGCTTGAGCAGTGTGCAGCAGAAGAGTTGATGTTGCTACAGGGCTGGTGTGAATATTGGGCTGTTGGCAGCACCTCTGGCATGGGAATGTCTTCCTGTTCAGCAAGGAGCCTCATGTGGTTTGCAGGGACTTCCAATAACTTGTTTTTCCCATTTACTAGATTTTACACCCCTGATGATTTTTTTTTTTAAGAAAGCCAGAAATAACCTCAAACTGCCAAGCTTTGAATTGACACTGCTGAGCCTGACTTGGTCTATATCCAGACTTCTCTTTGTTTACCCAGAATATCAGCTGAGATTTGCCAAGAGGTTACTAAAATTTGGTGAACTGTTCTATAAATCTGTGAGGGTTGTTTTGTGTTTTTTTTGTTTGAAATAACAAGACAGAGAATATGGAAGGCAAAGTTTGTCAGATTTGTTTGCATCTTGCTGCTATCTGAGAGAGTACAGGAAAAATAAGCATGGGATGTGATTAAACTAATAAAAAGAAATCCAAGTCTGTGCTCTTATTCTGTTGTGTTGTATGGAAATTAAATTTAATGAAATTTGATGCTTAGCACCTGTTCCCAAGTTGAGCCACGAAGACCTCGTATATTAGAGATGCCCGTGCTGGCTTTAGGCTCCATAAATAACACTTTTCTGTTGGGAATTGACTCAAACCTCATTTTAAAGGAGTGAAGAAATCCATCCAGGCTGGGATGTGAGCCCTGTGTCTGTTCCTGGAGCCTGTTAGTTAATGAAGCCTTGGTCAGTGTCAGAGGTGAGGAGAGGACTCCTGTGGTGTGAGCGTGACTTTGAGCATAAATCATTCCAGCAAGTTGAGAAAATTAAACTGAACTGATACTGTTGTTATATCATTACAGTATCCTTCTGAGCTCGCTGAGAATTTTTGGGTTGGGAGCATCATTTCAGCCTTACAGGGATCAAAATTAAAGGGCAACTGTCTGAGTAACACCAGTGAGTCCTGCCTTGCAGACAGAGCTGACTTTTAAGTGTCTGCAGCCTGCACGAGCTGAAGTGGTCTCAGATTATGCTCTGCTTGTTTTATTTGTGGTCAGAGGAGATTAATGCTACCAGTTATTCTGTCAGCATGGTTTTAAAAAAACCAAGCCAATATCTCATTGTAATTGCTTGTTTGTTTAATAAAGGAATAGAGAGAAGAAGGGAGAAAACTCTGAACCAGGCAAGCCTGAGGAAACGCTAGCAGAGCCAGCTGCTCCTCAGGGGTTTGTCTTTCATCCACACTTCCTGCAAATAGGGGAAAAGATCTGCATGGTTCTTCTGGCTGAAAACAGAGGGGATCTGACCTGTGGAAGAGGCTGAGGTGGCAGCGCCTGAGGTGCAGCTGCAGGGGATAAACCGGGCAGAGAAGTATGGGATGAGTGGGAGGAAGAGGAGGCTGGAGGAGCCATGAGGACACTGGAGCAGGTCCCTGCCTGGGCAGCAGGGTGGTGGCATGGAAAGCCCTCCTGGAGACAGAGCTAGTGCTGAGTTTTGCAGACAGTGATATGTGAGAAACAAAGACCTGTCAGCTTCAGCTTTAGTGCCCATCTTGAAGCCCTTGTGCCCAGGGTATCTAGCTCTGCTTTTGTGCCAGCTTTGTAAAGTTACACTGAGATGCAGGGTGGTTCTCCTGGGATTCAGCTTATGACTCGGGGGAGACATTGCACTTCTTCAGGATGAAAGATGATTTCTAAAACTAAGGTATTAATAGGAATTACAAGATATTGGCCCCCTATAGACTACTTTGCCCTACACCCATCAGCAGCTGTGTGTTTTAAAGAAACAAAACTTGCTGCCTGTAATGAGATCTGAGATGGGATGGATTGCTGGGGGTAAATTCCCTGATCTCTTGCATTTGTTCTTTTATTCTTGACATCCGCCCATGAAGCAGCCTTGAGGAGGACATCTGTGAGTGACCACTGACTTTGCATGTGGCTGTTGCCAGTTTCCTCATAGACTTTAATTTTTAAACATACCCAAGTATTTCTGCAGGTGTTCTCCCTGCAGCAGCTGGAGCACAATGCTTACACGTCCTTTACATCAAGATTGAGAAAGCTGCCAATGTTTCATAGCACTCATACCCATTTTTCAGTGGAGGGACTGAACGTATATTTGGGTTCTCCCTGGAGCCAGTGAGTTTCCTCAGTGCTGTGTGCCCACCAACCAGCTGTCCAGCTCAACAGGCAGATAAACCTTGATTCAAAGTCAATTGGAAATTATTGGGCTCTTTCTGTTGGCCCCAGTTGATAATGGATTAGTTGACTACTTCATGAATACCGTCCAGATGACTTCAGGCTGACTGCCTCCTTGTTAACCAGGAGCACAGGGTGAAGGTCTCCCAGGCTCAGCCTGGACTGGTTTCCAGGGGGCAGCTCCCTGAGCTCTTTTCTCCACACAGCCCCTCCCACCTGGCTTAGCTTGAATATTGTCCTGGGATAGTGCAGGGGTGTCAGACTAGCACTTAAGGAACTGTGTCATTTAAACTGCATCTTGTGAAGAGAGTGGTTCATTTGATGGGGAATTTTCTTTAATAGGTGCCTTTAAATTACATGCAGGGGAAAAAAAAATACCAGTGAAGTATGGTGTGGTGTAATTTAATGCTGGGTTAAACGATGCAATCCAATGCATTTTCATTAGATGTTCTGAGACACTTCTTTAGCATTTATGCTTTAAAGGCTGTTGGATTGCCAGCTGCAATAACTATTTTGATTGCAGCCTGAGCTGATGGTGGGCATCCTACCAGAAAAATAATGTGCTCTGTTTTAATTATGGCACCTACACTCCAGAACAGGAGCCTGCGTCACAGAACGTGACATGTTGTACTTGATCCAGTGGAACAGGAAAATATGCAACAGATGGAGGGGAGAGCCATTTGCAGAGGGCCCGAGGTGTGGGCTGGCTGGTGTTGTTCTAGGGCAAAAGAAATGTTTGCTGGTGAGTTGAACCTGCTGAGCAGAGCAGTCAGTGGGTCTCTGGTGCTTGACTCCTTTGGTGGGTGGATGGGACATGTTTCCACTGGGAAGGATGTTCTGGCCTTAGGGAAGGTGGTGATATGACCAAGAGGTGAGAGAGCTGGGCTCCAGGAGGAGTGGAGAGCATCACAGAGACCCCAGGGGATGGGCCACCCTTGAGCCTCAGCAGCTGCTGGTGTGCTGAGGGATTTTCTTGACTTCAGTTCTAGCAGAGCTGTTCTGGGGAGCAGGTTTTGCTGTTCTGCCTCAGATGGGGAGCCATGAACCAGAAATACTTGCAGTGTCAGAGGCAAACCTGAGGCAAAGAATGAAGAAGGATGCAAATTGAGTAGAGGATTTCTGTGCTGATTTGTTTTGGTGTATTGATTTTAGCTGTACTGTGAAGCAAGGGCAAGCTTATGAAGTGGCATTTCTGGCATTGGTTTAGTTTGGTTCCTCACAGTAGGAGCAGAATTAAGCCAATGAAAAACACATTGAAAAGCTCACACATTCAGTGTTGGCTCCAAGCAATTTAAGGGGATAATCACTCAATAATCCATTTGGCCAGAGGTACAGAAGAAATGGAAGATGATTATTCGTGCTGTTATTACCACCCTCACCTTCTTGTTATGGCCCTTAATAAAAACAAGGAACAGAGTTTACTGCTTTTCTTTCTCATTAGCATTTATATTTTTTTATTGCTATACTAAATAACAGTGATGTCAGAACTGCTGTTTCACATATGAGGCCATTGGGGAATGATTTCATATTCTGTCTGCCATCGTGTTCATCCCCATGCTTTAAATTTGCCTGGGCAGCAGATTTAAGGAGGAAGGCATGAGGACAGTTTTACCAGCCAGGCTGTCCTGCCAGCTTGGCTGTTTCTGGGTCTCTGGAACAGGAGTGCTGAGGTTTTACAGGAACATAAACCTGGTTAAATCACTGTTGCTTCAAGAGGATCCTGCCTGTGCTCTTGCTTGGAGAAGACCAGGACATCAGAAGGAGGAAAGAATTTCAACTGTGTGCATTGGTTGAAGGCTCAAGAGGAGGAATAACTTGTATTTTAACTGTAGCAGCTTCCAGTAAGGAACGGGAGGAGTTTAATCTCATTTCTAGTGCAGGTTTTCACTGCAGGAGGAGACAGGAAAATCGATGGCATAGAGGGTAGGAGTTGCACTATAGCTATTTTTCTTATTGAAGCTGTATTTCTGCCTTTCTTTGGAATAAGCTCAGTTTTAGCACTAATAGGGACACTTTTCATCTTCTCTGAGCAGAAAGGCTGTTGGATCTGGAGGGGAAGACAATGTTTGGTCACCTTTTGTGCTGTCAGGTAGCCCATTTTCTTCTGCTTGTTCCAGGGACACCAGATAGAGACAAATGAACATCTGAAGTTAAGGGCCTGGAGGGATGTTTGGGTTTATTAATTTTGAGTTTCAGGAAGCCCAGTGGTTCCCATGAAAATTGTCTTTTCAGTCAACACAGAATCTGTAGAAAGACTGAAAAGGAACCCTCAGTTACAATTTCATGCCCCTATGCACAAGCCAGCCCTTGCTTTAAAGGCCCTGTGACTAGAAAATACAAATACATGCTCAAGGACAGGGTTGTTTCACGTAGCACTTAATTCCTATTGACTCCTCTGGGACGTGTGCACTTGCTTGAAGGCAAAAATATTGCCCTGAATGAAAAACATCTGCAGAGTGGGGTCCTCCCAGTACATGAATGCATGTGAACAGAATTCATGATGCAAAAAGCTTAGTTCAGAGACAACAGACCTACTCTGGATATTAAAAGTACAGCCTACTGTTAACTAATTGCTAGATAATGAGAAAGCTTTGTGTGGTGATTAGATAGGAAGAAAAATGTCAGGTTCTGTTGTCCACTGGAGGTTTTTATTAAAACTGGTCCGTGCGTTTCCTGGATTCTGCGTGCATGAAGGTTTCAACAGGCCATTTGAGTTGAGCTGCAAAATAAATTAATAAAAGCTATGGCACTTCCTCAGTTCTGAGCACAGTAAAAAAACTATCCTGAATCCTTCAAAATCCTGGAACCTTTTGTTTTTAATAAACAGGAGCAATTACTGGTACTTCCGGCTTATACAGACAATGGAATTTATGCTGAGATTGGGTAAATATTTCTTTGCTGACATTAAGACTTGACTGCAATCATTGACTGGCAACTGCCTGAACTTTGCCAGTAACTGGAAATTTTGCTTTAATAAGGTTCTCAGGCAGAGCATGTCAGCTCTCATTAGTGAGAGTTCAATCTGTTTGGAGTAATACTTAGGTTTGCTAAATCAGGGCCAGAGTGAAAGAGTCAGGAAGCTCATTTGATGTCCCTGGAAGTTGCCATGAAACTAGTGCCAGCTTAAAGGAGAAGCTGCTTGGGCTGGAAATCGTGGTGTACTAGTACCTGACCCCATGGCCAGAGAGGGTATGGTGGCCCTCAGAATTAAGGAGCTGGTTTTCTTCTCTGGGTGCTTTTTTCATTCCATGTGATAGAGGAGGAGAGGACATACTTTGAATCAAATACATACTTAAGTGTACTTCTTCAGGGGTAGAACTGCTTTGTATCATGAGTGGTCATTTGTCCTCTCCAAAAGAAAGACTAGTTGCTGTATAAAAGATGTGGAATAAACCTTTGAGTGTGTGTGTAAGGAGCTTTACACTTTCTTACCACAGCCTGTTTATCTCGTGCTACTTGTGTCCCTGTGAGTGGATGCTGCCCTGTGCCAGTGAGCTCCCCCAAGCACTGCTGCTTCTGCAGGCTTGTAGAAGTCTGCTGTTAGGACAGTTGTCAGGCAATGGGGATTGCATCTGAATTTGTATCTTTGATAATGGCAGGCAAGAATTAATCTGTGATTGCCTTAAAACAAATGTTCCTTATTTAAATTTATTACATGAATCACCTTAAGTTATAAGGAGAAGGTTTGTAAGTTTTAAAACTAATTGTAAGACATGTACATTAGCTGTTCTTGGGCTGTGTCAGTGCAGGATCAGGGATTTAGTATTTGGGATCTAATAATGCCAGCTTAAAATCAACACCAGAGAGACTTTTGTAATTAAATTAAGTTCTCATTTAGCTCTTAACTCCTCAAGGAAAGCGGGTGGGAGGGCAGCACCCCACGGGTTTCTGCAGGGCTGTCTGGTCTGTTCACTAGACTGGTTCCATTTTTATATAGTTCTTTCTACTCTGGGCATGTCTGTATGCTAGGCAGTTGCTACAATACATCTGCTAGATCATCTCGTGCAAACGATTTTATGTCTGTGGGCTTTGATTTTCTCAGTCAGGAAAGAGGTGTTAACCACCACAATCTTCGCTGTGGGGCTTGTTAGATACTGGGATGTAGGATGAAAACTACTATCCTTGGGATTGTTCTTGCAGGACATTTGAGTAGGGCTTGGGGAGGATTCCTGGAAACTGCAGACCTCATCCACTGTGAAGCTACAGAACAAATACTCCAAGGACAGCCACCTTGATGGGCTTTTAATTAATTTGTAACATCAGATTTCCTGTCTGCTCTCCTACGCTGCTTTGGGTCATGTTCTATTTAATGTGGTTTGTATAATGCTGCTTGTCTGAGGTCTTTCCTCCAAGGTTCTCAAGATGAACACATCTTGAATAATGTCTTGGGTTCACTCAGCAACCTGAAATATTGCTCCCTTTTCACAGATGGGGAGAGTTCTTCTGCAGGGCTCAGTGACTGCTGCAAGATACAGAGTTGGGGTCAGGACACTGCGGGGCTGATGCTCTCAGCAAACAAGGTGTGAAGCAGATCAAGTGGTTTAAAATTTAGTCCATGAAGAAATACTTGAGTAGTTGTTGTGGTAAACCAGAAGGTGTTAAAAGCCCAGGGCGGGTTTGCCCAGTGTTTGTTGCAGTTCTTGAACTGAGGCTGTACCAGTCTGGTTTCATCGGCTCAGCAGCTCTGCCCTGCAGTCGGTGCTCAGTGGGCCAGGGGCAGCTGCCCCACTCTGCCCTGTGCCAGCAGGTCAAAGCAGAAATGGTGAGTGTAACCTTCCTCTCGGTTTCTTCCAGGTTAACGGGTTTCCAGCTGCCTGCTCCTGTTGTGAGCACAGGGGTTGTGCTGTCCTTGTGGCTGGTGAGTGACTATGCGGTCAGTGCCCAAGGCTTCCAGGCAAACTATGAAGGTAAGTCTGCCCAGCTGGTCATTGTCTTGAGTTGTGTCCACATTTGGCTTATGGTAGGATGTGAAACTAATGCACAGCGTTTATACCAGGAGATATACACATGCAGACACTTAATCCAGATGGGAGTGCCTGATTCTTGTGTAATTTGATCAATTTTTTCAGAATTCAGATCACCAATTCCTTCTAAGTGTTCCTTCCTTTTTCCTCTCAGCATCTGTACTTAAAACATCTTTGAAAAAGATGACAGCAAAGCTAGAATGACTGAGAAGGGCAGTGTGGGATTTGACAGCGGAGTCTGCAAGGTTATAGCAAACTGAGCCACTCTTAGAGCTGACAGTGGGGAGTGCAGAGCAGTGCACAGGATGCTCAGATCACGGCATTTTTTCCTTTACATTCTCTTATTTTTCTCTTCCCTTCACCTGCCTCCCTGAGTGTTTAAATTCACCTTCTGTGTCTCTTGTCAAAAGTAACGTCCAGTGTTTGGTGGTTGTGGAGATAAAGGATTGTATGTGAAGGCTTGGTAGCTTCAGAAAATCTTGGCTCCCTAATACTGGAAATCATCAGATACGTGAAAGAACAGTTTATACAAGAGGGCAGGTGATGCCTGCACTGAGCTGGTACTGCTGGGCACGTGGCACGTGAACCACTTTAAAGTTTGAATTAGATTTATGTTGATTATTGAACCTAGAATGTTGTTCCTATCCCCAAGCGTGTTTTTCTTCAGAGTCCTTAGAAGTTCTCAGCCTTAATGCTCATTTTGGAAATGAATCCTACTGCACAATTACCCAATGCATTAAACCAAGCAGATGCCTTCATTAGATGATGTTTTAGTCTCCCAACATTTTCTGTGCTTGACTTGATTGTTCAGGTTCAGGGGAATTCTGCTGAAATACCCTCTTAGTTTTTTATTAAAACCTCTGCTCTGCCCTGAGGCAGCACTGGCACCGCCAGGTTTTTATTAGTCTGAGTGATCAGCACATTATCAGTGTTCAGAGTGCCCAGGCAATGGTGTTCAAGTTCATCCCAGAGGGAGCCCCTGCTCTGGTTCCTCCCAGGGTCGCTGCTCACTGGGGCTGCTGGGGGGATGTCCAGCACAGCAGGGTGGTGAGGAAGGGCACAGCCTGAAGCCCCTTTGCAAAATCTTTGCTAGAACGTGTGTCAGTGACTGAGTCCAGCAGACATGACAGTGCATCACCCCCAAATTGGGTGGTAAAGGACATGCAGCTGGTTTGTACTTTTCTGACATTTAGAGTTCATTTTTTAGCATTTACACACAGTTACTTGTACACTCGGTAAGATTTTTTCATTACCTTGATGCAGCAGGTAATCTTGTACAAAGGCTGGTTCCAGGGCTGCCCTTTAGTCACGTATATTTGAAGCTTATTTGTCTGGTGATTAGGAAGCTTTAAAGCAGGTAACCTGAGTGAGTCTCGGGGTGGGGAGGGGGGAGGTGGGGAAAGAAATAAAACTGAATGTGAGTGACACAGAGCTCTGGTGTAAATGAAAGTTATATTTTGAGAGGGAGAGGATTGTTAACTAAGACTAAAGGAGGAGGCAAGTTTGGTTTTTATCAAAGGGACGTGCTGCTGTAATGCTGATTCAGTTCATTGATCATCCACGAGTCGGTGAATGGCTTGTGATTTCATAATTCATGTTTAAAGACAGAACAATGCATCAGAGGCCTTGCAGTAAATGGCTCCTTTAGGATCTGCTATCAAAGCATGTTCATTATTCTCCTCCCTTTAAGCAATCATTGGGAAATGCGGCAAAAGAAACAATATTTTAAAACTGGAACAAAAGATCTTGGGAACTTTCTTTAAAAGCAGGCTGGGAGGAAGGTATTTTGGAGGCAGAAAACCATTGTGCTTTGCACTGCTCTCTGCTCTACCCTGATCCTCTGGGAAATACACACATTGAGGTTGGCTTTATCTAAGTTGACATCTTCCTAGCTTATCTAGTAAGTATGATGCCTGCATGATAAGATCTCTTACAAGCAATTTCTTGAAAACAGCACCAACATCTCCTGCTCATACCTGGACAGATGTCTCTTCATGGCTCATTGTTTCAGGACGTGCAGCTCAGCTCTGCGTTTCACTGGCTAAAAAAGGGGGAGCTTGTGGGCTGTGGTGGCAGGATCTATTTAAAGATGTTTCCACTATGGGACTGTTTAGAAATGCTTGAAGAACAGAGAGGCAGAGGGAGTTTCCAGAGGTCTGCAGAGGTTTCTCAAGCCCCAGGTGAGGCAGGGGCTGGAGGTGGCAGTGGAACTGGGGGATGACCCAGCTCTGGTGCCACAGTGCTGTGACATTTCCTTCTGGAGTTACCTGACTTTGTTCTGTTCCTATGCCTTGCTGCTGGAGCTTCCCTAATCCCCTTGTTCTCATTGTCTGACTTCCTCATCTTTCATTTAGTTTGGGGTGTGTTGCCAGCTTGATTCTCTCTGCTTCCATTGTCTGATTCTTCATGTTCTCTGATCTTTTACTGTTTGTTGTGATTTTTCTCTAGCTCAGTAATCAGTAGGGATTGTCTAGTTGTTCTGCTGTGGAAGGCAGAGAGCAAACAGGCTGGTGCTCTCCTTGCCCAGCCATCTCTTCAGGAGTGGAAGAGGTTGTGACTGAGGGTGCCCCTGCTGAGGGTGCAGCATCTCTGGGTTTAAGGCACCAGGTCACAGCTTCAGAGCTCTGGCTTCTCTTCCCAGTGCTGGTGCAGATGGTTCTGCACAATCTCCTGTTGGTTGAACCTGGGCTCCCAGGTTCTGAGCTGCAGGGTGGGAATGGCTCCTTGGCAGAGACACAGTTTGTGCTCCTGAACACCCATCAGGGGCTGGCGCGTGGTGCAGCACGTGTGGGAAACCCACAGCAGCAGCACAGCTGGAGAGAGACGTGACTGGACTGGCCCAGAGACCTGCTGTTAAGTGGATGATCTGGAAAAAGAAACGGGGGCAACCACTGCAGGATGAGTGGGAATGAGAAACTGTCAGCTCCTGCTTGTTGGGTTGGAAGAACAGAAAATTTCATTTCCATTTAAATATAATAACTTGATCTGTGTGCAATTTTTTCTTAAGAGATTCTTTTACTAAATATAAGCAGTTCTTCAGAAGCTCCATTGCAGAACATATTATTTAGAAAATATTTAAATTAAGTGCTTTTATGCTTTTAGCTTCCTTAAATTTGTTTTTCTTTTTCCTGTTGAACTGTCTCCTGAATTCAGCATGATTTCACCATTAGCCTTGTTCACCCTCAGACTGTGGGATTCTTTTTTTTTTTTTCCTTTTTTGACTAAATGATGCTTCTGAAAAATCCTAACCAGCTGTTGTGGAGTCTTGCATTTCATGCCAACTGCAAGAGAATTTCAAAGCAGAGACAGCTGTAAGGAACCTAAGCTAGAGTTTTACTAGGATGTGAATCTTGACAGCCTCATCTTGTGAAAAATATTCCTGAAGATTTAAAGACCAAGAATGACCAATGGTTCCATTTATTGCTTCCCCTGAAAGATGTGTGAAGCTAATATTAGGCACATGCCTTGACTACAATGTGGAATTAATTACAGTCACTGGTGCTGCACACCTGATGAATACATAGCAAGCTGACATTTAAAATAAATTGGGCAAGCCTTTTACAATAAGAGGGAAATTGATATAAATTCCACATCATTTCCTCAATAATGCTAATAGCAGTTCCTGATGAATAGCAGAATTTTTTTTTAAGTTTACTAATGTAGATATAAAATTACATTACTATTTGTAAACCATTACATCTGGGCTGCCTGGTTAGTCTCCAGGGTATGAAAAATAGAAAGGGATCTAAGGAAAGATCCTGGAACCTGCTCTGTATCTTAGGGGACTGGAGAGAGATGCTAGAAACCACTGGGGCTCTCAAGGCTGCACAGGTCCTTCTGCCTGAGACACCTGAGTGTCTGTAAAACATGAAGCCAGGAACCAGGCCCTGAGAATCTTGCATGAAACCTCCTGCTCTGACGTTGGGTGTTGCAGCTTCTGCTGGGACTTGGGGGGATGTTGGTGGGAGGCTGGGACAGGATGGGCCAGAGGAGCAGGATGGTGCAGTGTGTCACCTGCACCCACCTCCCAGCCTGGATGTTGTGCTCTGGGTACGGGCAAGAGAACAACAGCCGGGGAGAAAAGAGGGCAGATAACGCTGAGAGGAGATGAAGCCCAGAAAGGACCAGTAAGTGGTTGAGTTCCTGGAACACTGCAGACTGGAAATGGCTTTTCTGTCCCCAAGGACAATGGCTGCTCTTTCCTTAGTCTGCTGACCAGCTGTTTTCAGTCTGTAGAAGGCACAGGGGTGTCTCCTGAGCCTCATCCTGCTGTGGCTGGGACAGTGGTGTCCAGTGGATTCCCTGTAGGAACAGGAAGGAGATGGATTCTTTAACTTTTGTCCCTGCTATGTTGATGTCCTCAAGCCCCAGTTCTGCACTGAGCCTCAGTGTCTCTCAGTTGGGACTGTTTTCATTCATGGTGCTTGAGTTCTAACAATGGAAGTGCTATGTGCACAAAAGGGATGCAGTCATGTTGAATACGTTTTTAGGAATCCTCATCTATGTAATTTTTAGAGTGTTAACGTTATTATCTTTTCCAAAGCCAAGTTCAGTGAGGAGCCCCTGGAAGGAGTCCCAGGGCATTTAGGACTCTGGGCTGTGCTGCTGCAGAGCAGTGCTGTGCAGTGCAGCAAGATTTAACAGTAGGTGAAGATTTTCCTTCCTAAGACATCATGTTTGATTACAGCTGCAACAAATTTGATAGCTGCAAACACTAAGTGCCTGATTGAAAAGAAACAATTATGCCTAGAAGAACACTGCTTATTTTAAGAAATTAGAAGCTTGTAAATACAGAGGGAAACAGCCCCAAGTAAATGGTGCTGCTTTCCTTCATAATAAACGCCCTCTTCTTAAACACAAATATCTCATTCTTTAGGGGCCATTTGTGGAGCTGTGTAGTCATATTTAGAAAATACAATTTAAAAAGGGTTCCTGTCCTTCTCTGACCATTCCTCTTGCTAAATCTGAGGTTTCCCCACTCTGTGCTGCTCTGTGGATGCGTTGCCACTGTGCACAAGTTGTGAACCACTTACTTCTCTGGTTTTCCCTCTGTCATTTGACTTGAAAGTAACAGTTGCCCCATTAATGGAAGACAAATTGATCCGTTTGATTTCTCTGTCTTTGGAAAGAGCATTTGAGATTTCTGGGCTGCAAGGAAGTTCTTTAATAACACTTCTTCAGTCCTGTCTGCTTGTGGTTGGTTCTGGGGGAGGATAAAGCTGTTGTGGGGACTTCTGTGGGGAACAAGAACCATCATGTCCCACAGAGGGTCTCTAAGGCTTCAGGATACACTGATGTGAATGAGTGTAGAGCAGCTGCAGCAGCCACACTGTCCCTGTGGGCTGGTTGGTGGTTACATGGACTCATGTTTGTCCAGTGGCTGCTCAGAGCATATTCTCCATCTGTGCAAATAAATTCCAGAACTGCCAGACTAGTTCTGAATAGGCTAAAATGTGTGAAGCCACAACCAAATGTACTTTTTCTATTAATTTGCCTTCTGAGCGAGCACCATATTGGGTTCATTTAAACATCCAGCTGGGCCCCAAGTCTCTCAGTACCTAAGTCATCATTTGAAGCATACAGAGCTCTTGGTAAATGTACTGGCTTGATGCTTTTCTCATTTATCAGACCAAGACAAATGAACGTGAATCTTGAGTCCCAGCCAAGTCCAGATTAACCCGTGTTCTGGTGGTGGTGGGAAAGAGGAAAGCTCTGAGTCTTGTTCTGCTGCTCCTTTTTTTCTTGGGAGTTTGATGTTGCTTTATTTCTCTGATGTTTGACTCTATGCAGGAGATGGTTTAATGTGTTCAGAACCCAAATAGCTTTGCAGCTGGCTGCGTGGGTCTGCCTGCCAGAGTGTATTGACTCTTGTACAGCTACTTTTACTTTGGTCTACTTAGCACTGGGCATGCTGAGTGTGTGGCATAAAGCTTTCAAGGATTGTGCAATACCTTTTAGGACTGTTTTTTTTCCACAGACATAGTTCTTTACCTCCCATTCAGGCAACTACTCCTGCAATTTTTGCCATTTCATCCTTTTCTGCCGTGCTTAATGTACCTTGCCTTAGTGGCTTTTTGTTCTTGTTTACTATGCCTCCTAATTTTAGTATCAGTTGTGACCTGGGAGAGCTTTAGCTTTGCCTCCCTCAGGCTGATCTCTTCCTCCTCCCCCCCTTGGTATTTCAGAAGCTGAGTTAGGGTCATGCTGGAGTCAGAGCTTGGAAGGGAGACCTGCCTGGGAGCCCCGGGATGCTGAGGGGAGGGAGGATTGCTGAGTCAGCAGATAGTACCAAGTTAGCAGGGAAGCTCATGACACTGCCTGTGTCCTTTCAACAGGATAAAGAGGGGTTCATGGGGTTACAGCCAGTGCAGGATTGATGCTGCAGGTGCTGCTTTAGCTTCAGGCCACCGGGAGTGCTGAGTGCCTGGGAACATCACAGGGTGTGTAGCCAATCCATGCATGTTAATAAGGTGCTAATTACACAGTGAGCCTAGCACATGCTGATGTTGTCTTCCCATTTAGACAAGATGGTTTTAAAATTTCTTCTGAGTTTCAGGTGATGTGTGTTCTGCTTTTTTCTGGACTGGAGCAGTCTTAGACTGTGCTGTTTGGCATTCTGCTTCAGTAGTGAAATGATTCCTAAATATAGAAATGGCCACAGCTCCATGCTGAATCCACTCTGCTTTTCGTTACTAAAGAGCTGTGCTCAAGAATTAAAGTTGTAATTAAAAAAAAATGTTGTAGCCTTCACAGTTTGTGGTGCTACAGCTCTGGAGAAGAACAGCACGGAAGCCATAAAACGGTGGTTGTTTGAATGTGCCAACACTCTCAAATGGTGGGTTCAAAATGCCCCTTCACCTCTGAGAGGCTTTAACACTAACTTTGAGATGTTCATTACTGGTTTAAATTAATTCACAGATGATTGTGGCAAAGTTGCATAGTTGGACTGTTCCTTTCAGCCTCTTTGAGCTGTCTCTAGTTGGTTTGCAAACAGGGAAACCAGCTACACTGGATCAGGAGCTACAGCCTGAACTCCAGCCTCTTCTGGGATGTTGTTTAGCAGTCTGAAAATGTGCTGGTGGAATTAGTTGTGTTGAATTGATTATAAAACTATTAATGTGCAGATTTCTTTGCTCATTACATATTATTCTGTTTATAGTTAATTTGTTCAAAGTTGTAATTAATTGACATTTTAGAAAACTTCCCATCTGTTGTGTTGTGGAACTGCAAAACCTAAGAACCTCCCTGAAGAGTATAAATCCTGACGGTTGCAAATTGTATGGAGTGCTGTAAAGAGAAATTGCCCGTGTTTGTATGTAGGCCCATCATGTAGAGGAGGAACAAAATTACAGAGGACAGTGGCAGATGACCAAGGAGTTCTCATCTAATCCTCTGTACAAAATATTGGTTTATTAGTTTATTCTGCTGCAGTAACTCGTTTAGAGCATTCAAAGCAGCTGAAAGGATGAGCAACTGAGAGTCTAAATTGGCTGTGCTGGTCTCATGCACTTCTTAATAATATTTATTGTCAATAGATCTTATTGTTAATGCTTCTTATCTTAGCAGGTTGCAGATGAGTTGACTTGTTTTGAGTCATGTCTGTTTCCAAATGGCTGTAAAAGAAGTGATTGTTCTAAGAAAAAAAGCAAGAATTCCACAGATCATATCTGAATTTTGATGTTCCTGTGCCTGAAATGTCCCAACCCATTTTAATATGGGGATTAATCATAATGAAGATCACGGCTGAAAGACAGGATGAGAACAGAACCCCAGCGTGATCCCTCCCGGGGTCACTGCTGCGTGTCGAGAAGCACCAAACCTGGAGGGAAGCAGAACGAGCTGGAGTCTTGCTGGAGAGGGAGGCAGTGACACTGCCTGGTGATGAATAGCTGCAGGATGTCACAGCCCTGCAGCAGCTCTGCTTCCTGCTCCCCTGTGCTGCAACATCTGGCAGGACTTGGCTGTGCGGGAGCGTGGTGGGGGTGAGGAGCAGGGACACTGCACCCACCTCACTGCACCCAGCCATGCAGCTCCTCAGCACCACGCTGCCTTTTCATTTGCTGCTTGTTTGCAAGGCATCAGTATTGGGACTCCATGATAAGCCACGACACCAAAGAAGCATGTTTGTCAATAATATTGAGTGACAGGATTGTTTTACACAGTGTAACGTCTGGAAGAGAAGTCGTTTCATAATTAGATTTCAAGCACAGCATTGGATTGATTCTGTCTCTAATTTAGAGTTTTCCACCTAATGTAAACCGTTGGGCTGGCAATAGGTTTGCCTGTCATATGGTTTCAGATTTTTTTTTATGGCTGCTCTTTGGAATTTTTCCTCAGTATCTGGGCTCCGTGGCCGTGTCCCTGTTTGTCATCAGCTGTTTGCAACGTGCAGCTCCTGTTTCATTTCATGTACCATATGCACATGGGAAACAAGGGATTTTGCACAGTCAACTGTTCTGTTCAGTCACGTGTTTGGAGTGGTGGGTGCAAATTTAATGAGAGAAATAGTAAAGTCTCTGGTTGGTTGCAGTCAGCTGGGCTTTATGTTCCACATGAGACTGAGTTCCTGCCAGGCCTTCTTTCTCCCCTTTGCTGCTGGTCTGTGCAAGCACTGGAGGAACTGGTGTTGGCTTGACAGTGAACACATACCTTTGATGTCTTAGCAGTCATGTTAAAAAAGCCCAGACAACCTACTTGAGAATCTGACAATAGTTTAGACAAGAGCAGTTGTTTTATACACGCCTTTTAAAGGCCAATAAAGCCACCTGAGAAATCTAAAGTTGGCTTGTAAACCCTAATTTGCTGTTTACTTCCAGTTATCTGTATCTGTTTACTCCTTTTTGTTCCACAGAGGAAACAGTTCTCACGGTCAGCAGCATATTCCAGTCATCAGTGGCATTTCAGCCATGAAAGGGAAATGAAGGCAAATTGGCATGACAGGGGTGATTCAATTCTTTTTCACAGCCTTGGCAGGAAGGGGTGTAAGTGCTGCTCAGTCTGAGACTTGCAGATGAAGTCCAATAAATTTGCTGAAGGAAAATGAAGCAAATAAGCCAGGTGCTTGCCCTGGGCAGCATTTATCAGCTTGACGCCACATCAGGTAGTCAGACACTCATAAACCCACCATTTCTATTAGAAGATGAAAGAAATGTAAATATCTGTGCTGGCCCCTGTGTACCCCCTGTGGCTGGGGATTTGTTTATGAACAGACACTGCTTTTCCTTAGGAAGGGAGTGTCTGAAGCTGCCCTGAGCTCTGCTGGCAGCTGAGGTGCAGTTTGGCTGGGAATATCCTGAGCCCCCTCCAGTGCCCAAGGTCAGGTGCTTGTGGGGCTGGTGCCCTCTGCAGCAGTGGCTTCAAGCAGGGAGCTGTGGTGCTGCTGAGCTGCAGACACTGGCTCTGAGTGAGAGGAAAAACGTGAAAAGCTCCACTGGGCTCAGGGGTCTGTGCTTCACCCCTCCAGGGGGGGAAGCTAACCTGAAACATGCAGGTTTGGGTGGGGGTATCAGCAGGTCTGTGGTAGGCCCAGGAAGGCTGCAGGCTGGGGTCTTGTTGGACCATTTTTCTGCCTGAGCTGATCCTGCAGCTTCTCCTGGCAGTGCTGGTTCCCAGAAGCTTGTAGTGTTTGTCCTGGAGAGCTGGTGCAGCCTGGTAGGATGTTCCTGCTGGGGCAGCCTGGAGTCCTGCCCTGCCAGTGCTGGGGAGGTGCCCCTGCAGTGCAGGATCAGGTTTGGGAGTCTGGGGGCTGCACGTGCTGCTTCCTCTTGCTTTCTGTGCATGTTGATGGTGTTCAAACGAGTGTAGGAGAAAAACCTGCACTGAAGACTGGCTGGTCTGGGGTCCCCGTGCTGTGCTCCCCCTGTCAGTGTGTGTTGTGGATCCTTTGCTCTCCATTAGCAGCTCAGATTAAAACAACTCCCTGGGGAAGGAAGAGTCAACCTTCCTATTCTGTTTCATTTTTAGCTATACAAAAGATTTTTATTACTTAAATGAGCTCCCAGCAAGTCGGCCTTAATATACTACTAATTGATTTTAAGACTTGAAAGCAGCAAAGCTTATTAGTGTTTGCTGACTCAGCTAGAACCCCCCCCACATGCAGGAGGTTGGAGCGAGATATTGACCCATGTTGCTGCAGCACTAAATGAAGTTGAGGGAATATTAAGTGTCTCATACTGGCATTTGATTTGCATATGCAAATGAAATCAATCAGTGCAGACACAGGAGAGCAGGAATGCTAATGCTTTGCAAATAGGATCCAGTATTAAGCATTTAAACAAACACCAAGTGACACTTGCTCAGCTACAATCTGGGGACACTTTGCTGTCAAGGAGGCCCCACTGCTGCTCCCTCACAGAGCAGCTGCTGTTCTCAGGGCACAGAAGTAGAGCAGAAGACGCTGAAGGATTTGCAAGACTTTGATGTTGCTTCTGCTTTCATGGCACTTGGGAACAGCTGTTTGTGCTGAGATGGACTTAACTGGCTTGTAGGTTGCTGTACATGACTGGCCAGATCCCAACCTGGAAGTCTCAGCACGGCAGTGAGAGGTACCTTGTGAAGGACTCTCACTGTGCTGGTTCTTTCCTAAAACCTTCATTTTCCTCCCTTCACGCTCCTGTTTTGCTTTCACATAGAATAGAGAGCCATTTCTTTTCAATCAAGGAATCTATTTGCAGAACATGTAGTTGTTAGATGTTTGGTTTTGTTTCAGCATACATTTCCATAAAAAGTCACCACTAATGAGCTGTGTGAAAATTGCAGACTGACTGCCAAGCCAATTTGGTTAAAAGGCTTGTCTGTCCTTCATGACTGTTGTGTCCTTACTCATGCCCCACGTGCTCGAGCAGGTACAAGCATGGTAGCTATAAAAAGGACGGTGAGATAGCATCACATCTCAAAAAAATCCTTGTTGCTACAAATGCAGCTGCTGTTCTTTGTTTTATTTGATCTCCATGTGTTGGTTTCCCAGTTACATCTCATCAATAGTTCAAGGTTGTAAGAATTAAGAATTCTCAAAAGCTGTGAGGTTTCTTTTCATAGTTAAATTGGCTGATGTGTCTTCTCATTATAGCCAGTGTTCAGGAGGTTTTTGGTCAGTGTGTCTCCTAGATGAACTACCACTGAAATTCTGTTGACTTTGAAAATCCAAATCCTGGTCTTTAATTTCCTAGTTTGGAAAGGATTGTGGTCAGTGATCCAACCTAGATCCAATGTGGATTCCCAAGGGTCCACACTCACCATCTGAGCCAGTTCCCATATTTTTTGTTAGGGCTCCTCACTGTACTTCTCTATCTGTTTGCATTCCAAGAGGTTGTAATGTCTAATTGTTTTTATTATGTTTTAATTTGCTTTTAGAATGTTGTAGAGAACTCAGTACCCTGGGAGGGGAGGGAGCTCTCTAACTACAGGTGTTATTATTTAGGCCTGCTGACCTGACCAAAGGTTTGAAGACTAATTCAGTCCTGCAGCTGGCTGCAGAAATCCACCAGCCTGCAAAATGTTTCTTGTTCTACAGGACTCACAAATGCAGTTTGAGGTCACTGTCTAATGGGTCTAAAATCTATCAATTTGTTTCTCTGTGTAAAGAGAGGAACACAGGGGCTGGTCCTCAGCTGGAGGCAGCAGCTTGTCTGTTTTGGGCCAGCTGGGGCTTCTGCAAGAATCCTCTCTGCTTTCCATGCTCCATTTTTTTTTTCCTTTAAGTGGGATATGAATTTGAGTGACTGCATCTTGATTTAGACACAGAAATAAATCTTCTCTCCGATGCACAGATGAGTTTAAAGGCAGTTGTGCTGTGGATGGCTGAAAATGCAGACTAGAGCCGTTTGTATGTAGCAGTTTAGAGTTGGCTTTATCTCCAGTTTCTCCTTCAGCAGGAGGCTGGGGATTATGCAGGCAAAGCAATTCCTAGAGAAAGAGAAAGTGGTTTGGCTGACCTTTAGTGGCTTGTTGTGAGCTTTCCTAGCAGGGATGGCTGGGAAATAGCAGTCTGCAGACACTGAAAGGAAACCTGCTTGACTGAGTAAAAGAACCTGTCCCACAAAATCCTGTGATGTGCTGATTGGATCTAAGCTCCTGTGAGACATCTCCTCTCAATCCGTGCAAATCCACCTAGCCTGGATGGTAATTCCTTCCCCTTTTCTTTACTCAGTGGTATTTCTTTCCATATTTGAGATTAAAACGTCAGCTGTCCAAGTGGAACCTGACTATAAATAGGGAAATAACTTCCAAGCAGTTTGCCAGGGCTCACCCCACTGGAAGAACCCTGCTGTGTAAGTAGCTTAAGCTTCAAGTTGCTGGTGACTCCTGGTTGGTTTCTTGCAAAAAAGAGTGGAAGCACCACCAGCCCCTCTTCAGGTGACTGGGATGCAGGCCAGCAAGGAGGGCTTGTGGTGGAGGAGGATAAAAGTGTTCTCTCTCTCCTGGCTGGGCAAACAGCAAGTGTTGTGTTGTGGATGATGGACAGATCTAACACAAGGAGTTCCTGTCTCTCTCAGTTGCACTCTTGCCCTGACACTGAGTAGAACGGGAGTAATTTTTGGCCTTGCACTTCTCTGCTGTGACCTCTTATCTCCTTCCTACATCACTTTTTGTTGGTCTTTTCATCACTCCTGCCTGCACAGAACTTGTGGAGGATGTGGTGTCATACAGGTGTCTCTTGTGGATCTGAAGAGCTCTCTAAGCACTTGTCCTGTCCACTGAGGAGCAGGACAGGATTTCCCTGGTGTACAGTCCCTCATGTCACTCTTTGGAAAACAGAGAAGTTGGCAGCTAAAGCAGATGATGTGAAAAAGGCCTGTGTGGATGTGTGAGACTACACAAAGCATCTTCAGGAGAGCTTAAATAACAAAAGGCTACTGCTTTGTGCAGTGTACCTTTTGGTTTAGGTTTTGCTCAGCTCAAGTGGAGTGAGTCCATCTTAATTCAAATTAAATGAGTTTTTAATTAACTTTATCTCTGCTTCCAGAAGCGACTGCACATGGTACGTGGTGATCTGTGTCTCTCCGATTACCAGGCCTTCTCACCTTGAATAATATTTTGATGAAGAAAGCAGCATGATTAGCTGTCAGCCTCTGAAGAGGTGGAAAAAAAGAGCTCCTTCTCTTCCCCTTTGTGCAGGCTGTGTTCAACTGGAATTTGTAATTGTATATCCATGGTGCATGTTAAGGGATCAGTGTGGCAAGGAGTCCTCTGTGCTGCTCTTTATGCTCTGATTTCTTGAATTGAAATTTGTTAGTGAGTTATCAAGTCACAGTCAAGCACAGGCTGGTGTGGCTGTCCCTGCTGCAACTGCACCTGTCGAAGGATGCTGGGCAATTATTTTGGGTTTTGCCCTGAAATGCTCTTTGCAGTCCCTGCTGGGGCTCTCCAGCAGCTGTAGCGGTTCAAGGACAGAGCTCTTTGCTTCTGGTAGCCTAATTTTTCTGTTCTTTGACTCAAACCAAGGTGTTTGTATCCCACTACACAACGCTGTCCATGCAGATAGCAGCCATGGTGAGAATGGTTCAGCTTCCTCTGTGTAAATAGAACGGGAAGGTGCACATGTAAAATTTTTCTCCTGATGTAGTCCCAGGTATCAACTGCCTTTACAGCTCTTGCTGTTCATTACCATATCTGAAAAATGGGTAGGAGAAAAGGCATTTACCTGAACATGTTTGCAGCTCATGTGCCTGGAAATTGTCACATACAGATACTGGAGGCTGAGCAAAAGCAGTGATGCTTCTTCATTCAGAGCATGAGCTGCTGCTGTGTGAGGAGAGTACTAACAGCAATTGTAGGGAGGTGGCAGGAGGCAGTGCCTGTAACACTGTCAATATCTAGATGAAAATGTACTTTTACATGCATATCTGCTTTGCCATCCAGATCAGAGATGACTCAGTGGTTGGGGCTGTGTTCAGGGGGTCTCAGATCGTGTCACTGGTGAAGACAATGAGAATCGGTTCCTTCCCTGAGCCTCAGAAATGGAGAGATGAATCAGGGGGAGGAGGGAGGGTCATCAGTCCCAGTTTGTTGTTATCATTCTGATTACTGTGGGCTGATGTCTCTGGAGATGAAATGGCTGGAGCATTATCTCAGTTGCTATGTTTGTGGTTTTTTTATCAGCTGTCACTTTCGGCAGCTCTTGCTGAAGTGGGGAAGGTCACTGTGGCTTTATGCTCTTGAGGCTTCCATATAAACCACACCGTGTTATTAGGGAGGAAAAACAATGATTATTCAAGCACCAAAAGGCTCCATTATGTTGTTATTATTTGTGAGAACAGGGCCTGTCAATCACTTATCCCTGAAATACAGAGCAAACCAAAACTGCCCTGCCTTTCTTTCACCTTGGAGTATTACTAATAGATCTGACCTGTTTCTTTGTGCTGTGCCAAGCCTTGGAAAGTGCTTTTTTTTTTTCTCTAGGTGATACTAAAGCCTGGTGCAAAACAAGAAGCAATCCAACAAGTTAAAAAAATAAATTGAAAAGCTGAACTAAACATACAATATTTAAGGAAGATGATTCAACCTGTTTAATTCACTAGGTAACTCTGGGCAGCACAAAACACTTCTGGTGGAAAAGTGAAAACCACAAAAAATAGTGAAGTTGTATGTAAAACTTGCCCTCCCCCATTTTGTATGGAAAACTGCAACAGGTTCCAGTTTGTTCCTGAAAATTGGCTTTGACACATTATCTTTTATACTGTGAGTATTTAATCCTTGATGATTATCTAGTAATTCTGCATTTTTACTGTGAAAACTTTACTTCCTGGTGCTTAATTATTAGATGTGTTGGTCTGATAGACCAATGCCCCCTTGAAAGGAGTCAAACTGAACCTCTCTTAAAAGAGAACTGGATCAGGTCCTGATGTAAGGTCATCTGCATGTTTTGCACAGACTGTGGAGAGCTTGAATGATGGTGGCACCAAGTGTTCTTGCACAGATAGTGCAAAAAGGTGCCTCTGAGAACTGAACCTACGTACGTGCTGCTTTGGTTCTGGTCTGATTTGGGTAGCAGGTGAGGGGCCCCATGGGTGGCTCCTGTAAGAAGCCACTAGAAGCTCCCCCAGTTCAGGTGGCCCAGGCTGGGTTGTTAGGAAGAAAAGATGTGCCTCTGCAATTCATGTGAAAGAACTGAGATAAGAGCCGAGCGGAGCAAGCAAGGGAGGAAGAGCTGTGTGTCCCTCTCATACAACTCATCATGTTTTTGACTGGTTTATGAAGGATGTGAGGAACACAATTATGCCCTGTGTGTGTAGACTCATAATTTTCCAACCCAAGATAACTAAATTCAATAGGGATTAAGTGGTGAAAAAGGTAAGTTACGTCCTGTGAGTTTTACATGGAAAACAACAGACCAGCACAGCCGTGGCCGGTTTGGAAAGATGGAGCTTTTCTAGGTAAAAACAGTAGTAAAATAGACCTGCCAGGTTCTGAAGGTTCAGCTTCGTGTGATGCCACCCTGAGGTTTGACAGGGTGGATAAGAAACCACCTCTGCTTTAAAGCAAAACCCAAACAAGAACAACAACAAACTCCTGCTCCAAAAAACCTCACCAAAACCCTGTTGTGATTATTTGATCTTTTTTCTCATTTGCTCAACATCTTCATCCCCTCCTGGGCTGGTGCTTTGCCTTGAGGGATGACAAATGCATTTTGCCTGTACTTTTGTGCCAGCAAAGATACAGCAAAAATAAACAAGAAGTGGATGCAGGTGCACATGACCCCTTGAGCACCGAGCAGTAAATACAAGGTGCACTCCTGGGAGGTGGTTGGTGTGCTCAGGCTGGGACAGTCTCCCCCGTGCAGTTATAAGCAGCCTGAGAGGTGATTTTTTTCGTTTATTTTTAGCTCACACCAAAGCAAACGAGCTGCAGAAGGACAGATAACATCTTGCCAAGCTTTCTGTGAGGTCATCTGCTTGCTTTGATCAGCTCCTAGATGTTGCTGTCTTCAGGCTGACACAGCCGTGATAGTCACTTGATTATTCTTGTTATTTGCATGAAAATTATAACTAGTTACTTGATAAAGTCATGGCACCGACTTGTGCCCTGTGGAAGTGCTGTGCTTTATCTGGGAATTTCACAGCAGGAGATCTCATCTGTAGGGATTTAACTGAGCAGTTGGTCTTGCCTCTCTCTGCTTCTCTCACCAGAGTCTTCACCTTGGTGGTTCCACAGCTGATGGACAGACCAGGGCTTTTAACAGCCTTTCAGGGGACTAACTGACTAAGTGTTTTCATACACTTTGGGGACAGTTGTTCCAATTTTCTTCTTTTTTTCCTAGCTAGGAGCCATCTCACAGCTAGGGGGCTGGTTTGCTTTGGCAGAGGAGAGCTGGTGTCCAACTGGTCTTGGCATGGTTCAGTGTGGAGTCAACTGCTCAGCACACACCAAGGAGATGCTCTGGGCTCCTTTTCTGGTCACTTCCAGGGCTGTTTCCCCATCCAGGAGCTTCTGGCCATTTCTTCCTAATCTTTCAACTAATTTGACAGCCAAAACAGTTTCATGCACAACTTGTGCTCAGATTAATAAAGGAATCTACAGTTTTATCTGTGAAAAGTGTTTTATAGTCCTGATGTAAATCCAGGTGTTTCTGTGATGGATCAGATTTTCATATCCAGGTATTTCTGTATTGAGAGATACTGAATCCAGATGACAAATCAACATGCCATTAATATATTTCCCACTGGGAAACATATGAGCTCATTCATTCAAAATAGATCTTTCTGCCAAAGAGATATAAATACACATTGCTTCTTCAATATTGTGGCCTCCATTCTTGATAATAAGCAATTGAGAATGGAGGGTGGGGAATCTGGCAGTTGTGTTGCTCCTTCCATAAGCAGTCGGGCTGGCTGGATATTTCCAGTTTAGCACAAAAGCTGAAGAAAAGAAAGAGTGGGTATAAAAAGCAGCAAAACATGGTTTCCAACTAATCCATTAAAGCCTATTGCTCCAAGAAGTGGCTAGTTTCTGAGCATTTTTTCCTTGTTATTTCTGTCTGATGTTTTTAAAGGAGATTAGTCTTTCAAATGCTTGTTTATGTACCATTTAACATCTGAAATATAACTAGTGTGCTTCTCCCCTTGCAGGATTCATAACTTTCTTCTGTGCCCTCTGTGAACATGGTATTTCCTACTTGTTTGATGAACACTACATTAATTTAATGATTTTTTTTTTGTATTGGGCTTATGGAGGAAGAAAATTAGCAGGAATATTTTTTTCCTCTTGTTTTTCTTGCCATCCATGTTAGTGTCCCCCTCCCTGAGCCAAGGTGGTGAGCTTTTAGATGGCTGCATGTTGAGTTGCAGACCATCTGTAGTCAAAGATGCAAATGTCTGTCCATTTATCTCCTGAATGTGGGAACATCTCAAGGCTCAGCTTTTTTCTGACCCCTCTCTCCTTTCTGGACTGCTGGCTCTTTGTGCTCAGCCTGAGCACTCGTTGCAGGAGCTCTCTTGGCACTGCTGTGTCATTACATTCCATGAAATTTCACCTCCTGTGGACCAATCACTTTAGTGCTCATGCTTTTTGCTTCTTGGCCAGAGCTCAGAACTATCTGAGGGCATTTGGAAAGATCCTGTATTTTAATGGAATAGATCCTGTAGTTTGGCTTTGAGTGAATTTCTATTTTATATTAAAAATTGCACAAGCCCCACTCACTGCTAAGAGAACAGACTGTATTTGAAGCACAAGAGCTCCCATAGCCCTAATGGAAGTGACAAAAGTGATTCTAGAATTATCCTGTGGGTCTCTAGGAAAGAGATTTATCCTGCATGCTGTGTCAGAAACTGCTGGATGTACATTTCTCAGAGTGTCCTGGACAGATCCAGATTTCAGACTCTCCTGAAATGAATATTCCAGACACTGTGTTATGTTTTTTCAATTCTTTAAACTAACAAGTTGAACCTTCACGCTAATTAACATTTCTTACAATCATTGATTTTGCTTTTATCCCGTCCCTCCCACGCAACCCCTCATCCTATAAAATTAGACCAACTTTGGAGGAACATACAGTGGGAGGAAAAATTGTTTGCTAGCATGTTCCATAGAGTAATCTCATTAGCAGTTGTGCTCTCATGTGAATATGTGACCAGGTTGTCTGGAGAGGCTTTCCTGGTGCATTTATCCATCTTCCAGCTTCTTCATTAGTGGACATTTCCACGTGGAACTGTTTCTGGGTGTTTCTGTCACAAGTAAAGAATCCATATCCAGAAATCCCATGAGGACTTGTGCTAAACAGAGTTCCAGCCTGGCTGATCAGTTCCATGCGTTGCAGGTAGTGCCTAAATGATGCTTTGAACATACAAAATATCATGTAAATGTCACATGTTGTTAATTTGCTGTTAGGTCTCAGTACTGTGGAATAGATCCAGTTTCACTCCAGCCTGGGGTAACTTTCCAGTGCCAGGAAACTTCATCACAGCTGAAATTCCACCAGACAGGAGTTGGTAATCCCAGTGAGAGCAAAACTGACAGCAGGCTTCATAAGAAGGGATTTTTTTTTTCTAACATGTGATGTTGGTTTCCTTTGATTTGTGTCACAACTTCCCTGATTTCAGTAAAACCTTTTGGCATTTACAGACACAGGTGGGTGGACATCTTTAAACATCACTAAATAAATGTTCTGCAGTGGCTGCTGGAAGTGCTGAAGGTGTGCAGCACACAGCTCCTGTGGGCACAGCACTGTCAAGTTTCTCATTTTGAGCCAGTTTACAAGATGCTGAAGCTGTCTGGGAAGCTTCAAGTGCTGCAATGTACAAACCTGCACTAAAAGGATGCTCTAGAGAGGCTGACAAAAGTGTTTGCAGTGGGGAGTTCATTGCTGAAAGGATACTTATAACTTTCACTCTTCTTTCTAGGATGCCTGTAACTTTTTATAAAGTAAATCATGTCCTGAATGTCAGCGGGAGATGAGCCTGAGAAGTGGCTGTAACCCTGAGTGTGTGGCAGTTGAGTCCAGCAGTTGCTGTGTGAGAATGGGAAGGTTTTTTCTGCAAGCAAAGCAGCCTCTCTCTCCCACTCCTCTGGTCTTCAGCTTGTGTATCTGCAGCCTGCTGTGCTGCTTTGGAATGTACCTAATAGCTCAGTTGTTTGGACATGATCAAAAAGATAATGAATGAAATGAAGGAGTAATAGGCTGAACAGCTCATGAAGGGTTTTAGTCTAAAGTAACTGGTTCAGGTCAGCAGGCACAGAAAAGTCCACTGCACTAACCTGTTCCAAGCTGTAGTGAGCTGCTTCTGTGTCACCAAGTGTGATGCTTGGGTGTCACCTTCTCTGGTTTGTCCCTCACACTGGGCCCTGTTTTTTTCCCCTCAAGCATTACCTTGACTTCCTAGTGTTTCTCCTCTGAGCACCTGATGCACAGCTCTGGAGAAAAGAGGTTTTGCTTTTTGGATTGAATTGCATGTCAAATAGGTGCTGTGTAAATTCTTCTAACATGAGCATTTGAAGGGGTTGAACTTTAATGCTTTGCCTGGATGGGCTTTGACTGTTTGAAGGGTTCAAGCCGAAGACATTAGATTTTCAGTGTTTCCTGTTCAAGGCACAAACTGCCAGTCACAGAAGCTGGGAGTTGTTCTCTTCTGTGGTAGACAGGTTAAGGGAACTGTGTGTAACAAACAGATTCTGTTCCTTTGCTGTCCTCTCAGCAGCAGGAGCATCTGCAGTAGAGAATGCAGGTCTGGGTGGGTAAGGGTATCTACTTCCCCTACTCCCACCTGAAGGTTAGGCAGGGTTTGCATCTTTGCCCTTAGAGAGGGTAGATTGTGTTGTGTGTAAACAGTGTGATTAAAGTAGGAAGGGGAATAAATAATTTTTGAGCTGTTTGGTGCTGAACACTCAGTGAGATGTGCCTTTTTTTTCCTTGTGATTTGCCTGAGGGAACCTAACGTGGTGTTTTGGTGGTTACATGTGAGCCCTTTCCATGTGATCTTTCTCAGTGTATTATCAGAGTCAGCTTTAATATCAGTGATGTTAAACTGAAACAACAGGTAGGTTTGCCCCATGTGGTGGACCAAGATTCAGGCTGGTTCTGAGATCCTGAGGTACCTGCTTTTCTAGGTTCAGCCCTGTCCTTTCTCTTTCCATGAATGTGCTCCCAGTGTCCTTCAAAGCAAATCTGTGTCCTGTTTCCATGACAATATTTATACAATAGATGCCTTTCTTATACCATGCATATATGGTTTTTCATTTGTAACATCTCGTTGCATCAATCCCTGCTACATTCAAGGTCTCCTTGAAGTGTTTGGAAGATCATACTATTCTAGATAGATCTTAAATGAGTGTTTCTGGGTAGCCCAGCCTGAGAGCAAAGCTTCCCACTGTCTTGCCTGGGGAAAGAGTGAACGAGCTGCATTGTTTGCATTTTGCTGATAAGTAAAATGGAACAGGACAAGAACATCCCTTGTGGGACAGGTGCTCTCTCCAGGTTTCCCTGCATCCCCACTCTTTTTTTCTTGAACTACGAGGTGGGTTTTGTTTGAGAGAAGTGGAGCTGTGTACGTAGGCTAATGACTGCAGCAACAGGGAGTGGATTCTTTGGTGCTGAGGTCTGTGGCCACAGCTGCTCCAGCTGTGGAAGAGCTAAGCAGGGGGCTGGACCCTTCTCCATCCCTGCTGTGTACACGTGTCAGTGCAGGGGTCTCAAAAGGGGATGTTAGTGATCTAACCTGGCAGCAGGAGCAAGTGTCCCTGCAGGCCTGTCCTGCAGCTGGCCTGGCAGCAGCTGAGGCACGTGCTGCCACACAGCCCTGAAAAGGGCATGATGTGACAGCCACGTCCTTCAGGCTGCGTGCTCAGAAGTGACAGGCAGGCCCCCTTCCCACTTAAATTCAGGGTGTTTATTTCAAGTGACTGGTCTTTATGTCGATCCAAGGAGAAACTCACTGAATGCAGCACGTGGCTCTTTGTCCATGTGCTTTGGCTCTGTGGGTCCCTGGAGGTGTTTGTCAGGAGCTGGTGGAGCTGGCAGCAGCAGATGTTCTGTTCACAGTCCCTGCTGCAGACCCCCCCTCAAAGCAGGAGTGTTGTCCAGCATCAGTGGCTTGGTTTGGATCTTGCAAACAGCCAAGGCCAGTGATGGTGCAGGCTCTCGGGGAAGCCTGTTAGCGTGCTGTGCCTCCCTGCTACTGGAGGATGTTCTCTTACTATCTACTCTGAACTCTCCAGCTATTTTTGCTGTTGCTTTTTTTTAAACCAATCTTACAGGTATTTCCCCTTTCCCCTTCCCTGCCCTTAACATGAGCTTGCATAAATGGCCTTTTAATGCCCCCTAAATAGGTTGAGATGTATGAATGCGAAGACAGGGCAGGTCTGAGCACTCAGCTCCACAACATCTACCTTTGAGTGACAGGCAAGGATCTGAAATCAGAGTAAGGTCCTTGAAATGAGAATAAGCTCTTGCTTGTGAATATGTTCAGGCAGTGGGGAGATCCCATGTGGGGCTAAAAACTTGTTCTCTGAGATGAGTGCATGTTCCTGCCTTGTTTGCAAAATTCTGCTTGTGGCAAATTTTGCAAGATAGGCACCTCTGGATGGAGGAGACAGGACTCAGCCCTTGGCATGTTTTTGTGACACAATTAGACCCCTTCAGCTTTGTTTTCAGTGAAGAGGATAAAATTACCTTCTAGATTATTATTTTTTAAAAATATAAATTATGACCACAAAGGAATCTGCAGTGCCAGAAGCAGACAGGGGGCTGCAGCTCAGTGGGCTCTTTGTGGCACCACCCTTGAAACTTATTTGCTTTGTGGTTATTGACAGGAGGTGCCTGCACTGTGGGCTCAGCATTCCTGGTTGCTTTTGCTATTGGCTGTTCTGCTCAACATAATTCTCCTGTCCTGTGCCCAAGGGCATTTGCCCACGAGCTGTGAGGTTTCCCTGTTCAGTTCAGGTGCTGCACTGTGAGGTTGATGTCCCTGTTGTGCCTACAGTGTTGGCCATTGTGGCATTGAGCAGACAAGCTTCCTAAAGAAGCACAGAAAAGATAACTAAGAGGGGATAAATTAGAAGGAAAAATTATGAAGGCTGCTGAAGAATGAAAACAAACTACTTTTTTCTATGCTCGTTTGTGGGGGTGAGCCAGGCCTTCTGTAGGAAGCTGTGAATTACGGGAGTTTCTGAGCCCACTTCTGAGGAAATGGGTTATTGATGGTTTAACCTCAGTGTAGCTCTGAGCTGACTGCCTGGCTTGGGAAGGTGCTCGGGCTGCTGCTCAGAGCAGGACTTTGGGGTGGGATCCTCAGCTGCCCCTTCAGAGGCTTGTGAGGGGCAGGGAAGACGTGTGGAAGGCACTAGAAGAAAGCCAGTGGAGCTGCCTGGGCACAGCTGGTCTGTGTGTTTGGGCACAGGAATTGCAAAGTGCTGTAGGTAAGACCTGAGGAGCCCCAACACCACTGGGCTCCCAGCTGGGTCAGGCCCCTGTGCCTGCTTTGAAGAAGGGGCTGAAAACACTGGGAATGATGTGTTGTGGTGAATGCCCTTCCTCTGCTGTGAAATATTTATTAAAACAGATGTAGTTGGCTGCAATTTCTGTTTCTGGGTAATCAGCCAATAGCTGGAGAAGATCAATAAGCAGATAAACAACATGGTCTCTCAAGTTGGAAGTGGCTTTTCTTAACAGAACAAAGAGCGTTCCCTGTCCAGGGACACTCTCCAGCAAAATGCAGAGCAGATCAACACTGGCACCCAGTGTCTGGCTAGAATCAGCTCAAATCTGGGTTTCCTGATCTGACACCCAGTTATCACGCTGACACCTTGGCCTTCAGCCTCCATGTGCACAGGGAGGGAGCTGCTTCCTCTGAGAGGGCAGCTGAGCTCCCCAGGGCTGCAGTTTTAGTTCTGCTGTTTGGTTCCTGCAGTTGTCTTCTGGTGCTGCCAGCCCCTGCAGGATTGCTTTTTTGGGCTTGTCTTTTCCTTCAGAAAAAAGATGCAGGTCTTTGTTTTCCTTGGAATAGTTAACCTCAGTTCAGAGTGGAAGAGAGAACACAAATGTAAAACCACCTTCCTCCCTAAGGCAGCTTTTTCAGGTTACTCTGCAGCTGTTAAATGCCAGTTCAGTGAAGCCTTTAAACATACACTTAAATCCATTCCTGCTAAGCAAAACACTTAACCACATACTTTAAATTAAGGTTGTGCTCAAGTGTCGTTGCACTGAAAAGCAGCAGGACCAGAGCATGTTCCCAGAAAGAAGCACATTCTCAAGTGCCTTGCTGATTAGGCTCCTGATGCAGGAGAACATCCCGGGCTGGGATGTGAGGAATGTTACCTCTGGAAGCCCAGCATCTGCCAGCATGAAGTTGTTCTTCAGAGCTCAGGAAAAGATTTCCGCAGCCAGGTTTGTGGATCTGCATCTTCGTTTTAGCCAGGGCTTCTCCTGTGCTCAGCAAAGAACAGGGTTTGTTTGGGAGTGGGACTCCCGGGTGACATAACCACCAAATGTGGAGGATCCCCTCAGCATATCTTGGGAGGTGTGGGGGGTTGTTTGTTGCCACATCTCCTGTGATCTTCCTGCTTTCATGTGTTGGGTCTTTTGCCATTTCTGCAGTGGGATGATTAAATCAAATCTAAAGTACTCCTCTCTCAGCTTACGTGGTGCTCTTGGAAGATGCTGTAGCACATTCCAGGAAGGTAAATTGAAAACTGGAAATGAATTTTCAAAAAAGCCCTAGAACTACTACCACAAAGAAGATGGATGATGAACCATTCTGGGCTGTTATTATCCAAAAGTAACTCTCTGGCTGTTTTTTAGTGAACAAAGAAATATTAGAGGGGAAAAAATAGTTTCCATTTAGCTTTATCTCTATCTCTGGCTGTACTGGAAATGAATCATGACATAAAAAAGGATAAAACGGAATGAAAAAGATACGATTTATTTCCTTTTCTGTAGCACACACTGGACACTTATTCTGAAGGTTAAAGCTCTTCTGAACAAAACCAGATTGCACTAAAATACTGGTAAAAGATACTAGAGAGTCATGGAATATCCACGTGGTACTTGGCCCAAAAGCTGTGGATGAAGGAGAGGGAACTGCTCTGTGTGCATCTCCCCCTGGAGTTCAGCTGTGCTGGCCAGAGGTGCCCATGGTGTGTGCAGGTGTGTTGGTTCCTTTTTGAAGCTGTGTTGGAACACATAGAGATCTTTTCCTTAAAGGATGTTTTTCATCCTGAGTTACTAGGAAGGTAATAAATACAGTCCAGATTGTCTTCTGAGGGAGATCCTGCCCAGCCTGGAGCTCTAGCAGTAGAGACCTTGATTCACTTGGATGTCTTGACTTCCAACCCCCACTAGATTCAGGAAGTGCAGGAAAATGCAAAGAAGGGTTAAAAAAAAGCCCAGTGGAGATGAGTTTGGAACTGAGTGTGCAGTGATGACTGAGCCAAGCACTTTAGGTCAATGGTTCTGTTATTTTGCTTGGTCTATGTAGCATCCTTTCATTGGGAATTATAAATTATTCCTGTGGTAATAACTGTATTCAGGAGCTGTAAGTGCCTGCTCTGGCATGGCTTGCTTGCTTGCTTTTCTTTTTTATTAGGAATGAAAATTAGCTGGGAATGAGGAGATAATGTATGGCCTCATATCATAAAAGTTGCACTGCTTGATAAGATTTCAAGGTTAGAACAATGATACTATTGAAATATCTGTTGTAAACTACCCCAGATAATTCAAGCAATAGAAATGCTGCTTTTAGCTATGTAAATAGGGTAATAGACTGGAATGCAGTTTCTAGATGTATTAAATGTTTGGGTTATTTTATAGTTGAACAATATAAACAGAGAAAATGGAGCTGAAGATTAATTTGAATAGGGAAGATTTCTCTTCTGAATGGTGAGCTAGCTTAGGGATGGATTGAGTTTGTTCTGTTTGAAAATACCTGAGTTGGTAACTGCAGCGTGTCAATGGACTGAGCAGGAGGAGAAACTGAGCTTTTTTTTTTTTCTTCACCATTTTTTCTCCTGACAAGAGCAGCTCTGGGGTTTTAGGAAAGGCTGATGTAATTAGGCTGAATGTGTTCTGCTGGTGGGATGCTGGCCAAGGCTGCCTTGAGTCACGTCTAATGACTTAAAAACTACTAATTAATTTCGAATGAACTGGAAAAAGGAGATGTGGCTTGACAAGTACTAGGTTTTGAAAGATGCTTATTCTGAAAACTTCCAGTGTAGTGATCCTGGGCAAGGGGATGAGAGAAGCTGGGAACAGCCTGGTGAGCCTGCTGAAGAGGAATGGGGGTAAACGCTGAAGTCAGGGAATGGTGTGAAGCTTCTGGTGCAGAGCAGAGATCCTGGTAGCTCTGTAGCTGCTCTGTAGCAGCTCATGGGAATGGATGGTGGAAACTTCTCAAATGTATTGTTTCCATTTCCAGTTCAGTTCATTTTCAAGCAACACTATTAGTCTTGTACTAATAGTTCTGGATAGAAAGTTTACAAAGAGGAGCTCTGTGAGGGAAATGCAGCCTCATTGCTCTGGAAAAGCTAGCTACCTAGCACACAACACCTTGAGTGATGCTCCCTGGGGAAGATGAAGGGTGAGAGATAAATCAGTGGAGCATGTGCAGGTTCCAAAGGATGAGACAGGAGGAACCCAAACTGAAAGGCAAGAGAAAGCAAAAAAGGAGAGGCAGAAGGAAGTTAAGCTGGGCAAAGATTGATCTTGTGCCAGGCTGAGAACTGCAGGCAGTGGGAAAGTTCTAGGTTTGGTTGGTTTATTCCTGGCTGAAAAGGTGACATTTCCTCCTTCCTCTCAGGTCATCCTATCTCCTGTTACCTCTTCAGACAGTTGTAGCTGTAGTCTTTACCTCATCCTCCTCTCCAGAGATAATTAATGGTCTGGTTCTACTTGTGTCTATGCTGGGAATTCGCACCATGACTGAGGTTCCTCTCCTGTGTCATCTTAGGAGTGATCTGAACAGGCCTTGGGACAGGGATGTTTGAGGCTTGCTGAGGAGTTCTCCACGTGCAACTGCCACAGAAGAATCCTAATTCCTTTCCTCTGCCATAAAATAAGATGACGATTTGGCAGCTGTTCAAATCAAGACAAAATAAACTGCTCTAAATTAATCATGGAAAGGAACAGACTTAGCTACAAAATTACTAACAGGACCTTCTATTTATCTGTACAAATCTGGTCCATGGCTGCATTCATTTCCATACAATCACTGGAAAATACTATGTTGATTGCTGGGAACAAAAGCTTTTGCGGGGAGAAGAAAAATCCATGCTACTAATCTATGGTGGAATTGGTAAATGGGTAAGACAAAGCTTTAATAATATTATTCTGTGCAACATCTGATGTAAATAACACCGTTCTGTTAATCTGCAGCAATCCGAGTCTGGCTGTTAGAGGCAGCCAAGTATGAGCCATAATAATATTATCATCTCTTCTCAAGAATGTTGGAGTGGAATCACAAATCCATGGCTGTGCAAGCAGTTGCTGCTCCAGCCCAGGGACTCACCCCAGGGGAACAGGGGCAGGAGGTCCCTGTGGGAGAACCAGTCGAGGGGTTTGCGAGGGCAGCCCCAGGCTCTGCACCCACCTCTTTGGGCTCCCACCATGGCAGGTGCCCAAGGGGCTGGTGAAGCTCTGCTGCCCCAGGGAGCACAGGTGAGGTGTGCTGTGACTCCTCTCCCTTCCTCTCGAGGGGAGCTTCATCAGCTCCTGACCAAATCCATCTTCTGCACAAGTGCCTCAAGGGCACGGCTGACAGGTCCTCCTGCAGGCAGCTCTACTGCTCATGCCCAACATGAAGTGTTTTTCTTCTGCAGAGGTGCATCAGCCTTTTTTATTTTTAGAAAAAACCCCTCAAACCTAAAGAAAAATCAAGGCTTCAGCACCCCTGCAGAATCCAAGGTGATCAAGGAGTTAAATATTGCCTCCCCAAAAAGGCATGTGTACATTGTCTGTCCTGTAACAAGATATTAGTTAAGGCAGCCAAATGAAGCAGAATTTTTAAATGAGATCATGTTTTTCAAGTATGATTTTAAGATACGATGCAGGTCAGGGTTGTCTTCTTCACAGTTCATTAAGTAGAGAGCAGCTAGTGTTAGAGATTGACTTTTAAAAATGATAGATTTTTATTTATAGTGAAGTTCTAGTCATTAATTTTAAAGGAAGGAAGCATAAAAGCAGGAATGGGTTCATTTTTTTAAAAAAGTGACATTGGTAATTTAATTAAATTGGGGTTTTGAGTATCATTACAGAAAATGAAACGTTAGTCCTACACTGCTTTTCAACCCATGCGAGGCATTTGATAGCATCCCCTGACTTGCAAGGCCTGCCTGGTCATTAATATTTCTGTGTGAAAGTTGCTGCTGAACTTCCCAGCTCCAGCCACGCCGTGGAAGGATGTAAATAGTATTTGGGGGGAGAAGGGCCAAGGGATGAGTTCTCGTCTGTCAGAGCTTGGGGTTGTCCCCCCGGTGCTGGGTGGGGAGGCTGGAGCTCGGGGCTGTGTCCTGCAGTGCTGCCTGGGCCCTGCTGAGGCTCAGATGTGAGGGGAGAGCTTTGTGGGCACAGCAGGAGAAGAGCCCCCCACAAAAAGCTGGAGCAGTGCAGGAGTCGAGATGTACGTGCCATTAAAATGAATCAAGTTTCAGGTGGTGAGGTTGCATTTAATCTGGAAGTGGGCTAACTAGAAAACAAGTTGTCTGGTTGCAGGAAGCCTAATCCTATATTCATTACAGATTAGTCTTCCATTTCCCTGCCCGGGGAGGGATCCTGTCCCTGTATCTCTGCAGAGCCCTCTGGGGGGGCCTGAGCTCTGCTCTGAGGAGGCAGCTGGGGATGGGGATGGAGCAGGGAAGCTTCAAACCCTGATCCTACAGCACTGTCCCACAGCAGGGCAGGAATGTGGTGTCTTTGTGTCAGTTACTTCAAGGATTTATGTTTCATTTCACCTGCTTATGCACAGTTTTGATTGTATTTTACTCTGCTGCATGCCGTGTGTGCTAGCATATAATTTTCCTTTTATTCTCCCTCTTCACTTGGCAGGGCTGCAGACCAAACCTTTCTTTGCTCGTAGAAATCTGTCTGGTTTTGTTCATGCCCCTGACAAAATTGTTTCCAATGCTAAACCATCACTCAGCTTTGAATGACCATGTTTTCCTTCCTCTGATGTTTCAGCCTTAATGAAAAAGAACTATAATACAAGATGCTGCACAAGGGCCTGATTCAAATTTGATGAAGTCATTCTGAGTCTTTTGGTTGTCTTCACTGCATTTTATATCGTGTTCTAAAACCATCATTTGAGTGGATCTTTTTTGGAGAGGCTCATGGGAACCTGTAGAGTTTTATTTAATTCTCTGAAACTGCTCTACAGAGGCATTGGCCGAAGATTTACCAGAATTTTAGCTGTAACTTCATCTTGCATTAAATTATTGCATATTCCTTCTGATGCAAGCTTCTGCTGACTGCATTTTGCCCTCCGTGGAGCCGAGTCCAACTGCACTGTTCTGAGGCTGGTGTGATGCAGTGTGTGCAATCAGGATTAAACACAGTGATATGAAGTATAAATCCTCATGGGCTGAAATGTTGCTCTTTTTATCAGGGCAATCGTTGCTATATTACAGGTTTTCTGTCTTCTGTGTGGTTCTAAGGCATAGCACAGCCCTGCTTACATTGCAGGGCCTTCGAGGTGCCTGCTAAAGGTCTGTTGGAAACCTATTTCCAATAGGGTTGTAATCTCTGGGTTCTAATCAGTTGCAGTTGTGTTAAATGGATGGAACTGCTGGGGGTGTGGGAAAGAGATGCCTTGTTTAGAAACAGGCGAAATGGCTCAGGAAAGAGTGGATCTTTTTCCTGACTGTTGCTTGGGGAATGATGTTGCTTTCTGACATACAGGTGTGTATCCTGGGAGAAACGGTTCTTGGGTGTCAGCCACAGCTGGCCTAAGGAATTCTGCTGCAATCCTTATGTTTTGTGGTGAATTGCTCTTTACATTTCATGTGATGCATTGACTTTGAGGGCAGCCCCAGGTTCCTCACCCGACAGCTCTCTCATGCCCTGTCCCTAACCAGAAGCACCTTTCTTTGGCAGTGCTCCCCAGCCACACGTGCGGGAACCCGGGCAGGCTGCAGAACGGGGTGCAGCAGGGGACGACCTTCAGCATCGGGGACAAAGTGAGGTACAGCTGTAATCCAGGCTTCTTCTTGGAAGGACATGCCCTGCTCACCTGCCACGCCAGTTCCGAGAGCAGTGCCTCCTGGGATTTCCCTCTTCCCTTCTGCAGAGGTAAAGTGCCCTCTCTTCAACTGGAACACGTCACAATAAGACAGGATTTAATGTGCTATTCGGGGCTGGGAAAAACTTCATGGGCTGTAAGCTTGATTTAAAAGACTTGAAAACTAAACATGATGTAGTTAATATTGAGGTTCCTTTTTATTGGATTTCTTCAAGCTGCCAGGATTTGGGTGAATAATAGGAAGGTTATGAAGTGCTTAAAGTATTCAAAGTGCTGCACAGCTACTTTAATTTCTTTGTCTAAAGTGGAGGGTAAAAACAAAGTAGAAGTATTACCCATAAGATAAGGCACCGACCCAAGACCGTGCAGGTTTTCTAGATCAAACACCAGAAGGTGAGGCAGGATTTTCTGCTCTCTGCAATGTCAGGCACATTCCACAGCGCTGCTGCTGCTTGGTGTGAGGAGCACTGAAGGTTGCAGAGTGCTGGGGCTGCTCAGCTCCAGGGGGGCTGCTCAGCTCCAGGGGGGCTGCTCAGCTCCAGGGGGCTGCTCAGCTCCAGGGGGGCTGCTCAGCTCCAGGGGGGCTGCTCAGCTCCAGGGGGGCTGCACGGCTGGCCAGCTTTCCTGCAGGCCTCCTGGGGCAGGGAAACTGGTTCCTTCAGAAGCACAAAGAGCTGCTTGCCACTTTTCCAGGGCCACAAGGGACTAGAGCGTTTGTAAATATACAAGTGTCTGTGTTGTTATACCAGAACAGTTGCTGCTGCTTTGAAGTCTTTTCCACTCAATTCCTTGTGTACTTCACCAGAGCATCTTCTATTGATTCTTTTTATTGACTCTGCAATCAATCAGCAGTTCTAAGCTGCAGCATAAATCTTGAATTTAAAGTGAGCAAATATTGTTTGCTTGGTGTTTTTAATGCTTGCTTGGATGAGTTACACAGCAGTAACATGTGCCACTTTGGGTATTCCTGTGTGCTTACCTGCTGGTCTGGGGCCAAGGAGCACTGCACTGAAGGAGTGGCTCACACAGCCAGGCTGGCACTGGAGAGGGACACCTGCCCCTGCCATTTGAGTATGATCAAGTATGATTCTTTGCTTTTCTTTCCAATTAGGACTCTTCACTGTAACCTTTCAGATTTTTTTTTTTCTCATTTCACTGGAAGCATTTGCTTATCTTGGGAACAGCCTTGGTCTAATGCCACTGCAAAGGTCAGTGTTCAATTTGGGGACCCTGCCCTTTCCTTCTTCCCCTCCTCTCCAACATCACGGCAGAGGAATGAGACAAGTGTTGAAAACAGTGTCAGTTTGTACCATGCTGATCAATATCCTCTTCTAGGTTTTTTAATGCTCTTTTCTTTGTGCTTGTCTTCCACTTTGTAACATCCCTTTCTATTTATTGGTAGCTTTATCTTTCTTGCAGTCTTGATGCATTGAAATAATTGAAGATGCAAAGAAATGCACGGTAGACAAGAATAAGAAAGAAAGGACAGCAGCTCTTTGGAGGAAGGCTGTGGCTCAGCTTTCCCTCAGCAGTTCTGCCCTCCCTTTATCCAGCTCTCTGTTTTGTACAGGGTGTTGTTTTTTAATAAAGGGCAAGTGTAATCTCAATGAGAGAGGAATGTAGGGAGGAATTTCAGATGCAGAAAGAATGGCTTGGTGAGATGTGTCTTTGCAGAGCAAGTAGCTGGTGCTGCAGCTCAGCGGTGGGTTTGAAAGCACACTTAGATCAAAATTGATTCTTGGACTCTGAGCTAAAAGAGACTATAAATTCAGTCTGCACGGACGCTGAGTTACGCTTCTTGCTTTCGTGGCAGGAAGGATTAAACCTGCAGTGATCTCGTTCAGGGAGCTCCAAAGCAGCAGTGACCAACGTCTCTGGGCTGATCTGCAAAGCAGGAGATGGGGCTTGCCCAGGAGAGGGGCTCGGCTGTGCTGGTGGGTGGAGTGTCACTGGGGAAAGTGGCCTCAGCCTGAAAGTCTGGGTCAGACTAAAATCTGGACTGAGCTGACATCCCATCTCTATAATGTGTGTCAGAAATATCTGGGATGATTTCCTGATTGCATCCTGTGTGCCTTCATATGCTCTCTGCACAATTTTGTGTTCACAGGATGCCACGAGGCCCAGAACTTAACCTAAGTGGGGCCCTAAGCTAGTCTAGATGTTTTTATCTGGACAGCTGGTAAGCTGGAGGCAAACCCCAAGCAGACTTGGATGCTGCTTTCTGTTTTGCTGTAGCCACAGAAGGCACAACCCTCACCTGGGGTTAATTTCAAGTGGAGCAGAATGGTGCATTTGAAGCACCAAAAGAATCTCTGGGCACATCCAAATCTGTTTTGCAAAGGGCTTTCATGCATGTAGAGAGAAGTCTTGCCCAGATTGCTGAATATCAGTAGAACTGATGGGTTTGTGTTTCTGGGAGGTGGTTGAGTAAAAATTCAACAAGCCAGCTGAAAAGTTGAGAACATTTGTGGAGCCACGTTTGAGGAGTATCAAATATGCATAATCTCATTAAAAGTGGTGTGTCTTACTATAACTCAAACAACTGCTTAGGCTGCACTGTGCCCAAAATAACTGAAGGGCTGTTCAAGAAGATTTTAAAAGATTGTAGAGTTTTTTAACAGTAATAACCTCTACAGACTTAGGAAGTGGGCATTTAGAGATGGATGGGAAGGGAATGCATTTTCCATTAAATACCTTTTGCAAGGAAATTTTTTCAAGGCATTTAAATAAAAAACTTTGCTCTTATGAAAAAAACCAAACACAAACAAAACACCCCCCAACCAAAGCCACCACGCCTTGGCCTAGATCTTTGGCTGCTGTAAAGTAGCTTAGTCCCTTGCAAACAAAAATGCAGTCCTGGTTACGAATTGTAATAGAGCCTTGAGTCAACATTTCTTCGTGTGTTCTCCACTCCTTTCTGTATTTCTTATAATACAAGAATCTTTTTTGTATCTCTTTCTTTCTAGCATCCACAGGGATGCTTATTCATGAGAAACGAGGTTTGAACATACCAGTAAACTGGTGAATTGTGCTCATCCTGTTTGGCCAGAATCCATGCAAGTGTTTCCATTCTGTCAGAGGGAAGGGTTTGGAAATGGCCCTTTTCCTTTTTGCATGGGCCTTCTTTGGAGGTCCCACTGTCAAGCTAGTAAATGATGCACTGAAGTTTGAAGGATTTTCTGGTGCTTGGACTAGATGAGAGATCTTTCAGCTTGGATTTACTGATGATTCTAACTGCACTTCAGTGTCTGAACAACTTTAATTCACTGGCAATTCGATTGCAGCAAATAGATAAGTTTGACTGTTGTAGTAGAATAAGAGGGAATAGAGCTCTGAGTTGGGATTTCAGTGGCCTTCTTCACTCCTGGTTTTGGCTGCTGGAATGGTACAGCAGTGGTTGCATGTCTGCCTACGTGTCTGGTTTTTTAATCATCTTTTCTCTGCCTTCCCTGCTTGCTGGGAGCTCTGCAGCAGCCAGTGCTGTGCCATCCCAGTCCCAGCACAGAAGCAGTTGCAAAGGGCCCGTGATGCCCACTGGGGCTTTTAGTGGTGCCAGTGACACCAGTGTGGGGTGTTACTGCCCTAAAACAGCTCAGGGTAGCCTGGGGCTTTCTTCTTTCCCCCCATTCCCCCCAGTCCCTGAGGAGCCTGTGTCAGCTGGTGCCTTCTGCTGTCCGGGCTGGGCTGGGCTGGCAGCCATGAGAAAGAGAAGTTGGCATGTATGTTTGTCTTACTTTGTCTTTCAAGTTTCATCAGGCTGCAAGTTTCAGCCCTGCTGATCAAACCTGCTGGCAGCACAAGACACTAATTCCTGAACAGGTCTACAAACTGAAGGATTCTCCTGAGGAGCCCTGCACCATTGTCCTGCCCTCTCCTCTGGTGCTGATGAACCATCACACTAACAAATATCCTCCCCTGTGTTATATTTCCATTTATAAGGGTTGTTTTAATAGCTTGTAATGAAAATAAGTGTTTATAATGTAAAGCCCTAAGCTCCTTGACTAAAGCATCTGAAATGCTGCTCTGCAAAACAAGCTGTAAAGTTAACAGGCTTTTCTTAGCAGTGTTCCAAATAAATGAGTGTACGAGAGCAGTAAGCTGCCCTGAACCTAGACAAATTAATTCTGTTTCCTTTATCTTCCTATCCATGTTTTCTTTAGATCCTCCTTCTTTAATTACTCTAATAGTTCCTGCTGATAAAATTCAGGTTGTAAAAGGAAAGAACCTGGAGCAAACAGGAGATCCAGTATAGAACCAGGAAATGTCACTGTTAGATTTCTGAACAAGTTTTTATTGCTGTGATTTTGGTAACAACATCCATTTCCTTAAGAAATCAGAGCAAACAAAGACATGTAAGGCAGGTTTGTGGGACACTCCACTCCTTCTCTATTAGACTTCTCTTAAATGCAGTGCTTGTACTCTTCAGTCCTGTTGCCCCAACCCTTGGGAGTGTTTCTGTTGTTGATGAAGGTGCTGAGATCTGTGGGAGAGTTTTCACTTGCTTCTGAAACCCTTCTCAGTCCTTGAATTCCTGGTGGTTTTCCTCCTGTTTGCTGGCTTACTTGGATGGGAGGAAAGCTGCAGAAAGCACCTCAGAGGATGCTAATCAGGAATAAGGGATGGAACAGGAAACTCAAGCAACATGTGAGGAAATGGTGTCGTGACAGTGAGATGCATTAGGCTGAGAACTGCCTCCCCAGGGCAGTGGTAGAAGCTCTGTCATTTGGGGTATTTAAAATTAGACTAAACAAATCACTAGTAAATGTACAGCAGGGAATAAGCTGACACTTAGCAGGAGATACTGACTGACCTAATAGGATTTCATGTCCCTCAACATCTTTGTCTCTTAATGGTGTGTGGTAAAGCACAGACACACACACGCCTCTGACAAAAGCAGAGGGGCTTTCAAAGCCTTGCTTTGAATTTGGGCTTGCTCTTTTTTTGATGTGCTGCTTGGTGCATTTCAGCAAAATCTGATAACTTGCATTCTGCTTGCAGCTGATGATGCTTGTGGAGGGACGTTGCGGGGCCAGAGTGGGATTATCTCCAGCCCTCACTTCCCCCTGGAGTACGGCAATAACGCAGACTGCACGTGGACTATCCTGGCTGAGCCTGGGGACACCATTGCTCTGGTTTTCATGGATTTTCAGCTGGAAGATGGATATGATGTTTTAGAAGTTGCTGGAACAGAAGGATCTTCACTCTGGTAGGTTCCTGCTGCCCATACTTTGTTGGGGTCTGTGTGGTTGTGTAGCTCTGTGTGCAGAGATCCCAGCTCTGCAGGGTGTTGGGAGTGAGCAGAGTTTGTGCCTGAATGAGGGAAGTTCCCAGTGACTCCCAGTCACAGGTTGTAGCTGCTGTTTCCTAGTGAAAATCTCTGGGATGCTTTTTATTTGCTTGGTAAACTTTGCAGTGACTGTTTTCTATTTTAAATCACGTTCTCCGCAATAAGATTTCTTAGTGTGGCTGGTTAGAAGACATAAAGAATTAAAAAGCCCCCACAAATGCAGTTTTTCAAAACCCAAGGAACTCTGCTCAAAGACTGTCAAGCTCAAATCTTGGTTTTGCTAAATCGTTTTCTGATTATTGCTAAATATGTTGCTGACAAGTTGGCTTTACTGTTAATGAACTTTTGGCAAATGTTTCTACAGCTCAGTTTGTCCTTTAGACAGGAGCCTGTGGATAGAATTTCAATACCTCTCATCCCATTGTTTGCCTGAACAATGCTTTCAGAAATATTGCTTTTATATATAATAAATGCCAGACTGATTTCTTTCCTATATACAGTGCTGGGAAGTCTGAAGTGAGGGCTGGCAGGAGGAATTTGACATATTGCTTAGGCTGCTTTTATAGCAAAGGACAACTCTGCCTCCACTTGATCATCTGTGCTGTGACTGCACTCAACAAACAGTTAAAAGTCCCAACTAGCAGCAAATAGAAGGGAGCAGACTTAAACCTGACATACTTGGGGAAGGGAAGAATTAGGTGTTTGAAATAATTAGGTGTTTCCTGGGATTATCAGCAGGAAGCTAAATTACGATTATTTATGAGGATTCTGTGACAGCCACAAATAACATTCATTTAAGTAATTTATACTTGCTTGGCAATTACTGGAGAATAGGATCTGAATGTTCAGGATGTATTGATGTGAGAGAACAGCCATTTACCATGTACCAATTGTTTACAGTTCCCAAGACCCCTCTGAAAATTAGATGTTGCTGTTTCATTAAAAAAAAAAAACAGCACAACACCCTGGTTTTATTAGCATGCATTAATATTTTAGGGCACTGTTAGTTTCTAGCCATTATGCAGTGCAGGGAGTGAGGCCCAGGCTGTGCTGTGGGGTAGAGATGGATGCAGCTGGTTAAGAAGCCTGGAGGTGTTGCCAGTGCAGCACCGTGTCTTGTCACATCAAAAATGAAACAATGCTTGTCAGAGTGAACCTGCTGGAGAAAAAAATAATATTGATAAACTACCCATAAATACAACATGGTAGAACTTCTAAAATGGCAAAAGTGTCTAGAAAATTAAGGCCTTTGACTTTCAGCAGTGTGTGTACATGCACACGATTTCTTTCAAAAATGAGATTTTAAAGGTAGCAAGTTTGACAGACATCAGTTCTGGGGCCCTGTCAGAGGGAATAATGGTGTATTTACTTTCCTTCTCCCCCACAGTGCCTGTGTGCTGTATCTTTAATTATTCCTTTCCTCCAAATGTGTGTTCATGGGGGGCTGGATGAGCTCTGGACTGTCACAGCAGTGGATTCTTGTTGGAACCTGCTGGGGGAGCAGGCCAGGAGGGAGACCCTGCAATGAGTGAGACACAGGTCACACCAACAGGAATTGCATCCAGGGCTCATAGAAGAAGCTGCTCCTGCTTTTTGAGGTTCATTCTGTATTTTTGTAGCTCCATGGAATACACACGGGCAAGATAAACACACCAGTCAATTCAAAGGGACCTCATTTAGTATTCTTGAGAAGTAAACTTCTCAGTCCCACAAGCGGAATTACAAAGAGTCTTATTTTGAATTTCATTTTTCAAAGCTGGCCTTCACAACTCAGCCTGATAATTAAATTCAGATGACTCACTTTCCCGTTTTTTAATAATTTTTGCCCGTAGGGGAAAAAAAAAAACTGGAGCTCATATCTCCTCTTTAAACATGTTGATACGATTCAGCTTGAAAATACAGCTAAAAACCTTTTTTCTCCTCTGTCTCTGAAAACCTAGTTTTAATTATTGGTAATAAGGCAGATAGACTTGTGGCCAAATAAACCATTCTATTGAAGTATCTTGCAGCTAAATATTTCATTTCCTAAGCTTTATAAACAGTTTTATTCTGCTCCAGAGATACACACAAATAAACAAAACTGAATTTCATCTGGAGGATAATTCATGTGTATTTTCAAGCTGTGGAATATTCTGTAATGGTGTTTACAGGAGCACTAATGCAGGGCATTAAGTAAGCCTGGCCTGGCTTCCCCTTGCTAGAAATCTCCTGCACTGTCATTCACCCTTTCCTCTTTAGAAATAAATGCTTTGTTGGTTTTTTTACAAGCCAAGTCCCCTGAACCCTCCTGCCTCCAGCCCCCCCTGCGGCGCGTCCAGCTCTGCACCCCCAGCTGCTCCCTGGGGAATCCTGTTCCTGGGCTCATTTGCTCCCTGACCTGTGGGATGAGAGTCCTGCAATAAGCCATGGAAGGGAAAGGGCATTGCAGGGCTGAGCATCCATATGTCAAGCAGAGCAATAGAGGCTGAGTAGCTATTTGAGACATATTAATAAACCAGCACATGTACAGTGCTCTTTGCTGCTGTTGCATTTTCTGTCCTGGGACCTTGGGTCTCGGTTTCCTTGACAGGTGAGAAATAAAAGTCTGCTGAGCAGAGAACAGGAGGGGGAGAAAGCAGCAGAGTGAAACAGCCTGTCAGAGTAGAAAGGACGAGGTAGGGGTCTCCAGGCTGGAAAGAAGAACTGGAAGGAAGGCAGTAGCTGCTGCACTGTTCTCCCTTGGGATTAGCTGGGGGTCCCGTCCTGCTCACATCCTCCTCTGCTGGAGCAAGGATGTGCTGGGTGTGGAGACGGATAACACAGGATTTATGTTCTCTTATGTCATTATTCCCTGACAACTTCTTGTCTTGGGGGGTTAATGAAGTTCTTCTCTATAGATCCATGTAAAAGAAGCAAATCCCTTCAAGTGGCCTGGGCTCCTGTCCCTGCAGGGGCTCCGCTCTGCTGATCGTGTGCTCTGTGTCAGGATCTGCTGAGCTCACTAAACCCCTGGGCTCACACTTCCCAGGGATATGTGCTGATTGGTGGCACCTGGTTTAGAGCTTTCTTCAGTGGTGAGCATCCCAGTGGGCACTCAGCTAAAATACCCAAGTGTTTCAAACTGAGCACCAGAAATGTCCCAAGACTCTGTGTGATGACAGGCTGGTCCTGGGTGGCACTGAACCTGCTCTGTGGCAGAGGTGTCCAAGCCTTGTCTTCCCTTTGATAGTTCAGTGATTGCTCTGAAGCTTTGGGTAGGTTTGACTTTGTTTTAAATACTATCTTTGATCTCCTGCATGTTTTTCTGTGAGTCCTTAGGTGAGTTGCTGGGGGGAAGATTGAGGTGACAGGCGCCAGGGTGCTGCAGCTCTGTGCTCCTGGCTGTGCCCTTCTGTCACATCTCCAGCATCCACGTGTCCCCTGAAGGTTTAGAGAAAGCAGAAATGTGGTGGGCAGCAGTTGTGTGGCTGCCCTGTGAGCACAGGTGAATAAAGGGGAGGTTGTTGCTGTGCCTGTGGGAAGGAGGTTGTGCACAACCAGGGGAAATCCCATTGCTGCAGTGGCAGTGTGGGCAGAGCATGGGATGTGCCTGCCTGTCCCTGGGCCTTTTTGCTGTCATCTGTTTAGATCTCATCTAGCTGGTCTGAGACCTGTATCTAGTATTAGGCATAATGACTTGTACTATGATTATTAAAGCATTATTCTGCTATAGCCAGAAAAGGTGGTGATGTAGGAAATGACTCAGAATCCAATTTCTGTGTGTGTGTTTACAGGAACTGGTGAAGATGAAGTGTACATTTTGCTGGCTGTAATGCAAATATTTAGCAAAGAAGGGCTTTGCAGCCATCCCAGTGTAGCTGGAGCAGGAGAGAGGGGTACAAGGTAGAAGCCTTGCTCTTGGGTTATGCACAGCCACGTGCAATGGGGTTAGTTCCTTTAGAGCAGGGATTTTGGAAGTTGTGGGAATATAGGGAGACAGTGCAATGTTTGCCTGTAAAATTTCTTTTATGCTTTAGAGTTGGAAAATAAGAGAAAGTAGAGACACTGGAAGTTTCAGCTGCCTGCTGGGCAGGTAATGAACTTGGACTGCCCTTCCTCCCTGCCAGTGTTTGGTGCTCCACAGCATTTCATTCCACCCATGAACTATTTAGGAGCCTCTGCTGCTGCCAAAGGAATTAGTTCCATGAGATAAAACTAACAAATATCTCATTTGTCTGACTATGACAGACTGGCATGTTTTGAAGGTTCATTAGGTGCTTCTAATTTTCAGACAGGAAATGTACTGATTTGTAAATTACTTTAATAATGAGGCTTTTCAAATCTTCTTTAGCTAAGTTGCATATTGCGACTGTATTTTGTAGATTATGATAATCCAAATTGGTAGGACAGACTGGGCTTTTTAGCTGGGAAAGGTGCTCCTGTTGCTACTGCATCACAGTGTGGTGCTTTTCAGATAAAAACCACTACAGTACGTGAAGGGTCAGAACCTTTTTGGGTTGTTAGGTCCTAGTGCAGCAATTAACTCTCTTCCCCCTTGCCCTCCATAACCTTATTTCACATAATCTTTTTGCTTCAACTCAGCTGCAGCAGAGTGTTACCTGGCAGAGCACCTTGCAGCCCCATGCTGAGATGTTGACCTGCAAATGAGATTGGCTTTTGAGTCGCTACCTTCATTTGCCACTTGGTCCTTGTTTTTCTGCCCAATCTTTGAACTTTCTTAGCCTGATGTACAGAAACCATTTATAGCTTGGGAATGGAAACTGCTCCAGTTGTTCATCCTTTTCCTCCGTGCAGTCCAGTCTGTGCCCAGCCTTGGAATTGCAACCCACCATGATGCATCTCCTCTGGAACTTCATTACTTTTCTTTATTATTGCAGCTTTTACTGAATTTGGCTACAGTTTTGAAAATGTAACTGCTTGTGCTTGAAAGAAAGGAAGGAGGCTGACAGTTTCAAGGTGCCACCCACTCCCTTTTGTTTTTTAATCTGTTTCTTGGTCCTGTACAAACTGCCTTCTCCTGGGTTGGCTCATGGGGTGTGTTTTGTTGCAGGAGAACATGAGCTCATGCTGAACTGCTGTGTTAACGCAGAGTCCTGGGCTGTGGTATCTTTCCTTCCCTGTGACCCTCCTCTTGACTTACTCTACTTTATGGAAAATAAGCTAATTTTGGGGAGGTTGCATCATCTGTCGTGTTCCCCCTCTGCTGCTCTCCCACTCTTTGAGCCTTCCCTTGTCATTTCCCTTGGGAGACATTCTTTCCTAGCGTGCTTTTTTTCCCTGATAATGGTCCCATGCTGAGCACGTGCAGTGGGAGAAGCAGAGCTGCAGTGAGTAACTGCCAAATGAATGAAGTTTATTCCTGGCTGAATCTGGTTCCTCCTCTTCAGTGTCTGATCCTTCACTTTGCCTTTTCAGCCGTGTTTTGCTCACCTTGCATGGATGCTTTCCTTCTCAGGACTACTTTTGCAATTATATTGGGTAGAATTTGGTTTCAGCTTTGTACCTTCCTTAGAAGCAGGGGAGCTTGCCTTGACAAGTGCAGGTGTGTTATTTTGCACTACTTTTTTAGCACAATGGTGCCTGAGGTGAAGGCACCACGAGCATCTTTCTCTGCTTCAGAAGCACCCAGCAAATGGCTGAGCAATGGGTGCAACCAAAAGGGACCATGAGCATGGGAGGACTACTGAGGACCTTGGAATTTCAGGTTCCTCTGCTTAATTCTAGAATATCTTCCTTTCTGGAGCTGAACTCAGGACACCCCTTTCAGACACCAGAGTTTTCTGGAAAAGCACTTCAGAAGTTCTCGTGTTGCTGTTTCTGCAGAGAGCTGAGCTAGGGGGAGGAATGGCTGCAAGAACATCACCTGTGTTTCAGCAGCTCCTCTCAAATGCTGCTGACTTTATTTCTCTCCTTGTCATTATCTGCAGTTGACCCTTCCTCCTCACCACCCTTGTCTATCTGCTAAGTGGTTTCTAATACTCGCTCAAGTTCTCCTCTGCAAGATCTGATTTCTTCTCCCCCTTGATGCCAGTTGTTCTGTCCCCTGGCCAGGCTGATCTGTTCTGCTCCACCAGTAAGAGATTAGAGTACCTGTGTTCTTCAGGGTCAGGAATTTCAGAGGATGATAACATTGGCTGGTGAAAAACTGTTCTCTGTATGTGCTTCTAATGAACCAACCTACTTCCTTTGTATCAAAGCAGCTTCTGATCCTTAGGTAGTTGTCTTGGAGCTTTCAAGGTGTATTTTCATCTCAGACCTCAGTCAATGGCTCCTGAAGTCAATGGAAAGACTTTGGCTCTGAAGGGCTTATGAATCAATGTCACTTAATAAAGTGTGATCCTCTTGCCACCATATTGCAGCTCAGGAGCCCTGGGTCTGCATCTGATGCTACTGGTTATACTGGTGCTGCTGCTACCAGTCTGGGGTGGTGGGAAGGTGCTTGCAAGAGTCTTCAAGACTTGGCATTAAAATAAACAAGCCCTCCCTGCAGCTGCTGCTCCTTGCAGGGATCCTGTAGAACAGATTGCCTGATGACTGCTTTAAAATGATTTTCATCTCACACTTGCCACTTCCTTTTTGATTTTTTTTTTCCAGTCAGTAATTGCTTTTATTTGAGAGTTGACAAGCATTATCCTGCCCTGGTGCAGGCACCAGGCTGAAGCCTTGAATTGTGTCTTGAAATAACTTATTTCATCACTGGTTAAAGCCAAGATAATGCAACTGGGAAAGTTTTCTTTTCCTGTGCAATGAATTAAGCTTCCGTATTGTAAGAGCTAGTTAACTAATGGATACTTTATCTGTAATGTTCAGATGCTTTTCTTCCATGGTGATGTTTTCTGTAGGACTGGGAATGAATAAAAAATGTGTATGAAGTGGCTTTTGAAATCCCTATTGAAATGTCAGTTACATCTTCATTGGGATCTGGAAAATAGGCTTCCTTCTTTGGCTGGTACGGTTTAATTTTGTGTTTTTTAAAGCATTCATAATGCTTTTTAATTGGAAACAAATTCCACAAAGGCTTAAAAGCTGTAAAACATTGCTTTGGTGGGAGAACATCTTCTTGCACCCCCCTTTTTCTTGTCAAGAGTGGGTTTTTTGGAGGAGTTTGTCAAAGCAGCCCAGCTCTGGGTGCTGCTGGGGCAGTGGTGCTGCTCCCTGCCTGCCTCCCTCCTGTGCCAGGGCTCTGTGATGTTCCAGCCTTTGTGCCACACGCTGGAACACACTTCAGGCTTTATTTTAATATGAATCTGTGATACAAAGAACAGGAATTGTAGGTCAGTGAGCTGATTTCTCCCTGATGGGAGGCAGCTGGCTCAGTATGGCTGGGTTCCTGGTGGTAGTGGAGAGGTAGAGCTGATTGCTTCCCAAGTGGATGCAAATAATTTCTGAGCATCTTGATTGCTGTTTTGAAGTGAAGTTAAGGGAGTGATAATGCTTTGTACAAAGTCATTTCTGTAGAGTCATATTGCACCTTGTCCTAGAGCTCCTTGGCCTGTTGCACTGCAGAGATAAACTGAATGGGAACTTCAGGAAGAAAGGGCAGATCAGGGTGAAGTGGAATTTAAAGGTGTTCTATAGGTTGGCATATATTTTTGGTGGGGAGGGGAAGATGTCAACTGTACCCCAGCTGAGGACAATACTGGACAGACTGCTAGCTCTCAGCAGCCAAGGGCTTTGTCCAGAAGTGGCAGTGTAGCCAGAGGCCACAGAACTTGCTTTTCCTGGCTGCTTGTCCCTCCCCAGAGAGGGGGCTGCTCAGGGCTTCCCAAAGCCTGACCTGCTCTGCTGCCAGGAGCGTGCTGCCAGGGAGGGAGACTTTGGTGACAAATTACAATGCAAGGGCCTCATGACCTCTCCTACTTACGTTTCGTTCAATAAAACATGATTAGATTTCGTATACTGCTCTCTGGCTAATCTTATTTTTCCATGCATTAATATGATTAATTCTATTTGCTAGATAGTAGAGAGCATTTCCTGAATATACAGGCAATCTTTTTAATCCAAGGAGGAAGATGGTTTTAGGCTGAAAATTACCCTGATCATGTTTTAATTGTCCTTGTTATCTCAAATTGTCCTTCTTTGGTGTTTGGCCACCACTGAGGCAGGGAGAGAACCCTTTGTGGAGGCTATTGCTGTGTGGCCTGTAGTGTGTGTGTAAAATCCCTAAATATTACTGAAAGTGAAGAAATTAATTTTTCTTTCCTGGTTGCAAAAGTCAGAAGAAGACACACTTTGTTTTCAAGAACACTCAATACCTGCAAGCTGGAGGGTTTTTTTTGGAAGGCAGACCGTGTGCTAATGAGGACAGCACAATTGTCTGAAAGCTGAAAGAAATATTGGTTATCTCAAGAGTGCCTTCTGGGTGTGACCCAACACAAGTGACCAGACAGATTGCAAAATGGTGAATAATACCTGTATTTGGCAGGGGAAGGAGCTTTTATGTAAGTGCAAAGGGTGTCACGGGCTGTAAAAAGCTGCACACCTGGGGTCCTCATTAAAACAGGTTTGTCCTCTGCTGTTACAGCAGGACACTGAGCTTTCCCAATATAAGCAGGGATTTGGCCAAATGGTGGGAAGTACCACTGACTTCACCTGAGTGTGCTTCCAGGAGCTGCCTCTGCCTTACCCACTGCATTGGTTCTCATTCAGAAACCAAGTAATGTCACGTTCTGTTCAAGGCTTCACTGCTGTTGAAGCTGGCTGGGGATGTGCAGGTGCAGAGGGCTTCTCTTTGCAGAGGAATGTGTTGAAGGAATTGGATTTGTGTGTCAAAATCCGTCTGCCAGCACTGATAATAGTCCTGTTTTACACTGCTCACCCTTATCTGCAACTTCAAAGGGAAAGAGTGGAGACAACTCTGCAGCTGGTCTGCTGCTTTCAAAGACCTCGTCCTGCTGGGGTTTCTTTGTGGACCAGTCCATGGGTCCTTTCTTGTGTTTACAAGTTGTGTTAAAGAATCAAAGTACTTTGTTTTCAGTTGTCCCCTGCTTCACAAGGTGTATTTTAAATTATCTTGGCCTGCTGGGTTTTCCTCCCCAGGTTCACTGCAGCTGCTTCTGGTGTGAGAGCAGCATGTGCTCATTCCCCCGTGCTCAGCTGCTGGAGCTCCCCTTCTGCTGCAGGTAGAAGCCACCACTGCCAGATCTCTGAAGACAGTGGAGGAAAATGTTTCAAAGATGAGAGAAATGCTAATGTCTTTTGGTGCAGTTCCCCCACAACAGGAGAGATAAATTGTTGACCATCACTGCAGCCACAGAAATGGAAGAACTGTTCAGGAACAAGTGTTTGCTGAGCCAAGTCCGTTGTGTTCAAGATACATCTTGACATATCTATAGATCTGTGACGTGTCTTGACAAATGCAATGGAGTACAAACACATACAGATGTATATATTTATGTAGCCAAACTTCAGTTTGATGCTTGTAGTGCAGTCTCAGAGAGCTTTTGTCCCTGAGTAACAACCTTTCAGCTCAAGTGAAAAAACTGCCTTGTGCTCCAGTGTCTGCAGCCTGAGCTGCTGCTGTGGAACGCACTGAAGGTGCACTGGCAAGGATCAGTAATGGACGGGATAAGCAGAGACTATTTTCTGTTCCAGATCTGTGTGATGCTTCTGGAAGTGAGTTATTCACGGGGGCAGCTGCAGGCAAAGGCCTAAGGGCAGTTCAGAATTGGTTAATGCAGCAGCTCCTAGTGAAACCCTGGCTGAGGTCTGGGGCGGTGGGTGCCCCAAGCTGTGCAGCCTCGGGGCCAGGTGCTCCTTTCAGAGCCTCATGTTTCTTTAAGGAGTTAGTCCAAAACCTGATTCTGAGCCCAAGGATCAAGAATGGGCTCCCAGGCAGAAATAGGAATGATTTCTGGTGGGGCACATAAGAGGAAAAGAATTAATTTGGCAAGTTTTATTGCATCTCTGTGTGTGCTTCAAACCCCGGAGTTTTTTGTTCTGCACTGGGAGGTGCTGCCACTGATGGGTCTTGGCACAGATACATTTTCCATCTCACTCAAACATGGACTGCAAATCTCGTTGTATCATTTATTAAATACAAACACTTAATCTAAATATCTTGCCTCTTAATGTCTTTGATATCTTGTGTACACAGATCTAATCAGCTTTCCCAAAGCCCAGAGAGGGAAGGAAATAATGGGTTTGGATTCATGTGGACAGTAGATTTTGCTGCTTCTTGGCAGGATTTTATTTTGTCAGGGCAGGTCCTGATCTCTTTAGCTCATGCTGAGTTTGTTTTTGACATTCTTGGCTGTTTTACAGTATGGATGTTTTAATTCTTCCTTGCAGGGACCTCTCTTGTGGCTGGATTTCTAGTGGAGCTCGGGAAGATGCCAGGGCATGGGTAAATATCAGAGGATTAGTAAAAGGCAAAACGTTGTCAGCAGCTAATGTCTAATGACTGTGTTCCTGGCCACAGTAAGCTGGAATTTTCCAAGAGTCTGGAAAACCAGAGGGGTTACAATGCTCCACCATTTGCTTTGTCTAAGACCAAAAAGGCAAAACAGGAGTAGCTGCCTCCCTGTCCCTGTAGTGACCCACTGCTGTGAACTGCTACGAGGTCCTTCTGTGCTGAGGACCTGGACACTTGCTCAGCTTTCTCCCCACTTTTAAAAAGGCAGGATGGTTTGATACTTTCCATTCGGAGCACGGGGGAAATACCCATCTGTGCCTGCTTTCCTTCAGCCCCTTGTCTTCATGCTGCACTTTCTAAATTAATTTTTATAATCGTCTTTTAAATGTTGGAGCAGTTCAAATTACCTCTTTTAGTCAGAATTACCTGCATTAAAGATCTCACTTAAAAAGAAAGGCATAAAAGTAATTAATTGCATCAATTACAATAATGTGGCTTAGCTTGTGGTTTTTTGTCAGAAAAACCTGCTTTTGATAAGTCAGCTGTTCTTAAAAGGGGGAAAAAATAAAAGTGCTTCAGGCTGGAAGCTGGCAAGAAGGAATTCTGAAAGAAGGTGGTTTGCTCTGTAGTGTAACAGAATAAATTAACACCATTGATCCTGGAGAGGAGCCCTGTGCTCAGAACAGCCTGACAGGGCAGGGGAGTGCTTGGAGATGGGATTTTTATTTTTTACCCAGTCACAGATGCTTTGGATGACTTTGAACAAATATCCTTTGGTTTTTAAAGCCACACACTGGAATGTCTGAAGCCTGAAAGTCAAAGGGAAGGGAAAACTAAAGGAAGACCTTGAAAGATGTTTTGAGGGCAGCCTGGGCTGTGTTAGCTGGTTGGGTGCCTGGGTGTTCAATCTGGAGAAGAGAAGGCTCCAGGAAGACCTTAGAGCACCTTCCAGTGCCTGAAGGGGCTCCAGGAAAGCTGGGGAGGGGCTTGGGACAAGGGCAGGGAGGGAGAGGACAAGGGGGGATGCATTAAAACTGGGAGAGGGAGATTTAGGTGAGGCATGGGGAGGAAATTCCTTAGTGTGAGGGTGGTGAGAGCCTGGCCCAGGTTGCCCAGGGAAGCTGTGGCTGCCCCATCCCTGGCAGTGTTGAAGGGCAGGTTGGATGGGGCTTGGAGCAGCCTGGGCTGGTGGGAGGTGTCCCTGCCCATGCAGGGGGTGGGACTGGACGATCTTGAAGGTCCCTTCCAACCCAAACCATTTCATAATTCTCTGAACCTGCTTGGTGTGGATGGTAGAGGGATCCAGCACTGGCCTCGAGCCTCCCTTCCCTGGTGGACTTTGAATCCCTGTGCTGCTGCACCCCGGGGTGCTGGGCCCAGCTGGTGCTGGGGAAGCACTGGTCTGATGTGCCCAATGAGGCATTAATGGGTTTTGCATTTTACTGCTTTTAACTGGTGCCAGAAGTGCACGAGTCTCTTACTCTAACCCAAACACAAGGGTTTTAAAAGCCTGACTGGTTTCTTGTTCCAGTTAATGGGCTGGGTTAGACACTGTGGGAAGTGGTTCCTGCCTGTAGGAACATCCTCTCTGAAAAGCTTGGGCAGCCCTGCCTGCTTTCCCTGGTGCTTGCACAATCATTGCAGGTACAGAAAAGCTCACAATAAAAAAATCTCCTGGTCTGTTTAAACTCAGTTAATGCACACTTTGGTTTGAGCCTCATCTCCAGTTTCAAAAAGAAAAAGCTCCTTACCAGCAATATGATCATGTTCTTCCTAAAAATAACAGTTCTAAACCAAGAGACATTGAAGCAGGAGGGTCTGTATGTTGCTGCTCAGTATCTGTCTGCCCTGTCCCCACTGCCCCCCAACAAGAAACTCTGCAAGGTAACCAGAGCTCATGAGATTACCATTCAGAGCATGTTGCCATTGATTATTTTTTCTTAGGCTTCTTATGGAGCTATAGATTTTTAGCATTAAATTAGTATGTTGGTAGTTTTGTGGGAAGAAGAAAAGACTCATTAAATTTTGCAACCCTGGAATATGTATAGAACAGTGCTTGCAATTAAAATTAATTTTGAAGCAAGTTAACAGAAGTTTTGTGGATGTTTAACATCTTTATGGGTGCCATTCTTTGTAAATTCAAACTAATTAAGTCCAAAGGGACAAAATAATAGATTCTGTGGATGCCAGTGCTTGCTTTGCTTTTGGCACTCTTCTTTCTTTATGCAGGTTCTGATTTTAATAAGTTGCCAGATGAGTAATTATTTTGCTTTTTATGCCAAATTCTCAAGAATCCACCTTTCTCAATCTGTGGGAGACTGCAGTGCAGCTTTGATAAAGACTTGATGCTTGCTTTCCTCCACTGGCTCCAAGGTGTTTGCTGCTTTGCGATTGAGGAGATTTCAGACTGGATTTTAAAAATTTTCCTTCTAAACTCTCTGCTAAGACAACTTGTAACTGCTCTGGGGATGTAGAAGTCTCAGAGGGGCTGGAGGCTGGATCCTGACATTAACCCTGAAGTTCTGAGGTTTCCTTAACTGAGACTAACCAGTCTGAGATGTGTTTGGAATTGTGAATTTTGTGTTTCTTCCTCTCCTTTAATAATTTCCCTGGTATCATTTTCTTACACAGCTTATAGGTAGCAGTAAAAGTAAGGGGAAATATTTCCATGGATGAGGCTTTCATAATAAAGATGAGACCTGAACCTGCCCTCAGCAGAGCTTGGAAGCTCCTGTAGCAGGTTAGATGATGTCAGAGTTAGCAGAGTTTGTGGTTTGTATGACTCTTCCCAACAAAGTTGGATTGAACTAAAGTTTAATACAGTCGAGTGATCCTACCTTGAACAGGCTGCAGGCTCTACCTGGGCTCCAAAGTGATAAACCATGTGGAGCTTGGGAGAGGTTGTTAATGGCATTTTATTGATTGAAAGGGTGGAAGGTTCATTTAAACTGTGGCGGATTCTGGTAATTTCCTTGCAAATGTGACTGCTGTGTAGCTCTAATTGCTGCAGCAAGCTTTGACTTACAAGCAGCATTGCTAATAAACTTGTTAACATAGGTTGCTGCTTCCAGTAGTAAAGCTGGAAGGTTTCTTGGTAAGTCCACCTGCTGTGTCAGTGCTTCAGGTGCCTTGGCTCATTGATGTCCTGCAAGGGAGATGCTCAGAGCCATATCAAACAGGTGAGATTTCACAAAGTTATGGCCTGGCTGCAGCCCAGGATGATGTTGGCCTGCTGCAAGGTGACATTGCTGGCCCACGTTCAGCCTTGGCCACCAGGACCCTCAGGTCTTTCTGTGCAAAGCTGCTCTCCAGGCAGCAAGCCCCTGGCCTCAGATCACCCCTCTCCTGGGGCAATCCTTGGCAGTTCCTTTTGGGTTTCCTGATGCTCTGCCCATTTCTCAACCCTACTGAGGACCCTCCAAATGGCAATGGGGCCATCTGGTCCCTCAGCTGCTCCCTGGGTTTTGTGTGGTCTGAAGGTTTGCAGAGGGTGTGCTCTGTCCCAGTGTTCAGATGGTTCAGGTATAAACCAGTATTAGCCCCCCATGGAGGACTGTGTAAAGATGGAGTGGGTTTTTTTTTCAACAGAAAGTAGATCTTTAATGTCTGCTGCCTTTCTGTGAATCCTGTGATATTCTAATTTCAGAGGCAAGCATGTGGTTCAGGGTTTCTTCTCTGATCAAACACTTGGAAGTGCAGGATGATAGGCAAGCGTGGAGCAGTTGGCTCTGGTGCCACAACTTGCATTGGCTGGGAAGACTGGAGAAGATGCAGATTGTTCCTCCTCTGAGAATCTGGAAAAAGAAGAGAAAGTGCTACAGCAGCAAAGAGCACATGGAGGGCAGGTCTGAAAAAAAAAAAGTAAAATCCACTTTGGACATGCTGGCAGTGCTTTCAAGCAGTCAACAGTTTTTGCAGTTCAGGTTGTGCTCAGGTCAGGCTGCAGAAGAGGGAGGTTTCACCCTTGTGCAGTCCTGGTCCTGCTGTCATGGCAACTTTCTCTGCTTGGGTGTTAAGAGGCTTCTGCATCTTCCCCAGGCTCCCTGTGTTGGTCACTGGAGGGGACAGCCTGGCCTGGCTGCTGCTCTGGGGTTCTGAGGCTCAGCCCTTCCCAGGCCCTCGGAGGTGACATTTGGTGAAGCTGCTCTGCTGGTGCAGCGGGGAAGGTTCAACGTGTGGAGGGTCCCAGCTGTGCTGGGTGGGTCTGGGCTGTGCTTCGTTCAGCACCAGGGTTGATTCAAGTAGTGAAATCTGTGTCATTGAAGGGGCTCATCCTGGGGCTCTCCCCCAGATGTGAGCCCTGCTGGAACCGAGGGGTTGCCTGGTGTTCTCATGGCACACGTGAGGGCATCCTCTGCTCCCAGTGCTGTTCCTGTGCACCTGCCCAGAGGAGGAATTAGTATCTTCAGCCTCAGGATCTACCCAATGTGGCAAATCATCCAAATAAATTAATCTACAGTACAGGGTATTTGTGAGATTATTACTCTACCATCCCTGTGTTGCTGTTGAGTAAGTCCTCCAATGTGCTGTGAATTCACAAGTAGGTTTTTATAGATTTAATCTATTATTAATTTACTTAAACTTCTCTGAGTACTTTTTTGTTATTTGCTGTTCTAGGAAGCGTAAAACTTTTTGCAGTGAAAATGATGGAGCAATTTATTAAGTGTATTTAATATTAGCTTAACTGGTGGTTGTGGTCTCCTAAATGTTAGTCTGAGGAAATTTTTATTTTTCATGTAGAAAACAACTTTGTATTTTAACCATATTGTTCCTGTTCATATTCTGTGGTATTTTATGCATAATATCAGCCCTCGAGAGAATTTCAAGTCTCGTCTGCCTGAACGTATCTGCTGTGGTTTTATGTCAGGCTGGGAAGAGCACAAGCAAATATTTATTTTATCAATCTAAATGAGGAATTCTAGGAAAGACAAAATCAGTTCTGTCAAACTGCTGCTGTAATTGCACTTCTAATAACTTAGCACCTGCTCTTTTGGTAACTATTATCAAATCAAAGAAACAGATGGGCTTGCAGTTGGGTGGGAGTGGCCACTTGAAGACCTGTTTCATTATGTTCACTCCAGTTGGGACTGAAGTTGCCCTCTCACCAAGGGCTGCAAGGACACCAGGCATCACTCCTGCTAAATACATTCTGGATACTTCCCTGTTGGGCAGAGCTGGACATGGGGGAGCTCTTAACAACTGTAGCACCTTGCAGCCTCAACCCAGGCCTCTGCTGAGCTGTCCCAGCAGGCAGAGGATGATCTCGTTATTGCAGAGGTTTTTATCTAAATCAGAGCTACCAGGGGTGGTGGATGTGCTGCTGCTCAGACCTGCATGGGTGGGCACGTGCTCAGTCTGGGCTTTGGTGCAAGAGGGACTGAGAAGCAACGAGGTGATGTTCTCCTCACCCAGTCCTGATGGCTTTTGAGCTTCTGAGTAACCTGCTGTCTTTTTGGTCATCTTAAAATCAAGCTGTGGACAAAAAGCAGGTTATTGATTCTCTGAGACAAAAAGATTCTTTGCCAGCCAATTAATGAGCAAAGAACACTTCCAGTTTTTGATTTTTGTAAGAGTGTTCAAGTTGTAACATCTCAATTAACTCATGGCAGGGCCCTTCCCACAACATCTCAAAACCATGAAGAATTAATCTAGTCCTGACTAAGCAGAGTTTTGGGGGAGGTCTCTGCCAAGCTTGCTGGAGTCTGGCTGCCATGGATTGTTCTCAAAAACCCTTCTGGGTCACCATGACCTCAATGAGGGCCTCCCCTGATGGGCAGAGCCCAGAGCTGCTGCTTGCTGTGGGTCACTTATTATGGGGTCTCACTCATCACCCCCTGGGGACACTAGCGCAGCCAAGGGGCTGACTAAACTGCATGGCAGTTGGAGTTTTGCTGTAATAAATTATTCTTGGAATTTTCTTGTGTATCTTGAGTTGGCAGAATTCTCCTTCAGCCTGTCAGACTGCATCTCAGCTGAAGAGGCTGGCAGAAATGGTCAAGCTGGGAATGTACTGGGGGGGGGGGATGTTTGCAAAGTGTGTTTTGAGGTAGTAGTGCAGGTATTTGAAGACATTTCTCATGAGCAGGCTGTGACATGCTAAACAAAGTGGAACCTGTTGGTTCCAACTCTGCAGAGCAGGGTTTTGCCTGGATGCCAGTTGTTTGTGAAGTGTGCAAGGTGAAGAATGGAAGACGCAAAGATTCCGTTAGCAGTATAATTGGATGGGTAATATCTTGGGCCTTTTTTATGCATCTTTAACCACTTCATATTTGTAATGTGACAAAAATAGCTGTACAGTCTGCTGTGGCCATCACCAGTGCAGCTGGGAATAGATTTTAATTGATGGATACTGTCAAGCTGTTAGCGGCCATGCAGGCATGAGAACCATTAAAGTGATACTTCTTGTCCCTGCTCACTTAAACACTCTGCTACCAAGTCATGGCAGAGTATTACTTTTTATATCATATTGTCAGCATATATTCTGGTAGCTTATTAGGGCCGTGTCCTGGATTTTTAAGTTTCCCAGCAGTGATTGCTGCTGACCACTGACTTAATCTCCAGGTATTACAGTAGGTGGTGCTCAGACCATAATGAAATCAGTCTATGGAATGAGGGACAAGCACATCTTTGGAGTCCAGTTTGCCTGTGACTTTGAGCTGCAGTGTTTCCCTGGGTGAAATTAAGAAGGTGGTGTTTAGCTGTGGGACTCTGAGGCCATGCTCCATCCTGGAGGATGTGGGCAAGTTTTGGAGTATCCCACTGTTACCAAGTCTTTCACCATTTCCTTTTGTGTCAGGCAGAGGAACTGGTTCTGGAGCCTTATCTTGAATGGAGGGGAGACTGGTTAAACCTCAGCACTTTTCAGCCTGGAGTGAAATTTTAACTTCAGAAAAAACTAGCCAGTAAACCTGGGGCAAGGGCATTTGGGAAAAGAGCAGTAGCTTCCTGCACAAGGCAGCCTGGTGTCTTCTGCTCTTTCCCTTTAAAGCAATAATAAAAAAATGTAAAGTGCATGAGCAGGGAGCAGAGTGAGAGAGGCTGTGCTGGTGGACCAGTCTGGTGGAGCACTGTGTGAGATACAGAGAGCAAAAATTTCAGAGGGCCCAGAAAGCAATTGACCTGTTCTCCGAAGTGCAGACTTTGCCCAGATGTCATTACAGGCCAGATAACCTCTTGCCCAAGCAGTGCCTGCTGGTTATTTCACTGGAGCTGCTAAACAGCATGAGCCAGCAGCCTTTTTATGACAGAGTTCCTCCTTGGTGGAAGGAGCATGTTTTAACTCATGTTCTGGAGGAGAGAGGAGACAGAGAAGACTCATTGCTATTTTCTTTGTGGATAAGCAGGAAACATCCATCTCAGGGCTGCACAAGCTTTCCTGTTGCCATCAACAGAGAGCCAACTATATTCTAAATGATTACCCTGTGTAAAAAATCATGGCTGTCTAGTGTGTGCAGATATTTTATTAAGGCATATGAGCTGTACAGAAGCTTCACAAGGAGCTGCAGTAGCACAGGTAAGGAGATGAAGCTGCAGAGGGTCTGACCAGCAAAGCAAACCATCAAAGTCTTCATTTCCTCCTTTTTGCTTGGACTTTTTCTGCTGTGAGCTCCTCACCTGGCTGTTCTGGCTCCTGCCCCAACCTATGGTACTCTCTTCTGTCTCTTCCTCCTCAGCTGGGCAGCCTCCTGCATGTACATTTGCTTGTCTTCTTCTGGCTGGCTGTGCCACAATTGCCCCAGCTTCTGGGCAGTTTGTGTAACTGACCAGTGTGGGTGTGACTTCTGCAGCTCTGACCGATGCTGGGCCATGAAGAGAAAGAAAGCAGACGGTGGCTTCTTCCTCACAGTGAAGGAAACTCTCTTCCTCTGCCGCCTTCTCTGTCTTCTCCTCACTCCCCTTAGATGACTTGATGTTCTCTTCCTTGAGACCCTTCTCCTGCTTCGCCTTGCCATCTCTCTTTGCCTCTTTCTCTCCGCCCCTTTCTGTTTTTTCAAAGGCTTCTTCGAAGCCTTTCTACTAGTCTCAGGCTTTTGGTTGACCTTGGACTTCTTGATGGCGATGTAGAGCAGGCACACGGCGCGATTCCTCCTTCGGGGCCTGCAAGCAGATGAAGCCATGCAGTGGTGGGCTGGGCTGCTCTGCTCCTGGTTGGAGCTACATCTCTGTCCTGCCAGGAGGAGCGGAGAGAAGGAGAGAAGAGAAGACTGTGCCGGTGCTCCAGGCTGTGGTGGGGAGGACCGGGGAGGACTCATGGTGCAAACACCATTTGTGACACAAAGCTCCTCTGAGCCAATTGGCAAGGGCCAGGTCTGCTTCCTCTGTTGCCCCGAGGGTCGGGATGATGTCACGGCTGTTGTGAGGTCACCCGAGGGTTCTGGGCGCTGGGGTTTAGTTCCATTCACTGCCCAGTGTTTGATAAATAAGTGTAACACCCAAGGAGATAATTGGATGCCTCTAATTTTTTGTCATGATAAAATGTGAAGCTGCTGTTAGCTGCTGAGAGGTGGCAGCTCATAATGTGAAAATGGTTTAGTAGCAGCCCTAAAAATAATTGTACGTGACAGCTGTTTCTTGGTTCCTGTCAGGATAACTACTGTAATTTAAATCCGCAGCTCTTGGGCTACATGTCTAATTTATTTGGGTGGACTTTTCATTAATTTGAAAGGTTCTGAGGGTTTAAAAGCCTTCATTAATTACATTTTAGTAATAGAAAATGTAATAAGGTTCTGCGAGTTTGTCTGGGAATAAACCAGAGAAATTTCCCTGGTTTTGTTTGCTTGTTTTTGAAAGCTTAAATCAGTTGTTTCCAGGCAATAGCTGCTTTTCTGCCCCCTTCAGAATTCTTGTGGCTAAGTACAGGAGTTTGAATAAAGCAAATTGAAATTTTGACCATTCATTGTAAGTACAAGATGACTTATTGAAGTTCCCAGTCGTGTTAAATATTCATATGTAGTGGATTGCATAAGTATTAAATTATGAAACAGCCCCTGCTTCTGTAGAACTGGTCTTTCTGAAAGGCAGAGGTGGAGGAACAGAAGGCTGGAAGCAGGGAGACATCCCCATCTGTGTCTCAGACAACTTTGGGTTGTGTGATCCCATCACCACTGGTGGGGCTGGTGGTGCTGCTGGGCTGTCCAGTTCTGTCAGGGCAGGGGACTCATCAGGCTCTGTAGAAGCTTGTGGCAAAACCAAGCCTGGAAAAAAATATTTAAATGCAGTGGGGCTTTTGTGCTTGTCTGTTCCCCTTCTGTGTTTACTCTCCATTGTTTTCAAGTGACCCCACGACAGTAAATAAAATTGGAACAAACTCAGCCTGTTTGTAGTACCAGAAGGCCTGCTCCTTTCATGTCACGGCTCTTTTTTGCTTTCTCTCTGAGCAGAGAGGGTGATTTGCATTCCATTTATCTATCCCACTTTCCCTTCCGTTGTTTCTTTTGCTCTCAAAAGAGAACCTGCATTTGTGATTATTCCAGGGCAATGAAATAATTTCATTACAGCTTTCAGAGGTCTCTTCAGCAGGTGCTTTATTATCTCAATAATTCGGCCTAAGAGACTTTGCAGATTCCCCAATTCCCAGAGTTCAGGAGCTACAAATAAAACTCTTTTGCTCTTTCCCTGATTTGGTTTGTTTAGCCTCATTTATCTGTGTTCTTTCCAGATCTTCCCCTGGAATTTCATTTAAATGTGGAATGGATGATATTCAGTAAAATTGCCTTAAGGAGTGCATTGTGTTAAAATGCACATGAGACTGTGTGTGTCCCACTTGGCTGAGGTCATTTATAAAATTCACTTTGAATTGAGGCCATTAATCTGAATTCAATAGAATGTTTGCTCATGTTGCTGAATTACCTACATAATTCATCAAAATAGGCCAGCTCTGTTCAGAGAAATCTCAGGATTGGAGTGCTGGGATGAGCACGGGCCAGGGCCCGTGTGGGGACAGAGTCTTGTGTCCTCCCCAGCGTGGGGACATGTGGTGGGGTTTGATGTGTGCTCCTGTGTGCTGTGCAGTTATGTGGACAGTGAATTCTAAGCCTGAAGATTATATTAACTTAATAAACGTTGTTTAAAATATTACTTTATACAAATGTCAGTAGCTGGAATTACCCAGTCAGGAAATTGAAGTGTTGCCTGATGAGCAAGAGCCTCTAAAAGTGCCTGAACCACGTTAATTGAAAACTCTTAATGCATTTAATTTATCAAATTCGAAATACAAATAAAAAAAAATCTGGGAGGGAAGACAAATGTGGGATGTGCTGCTAATGATGAGCAGTTTGAGTGTTTCATGTTCCCTGCTTGGGGCTCCTGCTGGAGGTGGCAGCTCAGTGTCCTGCCCTGCTGCCTGCTCTGCAGCCTGGCTCTTCCTTCAGCTGAGGGAAACATTTCACACTTGTCTTGGTGCTTCTGGAGTTGAGGACAGCTGGGAAGGGATGTGGGGTAGTTGCTGCCCCCCTTCCACTGCTGTCACATCTGATCAGTTGGGAACATCACAATAAAGCAGGGAGAGTTATCTGATATGAGTTTGTAGGGAGCTGTAGCTCCAGAGGGACTGTCCCTTCCTGATGACACAGCAAGGTACAGTGGGTTTGCTGGGGTTTTTACTCAAGTGCAGAACAGGAAAGATACTCTGGGCCTTCTAAGACTTCCAGTCTTTATTTTCACTTGACGGTGTTTACAGAAAAGCTCTGCTCTCTCTCTGTGAGCAACCTGACTTTCTATTTTGGGAGAAGTTTCTTTGAGCCCTGGAGCATGGGAGCTTCCTGGCTGTTGCATTTCTGATGGGCAGTTCTTGCCTTGCTCCTCACTGCTGGAGTCCACGTGCTGTCCTGGGCAGCCCCTGGGGGTTAAGGGCTTCAAGGCTTTGAGGGGAAAGGGGGTGTGTGTGTACACAAACAGGTACCAGGAGTATGGCTTGAAAAAGACCAAAAGACTTAATTAGAGCATTTTCAAAGCAAAAAAGGTCATTTTGCCCTAGGTAAGATGTGGGAGTTGTCTTACTTTGTTCTTGTTTATCATCTCTAGGTGAGACACTGATTTAGCGGGTTTGATGTTTCCTGTTGGTGCTTGGCTGGAAGCAGCTGGGATGCACAGCAGCACAGTTCTTGCAGGAGGAACTCCTTTGGGTGTCCCTGAAGTTGTGAACACCATTACTGCAGTTTAAAGCATGTGCTGGCAGGGTAGGAGGGATTTTTAAGCCTTCAGAGTAGGGTTGTATTCCTTGTCGTGCTCATCATGACATGCAGTTCTGGTAGCTCAGCTCATCAGAAAGGAGTAATTCAAGCTTAATTTCTTCGGCCAGGTTTTCTAGCAGTGCCTTCAGCATGTGAGTGTAGCTGCCGTGTGAAACTTGACTCTTGTGCTTAAAACCCCTGTGAGCCCCAAGCTGCCCCTGTCTGTGCTGGGTGCTGGTGGAGGCTGCTCTGCCCCATCCTCACCAGCATCTCCAGGGTGGAGAAGTGTGGCTGTCCTCATGTGCTTGTGTGTGGAGTTCTCAAAGGGTTCATGGAAGCTGTGGGAAGGAACCTGTTCACACCAGTGCTCAGTGTTTGAGATGTCTCCTTGTGTACAACAATGATCTTCAGATCAGTCAGGAGTGATGGTTGGTTGGTTGAGGTGGTGGCATTTGTTTCATAAATATACATAAAGACATTCTGAAATTGGTCATTAAAGTGGATTTTTGTCCATTTTCCTAACTGAAGCTGAGCAAGGCCCCTGGCTCTCAGAGATAACCTGCTTAGTGGGGTTACTGCAGACACCCGATGATGAGGAAGAGATTTTGCCATTAGTCCTGGCAGAAGAAAATCTTTCTCGTGGACCTGTTTGGATTTCCCATGAAAAGCAGAATCTGTAAAGCTGGTTTGTAACACAGACCAAACAAAAAAACCCCTCACAGGCCTTGGCCACTGAAATGACTCACTCATCTATGACCTTACCTCTCTGCCTATTAGTTAATGAGTGTTGATTAAGGTATGAAATTGGTTCCAATTTGCCATGGTAGGTGAAAATTTCGTGCTGGAAGGAATAACATAAAAGGCAACACAGGGAAATTATCAAAAGTAGAAGACTCCACGTGAATTGCAATTAATGTGAAGGTAAACCTATTGCCAGAGTGCTCCCAGCAGCACTCAGTTACTGCCTCATCACTACTAATCCTTGCAATATACATTAGCTGTTAATTTGAAATAACATTTTTTTAACTACTTCTTTAAAAACTCGAAGGTGAAAGCACCTTGACAGAAACTATCTCAAGACAGGAAAAAAAAACAGAAAGATGAGAAAAAATGTCACTGCTCATAATGATGTTAATTATAAGGGGAAAAAAATGTTGACATTTGAGGGTTCAGCTGGAGGATTAGACACATGCCCAGGTGGAGAGGATCTGTGTAGAGTACGTGGAGAGAAGAAAAGTTGTGTAATGTCTGAAAGTCTCACATTTATGTAAGAGCAGGAGAAAGGAAAAGGTTCAGCACTGTCTGTCTTTGTTGGTTCTCCTAATTACACTGTGTGGATCTGGAGTTACTTTTAAAAGCTTCATCTCAGGGTGTTTCTCAGACAGTCTGATTTGTGGTGGCGGAAAAGGTAATGTTATTTTAAAAGTCAGAGGTAAACAGAAGGAATATGTTACTTTTCAAAATCTGATGATACTTTGGTGACTGTTTTGCATGTATTAGTTACAGGTAGTCTCAGTTGCATAAAGCTAAGGTGAGAGACTTAGTTTTGATCAGAATAGCTCCTTTTGTAGCTGAGGTGGCACATGGATCCTTTTAGCAAAACGTTGGTGCCTGTTGCTGCTTTTCCTCATGTGCAGAAGTGAACAAAGCACAGGTGGGTAAGACACGTTCTTGCCGCTTCTGCTGGTTTATTCTCTTGTTAAGGTGAAGTGCTTTCACTCCAGTTGTTGAACGTGTCAGTCAGCCATAATCGTGCTCTAATTCCAGAGCCTGGGAGACTTATTTTTGGCTTTAAGTTGGAGTGAGGAGCACGTACCCTCAGGAACGTAAAAAACCATGCACTGGCGTGTCTGCCTTGGGCAGCGCTGGGGTCATCACAGGTGGTTTGTCCAAAGGAGAGCCTTTATTTTTCATTTTCCCGCCGTGACACTGGGAGATCAGAAGAGCTGTGAAGCCAGGGGTGTGCTGGTGGGTGAGCAGGGGTGCTGGTGGTTGAGCAGCTGCAAGCCCTGGGGCTGCCCGGGCAGGAGGCAAAGCGCCGTGTTCCAGCGCTGCCACGCGCCGCAGCCCGCCCTGAGCCCAGGGACACACTGACTCCTGGGGCCTTGTCCTCCACCTGCTGACTGTGCGTGGGCCAGGTTTATCCCCTTGGCACCCCGTGCAGTGTGTGCTTTCAGCTGCCCCCTGCCCCTCTCCCCCCCTTTATTGTCCTGGCTGTGGCAAGCAAAGGTGACTGGGAGGAGAATGAGCTTTTGTGCTGAACAGGCTTTCAAAGATGCTGCTGAAAGATGCCAAATCTTCAGCTGCTTGTCATAAACTATTTATTTGCTTTATAATTCACACTATGTTGCCTTTTTATTTCTGATCCTTTTTAATATGAGTAGTTACTCAATGTTTTCCACTTTAATGCAATTATACTATACTTTGCCTTTTCTCTGTCCCAGGTAGCTGACAAGCTTGTTCAGCCATTACATGGTATTAAATGAAGTAATTGCAATATTAAGTTCTTTCTTCCATGCCATAAAAAAATGCTATTAAAGAGTCACTGCAGGATACTGCCTACAGAATTGGGTTTTAGGCTGAAAGCTCTGAAGGCACATTTTATTGTTACTGAGCACCCCAGGGTGCCTGGGAGAAGGTAGCAAGGGCTCTCCTGGCTCTTTGACCTCTGCATCTGTGCTCTGCCAGAGGAGTGAATGCAGGAGGGGCTTCATGGGGACTGGCTGGTATCAACTGGCTTGTATGTTGTTGACCTCAGTGAGAATTAAACATCTGCACTGCTGCAAGTCATCTCCCCCAATAAGCATATTCGGCTGATACCCAGATGGAAGTGGTAAAAACCTCTTCCTCCTTTTCACCCTGAGTTAATTCAGGGCAAGATGCTCCTTTTACTGCATTCTCTTGATGGCATCACCAGGGCTATCATCTTGCCAGGTTATAAGGATCATAAATGCTCCTGACTGTGCCCTCTTCTCTCTGGGTTGCTAACATTGAGCCATTGGGGAGGTGATAAGCTTAGGTGCCAGGCTGATCACTCACTTTATCACCTTGATTTGGTGGCTGGCTGTGTCTCTGCAGGTTGGTCATGGACTTTGTCATGGGTGTTCTCCCTGTTTGACCTGGGCCATGGCTTCTCACACGGAGACCAACTCCAGGGGGTGACATCTGGGGAAGAAGAAAGGACAGGCTGCAAAGGCATCTTGTAAGGGAAGGAAGGGGACGTCATGGAACTGATAAGCAGTTTATTTTAGAGGACTTATTTTAAATGCTGTATGTAAATGCTGCAGAGATGAAGTGCTGTGAGTCCCCAGATAAGATGCTGGTGGGTAAGATAACAAAGGTTTTGAGGAGTGCTGATCTCAGGAATGTTTCTTGATAGTGCTGGAATACTCTGCCTGTTTTTCTTTGATAGTGAAATCACCTCCCTCTCATGTCCACTGTGGTTTGCTTTTTATGTTTTGGTAATATTTGTCAACAGAACAGACAAAATGTGGCTGCCATCCCTGCCCTGATTTCTGGTTTAATGCACCTGTTATTTGTTGTTAGTGGAGACTGGCCTTTCAGGGGAGAGAGCCCTCTCTGGGATTGAAGGGAGGGTGTGTAATTTAATCTTGTGGCTGTAAAAATCCATTCCTTGATGGTAATTTGGCTGTGCCACTGCACATATTAAATGACTTAACTGCACTTTAATAGAGTTATCATCACAAAGAGTGATACAGACCAACAGGTAGAGGAAGTTGCTCAAATTTTGTGCATCTTATGAACACTTTTGACAATAGTTTCTTTCCTCAGTTGTATTGGTTCACACCCAAACATTAGCAAGATTCACTTTGTTTATAACAACTGCCTTCTCTGTAGTACTTTCACCTGCATTTGTCCAGGGGTCCATAAAATAGTACTGGTTTTGTTTTAACAAGAAAAAAACTGATGAGAGGAGAAAGATCTGGAACAGGCATGATGTTTAGAGAGGAGAAGGAAAGATCTCAATAAGGAAGGGTGAATTTATTTCAGGGAATTTCTCAGGCAGAGCTAGGCCTTCTGTAAACGGAATATGCTTCTGTGGTTGGGGCACTGGTCTGGTCTGGTCATCAGCTGGTTTCAGGTGTACGGATTAAAATCTTTGGGTGCTGGGAGGAGATCTAGGATCCTTGATATTAGAAAGTGAACAGAAATTATCACTTGGAACAAACCCAAACCTGTCAGTCTTGGATTCTTTCATCTGTCACAGTGATATCTAGGTACCCAGTGAAATTACTGCCTTGGGGTACCTGGATGGGAGGGCGTGTTTGTACAACTAGGTAACTAAAAATAGAGACTGAGGGTTTAACGTGTACAGAGGGGGTTGCCAGCCTGAGTCGCTCTCTGCCTGTGCTCTGTGTGTGCAGTAGTGTGGAAACCCAGGGCTTGGGGGAGCTGAACCTTTCCAGGCCAGTCCTAATCTCATTATACCAAGTGGCAATTTCAGCAGGTTAGGTCTAGTCAGAGCTCGAGCTGATGGGGTGATGTCTGGGGGTAATTCTTGTAGACATTTTGGAAAGCCTGGTTGGAAGGTGCAACTGCAGGTTTTTCCCTTGCCCCTCTCCTGCCCACGGTTAATTGTGCTTGGGCAAATCCTCAGAAGATTCCACGAGTGGTGTGTGTCTGTGTTGGTCACAGCTCTTATGACTGAGTTGTTCAGGGTCCCTACAAGGCCAGGTAGGAGCACCCTGCAGCTGGGATGCCAAGCCAGGCTTCCTCTGCAAAGCCTCCTGCCCTGGCTGGGTGTGTGGCTGTGCTGGCCCTGGCTGCTCAGGCAGACTGGAAGATGAGAAATGCATCACACTGGTTTTTTGAGTCTTTCCTGTCCTGATACTGTAGGACTCTGGGCAAAGCATGGCTTTTCTCCCAGACAGCAGCTGTTCCTGGCAGAGGCTGCTGTGGGACTCCTGCCAATTAAATCTCTGTTACTCTCTCTGTCCAACTCTAGAACAGACACAAGCAAAATCCATTGATATTAAGCAGACAACATGAAACAACCTAAATTAACAAATCCTCCTTCCTCCTCCAAACTTTTGACTGAGCGAAGTGTCTTATAAACATCAGATGCTTTTCTCAGAGCTGTTGCATCACTGTCCTGTACATTCCTTAAACTGTACAGCTTCACTGCTGCTCCACAGCTTGCTGTGATCCAGTTGTGCCCTTGGCTAGTTCCCTTCCTGCTTCCCTTGGTTTGTCCCAGGGAGATGGAAGTTCTCTGGGGATGTGGCCAGTTGTGTCACTGCAATTACTCAGTGCCTGTGGCTGTGGGGTCTGTCCTGATGGACTGTCTAGATTGTAAAAGGAATTGTTCACATTATGGAGATTTTAATGGTAATTTTGCAATGTTTCTTAAGTGCAGCAGGCATCACCAGTAGCCTGGTTAACCTGTGAACATCTTCCTGACTGAGAATGGGAGGACAGGAGTTTAAAATGGAATTTAAAATGAGTTTGTTTTCCTTTTTTAAAAAAGCTTTCACCTAGAGAATCTCTGAGGTGGTTACTAGTGAGTTACTGGATGAGATGACATGTTAACATAGATACAGGAGCCCTCACTGGTGGGACTGTGCCACTTGATGCTCCAAGCAATCATTTATTTACTTGGATGGAATGCTTGGAATTCTCTCAACAAACTGTTTTGTTACACCAGCCCTTTGAAATGGATTTTTTTTTAAAAATATTTCACTAAAAAGGATGGGGCAGGCTTGTTTTCTGCTCTTCTGCTCCAATTATTCAGTTGCTTGCTAAGTAAATATACATGATACTTCAACCTCTTCAAAATGTCTCTCTTGACAGGAAGAGCTGAAGCCATTAATGGTGGCTTGGGAAAGAGCATTAGTGAGCAAAAGGGGAAAACAAGTCTTATTTCTTCCATAGCTTCACTGACTGAATGCTGCTGAAGGGGCTTTCTTGTCTGCTGCTGGATTACAATAAAGCTCAAGCATTAGCTTATCAGTGAGTGCAATCAGAAAGCTTCCTGGAGGCTTTAAGCAGGTAACTCCTTTTCTTTCTAAAGAGGCAATGAGGACAATGTAGCATTCAGTGCAAAAATGAGAATCTAACTCAACAATTTGTTGCTTTAGCTGGTGGCTGGCACCTCTCACAGGGCTTTGGTACTCTGACAAAATAAGTATTTATTACTTTGCAGGTCTTGCATTAAATAGTGTGGTGTAAAATGACAATGTCAAACCAAGTTAAGGATCTGCTTCATTATGAGAGATTTCCCTATAATAATCCCATATATTATACTTCTGTAGTCACTGCAGAAATTACCAGAGGGACCACTCTGCACAAACGGCTGCTTCTTCAACATCATCATTACTGAATCTTTGCTCCCTCATAAAAATTCCTCTCGGTGATTCCACAGATAATCTTTCTTCTTGCCTGTCTTTTATTTGTTAGCCTACCCATACAACAACAGAGCTGCCCTCCTGGAGAGGGGGATGGAGATCTGGAAAGAACTTGCTTTTTGTAAGGGCAGGATTGATGCTCTCATTGAAGGGAGGAAGGAGCTGAGAGGAGCCTTCGTGCCTGATGCTCTCTGGGCTTGAGCTGGGTCACAGATGACTGGCAAGGGCTGGCCCAGTTGATGGCATTGGTAAATTGTGGGATCATCATTAATGTGCTGAATTGGTCTGTTCTCCAGTCTGTGGTCTCTGGGTAAATACCTAGAAGGAATTTGGGACAGAAATATGTTCTGTGCTGTATAAAATATAGGAAACATGAGGACAAATAAATCAGTGTGTGTACATGACTTTCCAGAACAAGGTCTTACCCCAGGCATGTCTAGACTTTTAAGCAGATTGCACATGGGAAAAGAGCAGCAGATCCCAGCCTGGGGCCCTGGGCTCTGGGCCATGGGCTGGTTGTGTCACCTTGGCCACTTCCCCTCCCGGTACCGCAGGTGATTGTGGTCTGACCTTTCTGCATCACACACGGATTGACTGAGGGGCCGTCTGGGGAAGATCCAGTGCTCCCAGGCCATTTTTCTGGGAACTGTGCCAAGCTTTTGTTTAGCTCTTACCCAGTCCCAGGCACCTTGATCAGAAGAGTATCAGGATTAATAAGGTAAATGTGTTTGCAGTTGGAAACAATCCTTCCCTGTATCTTCTCCTCCTTCATTCTGGTCCTTTTGATTTTGATCCAGTGTTTGACTTAACATTGGATTTCCTGCCTTGTGTAGCTCTGTCTCAGAGCTTTATTAATATTTCTGGAACTTTTCCTGAAGTTTCCATGTACAGGACACGTGTTTCAGTTCCTGGGTCTTCAGAGAGGCCTCATTTACTGACTCTGCTTGAATGACCTTGGAGAGTAATTTCATTTTTTTCTTTCTGCTGCCCCTGCAGCCTCCTAGTGGGCACCGAGGATTAGTGGTTTATCCTGGAGACAGGGGCATTTCCACTTTTAAGAGGGAGGTTCAAAAGGGGTTTCCATAAGGCGAAGGAGGACTCGGTGGAATGTGCTGCCTTCATGGGGGGTTGTTCCTCTGCTGCAGCAGCAGGAGCAGGGGGTGCAGCTGCCCTCACCCTGCAGCTGCTGCTGGCTTGGCTCTTGCCACAGCTCTGGTGAGCTCTTGTTGCAGGTACCCAGGCAGGGCATTGCCTGCTCTTCTCCTGACAGCCTCGCACTGCTGCTGAAAGATTTTTCCTGTAACTTTTCACATTACATTACTTGCCATATTTTTGGAGGGAGCTTGTGGCTGAGAAGCTGGTTCTGTCAGCTCTGTGCATCTCCCTGCTACTGGAGTTTTCCCCACGGTGGGAAATGAATCACACAGTTCAGTGCCTCTTCTAGTGTCCAGAGGAAGGTGCAGTGGGCTCAATGGGAGGAAGCTGAAGATAGTTACTTCCCCAGCTCCAGTGGTTTTAAGTTGCCTGCAGTTAAGAGTATCCTTGTACCTTCCAGACTTAAGACAGAAGATAACACATTTGTCACACAGCACAGTCCTCTCTGGATGTTCTTTTCCTGCCTTAAGCATGGAGCAAAACAAGCACAGCTTTATTCCAGCTTTTACATCAGAGTTGCTTTTTACATCTGCTGGCTGGGATGCCAGAACACCACCACCTTGTAGTGTGCCTGCCTGGCACTGGGTGCTGAAGATGGTAGGACTGGAATACTGGTCAGTGCCAATGGACCTGCTTTCACTTGGCCTCCTTGTACTGCCTGATGTCAAGGACATGGTTACTGTGATTGCTTTGCTAGTATTCAGAGGAAGGAATTTTTACATAGTTTCCTGTCTTAGCCTGGATGCTCACTAATGTCAGACACTGAGTTTATTATTCCTAAAGCAGCTTAAGTTTAGCACAGAAGTAATTTTGGTGACTGAGGAAGCTATTCCAGGAGGCTAATGTCTAAGGACAAACCTTCAGTGCTGCCGTTAGAAGGGAGGAGGCAGAGTTGGGTTTGTGTGCAACATGGTGTGTGTGGGGTGAGAGGGAAATTCAGGTCCTGACCAACAGAAGTGGCTGTTGGGTGGTGCTGAGGGGGCTCCCAGGGAGGCTTCTTACTCCTGTGTCCCCATTGCTTCTGGCACAAGAGCATGCTTAGGAAAGAGGGAGTGGAAGGAACTTTTTTCCTTAATGAACAGGGTTCTGCTCCTTTCTGAATGAAAGGTTGAGCAAACATGCAAGGGTTTGGTAGGAGGATTGCAGCAGGATGACAAAATGGAGCAGCTTCTTTGCAGGCATCCTGGAGTCTACATCATCCATCTATCAAAGTACCTTTCACAAAGAAAGATTTTTCAGAACAGCTTTTTTCCCTTTATATCCAGAGTCTCTGTATTTAGAAATGAGAGTGTTTAATTAAAACAAACAAACAAACAAAACAGGAAAAAAGTCCCACTTTCCAGCAAACCCCTTCAAGCTTTATGGCTGGATTTTTCAGACATTGTTATATTGTTTGTTAATGGGATATATAATTTTCCAGCAGCTGTGGCATGTGGAGGGGAATGTCAGTTCTGAATAAATACAAGATCAGAAACAGATTCCCAGAAAGGCAGCTAACAAGGTCTGGAAAAAAAAATTGCCATGGAGATGAATGTAAAAGGTGATGAAGGCAGACACAGTCACTACATAAACACACGTGGCTGCCCCACGGAGGAAGGGAAACTATTTTCACTTGGAAGTAGCTGAAGGTTAGAACACAGAACTGTTCCTTGCCTGTCATGGTTATTTTTAAGCAATGAGGGAGGCTACAAAACGACTGTTTGAATCACTGTCAAACAGAGATGTTGGAGGGAGAAAAGAGTTGTGAGCTGCTTTGGAGGAGGCTAAGGGTGTTATCTGAGCTTTCTGACCCTGGTGTGTGATCCTGCTGAGCTGAGGATGATGAGGAGCAGGTTTGAGCTACTCTTCACAACTATGAGATGCAGCTGATGTACCCGTTGGAGCAGAATCCAGGTTGTTCCTGGCCAGCTCTGCACGAGCAGTGATAAAACCTCAGTTTTGTCTCCTGTAACACATGCACCATAAATCTACACTCTGGTCAAAATCCTGCTGAAGCTGATGGAAGTACTGCCTTAAAACGTATTATTGGTTCAAATTATTTCTCAGCTTTATAGGTATTACCTGCAAAAGAGATCTTGGGGGGTTAGACTCTGAGTAAGATTCCACAGTTTATCATTAGCTCTTGCTGGCACTTGATTGGTACTGAATGCTGGAACTGGCCAAGAGCTGAGCTGTGCTTCAGGATGCTGCTGCACGTGGTGTTTTCTTCAGAGAAGACACAAGGAGGCCCTTGCTTAAAAAATTTGGAGTAGGTTTGGGGCTGGAGTTTAGGGACAAAGTGGCTTCTGTGGATTTGGCATAAATCCATTAGGCAGTTTCTCCTCAGTTTTGGGCTTCATGCTAAATTGATAGCTGGAGTAAACAAGCAGATGGTTCCACTAGGCCCTTTCCAACAGAAATTCCAGTCCTACTGTCATCCTCCTGCAGTTGGAAGTTAGGAAGGAAAACGGTCTTGGCCATGATAATTCAAAGTTGTTCTGTCTGCTAAAAAAAAGGGAAGTATAGTGATTTAATGTAAGTATCTAGAAGTACAGATGTGGTAGACCCAGTTCCATCTTCCTCTGTGCTTTCTGTAACAAGGCAGCACTTTCTCATGGTCTAAGCAAGGGCCAAGAGCACCCAATAGAGTAAAGGAGTTGAGCACCTTGGAAGCAGTCTCTGGAGGCTCTAACTTTTGGCCTGGAGAGATGTTGCCATCATTCCAGGTTCATGTACACTTCAAAATGATGAAGAAAAAAAAAAAGCCTTCAGCTTCTTCTGCATTGATGTTCCCTAAGCTGGTGGTGCTGCTGTCACCAGCCAGTGACCTATTTGGGAGGAACTGGGGGAAGGGATCAGGGGACAGAGCTGCCGTGGGCACTGGCACCCAGGGACCATCCCTCACTTGTTTGGTTCTGACTTTGCCTGGAGGCAGCAGCCAGTAGGCCTGGTTTACACCTCTCTCTGGGGGCTTTGCCAGCTCAACCTGCTGCACAGCCCAGCAGTTCCCTTCCTCTTTGAAAGGGAGGCAGAAGGCTGCACCTGTGGAGATGCAGGGCAGCGTTTGATGTGCTGTGTGCCCTTATTTATGAGCAGCATTGGGTTGCAGTTTTGTGTAGGAACTCTGGTCACACTCACACCCCACTGTGCTAAATGTGAAATAAGTCTTTGCTTCAGAGAACTCGTAGTTCCTGGTTCCTTCCAGAGGATTCTTTGCATTTTGTTGTAATTTCTACAGCCATGACTGCTGTTATTTCAGCACGTGCCCCTCGAGCTGTCAGGAGGCTGAACTTCAGTTCCCAAACCTGGTTTTCTCTTCGTTTCTGTGGCTTTTTGCTGCACTGCAGAAGAGCATTTGTAGAAACTATGAAAACAAATGAAAAAAGGGAAGTAGTTTTTTAGAAGTAGTGGCAGGTTGTAAGAGCAGAGAAGAAAATAGGACAGTGATGAACTTCTGTCTGGTCCAGATGTTGTTGAGCTTCAGTCTAAACTGCAGTTGTCACTTCAGCTGAGCATCCTGCATTATTCGTGTGCCGTTGTAGAGGTGGGCAGTGGGAGGCACTGTCAGCTCAGTGAGTTTTGTTGTTTCAAAACAAAGGTGAGGGGACCTGGTTGGGCACCAGTTCCCAAGGAAGCAACTTCTGTGGCTGGTGAGCTGAAAGATTCCCAGCTGGCTGGGAGGCTGAGATTCAAATTGGCTTTCTACTTCTTGGTCTCAGCCCTCAGTTTTATGGGTTGTGTGTTGGGAAAAGATGCCCCGTGACTTTCCTGCCTGATCTGTCAATAAAGAGTCCACGTTTAGTGGATCTAAAGGGCAGTGTTAGGCTGGCAAAGATGTGAGTCAATCTGTGCATGCAGGGATGGAAATGGTTTTTTATTTAGTAATATAGTCTGTTATCAACACATGTAACTCTGCACTGAGAAAAAAACCATCTCTGATAGTGAGGGAGAAAGGGTTTAGAGGAAATTGTAATAAAGCTGTAGCAGATTTCTTTGGGGGATTTGCAGTGCAGCATTAGTAAGCTTCAATTGCATTAGCAATTCTTCTGTTGTGTTGAATTAGTGTTTGTTTTCTCCTGAATAGAATAAATATAATCATGTTTGTTACCTTTTTTTTTTTTGTATGACTGGAGCCAAATGCTATTTCCATAGTAAAAGTATTATGGCAATAATAAAAGTAAGTACTTTCCTGTAATAAAATACACCCTCTTCAGCAGTGTGGTCTCTTTGTCAGTACCCCCCATCCCAGGTGATGGGGCTGTGCTCTTGCAGTCTTGCTTTTCTCAGCCACAATGAACATCCTTATTCTGTCTGTTGATTTCCCTCTGCTCAGTCAGCAGGGAGACTGAGCTGCCCTAAGAGCCCTGCTACTTGAGGGGAGCTTTTCTCTTCCCACTTTCAAGAAGTCCACAAGATCTGCCCCTGGGCAGCACCATTCCAGTCACAGACACACAGACTGTACAGGAGGAAAAGTCTTTTTTCCTGATCAGCTTTTGATGGTCCCCCCAGAGGGACCACAGCAACAGAGTGGGTTTTCTTCATGGCTCTGGGATGTGGTTCTCCCAGCCCTGATGTGCAGAAGAAAGCCTGGGTCCCTCAGGTCAGTCTATGGCAGAGCAGAGAAATGCCCCCCCCTTTTCTCCACACTGGATCACTGGATATGTCTCTTCTGAAGGATTTTAGAATTATCCAGATACCTTCAACTTTAAACCTAATGCATGATCTCAGTAACATTTTGCAGTTGAAGCAATAATGTGACTTCAGCTGCATTATGGTGTGAAGACTGAAGACTAGTTCCTGTGCATGGCCAGCTTGAGTGCTGTGCAATTGCCTTTATGTGCCATCTGCATGTTGCTCATTGCTGCAGCAAGTGGCATGGACAGCCTCTTGGTGAAGGAGGTTTTACTCTAAAAGTGAAAAATCTGAATTCTGTCAATGCCTTGAAAGCAAAGTGCCTGCAGGGTGAGCTGTTCTGTATCTAACATGTACGTACGTGTGCACATATGTTTGTGGTACCTTGTTTGTAGGTATGAAATGTAAGAAACCAGTTACCTCTAGTGAGTGGTATGTTCATAAATAACTGCAACATTTAATAACAGTTCCTCAGAGACCATCTTACCTGCTGAGCTGCTCCATTGTGGCAGTTTCAGAAGTGCACATGGAGAGTGAATCACTTCTTGCCTTCAAGTGACTGCCATGAACCTGGCATGTAGAGATCCACGAGAATTCAGACTGAGACTGAAATAATTGTGAGATATTTCATAGATTAAGGGGCACAGCAGAGAAGTTAGATTGTCAGATCCCCTGTACAGTGAGAATTAGCTTGGCTTTGTCTCCAGTGGAGCTACTGCCACTTGAATCAGCTGAGGATTTGGTTTTCACTCTCCTAGAGATGAGCTGGGGAAATGTCACTTAAAAAATGAAGAATTAAGAACTTCAAGGTAAAGGTTTCTGAAAAAAAAACAAAACAAAACTATTGATTTGGGTTTAGCCAGCAAATTTGTCTGAGAGCAGGCAGTAATTAAAGTTGATATCAATGACCAAAGTTTTGCAGCTCCATGGGAGCACTTTGATCTCTCAATGGAATGCAAAAAAAGAAGGAAAAGAGAGTAAGCAAGCTGTGAGGGAAACCCCTCACATTTCCCTGCCAGCAGCAGCTTTTGGAAGGAGCAGAGGCAGGTATCACTTATCTGGGAGGCTTTGGGAGTGATTTGTTGCTCTTAGAGTTAAAGCTGAACTCAGTTGTGAAAAGAACAGTGTAGCTGCTGTGAGAGGAGAGGTCAGAGGTGTGTGACCTGGTGACACCTGGTGAGGGATTTGCCCTTAAGCTGCAGTGAGGAACTGAGGCTGAGGTGACACCTGAATCAGAGGAATGTGTTCATTTTCAGTCCTGCAGCCCTGACTCTGCACTTCCTGGCCCGGATTGATTTTGTTCTGTCATTTCCAATCATCATGAGCTGCTCTGGTGTCACCAGGTTCACTGGCATTTGTCATGTCATGGTCAGTCTGAATGTGCCAAGAAGGTTCATTTCTAAAATAGCCTGTCCTCTTAGGCAAGTTCCCACTCCATTTGGAAAAGCATCAGAGTTTTGCCTCTTGTAGAAAGCACTTACCTAAATCTGTCCCTGGGGTTAGGATGGTCTGTGAGCCCCACTGTGGGTCTTGAAAATGTGCTGATGGTGGAAGGGACTTGGAAGCCCCTTCTCTGAGGTGAGAAGCACTTCATTTCATGACAAGACACAAGCCAGACTGGTCAAAGAAGCACATTTTTGGTGTTCACAGACTTTTTTTACAGGGTGCTCCATAGTTGGGGGTCTCCAGGGATAGATACACGTGCCAGCAGCCTGATGCTTGCAGAGGTGTGGGGTGAGGTGGGAGCTGATCACTCACTGTTTTCTGAGCAGCATCTGGGCTTGAGTGCACGTCTGAAACAGGCTGGAGATGCTGGTGTGTTCTTTCCATCCCTGCAGCATTTAGCCAGGAGCAATAACTTGATCTAATTATTCATTTTCCTTGTAAAAGTCCGTTGTGATGGGATGACTCTTGTGACCAAAAAATGAGGTCTAGAGGTGCCCAAGTATACTTTGTTTAAGAGAGCAGACATGCTGAAATACAATGTTCAGAATTAATGGTACAGCTCTCATGATAATTTGAAGAGAGGTTTAGATGGAAAGTTAAAAATACAGGTGAAGTGAATAATAACACACAGATATGAAGAGCTTCTGCACGACGTCCCCTAAGTTGTACTGTAAGGAAAAATAATCTCTGATGCTTGAGTGTAGTCAAGGCTGAGGAAGAGGAAATCCCTGCCAGGGCTGCTGTGGGGGGCAGCACTGGGGGTGCTGGGGCTGCCCTCAGCTCTGTCCCCTCAGCCATTTGGGTTAAACTGAGCATCCACAGCCCCAGGTTGAAGCAGTTTGTTTTCCCCTGTTCCTGCAAAGGCTCCAGGAGTCGCACGTTCTGCTCTTGGAGTCTCCTGGTGGCTGTGGAGCTTTCTGTGCCTGTCCTCCCCTGCCCTGGAGGTGCCACTGAACCCTCACCTCCTGTACACAGACACAGCTAGAGTGGGTGTCCTGTGGGGTTAGGTTGAAAATACAGCCAGAGAAGGTGAACTTGTGCTCTGGGAAGGGCCAGTACCAAGGTCACCCTAAATGTCTGTGCTGGAAACTCAAGGAGGACCCAGAGTCTGTCCCAGACTGGCTGATGTTACTGGTTGTCAGCAGGTGTGTAGTTACAGACATGCATGTGCCAAGGGGATGTGAACAGAGATGAAGAGTTGCCTCGTGTTCCACTGCTGACAAATCCTGGCTGGGCCCTGGGAAGGCCAATGGATGATGTTGCAGGAGCACAGAGACCCATCTTGGTGTTCCCCTCCATAAAGCACAACCAGCACAGCAGTTGCAGTTTTCACACAAGTGCTTGTGCTTGGACGTGCTCATACAAGCTGAGGATTCGTGGTCCTCTGGTAAGTCCCAACCAAGACCAGTTGCTGGAAGAGAAAGTCTGTTAAAGGCTTCATTTTGAAGGACTGAGGCTGTTGGGAAATGCAACACATTGAAATTCAGGGGAAGCAGAATTGCTGTTGGATTTGCAGTGAGGCAAAGGGAGGAGGGTCTGCAGGGTGGACTGGCAGGTCCCTCAGCTCCTTGCTGGCCTTTCAGGAGTGGTCACCTCTGCTAGGACAGGATCCTCAGCACCCACACATTCACCCCAGGTGTCTGGGAAATGCAAGAGGCTTGGGATTGAATGTGTTTGTGAAGGGGAGACATAGAGATTGTTGGAGTGAATTCAACCACGTCTTGCTTGTCTGACACAAGCTATTGCTGAATCAAGAAGGTCTCAGAGGTGCCAGTTATTAAATGCACTCTCAGAGAAGTGTTGGTTTTTTCCTGAATTTTAAAAGCTCTCAGTGCAAGTCCCTGTCCTGAGGTAGTGTTGGTGTAACCTTGGAACCTCTTCTCTCAGAGGCTCAGCATGTTCTCTGTTAAAAAAGAAACCAAAACAAGAGTGGTTAAAAAACCCCTGTTCTTTATTTTACTTACACATCCTGATCCTGGACAGCATCAGGGCACGTGTGTCCCTTCAAGGCCATGCTGAAATCCATTCTCTCTGAGTGACACACTTGTCATAATGCAGTTCCCAGCAGAGTCACAACCTTTAGCTGTGACCCTTGGCTCTGTGCTCTCCTGTGTGTGGCATCCACACCAGGAGCTGTGCCTGGGCTCTGTGGGAGGTGCTGCAGTCAAGTTCACACTAATCAAACTCCAGGGTGGTTCAAATTAGTTCTTCTGTCTGCAAATACCTCCTGCCCCTGTTCTAGTGCTTCTAGCTCACTTTCTGACCTTTTATTGATTCCCCCTCCCCCCTTTTCTTTCTTTCTTACCATGTAAAACCAAATTAAAGCAGGAATTGGGATTGTAAATAGATAATGGTGTGTGAATGCAGATGAATCAGTGCCATCCATGTAGAGTGATGCTAATTGTGCCAGGGGAAGAACAGCTGAGTGAGTGGGGTAAATATTTAATGCCTGAATCCAAAGTGAAACACAAGAGCAAGAAAAGAAATAAAGAAAATAGTTTAGTCAAGAAAAGCACAGTTCACTGCTTTTGCTCAAAAGAGGAGTTTTGACACCACTAACCTTTCTGTATTATGCACTAAAGGAGTTAGAGGAGCTGCATTTAAGGCAGAGGCTACAATTTCACTTAAGGAAAAAAACGCCTTAATGCTCTGGTTAAAAACAATATTGGGCAGCATTTGGGCTATAATCAGTTGCTTAAGAGATGGAACAGGTTGATGAAATAGGTTGCCCAGGGAGGTAGGTTGTGGCTGCCCCATCCCTGGCAGTGTTGAAGGGCAGGTTGGATGGGGCTTGGAGCAGCCTGGGCTGGTGGGAGGTGTCCCTGCCCACGCAGGGGGGTTGGGACCTGATCATCTTTAAGGTCCCTTCCAACCTTCACCATTCTGTGATTCTCTGCAGCTTTCACAGCATCTAGACTTGGAGACTGTGTTTAGGGTGGGGGGCCTGGGGACAGGGAGGGAAGTTCTGCAGGTGCTGAGGAGAACTGAGGGACTCAGAGCTACCTGCTGGAAGGGGAAACAGCTGGTTAAGGAGTTTGTTGGAACTTGAAACTTGATCAGATTGATACAATATCTTACAGGGCCTGAGCCTCCTTTCATCCCCCCAAAAATATGCATTACTTATTCCAAGTGACTCCAGGATTAAAAAGATGCTTTTATCTAAAATGGGCACTGAATTCCCATCAGTGAGCAATGACTATTGTTTTTACTTAAATATTCTTGCGTTGCTACTTAGTCATTCCAAAGCCCTGGATGTCAGTTAATATGTTGCCATGTTCAGGAAGCTGAATTTTTAATCAAGTGATTCACTGGTGATGGCAGCAGGAAAGGGAGGAGAAATGGACACAGGCTGGAAAAGTTTTGAAAATGGCTAATAGACGTATTTAAAAAGAAAAAAGTCTGGGATGCTGCAAAATACAGTGGCAGAGGTCCAAAACAGAAGGGCTTTTATTTACATGACTCACTGGACTATTAGAAATTCAATCATTTATTGGGCTAATGGTAGGTGTTAAAAATTCAGAGCACATAATGTAGTACAAAAGTGTACAGGGGGATGTGGAAAGGAGCTCCAGCTCATTTTAATTAGCTCTGTGCATTCCTAAGTCCCTGCAGTGTAGCTCCTCCTTTTTCTCAAAGACAGCAAGACAGCATTGGATTTGTAAAGAAAACTAATGTCACCTTGAGGAGTCGGTGGCACAAGCGCCGTGAGCTCCGTGTCCCAGCACGCTCAGCATCCCCTCACACAGCCTGTCCCTCTGCTGCTGTCCCACTTGTCCCAGCCTGCCTGCAGGCTTCCCAGCACTGACTGGAGCTGCTGGCTCTGCCCATGGTGGTGGCAGCTCCTGCAGGAGGCTCAGAGGGTCCCTCTGGTTCCTGGGTTGCTGTTGGCTCTTGCCTGCTGAGCATCCTTCCCATTTCAGCTGAGGTTCCACAGCAGCAGCCAGGGCATTTGCATTCAGAGACCATGCAGCTGCTTCAGTTCAACTGTGTTTATCTGTAATTAAATATTCCATTATCAATTAACTATTAATGCTTCGTAATGATTATTTTAAACCTGTGGGAACCTTATGGTGCAAAGCTAGTAGTTAACTGCAGGTGGGCACGATGTTTTCCACCAGATGTGTAGCTCAACCCAGGTTATTTCTTATCCACGGGAACATTTCTGCCCCTGAGCCATCCAGGCTGGTGCTGGCCAGTCTGGGTCTCAGTGGGCATGAGCCCTTCATCCTGCAATTGTCCACCTGCAGAGTGGGTGGTGGCAGCTGGGGAAAAGGAATTGCAGGACTAGGATGCTCTCTTGTTGGTTGTGTGAGGTGGCCAGCCTTACTGAGCCCTGTGGAACAGCTTTGGGGCTCAAGGGTGCCCCTTCTAGCGTGTTCCTACCTTCAGCACTGCAGAAGGGGTGGTTGGGTTTGCTCCCTTCCTTGCCACCTCTTCCTCTTTGCCATCGTTGTTGGTGTGTTTTGGCTGTTCCCTCAGAGCAGAGCTCTGAGCTGGGTGTTGATGGCCAGCAGGACCAGGGATCGAAACTAGCTCCACATTCCACAGCCATGGCCACAGCAACCTGCCACTGCCAACAAGCTGCTGAGCTGCAGAGACAGAGGGACAGGAAGATAAAAGGAGGAAGGGGAGCCTGCTGGACTGGAGCCCTGGAGAGCACATCAGCCTGTGTGCTGAGACTGGGAGCAGTGGTGTGTGTGGAAATGAGAACCTGACAGTGATTTCTTGGCTGATTTAAAAAACTGTCAATGTCTTTAGCAAATGCCACATGGTACTGATAAAAACTTCCATGCAGGAAGTGCAGGAACCAGTTTCCTTCACCCTAAGTCTTCTGTATGTCATTAGAGCAGGGCAGAGAGGGTGCAAACCACTGTGGTAATGACTGATCCTCTTTCTCTACTCCTGCTTTTGCCTTCAGTAATTATTTATGCTACTGCAAAAGTAGCAAGAGGTGCAATCCATTAATTTTTCTAATTGATTTTCAAAGTGTTAATTCACTCAGCTGGTAGAATTTGAGCACTGTGTGTGATCCTGGGAAGGGAATAGTGGACTATTCACGTACCAAACCAAAGTGTATATCTAAGTAGATTCCTAGTCTGCAGGCCACTGAATCCCCTTCTCAGAGGATATGAATATTACCAAAATAAAAAAAAAAGGGTTGGGGACACAAGAGTGAAATTCTGCCTCATTTCAGGCAGGTTAATTTTATTGTTCTCTAGTTCTTATTTCAGGCAATTGAATTACTTGGCTCTCCATACTTATGAAAGTAAAATTTGGCTCTGTTTACCTAGAGATTATTTATGAGAAGTTTGACTATTGATTCAGAATGAGTAATAAAATAGCCTTCGGGGATAAGAGTATTAAGTTTAAGTGTGTTGTCATAACAACCAGCCAGAGTCACTTCCTGAGAATTGGTTTTAGGCATCCCAGGTTTGCTAGCAGCCCAAAATATGTTTGTTTGAACTTAATTATTTGAAAAAGTTTCAAACTACATTGGTTCATCTGCCATCTTTGAGTTGCCCAAGGATGGCAGAATGCCATCCAGAACCCATTTTTATTACACCTTGTAGAATGAGGAGTTATAAATAATAATCTGCAAAAATGGTGATGAAAATAATCAATAGAGAAATTACCAGGAACAAACTTCATTTTGTAGTCAGAGAGTGTTTTCAGTGATGCTTCACAGTGATGCAGGATGCAGCCCCAAGATAGTACAAGGTTTCAAGTCTGTACTGTAGGTGGCAGAGATGCTTTAGTAATGCAGCATAATCATCCCTGCTCTTTCATTGCCAAGGAGAGCAGGGTTACAGTGCAGATCACCCACCAGTAATGAACACTCTGCCAAGTGCCATCCTGGCTCCCTCCTGTTTCCCTGGGAGGAGGGCAGTTCACCTTTGGAGGGGTTAGTGAAGGACCTGAAAATATTTTCTGGGCTATCAGTTCTGCTGTTGAAAATGTGTAGTAATGAAATCTGAAGTGTCTTCTGAATGGAATGGATTCCCAGGATCCTTTTGCCTTCATCTAAAAAAGCAGAGGTATTGGAATGCCAGTAATTTTTAAATAAGTGACAGTCTGTGATTAAAAAATTAAATGGGCTTTCATTAACAAGAATAGGATTCCATAATAGCTTTTGTCATGGTAGTGTTGTTCTCCTTACCATGGTTAATGTTACCATTATATACCTCAATTCAAGAGTTCTGGGAATTAGGTAAACATTGTTCCTGACTAAGACTTGGTGTGTGACAACTCAGCCAAGAATTATGATCTGGAGTTTAATAAAGCAAACAGCATCATACTTAAAAAAAAGTATAAAAGAGGTATGAAGAGAACAGCTGCTGAAGGACTCCTAATGGGCTGTGGAGCTTTCCACTCATGTTTGATGGCTATAATCTTCTCCAGTTGGGGAGGTTCATCAATCATTGCTTCTTACTGGCTATTTCCAGTAAAATAAAATCATTCTTGCAGTCCTGTCTCTTCCTCAGTTAAAAGAAACATACTGGTTGTTTTGGTTTTTTTCTTAGCAGGGTTAACCAAATGTGAGGATAGGAGCTGAATAAGCTTGAGAGCCAAGCTCATCTTGCATACCTTAGGTGTAGGTGTCTCCTGAGATGATTTTGTGTAATTTCTGTTTGATATCAATAAGATACAAAAGGTGACAGAGCTACATGGCTCTGCTGCTCTGGGGAAACACACAGAGCTCCTCTAGTTCAGAACTGTTCTGTACCTTCCCCTCCCTCTTTGTGGTGCAGGAGAAGACTGGAACCTCTTGGTGGTCCAGCTGGACCCATTGATTTCCCTGGTGCCACAGACCCAGCTCAGCCCCCCGTGCCCTTTTCCTTGGAAGGAAACCCCTGCAGTTACCCAAGTGTAACCTTGGGTGGGAAGACAAGCAAAGGAGGGCCCAGGAACAGCCAGGGGGTGGATGGGGCTGCCTTTGAGCACCTGGGCCTTGTGGAGGAGTTTGTGTGGGAGCAGGGTTGCCTGGAAGGACAGGTATTGGGGTATCGGGGTATAACTCATGGTCAGAGTAACATTTGGCTGTTATTGCTTGGTTTCTTGCAGGTTTACTGGAATGAATTTGCCTGCCCCAGTTATCAGCAGTAAAAATTGGCTGCGGCTTCACTTCACATCAGATGGGAACCACAGGCAGAAGGGGTTCAGTGCCCAGTATCAAGGTAAAAGCTTATTGCCTGCTCTCACTATTCACAGCACGTGTTCAGCCAAACTTCTTTTTCCTAGGAATATACAATTAACTTCCTGTGAGATCCTTCTGTATCCTCTTTAACATTAGTTTTCCATCAGGGTATCCAGGCGTTGTCACATGGAGAACTGCTCTTGGCAATTGTTGGGGGCATAAACAGGAGCTGCAGGAAAACCCTCTGCACTGTGCTTGGTTGGCAGGAGAAGCTGTTCCTTCCCCTGTGGTTTCACAGCCTACACTGGGTGGGATGTGGCACCAGCAAAGGGCACTCTGGAGTCCCACAGAGACTGTGTCTGCATTTACACCAAGCCTGTTTTACTGGTCATCCCTAGAAGGGTGGATTTTGGGATTGGGATCTTAAGATGCTGTTGAGGGAGAGGAAATGCTTTGGCACACGAGTCAAGCAGAGGAAAGACCCCGTTGTGTTCTGAGGTTTGTAGGCAACCATGGCTGACTGGGGTTCAGTGCATCCTGTTGGGACCACATGGTCACCAAAACTGATGGGGCTGAGTGGGTTCCTTAGAGCTGTGGGCACCAGTGGGTCGGAGGCCTTGGAAGGATTTTGTGGGTGCAGTGAATGCCCTGATTGCTTCATACAGCTGGGTCTGGGGGCAGGGCCAAGGAGGGGGAAACGAAGCAGGGAAGGAGCAGGAATGACATCCAGTTCCTCATCCAGCCTCCAGAGGTTTGTGTCAGTGTCATTCAGCAGCTTTCCTCAAAAGGAAGAAAGTGACTTCAAGGAAAAGTATTAGACTAACAGGAGCAGAGTGTGAGGGAGAGGAGTTTCCTTTGAGAAACCTGCACACTTGCCCTGTTTGCTCTGTTGGAACCTTAGCTGTGTTGTCAGGGCCTCCACACGGGCTGTGCTTTATGAATCACCATTGTTATTTAACTTCCCTTGCTTTCCTTTAACATTTAAATTATTTTAAATTACAAGAAAAAGATCCTTTGTTTTTTCTAGTCACACAAACGGCTGCATGCACCTGATGGCTTCTGAGATGACATTTTCCTTTGCTGTCATCATTGCTGCTTTCTATTAAAACACCTGTCTGAGTCATCCTTTTTTCTTAAATAGAAAAGTAAAGATTAATGTTATAATTTCCTTTGATTAGATAAATGTCAGGGGGCTCTAATCTAGCACAGTTCTTGGAAGCTGTTTTGTTAGATATAATGAACTGTGCTTTTGTGTATTGGGTGTTTAAAAGATGAACTTAAAATGTGCTTTTGGAATGGTGCTGAAGCAGGACCTGTGGCTGGCAGAGAGTCTGACACCCCTTCTTCACACACTTGCTGGTTTTTGTGGAGTTTGTCAGGTTCTTTCCATCTCCCAGGGAGGATTTCAATACTTCAGCAAACCAAGAAACAAGGTGTAAGGGCAGGATACTTGCAGTCAGTGGAATCTGTGTCCACAGAACATGAAAGTTGCTGCTGCAACTTCAAAAAACTCAGCCTAACACTTTTTATAGAAACATAACCTTGTTTGAACAAAAATATTTTAATGGAGAGAAATAAATACATACAAAATAGGATGTGCAGTGCCCTGTAAAGTAGAGCAACTAAAACATGGTTTTCAGAAGTAGAGATGAAACAGACCCCAGGAGTGTTGTGATAGGACAAGGGGTGATGGTTTTGAACCAACAGAGGACAGATTTAGACTAGATGTAGGGGAGAAATGTTTTACAATGAGGATGGTGAAATACTGGCACAGGTTGCCCAGAGAGATTGGATGGGCTTTGAGCAACCTGGTCTGGTTGAAGATGTCCCTGCTCACTGTAGGGGGTTGGTTTAGATGGTCTTTAAAGGTCACTTCCAGCCCAAACCGTCCTGTGATTCTGTTGTCCAAGAGAAGGAAGAGAGGGTTTGGATTAATCTAGTTTGTTGTCCATCCAAAGACGTGTAGATACATCACTTATTAGCATCTTATCTCCTCTGAGACAGTATCTGGCTTTGCTGATAATCTGTAAGAAAATAATTTCCCTTCCAGCTTGTTTGACATGGGTACAGAGTTTTAGCAAAATGCCTTCTTTGTGTGCTCTGTTTCAGCTCTTTCTAATCCATGCCCTAATTTGGAAATCTCTTTATGAATGCAAAAGCAAGGGTTGATATCATCAGCCTGTGTACAGGTTTTCTTTGTTGACTACAATAAATTTGTTCCCTTCCAGGGAGAGTTTGAACATTTTTCCCTTCCTTTTATCTGCTGTGGATCTTGCATTCTTGCAAGGACTTTTTTCCCCACGCCTGTAAAAGCAAAGGACTGTAGAGAAAGGGGTGCATTGATCTTTTTATCTTCCTCCCACTTCTTCCACCTTCCTTCCCCAAAACGTGTCATGTACCTGCAGCTGGTAAGAAAATAAGCTGGAAGTGCCTGAGGAGAGGAGACAGGGCAGGGGCAGAGGGCAGGTGTCCCCCAGTCCTCTTATCAGCCCAGGGGTGAGAGGCTGTAAAGGAGGTAATGAAAAAGCTGCTGAATTTAAAATGATATCAACCAGATCTGAATAATGCTCTGGGTGGTGTGGTCCAGCTCTCCACATGTTTTATTACAGAAGTTGGATCACAAATTGCTTTTTAGATGATTGTTACCAACACATAATTGCATCTTTTCTTGGTCTCCCCACCCCCTTCCCTTCCCCTTCTGTCTTCCATCCTCAGGTAGACAAATAAACACGGGTGAGGCTGTAGCACAGCACTGGACACCAGCAGAGCTGTCCCCTTTAATCATGGTCTGGTGAACTACCTGTTGCACGTGCTGCACCCCAGAAATGGCTGTTAAGGATACGTTTATGGATATAGACATATGCTTAGTTTTTGGTAGAACATCATCTGTGATCACACCTTTGGGCTGCAAGGTTATGGCTTAGGCTGTGCAACCTGTTGAGTCTCCTGGGCAATCCTCAGGTAGAGACAGGAAGATTCTGGTGCTTGTTGCAGGCTTTGATCCCTAAAGACCCAGCACTGAGCCTGCCTAATGGAGGGGGTACATGAGGAGTTCCAAAGTGGTTGCATTTGAGGGTGTTTCTCTTCACCTCCAACTTGAGTAAGAATCCCCATAAACAACCTGCCATAGAATCCCAGGTGACACTACAACACCCCAGCAGGAAGAAAAGGCATTTAATTATTTAATAACAACCTCCCAGCAAGGAGAACAGAGGTTCATAGATTTTTGCTGAAATGCTGTTTTCCAAATTAGAAATAAATCAATATCTCCTTAAATTTTTGTTGAGTGCAACATGAATGGGTTTAAAAGCAGCAGCCCAGCCTGCCTGGGTGCTGCAGGAGCTTTGTAGTGTCATCTTTCAGATGTGACAGGACACTGAGTATTCCATTAGATCTATCAGATCTGTGTGAGCAGCAAAACCTGCCAGAAAACAGAGGAATGTCTGTTCATCCAATTATCCTGACATGGCCCTTTGTAGTACTGATCCACATTCAAATTTATAAACAAAATAGACTTTCATATTCCAGATTTTTGAGGGCACGGAATGGGGGAATTGTTCTTTTTAAAAAAAGCAAGTGATACTGTATTCTGACTTGTTCTAATCTAAATTGAGTCATTTGTAAAGCTTGACTTTCATCATTATGTCTCCGTGTGGCAAACAAAATGAAGGATTAAGAGGAGAGTATTATAGTGATCTCTCTTTATCAATTAGTGTTGAAAGAGACATGATGCAATTAGGGGAGTGTGCACTTCATGGGTAATGTGGTTTAGTCTCTGTATTTTAGGATTGGTCCTTAGTAATGAATGTCTGGTTCCTGCTGCTTGTTTTCATTACTGCTGGGTGCTGTGGAGCTAGGCTTTGCATTACTCACGGACCTGGAGCGGGGCTCTGTCTGCTGGCTGGGCTCTGGGAGGCAGGAGTGAACCCAGCTGAACCTCTGTTGTCCAGTGTGTCCTTCAAAAGACATGCAGCTGTGTGCAGGGCACACCCAGAGGGGTCAAGGCTCAGAGCCATGAAGTCTCCACACCAGTTGCCTTCTGCTGGACATTGGGAGGTGTGAAATCAAAGGACATGGCTGCAGTTGAGCAGTCAGTGTGGCCTGACGAGAAGCCCTGACCCTCCAGGGCTGCTTTATCCCACTGACAGTGTCTTGCATCAGTGCTGAGTGTGTAGGGCCAGGAGCTGGAGGGCTTGGCTTGGCCTTTATGGCTGCAGCCCCTGCTTTGTCATGGGAAGTGAGCAGATCTGGGCTTTTCCCTGGGTGGCCCACAGAAGCATCCACTGGTCATTGTGTGGTGTATCTTGCAATGGGAACTTGCAGAGAATATAAGAATGGAAATGATTTTTATCAAGCTCCTCTCTTACCCTTGGTGCCCCAGAGCACTTCACAGAGCAATGAATTAGGTTTGGCAGAGTCCTGAGCTGTTGAGTGTTCTGCAATAGCTCAAGTTTAGCCTTAGATACCTGAGATTGACTGTATTCTATTGACTGGGAGGGAATATTGGCTGTAACTATGAGGTTATCCCTGATCTTGCTTGAGGAGGGCCAGAGAATCCTTAGCTGCAGCATTAAGGAGGGAAGCAGAGCAGGACCAGGACCTGCTCGGGGCTTTGTTCCTGGGATGGGCTGAGGACATAGTGTGACCTGGAGCAAGATGTGGCTGTTTGGGCCATTCTGAGACTTGCTGCTTTTTCTCCCTATGCAGATGGATTACAGTAAAAAAAAGAAAGAAGTGTGTGTTAGATTTGCTTTGAAAATGGCAAACTATTAGTTATTTTCCCCCTCTTTAAAAAAGAAGGTGAAAAAAAGCCCCAAGAGATTAAAGATACTAATAAGAAACACACAACAATCTTTTCTTGATGTATATTTTTAAGCTAATGTGCACCTGAGGTAGAAGTGAGAACTGCTTTATTTAAAGAGAAAGCAAAAAGCTGTAACCAAATGATGAACAAAAAGCTCAGAGAAGCACTACCTTAGGAAAGCTTCAAGGAGGACTTCTTGACATTTCCCTGTCTGAATCTCCTGCAAACAGATGTTACAAACAGATTTATTTTTTTTAAAGCCAAAAAAGCATGATTAAAAAGAAAAGACAACAAAACTTGTTAATTCTGTTGGTAATTTTCCTTGACAACTTTGTCTTAGAAATGTGCTAATTTAGGGATGAAAGTATGACAAGAAAAGAGCAGTTGAAAGTGGGAGATGAGCTGGTTTTCTCCATAGATAAGGACTCGCTCGTCAGAAAAAGGATCCTATAAAGTGATTTGGACATGATGCTTTCTGCTGTGAAGTTATTCTTTAACCACATTAACTTCAAATCTGCCAGTAAAAATTCTGCTGTGTGCCAGTCAAAAATCTCTGTCTGCTGCAGGAAGCTGCTGCCTCTCTCCCCCCACCAGTATCCAGATGGGTTTGCCTGTGGGGTTTGTGCAATACCCTCTGGTGGAGAGAGAGCCCTGGTGACAGGCAGGTCCAGATCATACAGAGAAACAGCTGGTCACTTCCTTGGGGAATTTTCACACTGCAAAGAAGGATAGGACTCTTGGTAGTGGATGGATGGACAGGAATCTTGTTGCTGCCCTCGTGTTTTCTCATCTTCTGGATGAGGTTTTGAGCAGGGAGGGGACTGGTCACACCAGGACCCCTGGCAGAGTCACCAGGCAGATTTTATCCTGGATGTGCCTGTGGCTGCTGCTGGTGTGTCTGTAAATTAATTCTTCTCTTTAGCAATAGTATGGTTTTAATATAGCCCTTCTTTTCTGCTATTTTACTGCCTTTTTGAGTCTAATATTTATTCAAGTCATGTGCACAGGTTTTAGGTTGTGGGGTGTTCATTTGAGTGCTGTATTCCCATAGGAGCAGAGAATGACTTTACTGTATAATACATTCATGGAATAAGTGCAGCAGTAAAACTGGGTGAAACTAACTCAGCATTTTACTCTGAAGTTTCTTAGAGCTTCCCTTGTGTCTGTTTCCCATTTTTAGGCTGTTAAGCAAAATGTCATGGTAAATGAACAGGGCCCAGATGGTTTTGAGGGGTCAGGATAAGTTGTCAGAGCTGTGAGGGAAAGACACAGGGCATCCTGCACTGAGGGGTTCTACAACTGTTGCTTCACTTGCTTTTTAAATAATCCCTAATGCTGAGCTAAACCTTTTCTTTGTCTTTTGCTTTGTTTTACATCTGTCTCTGTAGTCAAAAAGCAAATTGAACTGAAGTCCAGAGGGGTGAAGCTAATGCCCAGCAAGGACAACAACCAGAAGACATCAGTGTGTAAGTTTTTTGGCTCCTCCTCATGCTCTCTTTGTATAATGAGCTCCTTGAACATTTCATTTGGCTTTCCAGTAATCTTTAAAACTTTGTCACTCTTGAAAGTTTTAATGCCTCTCCCTCTCTTCCCTCTGCATTACTGCATCACTTCCTCCCAGTGCTCTATTCACAAGCATTTACTAACTCGTTGAAGTGGGAATGGAGGGGACTGGTGTGTGTGCATTTAATATATACTGTATGTTCCTGCTCAGGGGCAGCCTGGGGTCTGTCACTTCTGTTGTCCTCTAGTGTGGAAAGTGTCAAACTGCAAACATTGTGCAAACTGGATGTTGTAAAATTAGGAGTGGGGAAAAGGAACCACACTAAAAAGACCTACTAGAAAATGTACAGAGGCAGTAGCAGTCTCTCTCTCTCTTTCTCTCCCTCTCTCTCTTTTTCTTTGCATTTTATTGAATTATTCATCCCTGGAGAAAAACCAAAGCACTGCTGTGCAGGAGCTTGTGGTACTGATTTTTATGCTCTCCTTGTTAGTTACTTACAGTGTATCGAGGGGTTGGTACCTTAGAGGTGTGCTCAGAATGTCACCTTGTCACTGCTGTGTTTTCCTCTTGCAGGAAGTGAATCCATTAGGTACATCCATCTTTACTTTAGGTTCTTTCCAAATCCAAAGCAAGGCTGGTGTTTTCTTTCTGCATGTGGCTCTGGACAGATGACTGGGCTCTTAAGGAGACTCTGAGATTAAGCAGGAGGGATCCAAATTAACTCACATTTGTATTTTATATCAATTCGAATAGAAGCAGAATGTAGCATTTCCTAAAATAGTTTTTAGAGGAGAGGATAGAGGAGCTCATTTTGCTGCCTCGTCCATTGCACCCAACAAAGAGGTACTGGGGGGACACTCCACTCGCCTGGATTTCAGATGCAAAATTCACTGAAGAAAAATGGATTCACTGAATTTAAAGCATCCCCCCGTCTGTCTGAAATGGAGGTGGCTCACTTCTAGGCCCCCATCAGTGCTTGTTCTTTCCAGTTTTTCAGGAGCAAGGCTCAACAAGGTAACTAAATAGCAGGATGGAAATTGCCCAAAATCTCCAGAGCAGAAAATGGTGGAGCATGTTTAGAGAAAATACAATTTTAAGAAAACCTCTGTATGCAAGATGTTCCTGGTCCTATGATACATTATTGCCAAGAGGAATTAATTGTAATAAACATTTCAGTTCACTTAACTGAGAATAAATTATCTGAGTGTGTGGGCACTGGAGCTGAAAGGATGTTTGGATTGGGAATTTGGATATTGGGGAATGTGGGGAAGGGGGTCTTCACTGAGTGAAAAACATTAGCCTGGTTTGGAGTCATTAGCTTACTGAATATGAGTATTTGGGGATTGAGAATATATAGGGTTCCCATTTCTCTTTCCTGGGAATGCTGGGCTGCTTCCCTGTGACAGTTTTCCCTGCTGTTAATGAGTGTTGCTGCTGCTGATTGTCAGCACTGGCACTAGCCCTGCTGGGGCTCCAGGGAAAGGCACTGAAGGCTGAAGAAGAGACAGCAATGGAAGTTTCCCTCCCAGCATATCCTGCTCTATCCCAGTCATGCTCCACATCTGAGGATAACAGTAGGAAGTTCTTGTTGCCTCTGCCCAGTTTATCCTCACCCAACAGCAGGCTCCAGTCTGCAGAGCATCAATTCAGCATCTCCTGTAGTGCTAATCTTGTCATACTTGATAAGGCAGAGCAGAGCACAGGAAGGCAGCTTAAGCTGAAAGATGCTCAGCTATAGTCTGGGGCCCAATCCCTTCCTTACCAACCTGGTGCTTGCCACAGCCCTGGTGCCTTCAGCTCCTTCCATGGGCTCTGCACTCAGCAAGGTCTGGATTGGAAACCCAGATGAACCTCTATCTCGTGCAGCTTTCTGCTGTCACACTTGGTTACAGGAAATTTTCAACTGCAGAAATGCTGATTCCGGAGAAGATGTTTCCAGAAAATGGTTCCTTTTCAGCAAATGGAGCCCAAAATGTTATCTTCAGTTTTCCCTTGCCTTTTTGATTTGCATGCATGCCCCTTCTCTCAAACTTTCATGAGTTATGAGTCTGCATATGCATCAGGGATAATTATACAGGTGGGACAGGCTGATCTGTGAAGTTTGCCAGTGTTGCTCTTGTTTCATCTGGCTTGAATAGCAGAAATTCAGAAATTCCTGTGTCTCTTGGTAATAGCTAGAGCTATGCCAGGCTTTAATTTCAAAGACTTTCTTACCAGCAGTGTTTTCTAGTGCTCTTTTTCCTAAAATTCTCCCTCAAAGAATCTGGAGCCCCCTTGGAGCAGCTGGCAGCTGCCTGCTTGGTACCTTGCAGGTCTTCCAGAGGATTTCTGCTTTGCTGGGTGGACTCTGTGGTTGGTTGCCAGATCCTACCTGGCCACATCAAACCCTTGTGTTTCATGTGTCTGAATGGAGGCAAAATGTAGTTATATAACAGCTCCTGGTGCTACTTCAGAAAAAGAATATGTAAAAATATGGAATTTTGGTGCTCACTGTGTTTGGTTGCAGTCAGTTGTATTTATTTGAAATTGAAATCAAGTGCCTCGTACTGTTCACCGTCCTTAAAATTAATTAGGCAGCTTGCTGTAACCGTTTTTAGAGGAAAAATAACACAGCTCTGGAGATATAACAAATAGTTTTGAACTTTAGGTTGCATTTGGGAGATGATTTTGCTCTATGCAGTGTGTGTGTGTGTGTGTGTGTGTGTGTGTGGATATTCCGGGTCACAGAACGGGGAAAAATGTGGTACTTTGCTTTTACAAAACAGCATGAAAGTTGCTTTGTCTTTTGAATGAGGACACCTGAAAGCATGTTGGAAGGGGTGGGGTGAAGCAGTGCACTGGGTATATTCAGATTTGTCAGAATCTATTCTAAATGCACAAATGCAAAGTTGTTTTGGAGGTGTTGACCAGTTTTAGGTCTCAGCCAAGCGTGCAAAAGCTTTGAGATGCTCAGCATTGCAGCAGGGCTGAGATCTGCAGGGGCTGAGGAGGCAGGAACGTGTGTCCCTGGGTCCCTGCTGTGCTGGGGCAGCAGAGGCACCAGCCCCGGGTTTCTAGCAGGAGGCAGCACAGCTCTGAAAGAAGCTGCCTTGGGTCTAAGTAGGGCATGTTGCAAACACAGTCTTTGTAAATGGTCTTGAAAGTCTGTAAACGTTTTTGAACTCACAAGCTTCTGAACTATTCTGAGACAGCAACAAGATGTGAAATGTGGGTTCGGAATTCCCCAAGTGAAAAATTTCCAGCTGGAAGGAGCCTTCTCCAGTGGCAGGGGCTCACAGCCCAAGTCTGTACCCTTTTCACACTTGCTAGACACATGAGTATTTAATGTCTGCATTAGTATCACTGAGGTTCTGGAAATGCTTCATGTTTACCTGGGTGCTGAGGGACCTTCCTGCATCAGGAGGACAGCAGGCACTTCAGTGGGGTCAGCACATGGCCAGTAGCTCAGGTCTGCTTCTAGCACTGTGGTTTGTAACCCATTAGCTTTGACCAGGTGGTTGCATGGAGTAGCTGCAAGCCTTAGCAGGATCTGAAGGATTAATCTTTTTAAAACAACTGATAAGTCCTGCAGTTCTTCCTTTCCCACCCCTCATGCCAGTGGAAAAGCTCACCTGCTTGCACTGAGAAATGTTGAACCTCTGTAAAACCTTTGTAGATGTTGCTTTCTTTTGTAGTTCATATTTTACATTCCTAAATTCAATAAAACAATTGTCCCTTGGGAATCTATCAGTGAACTTTATGAACGTGGGGTGATACAGCAAACTAAGGAAGGTTTTTCAGTCCCTTGAACATTTGGAGGCAGTTCCTGTGGCAGACACAGCGAGGGTACCTGGCTGCCAGAGCCAGGAGGGGGGAGTTGCTGAAAAAATGAGCACGAAGGGGTGGGAAACTAGATCCATGGTTTGGGGGAGAGAATCCTTGAGCCTATAATGTGGAAATTGAACAGTTCCATCACAGTTTTGAAGATCTATTGTTTTTCTAATAACCTTGAGGAATTCATTGTAGAGTGCTGCAGCTGAGGTATAGATCAGTCAAGCCTGCAGGAAGATGAACACAGAACTGACAGCAAGTTCTCAGCATAAAAATATGGAATAGGACCTTTTGTATAGTTATGCTCGTGTGTGTTTAGAATAAAAGATAGAAGAGCAAGAGTTTGTGTGACTGATCCATTCTCTTCTTTTGCTCTGCTTTACAACTCTCATGATATGGAGGTATCTTTTCCCCTTGCTCTGTGTTATCTGCTCTCTGGTTTATCTACATATGCTATATAGATATTCAAAAAATGCTAGCTAATGAGAGGAGAAGTGTTTCTAGTCTTTAGAGCTGTGTTTTATAACTGACAACCTGCCCACTGGTGCTGCTGGGTTTTGCTGGTCATCCATGGCCCTGCTGCCTCCCAAAGCCTCCGGGTTCTCTGTCGTCTGATGTGGGGCACAATAATTGGGTGTGATACCAGTGCAGAGTAACTGATGTGGGCATAAATGGCATTGTCTGGATAGTCATTTGACCATGGGAGAAGGAATTTGGTGTGGAGAGGTAATCTGCTCTGCAGGGAAGGGCCTACCAGTGTCTGCCTGCAGAAGCTGCGTTTGTGCATGTGTACGTTAGAGGCACGTCTTGTTCAGGGAGGTGTTACTCTGGGGAAGGTGTAGAAGCAAGAAACCTTAGCACTTCTCCTTAAACACCATATGGACTCATGACATACAACCCTACTTTGCACACTGCATCCTTAAGCATTATGTGACTTCTCTGGAGCTGGCTGTGGGTACAGCAGCGCGTGCGTGTAGGTGGGCAGTGATTTCAGAGACCCAAAGGAAGATGGTGTCACCTACGTCCTGTGTTCAGCCGACCTCTCATTTCTCAGAGGCAGCAGATCATTTCAAGCACTAGCAGAAAAGCTCTTGGAAGTTGGTGATTTCATTTGCAGAAGGATCACCTCTCTCTCTGAAGAGCTGCTCTCCCTCTCAGGGTTCGAGGGGAATATTTGCTGCTGCTGCTGTTTCTGAGCAGCGCTCCCACTCGCTCCCTAAATCCATGGGCTGCACTGCTGGGGGATGTTGCATCCTGACCTTATTTCCTTGCCTTGAGGCAATTCATGACTCACTGCTGAAGCCTCTGTGTTTTCTCATGCTCTGAACTTCATTTGCTTTATGTATCATCAGGAGAACAGGAACATTAGGTGTGTCCCACACCCTGGGAGGTAGACACCAGAGGAGTATTTAGCTCCACAGATGACATTCAACAGCTTCATCAAAACTACAGGAAGTGGCCCCAAACAGCTTCTAAGATAGAGCTCAGCCAGTTGGGCCAACTTTTCTGTACTTAGTGTTACAATATGTGCCTGTAGCTCCTGCAATGAAGTGATGAGGTCTGGGTCCTTTCAGCCAGCCGCTTATGTGGGGTTTAAACACCCTCCAAATCTACAGACCCTAAGGGAAACTGGCCAGGTTAATAAAAAGTTAGAAAATTTAAAGCTATTCAAATTTTTGGTGTGTATTTTAAGCATCAGGGAAGAAGTGGGAGTAGGTCAAATCAAAAGAGTGTATTTCAGTGAAACAAACCCACCAAATTACTGTGCAGCTCTGAGACCTGCTGAGATACCCCAGTGCAGTGGCAGGGACAGCCCCAGGTCCTGCAGGCAGAGCTTCACAGCTGGGCTGGGAGGTGGTGGGAAGAGGAATCCAGGGCAGACCAAGGCCCTCAGAATTGAAGGGGCTGGAATGAGACGTTAGTGCTTAGAGGTGAGGAGGAGCTTGGAAGCTGTAGTGTTTCCAGTGTAGATGTTCAGATGAAAGCCCCGTTGCAGCAGGAGCAGAAGAGCAATCCTTCTGTCCTGCGAGGAGCAGTGTCACATCTTCCAGCTGCAGTGTCTGACTACACAAGGTGTAATTACCCACTAAGTAATGACCATATTTGATGGCCTTGCCTTTCTGTGTGTTCGTGCTGGGCAGTCTGTGTGTTCACTCCCCGTGCTCATCTCCCCATGTCCATGTTTCTGTGCTCACCCCTCCGTGTCTGCCACCCTGCCCGCTGCCTTTCGGATCTCAAGCTGTTGAGCAAACATCCCTGTTGTGAGAAACACGCTTTTATCACAGCACCATCATGCATTTGGCAGTGGCCTTTGGGGCACCGGGCTCACACGGTGTGTTCCGAAGCAAAACTGAGATTGTTCCTTCGACCCAGTGACAGGCAGAGGTAGAGTGGGAACGTACTGGTTTAGGACTCGTGCCTCGCGGCTTCGTGCCAGGAAGTGTTTTCTTTGCGTCCGTACAAAGGTGACCGAGTGGCATCAACTTCTACAGCTCCAGGACAACATCACCCCTTTGTCTCGTATTATTGGGCGTTTTGGTAGTTGCTGGAATTCAAAATTGCAACGAGTGTGTTGCCAGATCTCATCTCATCCTTGTCAGGAGCCCCCCCCAGGGTCTGTCCCCCCAGGTCGATGCTTGTTTGCGCCATTTGAGAGGCTGGAGGGGGAAGGTGGAGATGGGGAGACAGAGAATGAAGTTTGAAGGTGTTTGCTCAGTGCTGATCACCACTTCATAGGTTTCATGTTTGTTGGCAGTTACATTAAGGTTGCTCCATAAAATTCTTCATATTCAAACTAAATGACTTGCTTTCAAATGCTAGACTTGCATTTCCCTCTCCTTTCTCCCTTTTGTTCTGTGCTTGGTTTTTTCCCTGGTATCACACACCTGCCTGTTCATTGAGTTGTCTCCCTTCCCTGGCACCTCTCAGCTGGGTTTGGAGGGGCAGGAGCTGTCACTGTGCCGGGTCACAGGTGGTTGTTTTAATCGCAGGCTGCAGAAATGGGCTGTTTAATTGGTGTAATTTTGCAGAATGAAAAAACTCTTTTCAAAGGTATTTGTGTCGTGGAACGGAGGGAAAACTGCGTCCCTGGCTGGCATTTCCTAGAAAACACTTTGGTGTATAAACTGAGCTGAAATGATTCCAGTTACATTTGTTTCCAAAGCTTTTATTTTTTTCTAAACCAAATGGAACACGATCAGGTTTTTGAGCTACCAATTGCCATTTTTCTCTCCACATCCACCAAGACAGTTGATGAAAGAATGTTTCTTTTGCTATTCTGTCTCTGTATGTGCTGTTTTTGCTTTGTAGTAACTCAGGTTGGTGTGTCCCAGGGACATAATATGTGTCCAGACCCTGGGATTCCAGAGAGAGGCAAAAGAATAGGCAACGATTTTAGGTAAGAACCTCTTCTGTGTGTGTTTATGCATGCTGCAAAGCTGCTGTTCAAACCATTGTGTGTGCTCCTTGGCATCGTGTAGTCTGTTTTCAGAGACCATCTGCACACCTCTAAATGTGTGATGTCTGAAAAGCTTGCTGAGACTCCTGATGTGGAGGAATGAGTGTGTGTAAACGTGCATGTGTGTGTTTGGGAGACCGTGTCCCAGCTGAGGATCTGTAATGATCTCTCTCAGAGTATTTCTCTTCACAATATGGGCATTTAGCCAGGCTTGTGTAATCGATGCTTGTTGTCATTCCACCCCTCCAGTGAAGTGCAGAAAGAACTGTCTTAAACAGCAAAAAATGCTTCTCAAATTAGCTTAAGTCACAGCATGGCCGTGCCTCTGGTGGATTTGAGGTGACTTCTCAAAGCACTGGTACAGTTCCTTGTCAATAAGTGTATGTGGTGCTAGATAATTGTTTTCTTATAAAGTTTAAAACAATGCTGTTATTCCCTTGTAGTTGTTAGTGTTCATTTAAAGAGTGCAGGAATGAATTAGTGACAGTGAATCAATATTTAATCTTACTTTGCTGTCAATGGCTGTTTTGTTCACTGGAAGTGTCTTTCAATTTAACCTCGGTCTGTCAAATTCTCCTGAAATCCAGAAAATGGATCGGAGGGGTGAGGGTGGAGACAAGGGAGTTCCCAGTAGTCCTTAAAATGCCATAGGATGAATTTTCAGGAGCTGCAAACTAGCATTGTGTCACTCCAGTGAATAAGGCAGTATTGGCTTAAACCAGAAGAGGATCTGAATCTAAAGTGATTGAATAAGGAGCAAGGCTTTCAGTAGCAGATAAAGATCCTTGTTTTCTTTATAAGAATGCGGAGCATGTCACCTCTTGGGGCTGAGGATGTGCTCCCCCACTGAACACAGCCCACACTGGGGTTGTGTTGAAAGACTCAGACCTTTTTCTGGGCTGATCAGCACCCCAGGCAAACCGCCCCGTGCTCCAGCTGCTGCCTGCAGGGCCAGGGAGCTCCCTCTGTTCACCACTTGGAGAATCACTGGGGTAGTCAAAAGGGAGTGACAAACGTGTCTCTGCAAAGTGTCTGTGTTGCTGACTTCCCCCTTTGTTCTGGTTGCCAGGTTAGGCTCCAGCATCCAGTTCACCTGCAATGAGGGCTATGATTTGCAAGGCTCCAAAAGCATCACCTGCAAGAGAGTGAGCGACATAATTGTTGCCTGGAGTGACCACAGGCCAGTGTGCAGAGGTGAGAAGACCAAAAGATGTTACAGAGTTATTAAGACCAATGAAAAACCCATCTCCTTAATGTCCCTTCGTGCCTCACCCCTTCTGTCCTCAACTTTGTTGCTGCTTGGTGCACAGTGCTCTGACAATCATAGAATCGTTGAGTGGTTGAGGGTGGAAGGGACCCTGAAGATCATCAGGTTCCAACCTCCCTGCCATGAGCAGGGACCCTTCCAACTAGACCAGGCTGCACAAGCCTCATCCAACCTGCCCTTGAACACCTCCAGGGATGGGGCAGCCACAACCTGATGCATTTTTTTTTTTTTAATCCATAAATTCAGTTTTTAAGAAAAACAGCTGTTCCTGGGCATAGTGCAGCTGCTGAAGCTGTTCCCATTAACTGTGGAACTTCCTCAGTTCCTGGCTCTGGATCATATGGGTTATATTTGTGTCCTTCAAACCTGTGTACATCTGCACCTCTTCTCAGTACTTTCTCCCCTTCTGTTCTCTCTATTCCAGGTATTTATTTTTATGGGATAAAGAGGAGAGGGGACAAAAGGTGACAGCCTGAAGCAAAATGTGGAGAAGCTAAGCTGGGGTGAGATGCTGCTAAATGGGCCTTGCTGCCAGCAGGCAGTGATGTGGAATTACTTAGCCTGTGGTTCCTAACTAGCGTGATCCTGATTATCTTGTGGCCCAGCCAGGAGCCATCAGTGACTGGAGTTTTCTTTCATCAGGGAAAAAAAATCCTAATGCCTATTTTGCCCTTGGCCATTTGTTTTCATTCCCTCTCTGTCTCCAAAAGGTGGCATGCATAACTGTGATATTTGTGATGCTAATAATGAACAACTTGTAATATTTTTAATTAAATCCCTCTAAAGCTCTTAAAGTCATAAATTGCTATTTTTTCAGTTCTTTTTTCTTTAATTTTATCTGCAGATTTTTTTCAAGGCTTTGGAATCCCATCTAATTCTTGAAACAAGCCTGGAATAAATTGAATCAGTGTAAGAGGATATTTGGCATAAATATGTGACACTATAAAGGAAATTTATGGTGTCCTCTTGCAAGAGATAAGAGAGGATTTGCCTGCATTATTGTGATTCTCTGAATCAACTTAATTTTTTAAACTGCTAACTTTTAGGGTGTTTTTAAAAGTTTTCCATTTGCTTTTTCCTTCAGCTTTATGTAAACTTCTTTAGGTTTGTTCCATGTGTTACTGGGTATTGAGTTTCTCTCAAATTGCAGCAATCAGGGTGTCTGGTGTTCCAGCTTTGAACCCCCTTGTCTGTACCCATGTCTAATACCCAGTGATCAAAAACTTTCCCCACTGCTGGGAGACTGGTTTTCAGCTTCCCCATCTACAGCAGATTCCCTCTGGGGCCTGGGGAGTCTCACTTAATCCCTTTGTGTTCCTGTTACCCACTTTTAAAATGGGAACAGTGGGATTTGCCCTTTTTTTCCCTGTAAGATGGGATGGGACGTGTGACAGACTCCAGGATGGCGTCACAGAGGAGGGGACAGGCTGCTTCTCCATGGTCCCTTGTGACCACCTCTGTAGTTTGGCCAGGAGATCCTTTTCCATGCTTTACTGCCATTTGGAGAGGGGAAAAGAAAAAGCCTGCGGGTGCCACATGTGCAAAAATGGCTCCTTTGAGGTTTGAGAGAAATTAATTCTGAGGATCCATCGCAGCAGCAGAGGCAGTTACAAAACCAGGACACTGTTCTTCACATTTGCTGGTTAAATATTACATCAAAGGAATACCACAGGCAAGAATTCCCCCACTTAGCACTTTTCAGCTTCTGCTTTGCCTAAGATGTTTTTAAGTTAGGAAATGGAGCTGCCATCTTGGTTCTGAGTCCTCAGTCCTACCTAGATGAAGGCAGCCCTTATCTGACAAGGACTTGCTGTGCAGTGACGTTTTTTTTACCTGTAGTGAAAGGAAATTTGGCCTTCTGGGGACTTGGAAAAGGAGCTGGGATCTTCTGTATTGTGGCTTTTATTGTCCTCGACGTGAGAGTATTTCTGTGAGGGCTTTAATATAGTAAAAAATAAAAAAAATCAGTCTGAGCAGTAGAGAATGGCTTGTTGTTGGTTGGTCTGGTGGCCCATCTGTTTGATAGCTCCTGGAAACACCCCACTCACCTACTAATCCCTGATAAATCCTTCATCTCTGATACTACATGGAAAAAATAATCATCTTTTGGCTAGTGAAAACGACCCAGAGCAGCGATGTTTAACTTTCCCCCACCCTCCATGCTGTGTGCATCTCCACTTCTCTCTCCCCTGCATGCATCCCAAAGCTGAGAGACCTCCCCCCAAGTTCTGTCGTGTTTTGCCTCCACAGCCAGGATGTGTAACATGTACCTGCGGGGTCCCAGTGGTGTGATAACTTCTCCCAACTACCCCGTGCAGTACGATAACAACGCCTACTGCGTCTGGGTCATCACCGCGCTCAATCCGGCCAAGGTAGGTCTGGGAGATGTGTCTCCATGTCCTTACTCCAGTGCCTTAGTTGGAATGTTAGAACCCTCTGATGTTCAGCTGGTCAGGTTCCTGTTCCTGATGCTGGACTCCCCTCTGCCCCTGCAGACTCTGCCATGTGTTTCCCAGGTGTCTTTGAAGACCACGCCACATCACGTTCCCCCTCTGCTGAAAATTCACTTTCTTGAAGGGTGTAATTAAAAGTGAACATAATTATTTTTAATCGGAACCTCTCTGAGATGTTGGCGTGAATGGTGGAGAAGTGCCAAACACCTCAGCAAAGCAGCTCCTGAAGGCAGCTTGCAGGGGGGCAGGAAGGCTGTGCCAGGAATGCTGATCTTCCACTTTCCTGGTCCATAACCAAGAGGGATTTCAGCCCCCAGAGGGCAGAGGGAGGTGTGGTTCTGTCTGCTGCTGCTCATGCACGGTTGTAAACTTGTAAACAAGTCTCTTCTGTGTCCCCTGAGGTTTGGAAGAGGGGAGGTTAGTGGGGACTTTTTGTCGTCGCTGATCTGAGGTGTGATTCAAGTCTGTTGTTGCTGATCATGTGGAGAACAAAGCTTGATGGCCTTGAAATCAAGTCCTTGCCACCTTCTGCTGGTTTGGAGAGGGCCAATGTTCAGTGCCTCCCAGCTTTTTCCAGCCCTGCAAACTCAGCCTGTCCTCTCATCCAGATCTGTATGGGCATATAGGAGCAAAAACTACTTTCCTGTGTAGCTCAAAATACACTGTTTGAGGTGTTATTTACCATCTTCTCCTCTCAGAAGATGACAGACTTCATTCTCTTTAGTATCTAGGTTCCTACTAACATCATCTTCATTAGCTCATGAGCAAATCTTGCATGCCAGGCTCATGCTCTCCTGTTAATTGTGCCTTGGTCCTTGCCTCCGGACTGCCCTGCAAGTTGGCACTGCCTCCTGCTGCTGGTCCAAGGCAGGCATTTCACAAACGTGTGGGAATCCCAGGATCTCATCTTTTGCTAGAAGTTGTTATGGTCTGTAGAAACTGTTGGCACCCACCTGCAGTTGTAGCCTGCTGGCTGCTGCTGGTGGGATGGCCCCTCCTGTGTCCCCTCCCTGGGGAGCACTGGGCTGGCTGGGGAGCAGCTGCAGTTCTGCTGCTCTTTCCCCATTGACCTCGGCTCAAACCTTCAGGAAGTGCAGATCACGGGTGCATTATGATTTTAGTGAGTGTCCCTACGTTCCAATTTCAGAATGAGTTTGTATTTAAAGGGCTGTCATTAGCTGGTCAGCTCATCCGGCGGATGGCTTGGCTTGGCTGCACAGGGGCGTAGGAATGACCCAAATTCTGGGAAACTGGAGTGTGGAATCAGGATAATTTTTAGTGCTGATTTATTAGGAGTGATTTACTGGTTAATCAGACCCAGGAGGTTCTGCACCATCAGGGTAATGGGCAAGTGGAGAACAGACCACATATAACAGCAGCTATTACTGCTTCAGGTGTCAGCTGGGTTTTCAGCTCATGGCCTGCAGACCCTTGGGAATACTCTGCCTGTGCCTGGAAAGGTTATGGACCACATCAGCATCCTAGGCTGTGGTAGGGCTATTGTGCTTATTTTTGCTCAGCCTTGTCTTCAGCAAAATCCAGTTTTTGTGTATATAAATCTGTGTTTGGAGAGAAGCTGTGGTGAGCTAGATACAGACACACCCTGGGTTTTACATGGGCTAACGCTTCCTTTTGGGTTTTTAGGTACAAATCATGAAGGAGGGGATGGCAATTGCTTGTCAAGAGATACTTACGGGCCATGTCCACTGTTTTATTGACCCTTTGTCACATTGCTTTTGTGTTGAAATATTCAGAGTCTGATCTGCAGCTCTGTTCATTTGCTTTTCTGCCAGCCTGATGAACCAACTTTTCTGCTTTTCCTTCAGCAGTTTGATAGGACAATCTTCTCCTTTGGTGAGCTTCCTGGGCAGACTGTCTCATTGCTCAAAAACTTCCTCTTTGTGAATTTCTACTTAGGGAAGTTTTTCCTCTTCCCCTGGTTAGTTTCTTCCTCAGCTTTTAAACCTGACTAATGATAAACTGTTTCTTGGAAAACAAAATCTGCAAGTCCCAGGTTGGCCAGACCCGCAGCTGGTGTTGACTGTGCACAGTTCTTTTTCTCTTAAGTGATAAGTAGTTAATTAGTAATACCAGTTTATAAAGGGTTCCTGGATTTTGGGTCTTTCAAAAGATCCTGGGTGTGGGCCCAGGAGCTGGGGTGAGGCACAGACTTCCCCTGGCACTCCTCGGGATGGTGGGAAATGATGGAAACAAATCAATTGCCCTTAATATTTTCTGCTTTTTAAAGAATTCATTAAGGCTCCAGAAACTAAAGGTGTGTGGACAGGACTGTATCTGATGGGTGAAAACACAAAAAGACAAGTGGACTCCCTGGCAGGGATGGTATCTTAGTCCAGCAGGCAGCTCCCAGGGCTGGTGCACTGGCAGTGGGAGCTGCTGGTGTAGGAGTTTTAATGCCAGCTCAGTCACTGGAATTCCTGCCTAGCAAATCACATAGAGCTTTGCAGAGTGCACATAAAACCTTTGCTTACTAAAGCCCGTGTTAGAAACTGGAGAATTCACCTGCTCAAGTCCCATTGCCTCTGCGTGCAGAGGGATGGTCTCATCAGTGCTCCTTCCCCAAGGCCAAGGGAGGATTGAAGATGGATTAATTTAAATACCTGTAAAATATTTTGAAGGTAAAAAGCATTATGGGCCTGAGCTGAGGCCTGCTGGAGTTGGTGGTAATCTTTTTATTGACTTGAGTGGTCTTTGGATCAGGTCCTGTTATATGAAGCTTTTAATATGAGTGATGGGAAAACCACTGAGCTGAATTTCAGCCTCATTTGCAAGTCATCTGTTCTATATTTAGAAAAGAACTGGGAGCCAGATTCACTGAGCTACATAATCCCCTCAAAGTTTGCTGAGAAACCCACACAAACAGTATTAAGGGCGTAGTGCTCTTCAGTTGACAGCTTGGAATTGTTTCCCATACAGAAGGTGACACCAAACCTATCTGGGGGACGTTCTGGGTGTTCACTCTTCCTGCTGCTCCCCAGTGCCACGGGGATTAATTTCAACCACAGCGGGGAAAATAAATCACTGGGGAACTGAGAAATGCATATGGTAATTGGTGAATTTGCATCCAAGCTATTTCTGAACCTTCTTGACATGATGGATGCTACTGGTTGGGATTTCTCCCGGGGTTGTTCTCACCTGGAGTGGAAGTAGCCAAATAAAGCTCAGTCCAAACTTCCTGCGTCATCAGTGGTGAGAGACGGGCCCCCCCAGGGGATGAGTCATCCCAAATGAAGATGGATGCATGAGACTGGGGAGAAGGAGGGGAGATGAGTAATGTGTGCTTGTAAAGCATTTGAATGGAGCTGCAAGAGCTGCCATTCTTCACGGGGAGAATGATTGTGGCTTTCTCCTACGAATGTGACTGCACTTCAAACCACTTGGCAGGACGGAGCTGTAGAATCAGGTGTCACGTTCCAGCCTGTTTTCTTGACTTGCTAATTGCTTCCTGCCACTTCAGCAGCTTAAAATCGAGGTTTTGTGTCACCCGTGTATTTGTGTGTGCTGGTAGGTCTCTTGTTTAATGAATCATTAAATAATTTTCAGCTTTCAGACCAAAAAGAGAATAGGAAAATGAATAAATAAGTATTGTATTCAGCATCCTGTTTCTGTGCCATAAGGTTACAGTCTTCAGTGTACTAGGATGTAATTAGTTATTTAATTAGGGTCAGACTCCTTAAAATGCAGTTTCCTTGAATGACTGATTTAACTAATGATGTGTGCTGCTTTACAGCACTGTTCTTTGTATTAATTACAGTATTCCATCATTACATGGTTTACTAGTAATCTGCACAGGTTAATATTTTGGTACTCCTACTAAAATTAACAGTTCCAAACAGGCTTCTGTTTCACAGTCCTGGGCCTTTGGGGTAAAACCCTATTTTCAGAATGTCATGGCTAAAATATCTAATTTGCTTTTCCATGCATCTGAAAAGTATTAATTGCATTTCTGTGTAGAAGGCAGTGACACAGCACAGTTCCATCTGAACTATATATATATACACACCCATTATTTTCACAGAATCACAGAATCTTAGGGGTTGGCACAGGTACTGGGTGCAGTGTGTCCAGTGTTCATGTGCTCTCCTGGTTCTGGTCAGTTAAACTCCAAGAAACACAGTTCTCATTGATTTCTTCTGTTGTTGTGGACTTAAAGGACTTCTGTAAATGAAGGTCTTTTCCTTTTCTGTTTGTTCACCCTGTCCGAGGCTGGAGTAAGGACCTTTGTCCCCTAAGTCACATTGTAATTTTCAGTTATTTGTAAACAAAAGATTTCAAGAGCAGCCGAGAGACTTGGAACACAAACCTCTCCACTCCTGTGGGATTGCTGCTCCTAAATGGTAGGTAGAGGCTGCATAAATTGGGAGTGGAAGGTTCAGACAGAACACGAGAGAAAACACAGAAAATAAACAGCTGTGGACAGAGTTGATGGTGATGGCTGCATTTCCAGACAGCTTGAGACAATTTCCTTCAGTTGCCCCAGCAGTAATTCACATCAAGCCTTCCTTGGTCTCACAGGAGATTCTGAAAACTGGGAGAAGTATCTGAGCAACATAGAGCAAAAGAAAGGCTCCCATTTGCACCATGTGTAACAGACACACTCCCCTGTGCACATCCAGATCCATCACCATCATCTCTGGTTTATCAAAGAAATGGTACCTGGTGAAAAAAGGCATGCTGAAATCCCACCACGTGGGTCTTTATCAATCGAGTCAGCCAGAAAATCAATAGATAAAGCAGAAAAATCAGAGAGGTAGTTTCAGTAAGAGCTTGGTCTATCTGGGAAGAAGTGCTCCAGAGCCATAAAAAGTGAGGACAGTCACCTCTGGTGATGCCCTGAAGACACTGATGCTCTTATAAGGGGCTCCTCAATAGACAAATAAATAAACAAGACAAGAGGATCTGCTGGCTACCTTAGCAGTTGATTCATATTAACATGCTGCATCTTTGCCAGGTTATCAAACTCACCTTTGAAGAATTTGAACTAGAAAGAGGATATGACACTCTGACAGTGGGTGATGGAGGACAAGTCGGAGACCAGAAAACTGTGCTTTACGTGTAAGTAGCACGTCCTTTGTCCCTGTGAGAAATCCACACCTCGGGTTTGCCTGGCAAGTTGTAGTGGATGTGTTTGGGTGATGGGAGTCCCCTCTGCCTGCTGGACCTTTCTGGGTGGTTTTTGTGCTGTTTGTCATTTTGGTGGAGCTGACTGTTCCTGGTGTGTTTGTCCCCCAGCACATTCTTGCAGGCTTCAGATGACAGGAAAGGCTCATTCCTCTTGGCTTGGCTTCTCACAAGCTGCCTTTGTCAGGGCCCCTTAGAGAGAGGACAAGGGTTTCCCTGACCCATGTGTTGCACAACACATGAGCATCTATTTCTGGTGTCTGTTACTCTTTAGGCAGTTTTGAGGTTGGTTAGGCGGTTTGAGAGCTCTTGGCTGCTCAGAGGAAGGTGTGTGCTGGGACCTCTGAGTTTTGATGGAGGGTGGCAATCAGTGCCCACACCACAGAGAGAGTTTTCCCCCCTTAAATTTTCACATCTGTCTGAATTTTAGTTTTACATACACAGGGTGCTCCACCCTGAGTCTGCACCGTGCTAAAGAAGAGGTTGTAGTGGAAGTGGATCCCTGTGTAGCACAGGGTAAGTCAGGATCTTTTAAAACAGCCTCTAGAAAAATACCACAGTTGGAAAAAAAGTCAGTCTTGGTCACCTTTCAGAAGGCTGTTTATTCTCCCTAACCTGCTGATGTTTATGGTTTATATTTGCCCTTCCTCCAGTCAAGTCTCTGTTCCTTTTCTGAAGGGCCAGTGAGAAACCAAGTTGTGTATCATTCAGAAGTAGTTGTGATAATTGTGAAAAACATTCAGATCCACTTTACTGAAGGAGCAGGGATTCTGCTGTAGCTCCTCTGAACCATTGATATTCTGTGCAGCTTTATGGAAATCCAGAATTTCCAAGGCAGTTTGAGAGCTCCAGGCAGTGTCTCACCCTGCTGTGTCTGCTCGGAGCCACAGACCCGTGGCACAACCCGGGCCAGGAGCGGGGGCCTGGGAGCAGAGCGGGTCCTGAGCGGTGCTGAGCACGGTGCTGGTGCAGAGCTGGGCTGCTGCCTCAGCTTCTGACTGCAGGGCAGCTTTGGGCACCTGCAGGTCCCTTGCTCCTCAGAGGTGCCCCGTGTTCAGGTCCTGGCTGTTCCCCAGAGCCTGGCTCCCTGCTGCCGTGCAGCATCATCGCCTCTTGGGAGTGCAGGTGTGTTTGTCAAAGCCTCGGGTGTCTTGAAGGCACTTGCAAGGCCTTCTGGAGCTTTTGGACTTCTGGAGCTTTTGGACTTCTGGAAGGAATATTTGAAGTGATGAATAGGGTGTTGGAACCAGGGCCACCAGCTTCAGTGTCTCAACTTGGAAGACTCCCTTCTTTTCTATCTAATCAAACCACGCAGGAGCAAACAACTCTCCAGAAGCTCCTGCAAAGCTCTTGTACACTTTCCAACTAGTAGAGAATATTTAAAATTGTGTTCTTTAATTCCTCCTCTTCATTTGTTTTTCCACATGAATCAGCTGCCCACTCAGTTTTCACTTACCTTAATGTCTCCTTGTCTTTCTGGAATCTCTCTCTCTGAGGTTCACTTCTCTATGAATTTCTTTTCAGAACATGAACACTGGTGATGCTTAGGTCAGGAACTGTAACCTGCAATGTATATAAATGTAGAGTCTGATTATTGCAAAAGTGTTTGTAATTAAAGTGTCACAGAACATTTCACAGCTGCTTGGTCAAAATGTGCGAATTACTGCCAGGGGAGTCGTTTGTAATACCTTGCTGAAATGATTTCTCATTCCATCCCTTTTTGTTTGTCTAACTCCTGTGAAGATTCTCCTAGATTTTATTTTAATCACTGCACGTTCTCTCGCTCTGTACTAGCTACTCAACACCTTGCTAAAGCAAATTTGGAATATCTGAGACTGTCTGCACAAGTTGTAGTGTCTGGGTCTTCTCCCAGTGCAGAAGAACTTTCCATTAAATTGCTGATGCTAATCCTACCAGGGAAGTTTATTTTCATTCTGGGAGGATAAGTTGAAAACTAATGAAGTGTGAAAGAGGTGTGAAGACCACAGAAATACTCCATTTGTAGTGAAAGTTGTTGAAAGTCCACGGACCACTTTTCTCATCAGTTGCTGCTCTCTTACCTCCTGTCAGCTGAGTTTCTGTGCCGGGCTGGATATCCTTTGGATACAAGCTGTAGTGGTTTTTTTTTTGGAAGAATCAACAGGCAGAAATCTACCCCTGTCAAAGACAAGGGTTCAAGTTTTCTTACTGCTCTTCATTTATTCTCACCTAATCAAGAGGAGCTCTGTCCCACAGCCTTTCAAGTCAAGAAATACACTTGAATCAGCTTGCAAAGCAGCAGACGTTATCCCAAGCTGAGGGATGAAGGACCATTTGTTTCCAGCCTCACTCACATCCCTATAAAATGCATCTTGGAGAACATAACAGATTGTTAGGCTGAGTTTCTGACTTGTGGAGAAGATTTTTATTCCCCCAAGTAACAAGCACCCAAATCAATCATTCAGCTTGTTAAAGTGGAATGGGAAAACATGCAAAAACCTTTGAGGTGCCTTTTTTTGAAGGTTTTTCTCTTGGTATGTTCTTCATGTCTGCCTCTCTGCTGCCTAAATGACTTGAGAAGAATCAACAATAGCTTTTCTTCTGCACTCCTCCCCATCAAACTCTCTGGATGCAAAACAGTCATTAAAACACGATTAATTCTTATTTTAGCAGCACCCTGGGATCAGTAAAACTTCTCATGCAGGTCAAAGCAATAACAGAGCAAAAGAGGGCAGAACTGGGAGAGCTTTGATGGGCTTGGAAGACATGAGTGTGATTTCAGGGAGAAACACCTGAAGATTCAACAGCTGGAGTGTGAGTGGTGGCTGGTTTGTGTTAGAGTAGACCCTGGTGTGTCTGTGACTGGTGAACATCTCTGGCGTGGGAGGAGAGTTAAGTGCATGGCCAGGTTGGTCCCATTTGCTGTGTTAGGTACCTGTGAGGCTCTTGGAAAGAGCCTGGCACTCAGCAGGTAGCCAGAGGTAAGAATGTCAGGCAAGTAGAATAAATAGCCCAGCCCTTCAAGCAGTTGTTTGACTTCACTCCCACCAAAGGGGACCTGGGGTATCAGCCATCCTGTCCCCTCTTACCCAGGAGACTGGGAATGGCAACAATTACACCTGGAGGTTGCAAGTGACATGTATTCAGGGGATGCTGTCACCACCCTGCTGCTGGGGTGGTCCCTTGCACTTTTGCTTTGTGATAATTCAGCCTGGAGAGCTCAGGGATGGGTTTGATCAAGAAGTCCTTCAGGTGCTGCTGTTGCGCTGGAGAGCGGTGCCAGGCAGAGCCACGCTTGTGTGGGTTTAGATTTTAGCAAACCCTGCAGAAAAGCCCCCACCTTACCCACTGGCAGGAGTTGCACTTAAGGTGACTTACAAATTTCTCACAGATGGTACCATGGCAGAAGAGGAATCACAGCAACGTTAGCCCTGGCACCGAGACAGGAACCAGGAGGCTCCTTGTCCCGTGGTGCTGCTCCCTGCCCACGCGCTGCTGCTCTGTTTGCAGAGGGAAGGAGCAGAGCTCAGGATGGGCACTGGTGTGTGAGAGTCTGCACTGGTGCTTGTGTGGGTGGGGGCAGAGCTCCAAAGCGGTGTTGAACCACAGCGAGGTGATTAATCCCAAAGGCTGGATGTGCCACACACAGCTCATTAACGCCGAGGTAGCGGTGACATTGTTCTAAGCCTCCTCAGCTCTCCCAGGAGTGTCCTGGCAGGGTGGGCAGGCAATGTCCTGATCATCACACACTGCCTGGTTTGGCAGCACTTCTCAAGGGCTCTCAGGGCATTCAACAGATTTAAGGCTCATGCTGTGTCTTGGGTGGTTTCGTTTGGGGTTTTTGTTGTTGTTTTTTTTTGAGATTCTGGTGGAAACTTCAGTGTCAGGCCAGGAAAGGAGCAGAGAATGTGTTGAGAGTAAATTTTTGTAATTCCAGAAATTATCTCCAAGGCAGTTAAGAGGATTCAGTCACCAGTTTGGGTTCTGGGAATTCTCTTTGTTTGCTTGTGCTTTGCTTCAGTGAGGAAGAAAATTATTGCTATTGATGCTTCATACTATATTGTAATAATGGTAGTAAATTGTAATAATTATAGTGATGTTGATAATAACTCACAGCCCTCAGCTATGGTAGAAGGCTCACTGTGTAGGTAGCATGCAGAAACATACTGAGGGGCTCATCTGTCTTGAAAACCTCTAAGGTTTTTGGGGTTATTCTTAATTGTGTTGGCATTGCTTGTTATTCTCTGCTCCTGCAGAGGTGTAGGTGGCCTTGTTTTTGGTGGGAAGATAAGTTTGGGGAGACATACAGTTTGTTTACTTGTTCTGATTTTATTTTTACAGCTTGACAGGCACCACTGTCCCTGATCTCATCGTCAGCACACACCACCAGATGTGGCTCCTCTTCCAGACAGACAGTGGCAGCAACTTGCTGGGATTCAAAGCAACCTATGAAGGTAATTCAAGCACTTCTCTCAGAATGTACCTGTTTTAAATAGATCAGGGATGAGACGGATACAGTTGTTTGGGAGAAAAGAGAGAAAGAAGCTTCTCTAAATATATTGAAGCTTTGCAGATTTTTTTTTTCCTTAAAGCTTAAGCTTTGCTCCACTAAGAACAGCTTTCCTGCTTTCTTCTGCGTGAGAGCAGACTGGGTGGGCAACGTGTCAGTGCCTTGTCATCTGCTTTGTTGGAAGAGCTGGTGCCTTTCAGCTGATGGCAACAGACTGTCTGGGAGAGAAAATGAGATGAGGCAAAGTAGATGAGTGGTATCAGCTAGTGTAAACCTTGACTAGTCCAGAGTATTACAAATGGAATAAAAGTTAATGCTGGGATTTTTCACAGGAAGCTGATTAAATGCATTAGGATATGAATGCTGAGCCCTGTCAGAAGCTTCTGTGTTTCTGTTGTGGTCTTTGTCAGAGAAAGTGCGATGGAAACGTATTCCTTCTAACTCATGTAAATGACTAGTGAATCTAGCTGAAGCTTTTCTTGGATTCCTGGTTTAAGTTGCTTTTTGATTTTTCCAGAAACCTCCATCTTGAGTCTCCACATTTGGTGTGAGCACTGGGTGTTCTCCCTGTCCTTGGCTGCTCTGAGCAATGTGCTCCCATCCAGCAGCCTCGCCCTGCGCAGCCGGGGCTTGTTCCCGTGCTGCAGGCACACAGGAACACTGCCACGCAGATGTCAGCTTCTTTTTGGCTTTGTTGTCACCTTGAATCTCTTTACAAGGCCCTCAAATGCCTTTCAGTTTTCTCCATGACCTGCTGGTACCAGGGCTGACTTACTCTTTTGGCTCTGATGCCTAAAAGACACAAAAATCAACCAGACATGGGGGCAGATCCTTGCAAGGTCTGAGTATCAGCAGTAACGTTTAAATCAAATTTCTCTCAAGCACCCTAAGTGCATATTAGTGTTAATTCCTTTTAAAAAATGCTTCTGTGGGACTTGCCATGTTTCAGGGAAGTGTCATACTGCGTTCAGGCCAGGACCTGCCCACAGCAGTGCTGCTGATTGCTGCTACATTAACAGGAGTTGGGGGCCTGAAGGGACCTGACCTACCAGCAAACCTGGCTGGATTAAATGTCAGCATGTCCAGGCAGGCTGAGCAGGGTCTTTGAAGGGGACACTGGGTGGTGACTCTGGAGTGTGTACAGGATGGTAGGACAAGGTCAGCAGAGCAGTCATGAGGTGTAGGTAAGAGATAATGGAATTGTAAAAAAGAAAAGGCCAATCCAACCTGATGACTTAGGGAGCATCTCAGTGCTGCTGGCTGTGCTGGTGGCAGCCCTGCAGCTCTGCTTTCAGATCCTTTCTGTGTCCTTCATCTCCCCCAGAGAGCAATGTGAATGTATTCTTTCAGTCTTTGGATAAATCTGATGTGAACCCCACAGCACAGAGAGTTGCAAAGTACCTGATATAGGGACTTCCTTACACTGGTGGTCATCTTCTGTGAACTTTGGATCTATAAGGATCTTGACTTTTCCCTCCTCTGACCTGCTTGGAAGTTACTGGTAGCTTGATTCATAGCAAGGCTCAGCTGCTCTTGCTCCCTGTGACCTCAGCAGTCAGGTCTGGGGACCACCAGCATCATTCATGCTTTCAAGTCCTGTTGTATGGAGCTTCCAATGCCAAATGCCTTTCCCTGCCCTGCTCTTCAGCTTTACCTGCACAGCTGCTGCCTGCTCTGCTCTTCTGTGTCCATAATGTAAAGAAGTGAGGAAAAAAGGGGGGTGTTAAGGCCCTGCTGAGCCTTAAAGAAAGGACCCTTCCCTGGGCAGTGTGTGTCCTGCAGGTGTATGAGCAGCAGGGCTGCCCACTGCCCGTGGTTCAGATCTTTTCTGTGTCTCTGGGCACCTCTGCAGTTGCTGTGCAGCATCTCCCTGTCCTTGCAAAATGGATCGGGGCGAGAACAAAGAAATACACTCAGTGCCTGAGCTCCATATTGGTGCTGTCCTGAGGTGAAGCCAACCTCCCCCCAGCCAGCTCCATAAAACTCTTTTAGTTTTTGCAAATGCTTTGAGTTACAAAGCAAGAGACGTTTAAGTAAGAGGCAATTAGCACTTGCCAAATACATTATGAAATTATATGCAACTTACTAACAAGTTTCAGTATCAGTTTTATGGCCACACTTCTTCCTAATTGTGAGAGGAAGATTACAGCTAATGGAGCTATATATAATCAAGACCAAAAATCTGCCTAATAGAAGGGCAGAGTACTGCTTAGAGAGGATTTTTTAAATAGCCATCTATCCTAAACCATGTAAGTTTTAGTGTGCACTGCAAGTGCCACGGCATCGTAAAGCCTGGTGCTGGTGCTGGAACAGCTCTGCCTAAGGGGTTTATTGAGGCACAGATTGAAGGGCCATGCTGAGGAGGGCAATGGGCCATCATATTTTAATGGAGGGTTTGTGAGGAGGAAGAGCAGCCAGGTCCTTTTGCTTCACCTGCGAGTAAAGAGGGAGCAGATTTGCACCAGGAACAGTGCACAGGGTGTTTGGATACAGGAGTTTCCAAATCTGCACTGCAAGGTTGGATGCATTTGGAACAAATGCTCAGGGGGTGTAAATCAGTGTGACAGCATTGATTTTCAATTAAGCTGTGTCAGTCTTTACCAGCTGAGGATCTGGCTCATTAATGTTCATGAAGATTACTTCTAAATCTCCAATGTCTCAGCCACAGCCTCTGTTATCCTTTTCAACAGACATTCTCTCATAATAGCGAGCAATGTTTTTGGGCTTGCAGTGCTTGTCAGAAGAAATTTGTATTAAGCTCCACTTTGCTGGAAAAGTCTTTTCTTTCTCACAACTATAGCGAGCTGATTGATAGTGCAATTTAGAGTTTGATTTGTGAGAGGGCTTAGAGCCTCCTGAGGTCCTGGGTCTTATCTTTTCCCTTCTTTCCTTTAATCTCAGATGACTTGTTCTGAGAATACCTTCCCCTCAGAGCTGGTGCCTTCCACAGCCAGCAGAACAGTTCTTTTAAAGTTCCCAGATCAACCCCTTGTAGCAGGTGGAATAGAGAATTCCTTCAGGTGGAATTTTCAAAAGTTCTGGAGAAATTTAGGGTTCATTGAAGAGGATTCAGACTCCGAGAATCTTACCCACAATCCTTCTGCAATTATGTTCCCCATCAGTGGACTGCAGATGCTTGGTCCTCCTCACAGGGGAGGTGTGGGGAAAAATATGTTCCTGTTCCTGATGAGCTTGAGGTTATTTCAAGCAGCAGTATGAAGTGAATAGTATAAAGTTCTGTGGTAAGAGACAGAAATACTGAAAGATGAAAAAAAGAAGAACAAAGCCAGATTTTAAGTTAGGCTTACATTTATATATATTTTACTATAAAGTAAAAATTAAAAAATAAAGCTAGATTTCTAGACCCACACACATCCCTGGTTTGGATGTTGGAGTTGGGTGAGCTTGGCTAGAGCTGACTAAGGTCTGTGCTCTGAACTGCCAGCACGCTGCAGGCAGGGCTGATTAAACAATATTTATTGTTGTTGAAATGCTGACTAAGTGTTTGGCTCTGGGCAGCTTAGCTTTAGAGCTGAAATTTAGCCCCATGGTGCTAAGAGGCTTAGGAGCTCTGCAGAGCTGGAGCCTGAAGATTTCCTCTGCTGACCTTTCTGGTTTCAATCAAATCCGCGCCGCCCAGCGTGGCTGCTGGGATCAGCTCCCGGGTGTTCCTCACCTTGCATGGAAATGCAGGGCTCTCTACAGATACCTGGATGCAAGCTGCACCTGGAGGTGTTCATACACAGGTATTTGTGTCAAATAATGGCTTAAGTTGCCTGATTCTGGGAAACCTGGGGAAAAAGCACAGCTCCCTGCAACTAGCTCTGCTGCTCAGCGTTGGCTCCTGGAGCTCCCAGCCTGGAGCTGTGCCTGGTGAGGTGCTCTCAGATCCCCCTGACAGGCATGCAGGTAGTTTGCAGTGATTACATATATTTATGTATGCTTTTTAGGTTCTGCATTACCTAACCCCCAAGATTGTTGATGGTGGAAGTCTGTCAGAAAACTTAATGTTTATTTCTTTCCCGCTCTGCTTTTCCATTAAATATATTGACTCGTGTCATAAAGCACTAGTGCTGAAATACTGCTGAACCAACAGACCTGGAGGCTTTTAGCTTATGATGTGTTGACCTGAACTGCTCTCAGGGTCGTGTTACTTGTCTTTAAGTCTGGTACAAACCTTAGCAGGAGTGATGTGATGTTATGCCTCAGGGTTTTAATGAGCCTGCTGGATTCAGGTTCTGCATCTGCCCTGCAACACTGCTTTAGATGGGAGGGACGTGGTAAAGATCTGCAGTAGGAAGGAGCTTTCCTTCTGAGTTATATCCACTCTTCCTCATCTTGTTTCTTCTCTGGGTCCTTTTTTCTTCATTGCTGGAATCAACAAAGAGATAGAGGCAATTGGAGCCCCCTGGTCATAGTTCCTGCAGATACATACCAAACATTTTAAGTAAAATAACATCAATATCTATGCAAAATGGCTGGTGTGAGGTTCAGGGTATTCTTGAGGGTCTTTTCTGACTGGAGGAAACATCTGTGTGATCTCCTCAGCTCCTGAGTACCTCACAAATCCCACGTCTTGTGGGATCTTTTTCCAGAAACTGGAGTTTTGCTTGCAGCTCCAAAGTGCTCATTTTCCTTCAGAGCCAAGTCAGGCAGGAGCAGAAATTCCCACGGAAGCCCAGGAAAGCAGTGGCCTGAATTTTGGGGGCCTGCAGTGCTGCTGTGCAGAGGAGCAGAGCCCAGGCTCTGGCTCCCATTAGTCACTGGGGAAGTGTGGGCGCCTCCGCGGCACTGAGCACGGGGACCCAGTTTCCCCACCCACCACCAGGAGACAAGTGGCATCAATAGCTGGTGAAAAGAATCTCTGGTGAAAGGTTTTTCTGTTAGAAAATGCTGTTTTGTCAAAATCTTATCTGCATGATATAATATGTGATGGAGAAGTTTTGAAAGATTCATTTCAACTTGTTTCATTTAAATAATGTCAAAACACTTGATTTAGATGTTCTTGTTTAGTTTTGACTTTTTTTTATAATGTGGAAGTGATTTTACTTAAACATTCATCAGGATAAATGTCTCAATCTTAGTGAAGTTACGTGTTTTGATATTTCTGAATCACTCAGTTTTGGAATTTCTGCCCTGCTAAATATTTCATGAATCCTATGATGTATGAAAAGATGAGGAGGTAGCAGGGGATTTTCTCAGGACAGAAATCCCATTTTCTGACCTCTGTCATGTAATGGGATATGCCAGCTTGGCTTGCCTGCTGCTATCAGGGAGATCACGTGCAAGATGTGAGCTCTGACTCTACTTGTCTCTCCCATTCTTAAGCCTGTGGCTTCACTCTGCTGAGATGTTCCAGCAGGGTTCATGCAGTGGGACAGGGAAGGACACAGGCTCTTAGGGAAGGGGGAGCCCTGGGAGGGAGGAGACCACCAGTGCCTCGAGACCATCTGTGTTGCCTTTGTTCTCTCTCAACAGAGGTTCCAAAAGGACTCGTTTTTCTTCATTTGGCTGCATTTTTTCTGAGTCTCTGGGAGTCCCAGCGTGTGCTCATTTCACAGAAGCGGTGAATGTGCTGAGCCCTTGTAGCTCCCTTTGGCTTCTGCTGAGCACGTCTGCAGGCACAGCCCCCCAGATCAGATCCCTGCACAGGGAAGTTCCTCAGGTCCACGGTGGGTCTTGCCCTTGCTGAACCTACTGGTGGGCTTCAGGAGGACAGGGCTCCCTCTCTGGACTCTGATCTGGGCAGGAGTGTGTTGTGTGTCTGTGTGTGGAAGAGCTTTGTTGCTCAGGAAGAGCCTGTGAGCACGGAGGAGAAGCCTGGGCACTGCTGGCGCTTGTGTTCCCTGCCTGTGCCAATGGACTTCTGACAAAAAGTGACAAAGGGAGCTGGCTGGCTGGCTCCCCCTGGCCCTTGATGCTCGGTGTGTTGTCCCCGAGATGGCTGCAGTGACATATGTCAGTGTCCTTCTCCTTCTGACCAACCTCAGCAGCCAGAGCAGTACCGGGACACTGACGTTTCCTTCCCCAGGACACCTGAGGTCACAGGCTGCAGGGGCAGCAGGAGCAGGGTGAGGGGCACCCTCAGGACAACTTGCCACCCATGTGTTGGCTGCTGCTGTAGTGCAAGACTTCAAGGTGTGGGAGGGAAAGGAGCAGCAAAAACTGGTGGTTCAAGGCAGTTGACTTGTAGCAGAAGGCAGGATCAGTTCCCTGTTTCTGTCAGGACACAGTGATACATGTTTAAAATCCTCCTGCTACCCTTTGATCTTGGTAATATTTCTCGAGTTTAAAAGCTGAATTTTCTTTTCATGATTTGCATTATTTGTCTTCTGCTTTTTTTTGGAGAGCAGCACACAGTTCAGTGCTGCTTTAATATCCAAACTGTTTTATTTTTCATCCCTTTCATGCAAGTACAAATCTTGAACATTTGGATTTTCAGTGTCTGTAGGAAGATACACAAATCCTGGCAAACTGTTTTCAATGACAGGCAAAACCAGAGGCCTATTTCATGCAAATGTTAATTTACATTAAATTATTTTGGGAATGCTTTATTACCTTGCAGTGATATTTAGTTCAAGATGCACAGAGCAGAAGCAGAAGCTGGTACCTTGTTGGGACTTCTATTCAAAATACACCTGTATCTAAGTTGCCTGAAGTCAGCATAATAACGAGGTGCTTGTTGTTACTCCAGCTAAATTGGAATATTAGATGGAGTAAAGCAAGTCTTGGATTATGAGATTTTCCTCCATAAAGAAAATGTCATAAAAGAAGTTTCCCATTTGGTGTAAGAAATTGAAAATGGGGAGAAAAGGCAGCGAGGCTGATCATTGATGATGGGGATAAAAAAAACCCAGAGAACCTGGAAGACGAGATGAACGTGAAGCAGATGAATAATGTGGGAGCACCAGGGAGGCTGTGGAGGAAGGAAGTTGTGTAGCAACGAGTGGTTCAGGGCAGGGGGCCCTTGGCAAGTGAAACGGTGCAGAGCAGCAGATAACAGAAAATTGTGTCCATTATTTACTGGAAGTCAAAATACATGTGCAGGGAGAGATTAACTGTGTTTCTGTGCAGGAAGGTGTCAGCTCTCTGTGCCAGGGCCACGCAGGGAAAGGGAGGTGGAAATAAGGGGATGGAGAGAAAACAGACGTCAGAGTCAGCAAACACCTTCCCACCGTGCCGGGTGCTGAAGGTCCCTTTTAGTGACACGTGGCCTTGAGGCAGATGCAGGTTAGGATCTCCTGGGGTGTCACTGTATCCCTCATTGAGTGGTGATGAATTTAAGGGGGAGGAAGCAGTTAGGAGAGGTTGTTGGGGTCTTTCAGTGGCAGTGCTGAAAATCCTCTGTTGAAGACGAGTCTGGGCTGCCAGCCCCATCCCACGTGGGAGGTGCAGAGGGGCCTGGGGCTCCGTGGGGAACACCAGGAGTTGCCAGAGCACCGGGGAGCAGCTCAGTAGCACAGCACCAGCCCAGTGTCAGAGCCTTCCCCCCGTGCAACTTCTCTTTTCTTTCTTGCAGAGATTGACCAAGGGAGCTGCGGCGATCCCGGGATCCCGGCCTACGGCAGGAGAGAAGGATCCACCTTTCGCCACGGGGACAGTTTGAAGTTTGAGTGCCAGCCTGCCTTTGAGCTGAAGGGACAGAAAACAATTACCTGCCAAAAGAGCAGCCAGTGGTCTGCTCAGAAACCAGTTTGTGTTTGTAAGTCAGTGAGGAGATGGCTCTAAAACCTCTTCATTGTGCGGTGAGGTGGTCACGTCAACAGTGTGTTTGAGCCCTGGGCTTGGTACTGGGACAGGGCGAGTTCTCGTGGTGGCAGAGATGGCACCAACTGCATCTTCCTTCACCTGAAGCCGTGGGGAGAGTTTGGTTTGGCTCTTCCCTCAGCAGAGAAGGGCTGAGCAGCAGGGAGCAGCATCCAGATGGAGATTTGGGCTTGTGCTGGGCCCGTGTGCTCTCTCTGCTCTGCCCCTCTGCCCTCCTGCCTTTGGTTCAGTCCCTTCTGGAGAGAAAGGACGCCTTTGGTGTCCCAGACAGGAGCCACGGACACATAAAAACTAGTAATTTAAAACTGAAGTCTATTTTTGGCCACTTAATTTTCCTTCATTATCTGACAATATTCAGGCTCCCTGCTGCTGGACCTCAGTTCTTAATTTGTTGCACGAGTTCTCAGCAGAAGGAGGAGATTATGCTCTCAGGAGTGAGTAAGGATAACATTTTTAGATGTAAATGGGAGTCACATGCACAGACCCCTTTGGGTTTCAATGGCCTCACTGTCCTTTGAAGACACATTGGGTGATCTACTTTATTGTATTGGCTGAACCTTCAAGTACAAGTTACTGTTTCTGACTGAATGTTGCCAAAACTCACAGAAGTATCTATATTTTCCCCAAGCAAACTCTTCTTTTCTCCACTTTCTTGGATATGTTAAAGTCTGTGCCTTTGGACAGATGCTGTGGTGTAGGGGAGTGAGACTGAACCTCATGAAAAAATAAGGAATATTCAGCTGAGTAACAGACAGAGGGTGAAAGTATGGGGAAAATGGATAAAGAAAAGAGAGAAATGTTGCTTTTTAGACATGTATATTCAGTCTGCAGATAATTAGATATGCTGTTATTAGAGACTCCAGTACAAAGTGCTCATTTGCAGCGTGGCAGGACTTGAAACCCACTGAAGAGGTGACACAGCTGGGGGGAGCAAACCCTGGGCCTGGGTTCTTCAGGAGAAGTGGGGTCTTCAGTTGGCAATTGATGGGTGATTGTGGGAAACTGGTTTCAAGTAAGTGGTGTCCTTTTCAAAAGCTAATTTAAGCTCTGAGCATTTGAGAGTGTCTGTCTGGGGAAAGGAAACCATTGCTTAGTCAGTTTTGCCTTTTCCAGGTGCCTTGACTCCCTTCCTACTTGGTTTTCTCTGTGAACAAATCAGCTAAAGATGCTGAGGAGGAAAGTGGAGTTTCCCGGGTTATTTTTGAAGTGGAAGTGTTAGACCAATTCTTTGCTTAGAATCACAAGTGGGGTTGCTTTTTTTTCCCATTTCCAGCAGTTCAGATGAATTAGAACAGCTGATGGTTTGCTTGAGGTTCTCCCTGACAGCTTGCAGTGAGACCAAACCCACGGTTAGTTCCCAGTATGAGAGGATTGGATCCTAATAGTATGGATAGGGGACTTGCCAGAGTAAAGTAGGATTATATTTTTGTAGATAGGTACTGAAGAGGGGCAGCAAATCAAGCCCCAGTCAGCAGACTGTGCAAAAGCATAGCACAAACATGAGTATTTTTAGTTAAAATAATTACATTGCATTCTGTTCTCTGTGGCCCTCCAGCTTTGGATGTTTATGAATCAACGAGGCAACATGTAGGTAGTGGAAAAAATATTTCACAGCTCTCTCTACACCTTTACTCCCCTGCCTTTATTCTGGACAGCGTCGTATTAATGTGCATGAATCAGAAGAAGTTACACAACAAAATGTGTAACCTGGCATGAAATCTGTAGTGGGATTGGTAACAACTCTCTGTAAATGCTGGGAGACCATTAAATGTGTTGGGCACAAGGTGGGAAAATAAGGTAACCTGATTTATGTGCTGCTGGTTGGAATATGCAAACAATTCAGCACTTCTGATTCTGGCCACAAACGCATGACAAATGCAGAAGGAGATTATCCAGGCCTCTGTGCTGCATCCTGCTGGCCTGAGCAAGTGATTTATGAGCAGACAGAATTTATTGTGGAGAGCTCATTTCCTTGGGGCTTCGATGACAAAGCAACACAAACGATTTAAGTAGTGCATCTGCTTATTGTGAGGGGTGACTGTGCCTCCATGATAACAAAGCTTCCATCTTCATCCTCTTTGTTGTCACTGCATCCTTCAACTGCCCAGGGCGAGCACACAGGGCCCTGGAGAAACTTTGCAGGACTTCTTAGTACATGACCTCTGCTAACCTGTTACTAAGCAAGGTGTCCCTGGCTTTGCTGGGTGTGTTCAGAGTCTCTGCTGATCTGAAATACCTGGAACAGCTCCACTGGAGCTGGGGAGCCTGTTGGGCTGGAGCTGGACAGGGGAGCACGATCCCCATCTCTGTGCTCCGAGCTTGGGGTCTGCTTCTGTGCAGCGTGGGTGTCTGGGGGTCAGTGGTGGCTGGAGACTGAAGACCTTTTTTTTCTCCCTATTCTGTGGCACCTCAAATCAGCTTCATAGTCACTGTTGTTTGCTCTGACAGTTGCATTTTCAGCCACAGAACCGTGATGCCTGTCAGAGGCTGAGGCAGTTCTCATAGCCTGGGATAACCTGAGCCGTTGCTTTCGTGCGGGGCTGTGTTCATGTTTCTGGAGTCCTTGAAGGACAGCAAAATGGGCTTAGGTGTCGTCATCTGGATAAATGTTACCTAAGGAAAACCATTGTGCAGCTTAAATGGAGTTTGTGCTCTGATGGTAGGAACTCAGAAGAGATATAGTATTCAAACTGAAGTCTGGAGTTACCTGTAGCTGAGGAGATTATTAAGCCTATGGATGGGAAACCAGCCCATAATTACAGCTATAATGGGAAGCTGGTGAGTTGTTCTGTTACTGCAGTGAGAATGATGATGGAAGTCTGGATAGACCCAGTCAGGGAGCAGGGTGTTTCAGGGGTGCCATCGCTTTCAAACACATGGTTGGATTTACTGTTTAAATGTACCCGTGTGTAGGAGAGAAAAACTCATTACCTGAAGTTTATGTGAACTATTGCAGTGGAAGGCCCTTCTACAAAACATTTGCTATAACCAGAATTTGTTTCATGAAGTTTATGGTTTTTTGCTAAGGACAGGAAGAGCAAATGTCCCCTCTGCAGGGGAGCAGTGCTCTCAGAGGGCTCCTGCAGCAGCCGGGCAGCCTGACGAGGTTCTTTGCTGTTCCTCTGGGGCAGCTCCTGTCCTCCTTCCCTGCCCCTCTGAGCCTGTCACCTGCAGCTCCTGAGTGTTCAGCCCTGCACCTGCAGCTGGGTGGTTGCCACGGGTCAAGCAGTGCCACCATTGTAAAGCTTATGGCCTAACCCATCGTGGCAACGTGTGTCCTTTGTAACCCTCTCACCCAGTGCAGGTGAAGTTTTTGCCTTGTTCTGTCTGTCCCCTGCCAGCTGCCCTGCGAGAGTCATTTCTGAAAACAGCTTTTTCTGATACAGGTTTAGTTCATTGATCAGACTTGCAAACATCAAGTTTTCTGGACCTGTCACGTGTTATAGAGGTAACCAGAACCTCGTGAAATGAACCAGTCTGGACGTTCTGGTTGTGGGGCACTGGGCAGCCCTGGGGTGGAGGTTTCAGCCCTGAACTGAGGGGGATTTGTTTGGCGTCACTTGGCTACAGCAGGGGGTAAATATGTGCAAACACTTGTGTTCGTGTGTGTATGTTTAAATGGAGGAGACATCCAAGTTGTGCTGTCCCAGAGTACTTCTGGCCTCCTCAAGACAGACTCTACATCTGTTGAACCACTGCAGAAGCCTTGGTGTTCCTCTGGTCTTGCTTTAGGATCTCCACTGCTTTCCAGTCACTTATTTTTATTGTGTTGTCATAAACTCTCTTTGTATCATAGACCTGCTTAGAGCAGTACTCATGCATAATATTCCTCTAAACAGAGCAGAAGACATTTCTCAAAGCATTTCCAATTGAAATTGTGTTGTTCCTTCTCTGGCTTTGGAGCAGATGTCATGCTTTCTTCCCGTCTTCTTCACTTGAAAGCCTCAACCACAGCCCGTTTCTCAGCAGTTGGCTCAGGGTTGCTGTCACATGCAGGAACACGGGGCAGGAGGGACCTGCCCTGTCTTGTTGCAAATGATGCATTGACCCTGTCAGACCAAGCTGAGCACCAGCAGAGTCCCTTACATGGTTGTTGGCTGTGAGTTGGTTCCAGGAGGAGGTTGGCATGGCCCTGGGTCCCCTGTCCTCCCAGCCAGGTGTACAGCTCAACACAGTCCTCCTCTTTGGAGGCTTTATGACTTTGTGCATTTTTCCTGTCTTTTGAACATCTGAGTTTCCTAAAGAGCAGTATAAAATCTCTCTTCTCCTTAGTGGTAATTACTCTCTTTCTTTTTATTGTTTTTTGGTTAATCTGATATTGGCCTGTTATCCCTGCTGAATACTCCTTGCTCCTCTCTGTAAAGATTGCAAATGTGAGTTTTGAGCTGAGTGGCCAACCTTTTGTGTGCACTGTCTGGTACAGGCATTCAGGATTAGTAGCTGGAAATGCAAAGTGCAGGAGATGTTTTCCTAGCAATGTACTGAACAGAACCCTGTAATTTCATATCGCTCAACAAGGTTTCCATTTAGCTCTAAATTAAATTGTCAATTGGTTGTTATTTTCTTTCTCTTTCTTTCTTCCTTCTCTTTTCTTCTTTTCCTGCCCACTATTCACAGCAAACTATGGAGCCTTTCCTGGGAAGAGTAATTTGGAGAAAAGTGTGCATCAAGTTAGCAGTGATAAATCATAGTTTGCCTTTTTTAAAATAGCAGCTTTTTCACAGAGAGAGTAGTTAACCCTTGGAGAAGTTTGCTGAAGGCAGTGGTGGGTTCTCCATGGGTAAACCTTGATGAATGGAGATTGGAAACTCCTTTCTGGAGATCATAGGAACCAGGAATTGGTTTATAATCTGCATTAAGAAGGTGGATGGTTAAGGTGATGAAAATGTTCCTCGATTTTCCAGTTGTTATTTAATCAGAAGTTCCAGAAAAATTTATTTTAAAGGAATTGATACTTTTTCATTATAAGGGAGTTTTTGGACTTTGGAACAGTAGCATGGGCTCTGATTCTTCTGATGAATCCTGATCCTTTCTGTGCTCTTCATATTGTTTCTTCTATTCTTAGTTTCTCTTATTTTGTGCAGAACTGATGGAACATTTTATATTAACTCACAGAATGTTTCTCCCTCCTGCTGCAAACAGGTTTTCTAGGCTAACATTGGGCTTGTTTATCTGCTGGGAGATGCAGTTGCTTTTAGTGGATTTTGGAGATGTAGGGATTCTATTAATTTTTATTGCCAAGCTGCTTTGCCATGTGGGGTTTTTAGATTATTTTTTTTTATCCACGCTTTGATGAATCACCTTGATATGATTTTCCTGAAATAATGTCAGAGAGAGACACTGTCTCTGCCAGACAAGTTGGGAAGGGGAGCTGGTAACTAACCTTAACCTACAAAAACACATCAACTGGGTTCAGAGCAGCAAAGTGGTGGTGAAATGCTTCTTGTCTTCAGCCTGTTCCCAGAACCACTGAGATCCAGCCTTTCTCTGGCAATGGGGAAGCAAATGAAATGAAGGCAGGATTACAATGATCTCTGTGTTTGGATTTGTAGCTTTTGTTAAGAGCCTTGTTCCATGGTTGCAGCCGTGTTAAGGCCATTCCCTTCTTAATTTTAAGCAAAGCACTCTCCCTCAAAGCCCTTGCTCTCCATTGTAGCTCTAGTTTATCAAAGCACTGAGATGTAGCTGTTTGCTTAAGTACACATGCATGCTTCCTAAGTCTTGTGCTGGGCAGGGATGCACTGAAGCACCTTCTTAATGCCAATTTGGGTTGGAATTGTCCCCAAAGAGCTCCCCAGGAATTTTTTGGTGTAACCTGTGTGAAAATTTTCCATTTCCCTTTCTGTGACTTTACAAGAGATCTGCTGATCCAGCACCTTCCTGGAGAGTTGTCTTGACTAAGCTGCACATCTTCCAGCATGCCACTTGTCAGCAGGGTTGTGAAGATTCCCTTGGTGTCTGTGTCTAAGGAAAACTGACATCCACCTGGCTCACCCCAGAGCCAGTTTCTCCACGGTGATGGAGTCCGTGAGCTCTGTCTAGCAGTTGTAGAGCCAGAAGGAAGTCTCCAGCTCCATATGCTCTCTTGGTTCCCACCAAATTGGCAGGGGCTTGGGGCACTTGTGCAGTCAGGCTGGGTCAGCAAGAAGGTTGCAGTGCTAAGGCAAGAGGGTGCAAGATGAGGCTGGGGTGGGATACAGCAGATGTGGCCATCTGTCCCCAGCAGGGACATTCCTCCAGCAGAGAGCCTGCCCCTGGGGAGAGCTGGAGCAGAGGCTCCATGGTGGTGGCACGTGGCTGCAGAGGCAGCTCAGCAGAGCTACTCCCAGCTGCTCTCTCAGTGCTGAGCAGGAGGATGCAGTTTGCTGGGTTGCTGATTGGAGCAGTTGAACTGATGGGGTTCCATGCTGCTAGAAATGAGCTGTCCTGTGCCAAGGCATCTGTCCATATTCGTGACAGGAATTGCTCAGCATGATGAGTTGCTTCTCTTTACGTGAGTCTGAATCTGAAATGACACTTGCTGGTTTTATCAGGTGAGGAGGTTGTCCCTGTCCCCCTCCCCTATCTCTGGATCCAGAAACCAGGAATGTGGTGTGTGTTATGTTGCCATCTTCACTTAGGTTGGCCGAGAAGTTCTTTTGTGCCTGCCTTACTTTAATGCTTTACACGTGGGGTTGGTGTTTGAGGAAGCTGCAATGGGACGTTTGCAGTTGAGTTGAGCAGGTTTATCTTGAAGGCTCTTTCTGTTGCTCCCCTCGAGTGGAGCTTCACATGTGGCTGGACCTGCCCATGCACTCACATGCAGCTGCCATCACCCCAGTGACAGGCTCAGGGGGTGTCCTGCCCATTCTGGTGTTACAGCAGTCACCCCAGTGTGCCAAGACCTTGGGACTGTGTGGAGGGAGAGTCCAGTCCAGTCCCAGCCTGTTGCAGCTTCCAGCCTGCAGGAGGTGGATGTGGCAGTGCTGGCAGTGCTCCGAGCCCAGCAGCAGCCGATGGATGCTCAGATAAGCACCAAGGAGCAAAACGGGCAAGGTACATAACAGGACTTCCAGACTGCCTTGGGGCTTTTGCCAAAAAATGACAATTAATTTCAGTCTTCGTGTGGACACCACCACCAATTCCCAAGAGAGACCACAGGGAGCAGGAGAGTTCCCTCAGAATAAACAGGCCACACAGGAAAGGATCTTGTCTTTGTGCAGAAGCTTTGGAGCACCTCCTGAATACCAGATGGCTGCAGAAACCCTGGCAGACAAGCAGCCCAAGGCTGCTCTAGTGGGGATTGGCATCTTCCAGGAAGTTTTAAGAAACTTACCACCTTCCCAGTACCCCAGCCACTGCTCCTCTTCTGAGTGGGCTGCAATGGAACCCGTGTTGGTACCGCAGTGCTCTCCTGTGTGCTCAGAGGCTGCTCTGCAGTCTGGTTGAAGTTCACTGATGATATTTTCCTCAAGATCTGGTACCCAAACCCTGCCTATTCTGCGTGATTCTCAACAGAGCAGCCCTCCCAGCCCCGTTCACCGCACACGGGCAGCGGCAGCGAGTCCATCAGAGGCAGCTGAAGAGTTTGTGGCTCTGAAATACAAAAGAAGTTCTCTCGGTTAATATTTGCTCTAGATTCCTTCCCCTCACCTCCCACTTGCCCTGTTGGTGCCTTGGGCTTTTAAGAAGGAAAAGAATTGTGATGCAGATGTGTTTATGGAAAGAGCAGATACAGAAAGAGGAAAACACAAAACGTAAAGCACTTTGCTTCGCAGCTTGAGCAGAGCCCTGAGCTTCCAGCACTGTCAGCTCTTCGGGCCCCGCGCTTCCCGAGCAAGACACGCTGGTTATTAACCAGCTCCTGCTGAGGCCCTGATTTTCAGCCCATCAGCAAGCTGTGCCTAGAGGAGGGATCTCCTTAAAAAGGAAAGGTAAGGCAAAAAAATCCATTACTGTCTCTAAGGTCTCTCCCAGGCGGCCAGAGTCTGTGGGAATGATATCAAAAAGCTAAGAGAGAAGTCAGATTTGTTTGTTTGTTTGTTTCCATGGAGACTGAAATTATTACAGTGATTCCCTGCTTGGTGTTCAGCCCCTGAACCTGGTGCCTTTCCCATTCCCATGCATTGCAGGTGTACCCTCCCCGGGATCAGCCCTGGATTCTCTCATGCAGGAGGAGCAGAGATGGAGGGTTGGCCTCGAGGGAGGAGTGAGATGGTCTGTGAGGAGGCAGGATCTTCTGAAGGCAGAAGAGAAACAAGTTGGGCTTAGACTGACCAGCCGAATGCAGGAATTTCTCCTGGCTGAAGGTGCAGAAACAAGCTTCCACATTCAGCTCAGCCATGAGCATCTCCCACAAGGACCATGGAGGCAGTGCCCTCGTGTCACAGCCTTGTGTCCCACTCAACTTCCCAAGACCAGAAGCAACGTTTCTGTGCTGTTTTACTGCTCTAAATGAACACAGAATCTTGCTAGTTTTTGTGATGACTTGAATAAATATCTTGTACTCATTCATTAATGGCATGAGTCTCACTGGCTTCATTAGGTCCTCTATTTCTACTGTGATTTATTCTGCTGTATTTAATAAAGGGATTTTTCTTACTGCTTTTGCAGTGCTTGATCAATAGTAATTATTATTGACAAAGATCAGCGTAGGCTTATAAATCTGAGTGTGCTATGCACATAATGACACATCCTCTTAAGGAACAACCATAATAAATACTCATTTCAGTCTCTTAGCTGCAGGCTCCAGAGGCCTGGCTGTTCTATCCTGAGGGTCAGGCTGCAGGCAGCAGGGCTGACCTCTGTCTGTCTGTCCTGTTCCGAGTGACTGCTCCCTCCTCGGGGGCACTCTGGTCCTGACTCTCAGATGCACAGGACAGCACCAGGCAGGTTGTGCTCAGCTGTCTTCCACCTTTCTCAGGTGCCATCATCTTGGTTCTGATCTCACATTTTGCTGTGACATGCGATAAAACAGATGCTGCTTTTCCCGAGTGCCCAGCAGAGCACTGCTGAGGAAGCAGGGAAGGAGGTGGGTGCTGGTGCCAGAACAAAAACCCCTTTCATGCTGAGGAAAAACCTCCCCTCCTTAAAAAGACAAAATCTTCATGTCACAGACACCGGGATCTTGTTAATGATCTTTCAGGATGAGGAGTCCCTTCCTGGGCTGGATGTGTCCAGCCAAACAGGGAGGCAAAGCTGAGCTCCCCACGGTACCCAGGAGAGCTCTTGCATTGGTGCCTGGCCTGGGCCATGGATGTGTGGGACAGTGGCCTTTGCCCCTCAGCCTGCAACCGTCTCCTACACTTGTAAAAAAATAATAAATCAAAATTGTTATTTTATTCCCTGCAGTGAAGGCTTTGGGAGTTTTTTATCTGTTACTTTTTCATCTGTCGTTTTGTTTTATCTAGCAGAGGTTAATTTTATATTCTTCCCTCGCTCTGCTTTTCTTTCTTTTGTCAGCAAGTTCGTTGTTGTTGTTGTTGTTGTTTCCTGAAATGAGCCACCAGCTCTGCCGTGGTAGCTGTGCTAGCAACTGTATCTCCCTGGCTCTGTGATCCTGGAGGTCCTGTAGGAATGTTAATTTACCTCTTGGATTTAAAAATTTATAGGCAATACCTGCCTCCTGTGAGGGGTTCCTGCTGCTGGGGGGTTTCTGTGTGTGGATGCGTTGCTTTCCAATAACTATTCCTAGGCAGGTTACACCAAGCTGACGCTGGCAGAATTATTTGACAGCATCCCTTGATATTTCAGCATCTAGTAAAGAGCCAAAATCCTGAGGATATTTTGCAGTTTGTTTTCTCTTTAATATGTTCTCTTTGTTGCTGAGAGCAGAAAATAGATTGTCTAGCTCTTAGCCTTGATAACGTCATGGTAATGTCCATCTTTTTTGATCTGAAACCATTAAGAGTTGAAGGAAGACAGGGAAAATAACAGAGGGAGGGTGAGCACTGAACCGGGTAATTGTATAAATGCCAAACTAAAACCAGGCTCATCCTCTGTGCAGTGTCCTTTTGCCAGGAATTAGTGAGATGTATGTTCCAAGTAATGGGTTTTACCAAGGGTGATGGTGGGGAAAAAGATGAGTGAAGCATACATACATAAAATATCCAAACCATTGGGCAGGTACCACTTAAAAGGCAGCCTTGCTTTTTCAAATTAATGGACCTTGTCAGCTGAAATACAGTATATATTGAAAACCCTTCAGAGCTAAAGATTTTTTTCATATGCACTCTTCCCCTCAACTTCATTTTAAGACTGGTTTTAATTATTCTCATGGGAATGGCAGTCTAGTTTGATGCCTGGTTTTGGTGACATGCTAGCCCAGCAGAAGTCAGTGATTTATTTGCAATGGGAAGGGGAACTGCCCCTACACCTGGGCTGCAGATTGCAGCCTGCACACACTTTCTCTGAGTTGTCCCAAGCCCCTGGCACTTGGGAGAAGCTTGGGAAGGTTCTCAGGCTCTTCCTTGCCCACGGCAGCAAAGTCACTACCAAAAACCAAAGAGCTGCCTTCATTTTTCAGTGCTTATTTGGCACAGGTATAAAGAGCTGCCCAAGGAGATAGACAAAGGCAAAGGGAGTTGCAGCTCCTCAAAGGAGTTGGCAATTTATTGCTGTATCATACAAATATTTAATAAAGTGTGGGGACAGTCTGAATGTGAGGAGCTTGTCTAATCAGAGGGACTATCCAGGCAGTTACATCTGCTGAGGAGTGTGGGTGAAACTTGCATTTAGCAAACAGAAAGGCAAAGTGCAGATTTTTAAGCAGATCCTGTGCAGCCTGCTCTTCTCTGCAGTTCACCCAATTCCTTAGCCTAAAGAGCCTGGGTCAGATGGCAGCAGAGGAGCCTGGGGTCTGCGTGGGGCAGCAGCCAAGTTGGTTCCTGACCTCAGGTTTTGTTGCTTGTGCTGAGTTGTGGCCACAAAGTCTGCCTCACTTAACAGCAGCTTTATTTTGCCCCAGCTGTAGGCACACGTTTGGTTCTCGTGTAGGCTTCACCTCAGGGACATGCAGGAAACTTCACCTGCAAAATCCCAAATCCCCACCTGGCTGAGGGACATTGTCTTGGTGCAGTGAAGCAGCCTGTTCTTGGTGCAAAGCCTGCACAGGTGCAAGGAAGGGAACTGCTGGGAAAGGGGCAGCTCTGTGCTAGGGCTGGAGAACTGCACCTCAACCAAAACCAGGGCTGGAGACAACTGTTCAGTCCCTTCTTCCCCATGCAAGTAAATCACTGACATCTTGCAGTGAATGGAGCACTGAGCCCTTCTTTAATCGTGTCTGAGAAGCGAAGCAGGTGGGAATGTGCAGGAATCGCTCAGCCTGAGGGATGAGAGGGAGGGGGAACGTGGCAGAGCAGCTTGCGGGAGCACCAGGCTGTGTGATTGATGGTGATTTCTTATTGCAGTTTCCTGCTTTTTCAACTTCACCACCCCATCTGGGATTGTGCTGTCACCAAATTACCCTGAAGAATACGGAAGCAGCTTGCACTGCGTTTGGTTAATCATAGCTAATCCCGAGAGCCGAATTCACTTGGCTTTCAATGATTTTGATGTGGAGCCCCAGTTTGATTTCCTGGCTGTGAAGGATGGTGGGACCGCTGAGTCACCGGTGCTGGGGACCTTCTCAGGAAACCAGATCCCCTCTTCTCTGACCAGCAGTGGTCACGTAGCCAGGCTGGAGTTCCAGACCGACCACTCCACAGAGAAGAGAGGCTTCAACATAACCTTCACCAGTAAGTGCCCAATCCTTCCTTCTGGTTTTCAGTTCAAGCTCTAAATTCTTGTTGGAGACTAATGGGTAAGAGTTTGATCTCACTAAAACCATTCCTAGTAAATCCAAAGTCTGAAAATTGGGGATTACTTCAGATTTGCAGTGAGATAATTGAAGATTGGTGTCAGGCTTAGAGCTGATTGCGCAAGATCTTTCTGGCTGTGAAGTTCAAGTGTTGTCCAGTGGGGAAAGAAGCAGTTTGGCCCTGGATTATCTGCCCATGGAGCAGCTGGGGTTTCTGCTCTCCCATCAGCTTGCTGGGTGAGGTGGGTTTTCTGCCTCTCCTGCTGTGCCTCAGTCTGCTCTCTCAGGTGAGGCAACATTTTGTGGACAATGTGATGCAGATCAGGAAGAGCCATTAGAACTCGTGGTTGCATTCATCAGTCAGTGCTGTCATTGTTTGCTGACACCTAAAGCTTGCAAGACTTTGACAATAAAGTAAAACGTGGCAACATCTTATGAAGCATTGAAACTTTCACAGATATATTTGGCTTCACGTAAGTCCAGTCTTCAAATCTCAAATGAATGCTATGGTAATTTTATCCTTATATTGTCCTATAATTTTCTGAAGAGCATTATTAAACCTATTCAGCAGAACTGATAAATGACTTTGGTATAATAGCCTTTAGTGGCACAGCTGAATTAATAGCCTTTCTAGCTAGGATTGCAAATCCTCTATTTAAAAACAAAAAAAACCCAGAGGTCTTAAGAAATCATTTGCCACACTACAGCAGGCTGGAGGCTCATCAGATGAGGTAGCTTGTGTGAGGTTGTATCCCAGCCAGGACTGAGTCCTCAGTGGTGCAAGCAGGGAGATGTCTCATCCAGGAGCACTGGTGGTGCCCTGCAGGATGCAGCTCCACTGCAGCACATCCCTGTGTTGGGAGCTGTGAGTGTCCCCTGTGCACAGGCATTTTTGAACCAATTCTTTTAATTGTTGCAAATGACTCTTCAGTACACGAGAGTTCATCTGCTCTGACTGCCTGAGCCACCAAAAGGGAGCTCCGGGGTCTTCCTCAGACACTTTTTCCTTCAGCTGAAATGTGAGAGAGGAGACAACATCTTGCTGCCAGGGGCAGTTGGAAGAGCAGGAGGAACAGCCCCAGCCTGTTCCCCTTCAGCACTGGGGAGAACAAGATACTGTAGGAGCAGCAATGCTCTGTAGGAAACCCAGAGCTCCTCTGAATTTTCTCAGGTGCGTCAAAGATACTAAAAGCACGTGTGTGTAATTAATCTGGAGGCTTGAATCTTTGATATGCTGCTCATCTCTAAAGACCACCTCCCAGCATATGAAGATGTAGTACATAATTGTGTACTTAATGGGGAATTAGGGCTATAGCCTTCCCTTCTGATTGGTTGGCTGGCCTAGTTTTTAACTGCTGGAAAAGGGCAGAGCTTTAGCCAGAGCTGTGTGTCTGTGCAATCCATGGGCAACTTTGCAACACCTGGAAAGGTAATTGCTGTGTGTCCTTCATTTTATCCTGGTAATGGTGACAAGCAAGGTGAGGGACTACATGGTAGGCAGTCACAGATCATGCTGAGAGGACCTTTATCCTTAACCACAGGGCCTTAAAGCTTTCATTTTTTTCTTATTAATGGTTAATTTCTGTTCCCTCTATGCTGACTCATGCATTGGGGTATTTCTAGAGGTTTAAAAAAATCTCTATTTTGAGTATTTGCATACAATATATGTGAGTGATTGCCAACAAGATAATTTGGCTCTTCAGGCTCTTTTTTGGCCCCTGTATCTCAGCACCTCTTAGGTACACAGGTGCCCCCTCCCTGGAGGTGTTCAAGGGCAGGTTGGATGAGGCTTATGCAGCCTGGTCTAGTGGGAGGTGTCCCTGCTCATAGCAGAGTGGTTGGAACCTGATGATCTTTAAGGTCCCTTCCAGCCTTCACCACTATGTGATTCTACAAGTGGTGTTAATCTCGTCCTCCCTCTCGGAGGCTGCAAATGAACACTTGTAGTAGAGACAGGGAACATCAAAAATTAGGCCAGTTCAACTAGATGAGAAGTTGAACAGTGGGAACCCACACTTGGGTGTCTCAGCAGTTTAGAGCAGGGGTGCTGACATGGTTTCTGGCCCAGGCTGACAGGTCTGTGAGGAGCACAGCAGCTTTGCTGGGATGATCATGATCCAAAATCTAGTCCGTGCTGTTTGGTTTTCCCTGCAGGAAGTTCTGCTGTCCAGGGGCAAGTTAAGTGCTGTTGTCTCTGTAGGAAAGGCATTTTGTTTGTGGTCCAACGTCCTAATTTTTTAATTGGACAGAGGTGGGGCAAACAAGTTACTCACTATTCTCTTCTCTTTCCCTCTTAGCCTTTAGGCACAACGAGTGCCCTGACCCTGGCGTGCCAGTGAACGGGAAGCGTTTTGGGGACAGCCTGCAGCTGGGCAGCTCCGTGTCCTTCCTGTGTGATGAGGGCTTCATTAGGACCCATGGCTCAGAAACCATCACCTGCATCCTGAAGGATGGAAATGTGGTCTGGAATAATGCAGTGCTCAGATGTGAAGGTAAATTGTATCGTCTTTCCTCCTAGTCTGTACGTGCACCCTGGAGGGAGAATGATCTCCTGGTGTTCGCAGCCTTTGGGCAGAACAGAGCAGTAGTTTTGTCTATCAAGGTCCCAGTCAGATGTTCCATAGTGAAGGTGCACAGTGCTGACCTCGTGGGAGGCCTTTTGCCATCACCCAGGCAGAGGCATTTGTTGCTGAGAGCTGAAGGGCAGTTGGACTTGAGTTCTCAGTCATGGCCAGGATCTTCCACAGTGCTGGAAGGTGGTGTCTGCACACAGAGTTTGCTTAGGAACAAGTGCTGTGTCCAACAGTCACAAGCACTGAACTCTGCTTCTAATTTTGTGTGAAATGGATGATGGGGATTATTTTTATTAGGTCAGTTCTTGTTACAAGAGGTGTTTTTCTAGACCAATAATAAAAGGCTTTGGTTGACTGATGACAAACAGCTTCCCTGTGACTCTTGTCATGAAGGGAATTAAAGAACAGAGAATAGAAGATACATGGCAATGGTTTTCCTGTCCATATTTTTGGTTCCATGTTAAATGTATGATATTTATATAATGAAAGAAGCAAAAGGTTCAGCTCTGTCCTGTGAAAAGTGAGCTCAGTGCTGCCAGCACCCACCCACCCACACACACCTTCAGCCTCTGTCAGTCCTGTCTGATGGGCTCTGGCAGTTGAGAGCCAGAAGTTTTGTGTAACTCCCACCTCTCTGCCACAGCAGCTGTGACAGTCAGCCCAGAAGTGAGGGCAATGGGTTAAACATAGATACCAAAGATTTTTCCTAGTCCTTTAATGCCTTTACTATGGAAAAGAGAAGTGAGGAAAGAGCTCATTAGAAGTGAGAATTTTCCCCTGCCCCCCATTCTCAGGGCACTGATGCCCTGCACTGGTGTTCCCAGCAATCTGAGCAGTGAGGGCTGTGCTACTGGGAATTAGCTCTGTACTACTGAGCAATAACTGCAGTAATTGGTCATGCATTGTTGAAGTGGCTGAGCAGCAGAAATCACACAATCTAGTCCTTTGTCTTTCAGATGGCAAGAAGAAGGTAGCAGTTGTGTTCAATGACTTTGATGTAACAAGAAGCTGGGCTTTCTATTCTTGTCTAATTTTTCTTTTGCAAGGTGCTGACAATAAAATGTCTATAGGTTCAAGTTTTCCATTACTTTCACCAGCCTTTAAGTTTATGCATCTGTAAGTATGGAAGGGAAACATACATGAAATGGTGCACTTTTAATCACATTTTATTTTGGAAGCTTTGATAACCTTAGGCCATTAACTTGTGCTTTTTTCCTTGTGATCACAGTGGTGATTTCTTTGACTTCAGCATGCACTCGGTTAAGTGTACTTTTTAATTAGCCTTTTTAAACAAGAAGAAAGTATATAGATCTAAAGTACTGTTTAGTGCTTGAAAAGAATTAATGGGAAAGAAACAGACTTAAAAATGAGTTGAAAGATGGATAGAAGTCCTGACAGAAAACTGCAGCTTTGGGGCAGAAGGGAGCCTCTTGTTCAAGACTAATTGGTTAGGATCCAGTTGAGATCAATTGGCTTTGATCTGGCATCCTTCAGATCAGCAGGGAAGGATTTAAGCCCAGATTCACAGCAGTGTTTTCAGGCCATGTCAAGTATGATGTTTTGTAGCCCTTGTGCAAAGCTCACACCAGTGTTGGTGCTTCAGCAACTGCTCTGGAGCAGCAGGTCCCCTTGGTCTGCAAGGACTCCACTGACAGACAAGAGGCTTGGTCTGCCCCGTGGGAGCTCCTGAAGGTCACATGAATGTTGTCACACTGCCATGGGGGACCTGTGTGACCAGCACCAGTGACTTGACTGACTGGGAGATGGAGAAACACTGGGGTGCTGAATCCTGCAAAGTGAGCAGGGGCAGCACAGGCTCACAAGGAACAGACACACTTTTCCATCCTGTTTGATTTCTAAAGGACAACACATTGCAGTTATTTTGGGCTGTAGGATTTTGTACCTCTGGTCCATCAGATCCAGTGTCCTTTTTCCAGAAAAGATTATAATGTGCCTTTAGCTTCTGGTGATGGCACAAGGGACCAGAGTGTGGAATAAATGCCATAGTCTTGTGATGTCCCTTGTGAAAGAAGAGACATGACTCAATTCCACAACTAGGAAAGATTTTCTGGCACCTGCAGCTCCTGAAATGCAAACTTGACCTTGCAGTTTTCTCTGGTTTTATATCTAGTAATTATTATGATATCCTGTCCCCTTAGAGCTGCTGCACAAGGTCAGTCTGCTGCCTCCCACAGCCACAGCAGCAGGCTGCTCCATCTTCAGCCTCAGCTAAAAAGGCAGTTTCTCACCAGCCAGTGTTGTTATTTCATCTGGTTCTGCTTACTTTTAACTTGTGAAACAACAAGGCACGAGAGCTGTTCTGTGGCAGGACAGTGCTGCCTGGTGGGGAGGGTTCTGTTTGATGGTACCACAGCTTCTGTGATGCTCCCATCTGAACGGTGTCATTTTCCTTGTCCCCAGCGCCCTGTGGGGGCCACCTGACGTCGCCCAGTGGAACCATCCTGTCCCCTGGCTGGCCTGGCTTCTACAAGGACTCCCTGAGCTGTGCCTGGGTCATAGAGGCCCAGCCAGGCTACCCCATCAAGATCACGTTTGACAGGTGCTCACTCTGCACTCCTCCCAAGTTTCCCATTTGCCTTCTTTCCCGGTGGTTCCTGCAGGGTGGAGCTGCAGCCACCCCGGAGGGAACGGGAAGGAACCGCTCAGCACTGGGTTTGCCTCTGAGCTTCTCTTTGTCTCTTCTTTTCACTCACTCCTGACAAGACATGAAAATGTACCTCTCATTTGAGAAGAAAAGGTGGAAAATGATGCCTTTCCCCTTCTTGTTTTGACTAACTCCTGCTATTTTGCAGTGCTGCTTTAGACACAGGTAGGACAAGTTTTGGGAGGCTGAGCTCCCTGTGCTCCGGCTGCTGGGGAGGACCTGGCTTTGCCTCAGCACTGCCAAGTCTCTTGGCTTGCCCTGGATTTTGTTGTTGGAGGAGGGCCATGCTGCTCTGAACCCAGGTCTGGTTGAGACCACTTCTCTGGTCTTTGAAGTGGTTGTTCATGTAGCATAAGATACTTGCTGCTGCAAAGACCCGCTCGGTCTCAGCAGGTAAAGCAGAAGGATCAGGAAGAATCCAGAAGGGGAGGGGAACGAGGTGTTCTCAGTGAGATGCACAGGCAGTAGAAATGTACCCACATGTTGCCCGTGGCCTGTGCTGCCTTCTGGCCATGAGAGCACATTCAGGACTGCAGTGAAGACAAATGAGATGTGCTGGTTTCTCACAGACATGTTCTTCTGTGCCTTTCAGATTTAAGACAGAGGTGAACTACGACACCCTGGAAGTGCGAGATGGCCGGTCCTATTCTTCCCCATTGATAGGGGTCTATGATGGGACTCAGGTGCCCCAGTTCCTCATCAGCACCAGCAACTACCTCTACCTCCTCTTCACCACTGACAAAAGCCACTCTGACATAGGCTTTCAGATCCGCTATGAAAGTAAGTGTGGTTCCTGCTGTCAGGACATGCTCTGCCCCAGCTCAGGGGCTCAGTCCTAGGCCCCTTGGACTCCCATCTCCCCTCTGCCCCCAGTTAGCACCAGTATGGTGACTGGAGAGGGTGAACCTGCTGCAACTCAAGTAGCAGGTTGTTTAGAATTTTTGGTTGTTTAGAATTTTTTATTTTAACAATGTTGTTGAGGTTGGGAGGCAGAGTCGAGTCCCTCCGGCTGTTTCAGCCTCCTACTTTGGGGAGAATCAGCAGGACTTCAAGCTCTGAGGAGGAGCTGAGCCTTCCCCCAGGCTGGTCCCTGCCCTGTGCAGCAGGCTCTGCAGCCCCTGTGTGCTCTGACACCCCTGGGTTTGTTTGGCACAGCTGTGAAGCTTCAGTCAGACCATTGCCTGGACCCGGGGATCCCGGTGAACGGCCAGCGCCGCGGCAACGATTTCTACGTGGGAGCCCTGGTCACCTTCAGCTGCGACTCGGGCTACACCCTGAGTGACAGTGAAGCCCTGGAGTGTGAGCCCAACTTCCAGTGGAGCCGGCCACTGCCCAGCTGTGAGGGTAAGGAGGGCAGAGGGAACACCTGCAGGAGATGGCCAGAGCTTCAGCTGCAAAGGAGCAATGGTGCAGCTGCCAGTGACGTCTGAGCAGCGTGTTCTGTTTGATTTTGATGGGTGGGGCTTTATTTTGACATTCAGAACTTGTATTCTTCCAGCTGGCTTGGAGTTATATCATTCTTTCTCCTTCTTTTTCTTGCAGCTCTGTGTGGAGGTTACATTCGTGGCTCCAGTGGTACCATCTTATCCCCAGGCTTCCCTGACTTTTATCCAAATAACTTGAACTGCACGTGGACAATAGAAGCATCTCATGGAAAAGGTGAGAAACCTTTAGCTTAGAGTGGTTTTAGAGATAGGCTGGTGGTCAGTGAGAGGCAAGTGCCTCTGTGTAAACTAAGAGCTTGTCTCTCACTAGTGATGGGTATGAGTGCTTGGCCAGTTACCATTCTTGCCACCACCCAAACGTTGTCCCTTGACAAGATTCAGAGGTTTTTTTGGTGTCACACCTCTTAATCCTTTTCAAGTGGAGAGGATTAAGAAGGAAAGATGGTCCCATATCAAGTCTCCAGATCTGAGAGCATGTACCAGGTGTTATCCCCGGTTCCATCCCTTTGTGGCAGTGTCCTCTGGGAGGTTCAGCTGGTGGCTGGATAGCTGGGATTGCTGCACTGCCACACGGAGGAAAGGGGAGCTGCTGCTGACACCACTGCAGTCACGTTTGGTACTCAATAGTACCTTCAGCCTTAGTTTTCTTTGCAGTGCTGGGTCACTATCTATTTAACATTCACAGGTGGAGAGGTGGAAGTGTGTAGTAAATCATCTCTGCAGCTCTCATTTCCTTGCTAGCTCAGAGTGTTGCCAGCACAGAGGCAAAGTGCAGGTCTGTTTAGTCCAGTCTCCCGTGCAGCACAGGCCAATCTTTTGTCTTGGAGGAAATGTCTCATTGGTGATTAGGGAGCAAGGTTTATGTACGAGGGCGGGAGGCAATTTCTCCTGATCCAGTCAGGATCTGCCTGGGATAAGCACGAAGGGTATAAACCTTTCATGTAACTTTATGCACTCTTCTATAACTGTCTCATACCAGATACCAGCATGACAGGAGCTATCATGAGCCAATTTTGCAAATACCATTTGTATTATGGCAAATAAAGTTGTCAATGAGCAGCACAGTGCATTAAGGGAACCATCACATGCTGTGAAAAGCATTCTGTGGAGTAGCAGCAATCCACTCTTCATTAATCCACTCTGCCTTGGCTGCAGCTCTTCAACCAGGCACTGCATTATCCTGCAGCTAAGCACAACACAGCAAACTGACTCTCTTTTATGTGAGAAAGTGCAGCTCTGATGGCCTGTGTGCTTTTATGCCAATATGAGAAGGTCTTTTGGCAGGGCTCAGAAAAACATGGTTCATTTTCAGAGAGTGGAGATTTGGGTAGACAATTTGAGGGGCTTTTTGTCCCTCTCTGTCCACCAGCCTCTTCCCTGCCAAGCCAGTGGCTGAGGAAGATCTGCATCATAAAAGCAGGTCTCGAGTTATTCACTCCCAGATCTTTATGAACATCTTGTACGTGGCCAGCACACAAGTCCCCTGATTGAAACAAGTTGGTTGTTACAAGTAATTATTTTTATGTGACTGCAGACACCGATTTACTTTATGAATTCACGAGCTCTACAATTTGAGTTTAAAAGTAGCTTAATTTGAAAGGCATTTAAGTGCCTAAAGAGAGACTATATTTTTAATCTGAGAACTTCAAAGTTATTTCTTTTCCCTATAATTTGTTTTGTTGCTTCTTTGACATAGAATGGGGGAAAAAACCCAACAACCACCTGCCTTTGCAGAGACTTTTTGTGCCACAGTAAATTCCAGTGCAGAGCAGAGGTTCAATCAGGGTCACAAATCCCTTAAAATGGGTTTGTAATTAGTCCTTATGGCTACAGTCACACAGCCCTTAACTGGCAAACTGAAGACGTTTTGTATTCACTGTGTTTCACCAAGTTTTCAGACCAAAACAGGTCAGATCTATTTTGAATTCACTGTACTGCTGGCAAGAATAGTAAGCATAGGGAACCTGTTAGATGTTTCCTGCCTTTGTGGAGTTCTGCAGGGGAAAGTAACATTTTTCTGTCAGGCTGCAGGTAATATTCATCTGGGTGTAAGAAAGAAAATGTCAAAGTCAAGGCCCTTTTGGTGATGACACAAATAGTGCTGCCTGGGACACTGAAGGATGCCAAGGTGCAATGAGCTGCAAGGCTGGGACAAAGATGGGGAGAGAACAGGACTGTTGAGATGTCTTGTGAGTCCCACTGCTTCCAAATCCAAGGATTTCCATGGGAAAAGCTTTGTATTGGTTACCAACCTTTCTGTCCTTCAGTTCTTGGAAGGAAACTGCTGACATGTGACCAGTAAACCTTCAAAAATAAATTGGATAGACAGAGATAAATGGAATATTCAGAATTATAATTTGGTGCTGACAAAGAACTGTTGGGATGGATAGCAAATCTCATGCTCCAGAGCTTTAATCAGTCTCTAGACTGGTCTCATCCTGATCTGCAGAAATTAATGGGGAGCAAGGAGGAGGATATTCCTCTAATCCTGGTTTACAGATTTGCTGTGTTGCTTCTGAAGCAGCAGATGCTGCACTTTGGCAGGGATGGGATGCAGAGCAGGGCAGCCCATGCGTCTCCCCACGCTGGTGGTCTCTGTGGTGTTAATCACTGGCTCAAATGGAATATCCTGATCGTGCCATGGGCACTCCTGATGTGTGCCAGGAGGTAGGGCTCAAACTGTAACTAATGAGGACCAGATCCCAGCACTGGTGTCTGCACAGAGGAGCCTGTTTCTCAGCAAACAGCTCAGGGGGTGATGAGGAGTGATCAGGCAGTTCAGCTCAGGAGCCTGCCCCTGGGTGCTCCAAGGGTGCCAAGATCTTTGGATGAAGAAGCTGTATTAGTTCAAAGAGGCTTTTAAATTTTTTTTATTTTATTTTATTTCTTTTTATGGCAGGCATTGCTTTTGCTTCCCGTGTGATGGTAATGTGACAGGGTTTCTGGTGCAGGGCCCTTTGCTCTCTGAAAGCTCTTACTGCCATTTGTTGTTCTTTGCAGAAGGGATTGTTTTCCTGAGAATAAGTGTTTCTAATTTGCGTTTGAATTCCAGCATGAAGAATCACCTAGCTGGAGGCTTTTGCAAAAGCCTGAAGTACTTGCTGTTTTGTGTCTGTGGGTGTGAAAGATATTTTAAGTAATCCATTACTCCTTTCTTTTTCATTTACAAATGCAGCAAGGTCACAGCCTGCTCACCAAAATGTTTCAACTATTTGAAATTGAATTGGGAAGAAGAGACAGAACAGTTTTCCTGTGTTTGCCTGTTCCTTCTGTAGCTGGTTCTGTCACAGGTTTTATTTTTGTCGGTATAATGTGGATAGAAGTGTAGGATTCTCTTTGCTTCTTTGAGCTGTTAGGGCTGGCAAGACCTGGGCTACCCACCCTGTGGCTGCACAAGTTGCTTCCCAGCCCGGGCTCTGGAGGGGACAGCAGGTCCTGGGTCACAAGCAGGGGACAGCAGAAGCCCCCTCCCAGCAGGACCAGGGTGCTGGGGCTGCATGACACGGCCCTTGGGAAACACACATGAAGGGCTTGGGAGCCAGTTCCAGCTGAGGGAACCTGCATCTGTCTCTGAGTGATCCCACCTGTTCCCACCTCTGGGGCCCAGCATTCCATCCTGGCGCGAGGAGGTCCCTGCAGTCACTGCTGACACACTTCACCTTCTTGAAAAGCCTCTCTGACCTTGATACTTAAGTAGCCTTAAGTCCTGCTTTTCTAGGTATGAATTCCTTCTGGAACATACTTGTTTTTCTTGTCTCTAAGTCCTTACAACTACAGCTCTTGTAGCTCTTGTGATCCATCTGGAGGTCAATGCTTTTGAAATGAAACACTCCTCTGAGCTCGGGGCTCTGTCCTTTCTGCTGCTGATCCCTCCCTCGAGCGAGCTCCTCTCGTCCCCTTTCCTGTGTGGCAAAGGCACAGGAATCAAAGACCTCAACTGCCTCTCTCTGGTCTGGGCCTTGTACCATACCCTTCTTTTACCTTTTCATCTGTTTCATTGCTAACATGGATGTGCCCAGGATTTCAGTGCTTTCCCTGCTCAGTTGGGTGGCTGTTCCCTGGGAAACAGGGCGTCAGTCCTGGCGTGGGCTGAGGGAGAGGGGCGAGGGGCTGCCAGGCCAACACTCCTGCCTGAAACCATCTCTTTTTTGTCCTCTGCAGGTGTGTTCTTCACCTTTCATACCTTCCACTTGGAGAATGGCCACGACTACCTCCTGATCACGGAGAACAGCAGCTTTGCTCAGCCCCTGCAGCAGCTGACGGGCTCCCGGCTGCCGGCGCCGCTGAGCGCCGGGCTCTTCGGGAACTTCTCGGCTCAGATTCGCTTCATCTCAGACTTCTCCATGTCCTATGAGGGCTTCAACATCACCTTCTCAGGTAAGAACAGGCGCGGACAAAGGTTTTCAGAAGCTGCCAGTGAGAAGGAGCGTGCGGGTGGTGCTGTTGGGGAGAGGCTCCAAGAGGGACACGTTTGCCTGGGCGGAACAGATCGTCGCGCTTGTAAATAATTGCTTGGCATGGACGATCTCTGGCTGCAGCGTGCGGGGTGCTCAGCTGTGTCCTTTAACATGAAGTCCTACTGAAATGACTGCCCAAGTGTTTGCCTGGGCTCACATTTCAGGAAATGTAATATTTACTGCCTGACTGCCCTGACAAGCCACTCTGTAAAACAATCAGTTAGCGGACTGAAGTTTATCATCTTGGTCCTGTTCCTTCCTCTGTCTCATCACACCTTTTAGTCCTGAGGGCAACGGCTGCAAACTCAGCCTGCTGATGTGGAAGAGAAATAACCATTTTTATTGTGGAGCTCAGTGCTGATGTGCTCACTGCCTGTGACAGAACTGTTGCCATAGATGCAAATAAAACCAGCTGCATGGAGAGGACAGGTTTCCAGCGCCTTTGTTCTGGCCTCTGAAGTGGGATTTGCCTACAATACTCTCTAGAAACTAGTCAGAAAGTTTCCAGCTAACTTCCATTTTGTTGGCTTTTTGCCTTAAAACAGAATTACCTCTAATGATAACTGTTATTTTCAATGTATTTGAAGATTTCTTTCCTATCTTGGAAGACGAAAATGAGAGTTAGTTACATTTTTAGCTTCCTTTAGCTAAATATATGTACTTTGTAGATCGGTTATTTTTTTAAAAAATAACCCCCAAAAGTGTTCTGCTTCAGAATGTTCTGTGGTTGAAGACAGACCTGCACTTGGCTATTAGCCACAATGCTACATGACCTTTCCTTTAACAGCAGCTTAAATGTTCTCTGGCATTCCCCAAGCAGGATGCTGTGTTCATTCATTTGCAGGATTAGTAATGTAGAGGCAGCAGAAATCCCACCCGGATCAGTTTATCTTCTTTGGGCTAAAGCAGAGGAGGAATGAAAAATCTCCATCATGTTTTGTCACCACTGATGTCACCTTGTTTGTCTGACAACAGTGACAGGAAATGAGACCTGTTGTATTTTGAGTTGGTTTAAATCAAGATCCTGGTGTCACCCCGGAGGCTGCATGTTGAGAGTGAAAGCCAGGCTGGTCTTCATGGCTCCAATGGGATGTATGTCTTGTGTGGATGCTCCTTCTGCAGAGCTTCTCTGCAGCTGGACCAAAACCTGGAGCTCCCTCCTCATCCCTCGCGTTCAGGGAGTGGGAACCTGGGAGAAGAGGGAAGGAGGTGTCACCCTGCTGTTCTGTCCATTTGTCCCCTGTAGAATATGATTTGGAGCCCTGTGATGAGCCGGAGGTCCCAGCCTACAGCATCAGGAAGGGGCTGCAGTTCGGGGTGGGGGATGTCCTCACCTTCTCCTGCTTCCCGGGGTACCGGCTGGAGGGCGCGTCCCGCATCACCTGCCTCGGGGGGCGGCGCCGTGTGTGGAGTTCCCCTCTGCCAAGGTGTGTTGGTAGGTGGTCATGTGCTTTCATTTTGCTTGGCTGGTTACACTGTGCTGGATGGTCTCGGTGGGCAGGGGTGGGTGCCACCCCCAGGACAGCAGCTTTCGGCTGGCGGGGCGGTTGGAGCAGGGATGGGGGAGCGGGAGCTGGAGGGACCTTGGGGGTTGGACTCGATGATCTTCAAGGTCCCTTCCAACCCATAATCTTCTGTGATTCTGTGACCTTGCAGCCCTGCAGTGTGTGTGGGGACAGGAGGGACAGGCAGAGGGCTGCTCTCCTCTCCCCAGCTGGAGCAGGGTGGGTGACACATGCTGGGGGAAGCCCTGTGTCCCTGCAGCCCCACCATGGGGACTACACAAGGGAAGCAGCCATGGGGAACCTGCCATCCCTCTGGGGGAGTTCCAGTAAAACACCAGTGTGGGTGTGAGCCATCCTCCCTGTGAACTGGAGTGGTGCAGAGCTTCATGGTGCAGGTGTCTGGAAGCTGCTGCTGGGTGGGGGATCTCAAGCAGTGCAGGTTGCACGTTTGTCTGGGAAACTCCCTCTGGCCCTTACCTTTCCTTTACCCTCCAGGGATTCCTTGCACCTTAAACCTTTCCCTTCAGCTCCTGCTAAACTACTGCAAGTCCTTTTTGCAACCCCTCCAGCCACTGTTTACGCTGATGAATAAAGCTAAGGGTAGAGGAGAGGAAGAACCAAGCTGGTCTCTGGCTGTTGTCCCTGATGCTACAGACACTCTTGTCTGGAGGGGTCTGCACAGCACCCCCTGCCCAGCCCCCAGCACCCTCCCAGTGTGAAGAGCAGAAGAGGCAAGGTGCTACAGGAGGCAGGAAGGAAGCAGGATCCTTCAGGCCTGTGCAAGAAAGATTGAGTGTATTTTTTATTGTACAATTTAGTAAGCAGGAAACTACTGAGGGCTCTGCTGCTGCCTGGGACGTGCCCAGGGCCATGAGGGATTCATTCACATGGGGCAGAGCAGATCTTTTCCCTGTTTTCACCCTGGCAAAAGCCACTAGGAAGAGTGTCCTGATCTGTCTTAGTGACCTTTGAGGCCGTTGCAAAGAGAGCATCCCAGCCAGAGCCAGTCTCCTTGCTCAGCCTCTTGAGTCCTGCCGTGCTGGATGCATTTCCCAGCACTGCTGAGCACTGAGGTCACGGGGCTGCATCGTCCTGCTGTGACAAGCAGCCTCTTCAGGGCATGAATAATAATGAGGTTGCAGAGAAGGCTAATCAGAGGAATGGAAATAAAAAACAGTTATAACAAAGCTTTAAACTTGAACCCAGACACCATCACTGGGCACACTGGCTTCCATTTCCTGGTTCCCTGCTGCAACTGGCTGTGAATTAATGTGTTGGTTTGAAGAATAAGGGGTCAAATGCACTGTCTGGTGATTTGCACAGAGCTGTGGTGGCAGGGTGACAGCTCTGTCTGCACTGTCCCCGCTGCACACTCAGATCTGTGTGCTTACCCTGGGTAGAGATGATTTTGGAGACTTAGCCTCCAGATCACAGGAGATTTAATTGGTTTTGTCAGTCAGCCCAGACACTGTGGATTGGCTTCTTGTTCTAGAGCTGAGTGAGGAGAGAAGGGAGAGCAGTTTGTTCCTTTGGCCAGCCCCTGTCCAGGGGAGGAATGCCCTCCACCAGCTGCTGCTTCAGACCAGATCCCACGTGGTGATGTCTCCAGCATCATCTCTGGGTCATCTTGCTGAAGTGCATGTCCTGCTTTTCTTAGACGATCAGGGAGGAGGGGAAAGTCATGTCCAAAGTACCTTCTCTCAAAGTATCTGCAGCTGCTTCCTTACTTAACCCTTGTGCTTCACTGGTGCACTAGGAGAGGTGGCAGAGTCAGTGCAGAAAGCTGCAGGTGTACCCTGATGGTTTCCCTCTGCTCCAGCAGCTTTGTGTGCTGGGAGGGACTCGTGGATAGGAAGGAGTGAGCAACTGTGGCTGTTTGGAGGAGTCACCTGCATGTGCTGGATGGCTAGAATATACCTGTGGTTATTAAAATGTAGTTTTGTGTCTTTATATAGCTGAATGTGGTTCATCTGTCACTGGAACCCAAGGTGTCTTGCTGTCCCCCAACTATCCAATAAACTATAACAACAACCATGAGTGCATCTACTCCATCCAGACCCAGCCAGGAAAGGGGATCCAGCTGAAAGCCAGGACTTTTGAACTGGAGGCAGGAGATGTCCTCAAGGTAATTAATCTGTCTCTAGCAATGAAGCACTTCTGTGCTGCCCAGGGGAGTGGGATCTGAAAGGGAAGGGATGTTCTAAAATTTCATGGAGTTAGATGAGACTAACCTCTGGAAAACACCACCTATATAAAAATGTTACATATAAAATACGTTAAAAACATACTGTGTCATTTCCCCAGCTCCGAGCAAGTCTGTGGCAGCAGCACTAGGGCAATAGGGAATATCCTTGCACTTCAGCCTGGTTGTTTGTTTGAGGCTTCAGTTTGCAGATGGGTGCATCGAGTTCTGTGTCCATTAAAAATGTGGGTGCCTTTGCTGGATCACTGTACCTTCTGCTGGGAAGTTTCCCTGAAGGTTTAGACATTTGTTGGAATTTCAAGGGTCCTTCCTTTGTAGCTAAACTTCAGTCCTTTTCTGCATTTCACAGGGGAAACTGTTAAAACATGAGGAAGTGTGAGGTTCTTAGCATTATTGTTGTGGTTTTTTTAAGACTCAGAGTTGGCTTGTCCCAAAAAGAGATTGATTTAAATGCAGAACTCCAGACTCAGCCTCTTCAGCATTCCCATCATGATTCTTGGATTAATCTGCATTTACAAGTTTCAGGTCTCTACGTAGGAGGAGACAAATCCAGGCTGAGTTTCTATTAACCACAAAGAAATGGTGTTGTAGGAGGCATTAATATTACAAGATGTGTGCTGATGTGCTGAGCCATCTTCCAGAGGACTCTCCTTATTTGAGTGCCATACTTGTGCACTGCAAGAGAGGTGTAATCCACGTATTTTCAGCTCCCAAATAACTGGGAAGAGAGAGAGATTTGCAGCTAATGCAAAGAATATGATGCTTGTGAAAAAATTATATTCTCTCAACAGGTTTGTCATCAACTTCTCATCAGCTCCTGGGGAAAGTTACCATCAATCTCCACTAGTGAGAAGTTGCTCTTTATCCTCATAGAGAATCGTGGTATCTAAAAGAAGAAAAACCAAAGTGTTTTCCTGAAATGATAGCAGGGTCAAGGCCCATCTGTGAGTCACTGTAGGGAGAAAATGTTTTTCCCAGGAGCTGTGCTGCATCTTTGGAAAGAGAGCTTAGTTCAGAAGCCCCAGCCAAGTGCAGTATGAGCTCAGGTGTAAGGAGCAGGCTGCAGGTCCTCCAGGGTGTGGATCCTGCTCCTCACATCAGCATCATGAAGTCTCATCAAGGGATAATGTCACTGGCTTCAGAGGAACTGTCCCTGAAGCAGCAAACAAAATACATTTTCCAGTGTGTGTTTCTTGCTCCTACCAGGTCTATGATGGCAGCAACAGCTCTGCCCGCCTGCTGGGCTCCTTCAGCCGCTCGGAGATGCTGGGCACCAGCATCAACAGCACCTCCAGCAGCATGTGGCTGGAGTTCATCACCAACAGTGAGAACACCAGCAAAGGCTTCGAGCTGCAGTTCTCCAGTAAGTCCTTGGGCCCCCGGGCCTGTGAGGTGGGGGTCAGAGGTGTGACGGTGTGTGTTCATGTCACAGTTGCATGACAAGAGGAAACAGTTCTTTCCATCAAGATCTTGTTGTCTCAGTTGGATTTGGAGTGGGGGAGATAGTGGTGCTGGCAAACCTTTTCTTTTGTGAATGAGGCAGTGGTGACAGAGAAACTTTGGACCAAAGCTGAGATGCCAGAGTTCTGGCATCTCATTCAAATATTGAGTATTTTTGATATGGTGTTTTTTCTCTCCAGCAAGTGATTTGGATAAGAAAATATGAATGCTGTGCAGTGTCAGTACCTCCTGGCTGTTCAGTATCTGATGAGGACGGGTGCTGTTTCTCCCATTCCAGGTTTTGAACTGATTAAATGTGAGGACCCTGGCATCCCACAGTTTGGCTACAAGGTCCACGACGAGGGACACTTTGCTGGCAGCTCTGTGTCCTTCAGCTGTGACCCTGGCTACACCCTGCGGGGCAGCCGGGTGCTGGTCTGCCTGACGGGGGAGCGGAGAGCTTGGGATCAACCCCTGCCAACCTGTGTAGGTGAGACAGCTCTTGCTTGGAAACATCCTTGAGCAAGTACTTGGCTTGTGGGCATCCCACTGAACGCCCTTCTTCCTCCTTTGCTGGTACCAGTGCTGTTAATTCTGATCCCAGTTGCACCCACCTACATTAACACAGACCATGATGAGGGCTCTGTGTAAAAGCTCTTCAAATGGACAGTCCTGATCTCTTCAAAGCTTTTAGGAGCAGTTTTAACATGAAACACTGTGCTCTGAGCACAGATTTGACAAGGTTTCTTCTTCACTGCAAGGAGACTTCTGCATTTTCAGTCCTTGTCCTTTCACTGTAACGTATTAAACAGAGTGACACTTTCTGATAATGGCAGACATCAACGTGTGTCCAGGCATTTGACAGTTCAAAGTCATGTTTCTTTGAGAGCTACATGACATCTGATTCCAGAGTCTCAGACATTTTAATTCCCTCTGTCTTTTCTTAGCCTATCTTGAGTTCCCTTTCACCTCTAGCTCTCCAGCAGCGTATCTCCTTGCTTGGAAAATTCTGCTATTAAGTTCTGTGTATCAAAATGAAGTGCTGTTGGTCTGTTCCTTGACAACCTAATAATTAGCTGATGTTTCCAGGAGATGGCCAAGTCCTTCCAGACTTAGTTCTCTGAGAAATCTCAAAACCCAGCAGGCTGCTCTCACGGTTGTCAGTGACCTGCTCGGACATTGTCACTCTGATTCTCCCATGATTAGGACCCTTCTTTGTGCTGTAGATCTCTGCTGAATTTTAGCCTTGATTATTGAGGTAAAAAGACAGATTTCTGTGATTTGTGCATCTTCTTAACCTTTCCCCTATTTGCTGTACATGTGCTATGTATGAATGGTCATGTTGGTGTAAGCATGTGGAAATTTGTATAATTTTAATGGATACATGATGAAAATGTATTCAACCCCCCCCTGTTCTTTGAGGTTCATTTAGCAGACACGTGTGTTGGCTTCTTCATTTTGTCACCCTGATGAATTGTGCAGACTCTGTGCAGACACAGGCAGAAGAGCTGAGCTCTTTCGCCCCACGTGTGTGGATGGGGCAAAGCAGGATGCTGCCTGTCCCCTCCTGGACCCACTACCAAGCCAAGAAGGTGGAGGGAAGCTGTGACAGCATCAGGAGTGTGCACAGAAGTGCAGAGTTACTCTGATAACCCAGTCTTCTAGCTGAATTAAGCGACTCTATCTTTGTTTTGTAGGCTTTAAGAATCTCTTTGAATGGCAAGAAATACTCCCTGTTGTATCTGTAGGATGAGATTTGCCTCCTTGCCAAGTAAGAACCGTAACATGTCTTGAATCTTCTCACTAACCCATATGTTTCTTTCAGCTGAGTGTGGGGGCACAATCAAAGGAGAGTCCTCGGGCCGGATCCTGTCTCCTGGCTACCCAACCCCCTACGACCACAATCTCAACTGCATTTGGACAATAGAGGCAGAAGCTGGTTGCACAATAGGGTGAGTTGGGCCAGGTTATTGTAGCTTGGTTTTCTTTCCACGTATTTTCCCAGACCTAGATCAATAATTACATAAGGCAAGGAGAGAGAGTTCCCAGTCACTCTGAGACTCCCAAATGAAGGAACAAAGGCTGGTTTATCTCCTTACCAGGCTGGACAGAAGCAGCATCACTTCTTCTTTCTCTTAAGCTTTTTAGCCCTCTGTGGCCTGTGTCTGTAGCAGCTTTGTGCCCTGAGTGCTGAAGCCAGATTATTTGCTGTTGCTGCCTGTGGTTTTACTGTATTAAAATAACATCCATGAGCTTTTGTGTGCATGTGCAAGGTAAGTGCTTTCCACCCCATTCCTCTCAGTGGTGCTTTTAGTCGATGGATTTATGCTGGAGGTAGATCTGGTCCAGTATTTTCATTTTTACTGAATGCAGAAATTCCCTTCAGTAGCTTTGCTCTTTGGTGTGGTTCAGTAATGGATGGTTCCTGGTAGGAAGGCAGGAGAAGGAGCACAGCCAGGGCAGCATGATGCCTGCACAGACAGCTTCCCGTGTTCCAAAGTCTTCTCTTTGTTTTGTTATTCTTCTGTAAAAGATTCTGAAGAATTAGAAGATTTTAATAGGACAGAGTAGGTAGGAGAGACCTGCCCCCCTCCCAGGCTGGTGATACACCTTGGGATCCTTTCTTTCTCCAGAGGTGACAGCTCCTTCCTGCTGTCCCTTGATTTGGTAGCTCAGACAGAACAGATGATCCCTGGGTAGTTGAGAGAGCACATTTTCAGCGACTTCATTTTTATGGTAATCCATTGGAAAAATAATCCTCTTCACGCATGATACAATTGTATAAAGCTCTCATTTATAACTTACATTAAAATTAATCACCAGAGCTTTTTGAATAAAGCTGTATCTGCAGAGAGTGAGGGGAAGGAGAGGAAGATAGATAAATTAGTCTGTACCTCATTGCTGTGGAAGTTGAAGGGTTGCACTTCTAGAGAGAGGATTAATTTAGTGCACGTGCAAACACACGCAGGCACACACAGAAAGAACTGCAGCTGAAATGACTGGGCTTATCTGTGAGACTCAGGGAAGGGAAAGAAGGAGAAGCTGGAGAGTGTGCTGCAAAACGACTGGAACTTGCCTTGGAGTCCTGCCTGCCCAGCTGAGAGCAGGGATGTGCAGTTACAAGTGGCAGGGGAGGGTTGGTGCAGCAGGGACCTTGGTGCCAGCCAGGGGCTTACTGGTGTTGCTCATCCTGCTGTACTGGGTGGTGCTGTGTCCACAGGCTCAGATGAGATGTTTTTCACTATCTCATCTAGAAGTGTAAGTGAGAATATCGGGATGTTCCCAGTTTGCATCCTCAGAGGTTTATTAGGGACTTAACAGCTTTTAAGTTAGGGAGCCCTCTCTGGGCTGGAGGGAGACAGGGGCAGCCCTGGGATCTGCTGTTAATGCCAGAGTCCTGCAGCTCTGCTGCTCCATGGGCATCACCAGGATGTCCCAAGGCCTTCAGCAGCTGAAGCCAGGTCCTGATGGGAGCCTGGCCTTGCACAGCAGAGCCAGGCTAGGGCAGCCAGAGCTTGGATGGGAAAACAGCCCCAGCTTGGTCAGTCAGGATGTGAGGGGGGACTTTCTGAAGAGCTGGGACTAAATGGCCCACCAAAGATGATGCAGATTGTCAGTCCAGAGCTGGTCTCTTCTCCTCTCTCCTCCTTGCTAGCCTGGGGGAACTTTCACTCTGTCACATATATTTATACATATATATATATATATATATGTATACATAACTCCACAATTCCAAATTTGATTTTTGCTGCATTTTCATGCATGTAATTGGGTCTGTCAGAGTGCAAGAATGAAACTCTTCCTCTCCAGTGTCTGCTAAACCAGTGTCTCTGTCTTCTCTTAAATGAAGCCCTGCTGGGAGCAGAATCAGGCAGATAGAAAAATCATGCTGTTTGGTTACAAATGGGTCGGTTGAATAGATGGATTTGCTCAAGAGCACATCAGTTTTCTCAATAAAATCAGCTATCCCAGTAGACTTCCTGAACCAGGTGGTGTTGGACAACCTGTGCCTTGCCCCTGTGTCCTCTGATCAGCACACAAAAGCTTTCTCCTCCTGGTGAAGCTTTGCCTGCAAGTTGTTCCTTCCAAAGAAATGGGGGAAGTGAGTTGCTGTAGGCAGCCCTTGTCCCGTGGGGTGGTGGTGCCTGTCCCAAGCAGTGACAGGTCCAAGGCCTCCTCTCACCCCTGGTCACTCTCTGCCAGTGTCTCCAACATCTCCAGCAAGGAGTTTCTCTGGCAGCTTTGGCTCACTAGAGCCAGTCAGCCTGAGAGCAGAGGCAGGCAGGGCAGTGCAGGGGGAGCAGCAGTGCAGGGGGAGCAGCAGTGCAGGGGGAGCAGCAGTGCAGGGGGAGCAGCACTGCTCTGATCCGTTCCTGCTTTCTTCGAGTCGAGCTTTTTTCCCCTCTTTGCTCAAGGTCTTTACTAGGTAGATTTATGATTCAGCTCTTTTGGTTTCTGTCAGATTCCGTGAACATCATTTTGTTGCTGACTACATTGCAGTGGTTTGGGTTGGTTTTTTTTTCCCCCTCTTTTATGGTTCTACCTGATTTATTTATGTTTGCCCTGGATAAATGGGAAAGCAGCCAAGTGAACACTTCCTAGTTTTCCTGCCTGGGCTGTCAGGGTTTTTAAGCACAGTACCTGATTGTTTTATTTTGTGCAGGTTTTTTTCAGCACAGTTTATAGATTCCTGTCCCTGGTTCAGACTGGTGTGGCTCTGGCTACCCCATGTCATCCTGATCTCATTGTGTCAGGAGGCAATTAACAATTAACTGCCTGCTTCCAGCTGGCACGTCAAGTGCAGGAGTGAAGGGACTGAACCTGGGGGTATCACAGCCTTTAGTTGATAGCTCCTGTGGGTGTAACAATGATAAAGTCAGTGTCCTGTGCTTAGGTGGTTCTTCTGATCTTGGAAGCTCCACAGCTCTTTGCAAAGCCTGGATTCCCCTGCTTTTACATCCTTGGTGGGGAGAAGTGCAGTCTGCCCAGCCCAGGGTGGGAAGAGGGGAGCACCCCACCAGGGGTTGATGTTGGGACCAAGTTGGTCCTGTCCCAGAGTGCCACCAGACCTCTCCTGGGCATGGAGGAAACTTCTGGCCTTCTCCCATCCCCTTAGGTTCACTGCTGACACAGGCCCCCAGATCAGGTTGGTGCCAGGAGCAAATTCTTTGATCTAAGTGCAGGTAACAAAAATCAATGCATTTTATCAGTAGATTCTGGCTCTTGACAATAAGCTGTTCTTTACAGGACTCCAACAAAAGCAAAAGCACAGCCAAGGTTGTCACTGTGTGCAGCACAGGGACAGTGTGTGAATTGGATGAATTGTCTGGAGGGACCCAGCACTTTTTCTGTTAAATCTCTTTTTAGAGTAAGTTTCTCAATGTGTCTGTGTTTCCCTCTTACAGAGCTCAGTGAAACTGCAGACAAACCCCCACCCTGTCCTTCCCAGCCCCTGGGCCTCCCTGCTGCAGTTTTCCTGGGTGTCCTTGGCCAAGCCTGTTGTCTGTGTGGCAGCTGCTCCTTGCAATGTCTCAGCACCTTTGGTGCAAAACCAACAGTGATGTTCTGGCTGGGGACATTTCCACTGCCCACAGTTAGCACTTGGGCCTTTGCCTTGTTCCTCAAGATTTTTAGGAGAGATTAGTGATTTTGTTCACTCAGGAGAGAACCACCAGAAAGGACCCAACTTTTCAGAAAACATTAGTTTGTTGTTTTTTTGTTTGTGGATGTGTTCTCTTAGGGAAGCATGTGACCTTGGGTTTTATAGACAGATGGATTTTGGTCGAGGGTTCAAGTACTTTGTCCAAGCTGAGCTGCAGATAGCAAGAGAGAACAGATTCCTTGTGGGCCAGGCTGTCTTAGGTGGGTGCCAATCACATTTCTGATCCTTTCAGCACAAAAAGCAGAGCTGGGTTTCTGGGCTGACTTCCAGTTCATTTTGCCCTACAGGCTCCATTTCATGGTTTTCCACACCGAGGAGTTCCACGATGTGCTGAGAATCTGGGATGGGCCAGTGGAGAATGGGATCCTCCTAAAGGAGATGAGTGGATCCAGCTTACCTGGTGATGTCCACAGCACCTTCAACTCTGTCATCCTTCAGTTCAACACTGATTTCTTCACAAGCAAGCAGGGCTTTGCTGTTCAGTTTTCAGGTAGGCTTTATATTGTTTCCTGAGCGTTGTCCAAACCTGGATTTCATAGAATCATGGAATGGTTGGAGTTGGAAGGGACCTTAAGGAAGGATCATCAGGTTCAAACCCTCCTGCATGGGCAGGGACACCTCCCACTAGACCAGGTTGCTCCAAGTCCCATCCAACACTTCCAGGGATGGGGCAGCCACAGCTTCCCTGGGCAACCTGGGCCAGGATCTCACCACCCTCACAGTAAGGAATTTCCTCTTAACGTCTAACCTCAATCTCCCCTCTTCAGTTTTAATCCATCCCCTCTTGTCCTCTCACTACAAGCCCTTGTAAAAAGTCCCTCCCCAGCTTTCCTGGAGCCCCTTCAGATACTGGAAGGTGCTATGAACTCTCCCCAAACTGCTGCTGGGGAGCAGATGACATTTTAGTGACCATAGGAGCAGGACCTCAGTGGTCTTCCTGCCTTTTTGCTCTACTGCTTGTGGGTGCAGTCTCTGCAAATAGAGAACTCGTGGGTTTTGTCCTTGCAGGTGACGTGTCCCTTTGAGGTAGGAGATGCCTCTCATCAGCTGGGCAGGAAATAAGCTCTGCCACCTGATCCAGAGTGGTCTTGATTGTATTCTTCTGCTCAAAGCCTTTGTTCACAGGGTGTGACTAAGTAGTCAGACCTGAGCTCAGGAATACACAGTTTTGGATCTTGTGAACTTTAATGATCTACATAAGGTTGCAAAACTTCTCTTGCTCCGGGACTTCCCATCCTGTTAAGCAGTGGTGATGCTGACAGACCTTGAGATCCATCAGCAGTGGAGCTGAGCTGCCTGCCCCGGGGAAGGAGCCGAGGGGTCATCTCCTACCTCAAAGGGACACAGGCAGTGAGACTGGGAGGGGAGCACAGGCAGTTCTGAAAGGTCAGGCTTGGTGCTTCACAGGGCTAAGGGCTAAATTGCTCTGCCACTCAGGGGAAGTGCAGGGCACTAGTGGATGCATTTATTTTGCAGCCTGTGTGTGACGCAGAGCTCTATAAACATGCCACGTAAGATCACTGGATGTCTGGACTTACTAAGTAAACACGTGTGTGCACAATTATCCATCAAACTTGCACTCTGTGTAGTGCACTTGAACTTGCCATTCCCCAGGGTCTTTCCCAGCTGGAGTGGCAGATGCTCAGAGCAAAGGAAAAGCCAGTTGTTGAGTCCATGGCACCTTTCAGGGATGCTGAAGGAGGAGAGGTGGAGAATGAAGTCATTGCTTGGATTTGGGTTTAGGGGCAGAGTCTAAGTGCAGTCTGTGAGCCTGTGTATGAAAGTATTGTTATGTATTAAAGTTCTGGGTTTGATGCTCTGCAGTTTCTACTGCCACGTCCTGCAACGACCCAGGAATTCCCCAGAACGGGAGCCGCAGTGGGGACAGCAAAGAGGCAGGTGATTCCATCATCTTCCAGTGCAATCCAGGATATGCTCTGCAAGGAGAGGCCAAAATCACTTGTGTGCAGATCGAGAACAGGTTTTTCTGGCAGCCAGACCCTCCCACCTGCACAGGTAAAAACACACATCCATCCTCCCATTGCACTGGCTTCCCTGCCCTGTCTCACTGCAGGATTTGTGTCCCTGAAGGGAGTGAGTCCCACCTGGTTTGAAGAGGTGTATGACAAGGTGTCTCAGTCTCAGAGAAGTACTTTTTAGGTTTAACCCCTGAATGTCTGGGACAATGAGAATCTAGTTCATGCTAGAAGGTTGTAGGACATTCTGCAATATAAATTATTATATTTAACCTGACAAGTCAAAATTAAAGGCTTCTTTAAAACTGATAGAGAGGATTTGGGGTTATGATGAATAATTTCTGCAGCAAATTCTGTCAGAAGAAAGAACTATCTGGCACTTTCTTTGATCTCATAGAGTAATAAAATAAGCTCTTAAAAGTTATTCTTTTTACTGCGTCCATAACACACAAAAATAGTCATGCTAAGCACAGAAGAGCAATAAACATCACATTTGCTGGCCAGTTAAGTGCTAGTCACAAATTGCTTGTCCTGTAACCTTTCTGATTATGCACTGTTATCCCAAGCAAGAAAAATCAGTTAATTCTGTTCCTAACATCTGATTTAATGCCAGCCAGGAAACCCCCACAGCATGCCCAGGATTTATGCTCCCTGCAGGGAGACTTGGTTTCTGAATGACCATCTTGATGATCTACTGTGGCACCCTCTCAGTCTGGCACAGACAGTCCTTTTAGGCTTCCCAGAGCTATAACTAAATCATATTATGGCATGTCATGCCCATCTTGTCTTTCTCCTGTGGGGTTCCCTTGCACACCAGAAGCTGGGCTCTCAGTCCTGCTCAGAGAAGTGGAGCTAGTGCCTTCATCTTGGTGTGAGATGAATTCCCATGACCTGGGAGATACTGGGTTGGGTCCTTTCTGAAGAGAAGCCTGGCAGTCTTGTTTTGGGAGCCATAAGCCCTGTGAAAAAGCTGAAAGCAATGTCTTTGCTCCTTTCCTCTATTCAGTGACAAAGGATTTGGGGGGGAATAATCAGCGGCCAAGTAGTATCACTTGTATATTAACTATGGAAAAAGGCTGAATAGTTAGAGCTGAATTGGAAAAAGAGCTTTAATTTAGGACTTGGGGTTTATGTTTGTCTTTAGCAGTTCAAATGTATGTTCAGATTGTTACTGTACCTGCAGTGCCTAAACAATGTGAGCTGAACTGGAATCTCAGTTGAAACAACCCCCAGAGGTTTGGGATATTTGAAGTCTGCATCCTGCCCCAACTCCAAGCAGCTGTGGCTTGGACCAGTTTCTGGTTTAAATCCTTTGGAGAGTCTGGGTGGAATTTTCAAAGAAATCAGAGGGTGTTGAACAGTTTTCTCCCTTAGGCCTCTCAAAAATGAGTCTGTATACTTTAGTTTCTTCCTGAATTTTCCCCTGACTTCAAGGTTAAGGTTGGGGTAAATAGACACAGACTTGATCCTTGTGGCTCTTCAGCTCCAGCTGAGCTCTTCACTGTCTGTGCTGTGATTTCCTTCTCTGTTCAAGAGGGATGACACTTCTGCTGCCTGCAGTGCCTGCAGCTGGACTTGACTGAAGAAGCTGCTGCTGGGCCTTGGAGAAGGGGCTCTAGGTTAATCTCCGTTGTGATCTTTATAGAACAGCCCCACTACATCTTGCCTGATACCTGGAGAGTTTAGGCTATTGGCAGGGCTTTGTAAAAGCCTGCGAGTTGTACACACATGCTCACTCCTTCATGGAGGATCCTTCCAGGATTTGTTCTCTCCCATGCCAGGTCATTTCCTCCACAGTGTTTGCATGGCAGGCTGGTTAGTGTCAGACACCTGAATTTAATCCAGGCTGTGCTCCCTTCTCACCCCATCCCAAATCTGGGGGGATTGATCTGAGCAACTGGGGGAATCTTAGACCATCGACCCCCCATGAAGAGGCTGCAGAAGGGCTGACAGTGAGAAATCAATCATCAGTATTTCCCACGGTGGAAATATACGCAGGCTCTTTCAGCCTTAAAAAAAGTAATAATGGATTTTTCAATCAGCCTGGCATTTAGTGTGCAGGTGGCTGGAATACACAGGAGCAGGCCAACAGGCCCAGACAACATGTTTTCATTTATTTAGCAACCATCCACTTTTTGACCAGGAGTTGCCTAAATAAATGCAACAGAAAAGAGTAAAGCATCTCTCTCTCCTTCTGGTTGCTCACTTACATGTCTTAAGAAGATTGTAAGAGCATTCACAGCACTGCTCCTGGGTGTGTGTGCTCTGGAAAAACAGAGCCCTGCTAGGGCCACTACAAGCCCTTGTAATAGATACCTCACTGCCAGACAGCCTTGGGGACTGCCTCGCTGCCCCTTATCTGTTCATCTCTCTCTCCCTTCCTGCATCTTATCTACTATTTTTTGAGTTCCTCTAAGGCAAAGCCTCATCCCTTTGCTTGGTTGCCTTCCAGCTCCCTGCGGAGGCATCTTGACAGGACCAGCAGGAGTGATCCTGTCCCCACAGTACCCGGAGCCCTACCCCCCAGGGAAGGAGTGTGACTGGAAGCTGACTGTGTCTCCTGACTATGTCATTGCCCTGGTGTTCAATGTGTACGTACCCCAGAGCTCTCTGGTTCCACCCCTGGGGCTGCCCATGGGGACAGGGGGGTGACACCAGTGGTGGGGCACCACCTGGGTGAGCTGGGGCTGTCTGTGGGTCCTTTCCTCCCTGAAGAAACCAACCCAAACCTGGTAGGATGGTTCTGCAGTCCTTGGGAATCTGTTCTTGGATGTTACCTTGATTTGGGACAAGAGGCACAGATTTCAGCTGCAGCTCCTCTTTGATACACCCATGGTTTGACAACGTCCCCGTGTCGCTGGTGCAGCGCGGGAGGCCCCTGCAGCAATGCTGGCTGATGCTGCTGTGTTCTTGATGGCATCCCCAGTCCTTGATTCCTTATGGATGGAATGGAGATGGAAATGTCCTGTGCTCAGCTGAGGAGCTGCTTTGGGCAGGAGCAGTCTCTCAGCTCTGTGGTTGTACAGCCCAGCCAGAGTCTCTGTTGCTCTCTGGTCGCTGCTGGAGCCTGCCTGTACTTCAAGCTCCCTTCCTTTGGCTTTGCAGCTTCAGCCTGGAGCCTGGCTATGATTTCCTTCACATCTACGACGGACCCGATTCACTCAGCCCCCTGATTGGCAGCTTTTATGGCTCCCAGCTGCCCGAGAGGATAGAGAGCAGCAGCAACAGCCTCTTCCTGGCTTTCCGCAGCGACGCCTCGGTCAGCAACGCCGGCTTTGTCATCGACTACACAGGTAGGAGCTGCCTCATCAGCCCCTGGGGTGTTACCTGCACTTCTTCTCAGGTTAAACCACCTTGCTGAGCCAAATGGGAGAAGGTCTAGACAGGGTGGGAAGTTCTCTTCAGGCAGTAACCCTGCTGTCTGTTTTGCTCCCACCCAAGCTGACTAAGAGGCATGGGAGGGAAAACTGGGTGTTGCAGGGAGGGGGACACATGGGGTAGAGAAGAGCAGCATAAAAGGACTCTCATGTGGCTGAGGATCAGTGGCTGCCACTGAGGATGTGCCTGCTTCTGTGGGGGCTTTCACTAAGAGAGAAGAAAAGTTTAGTTCTGGGTTTTTTTTTCTTTAAAGAAGATGGGAGCCAGATTCCCAGAAGGTACACATTTATGTACAGGCTGTATTCTGTATAATCTTTCTTTCTCCACACTGAATTTTAATAGTTCTGTCTTCTCCTTAGCGAGCAGAACATGCTGCTTCACTGCAGATTTGAGCTTTCAGAGCACTGGAGTGCTGAGCTGCTAACTGGTTATTACATTCCATGGATCTCAGATTTATTCCTAGCGGCAAGAGGAGCAGCTTTGTCCAAGAAGAGGAGGTGCAGGCACACATAGCCAATGTGGGGTCTTGGTCTGAATTCTTGATACTGTCACTCAAGAGTGCACCAGGTGGTTGGGTGGCTGTATCTGGAGGATCACAGGGTGGGTGCTGAGCTCTCTGGAGTCAGTGGAGCTCTCCTGAAAAATCTGTGCTTTTTGCTTCACTTAAGGATTCTAAAACATCCACTTATGTGTTGACTAATAATTAGTAAACTGCACATAATACTTCACAGGTGTCTGTTGTTAGAGCAGTGGCTTTTTTTGTCTTGCTTGAGGAGGAAATAAAACATTTTGGTGGCTTCAGCTGTATGGTGAGAGACAGGGGCAGTGGTTGGAGTGTTCCCTGGGTGCATTTAGCTCTCTGTGTGGAGGAAGCTGAGAAGTGCCAGACCTGGCACTGCTATTTTGGGAGATGGGGAGAAAAAGGAAGGCTTTGGCAGAGTGGTTGCTTTGTTTGTGCACAGGGTAGGTGGAAGAATGGAGTTGTTACAAACTGTAGTTAAAAATGCACTCTGAAAAGCTGGGTCTGATGAACTGGGCTTATGCAGAATGGAGAAAAGGATTCAAACCTTGGAGAAAGAACAGGGCTAGAAAGAAGTAATTCTTCAGTCCTGCTGTGGCCTATATGGACTAGCTTGCAGGATGGGGAAAAAAAGCATTGATGGCTTCAAATGTACTGGATGTGTGCCAGTGTGGGACGTGGCTCTGCCTCCCTGGCATGCTCTGAACAGGCTGTTGAGCCTTGTTGGCCCAACTGTGCTGGGGGAGCAGTGACAGCAGATGCTGGAGAGCTTGTGGTGCTGCTCTGTTCCCAGCACTGTGGGCCTGGGCAGTTCTCTCCTCTTAGGCCCTGCCTGCAGCCTGTGAATCCTGCTTTTGAATTTACCTGACCAGAGGTTAAACGATAATGAAATGGCAATTCTTATTAGTTCTGCTGATCAGATGAATTTCCCTCCAGTAAAGTTAGGAAATAATAAGACAAGATGATCAGCACTGCGCAGGATTCAAGAGATGGAAAGTTTTCTGCTCTCTTTAGAATGAATTCTCCTGAAAATTAAGTCTTGGGTTTTCTTCTTTTCCCCTTTATTTTTGGGCAGCCAGAAGGTAGTTAACACATGAAATCTCATTAAATTAGGGTGCTTTTGCCATGCATTTCTCTCCTAAACACTCCGACAGCGTTAATCGCGCCTACGTACTTCCCACAAAGCCCAACTGCTGGGAGCAAAGAATGAGGCTTCGAGTTTGCTCATTAATTTCCTGGGATTTAAGTTTTGAGAAGCGGCAGAAAATAGAATTTTGGGGAATGGAAGGAAGAAGAAAAGAAATGCAGGAGGGAGCATGTGTGAAAGGAAGCCCAGTCCCGAGCTCGGCTCCGGGCCAGCGTGGAGCCCAAGTGCGAGTTCAAAGGCTCCGTCTTCTCTGAGCTGCCTCGTTGTGCTTGGGCAGGGCTGCAGCCCCACCAGGCTCCTGCCCCTCAGCTCCCTACCTGCCACATATCACCTGTGCCAGCAGTGTGTGAAGTCCTGTTAATGACCAGGGGCTTTGTAGTCCTCTTTTGGTAGCCTCTGGGGGAACAAACCCCAGGCAGCCATCTGTCGGTGTCCCTTGAAATCCTCAGCCTTCCCTGGGACTGGATCACTGCCTGCAGCTACAGCCTGTCAGGTGAATTTCAAACGGCCTCAGCACTTCATTTGAAATTGTTTCAGGGGCAATGGCTCTTCAAGAGAAAGTTTTCCTCTGGGGCCAGGAGGAATGGAGAAAACAGAGAGAAAAGAAGGAATCTGGCTTTTCTTGTGCCAGTTTTTGCATAGAGCTTGACAGTGCAGGCGAGGTGGGGATGCAGCAACACCATGGAAAGGTGTTTGAGGGCAGAACGTCAGCCTGGCAATTTCCCAGTTTAGCTGCACTGATACAGCACAGGATTTCTGGTAGATGAACTCATATCTTTTGCTTTGCACCCATGCTGCTCTGTCAGCTGAGCAGCAGAAGGAGCCGCCAAACCAAGGAGAGCAGCAGAAAGCCATGACGCTGCTTTCCCCACGAGCACTTACCTTTGGCAAGGTTTGGGATGCTGTCTGCGTGGAGACTTGGCTTGAATCACAGAATCAGGTGAAATTTAAATGCAATACTTCGGGATTTCAACTGGGGAGGAATTTGTTCTTGGATGGTTTAGCAGCGGGGAGTAGGTTCCTGGGTTCAGGCTGGTTCCTGGAAGGCAGACACGCTCTGCTCAGGCGTCCTGCTTAAGGTCTGTTGAAGTTCTCATAATCCTTAGCAAAGTGCTGATTGGCAACACCAGCTTAGTTCATGTTATTTCTGTGAAATAAGTGTGCTGTGTTCCTAGCAGACCCACTGGAGCCCAACAAGTATTAGTCTCACAAAGCAAAAGGATAAGTTCTTGCTTACAGAATAGGAGAGTTACAAAACAAAAGCTAAAAGACATGGAAGAGATGGCTGGCAGGGTACCTGGAATTTATCTCTTGTTCCAGTTGTTGCTTAAGGACTTTTTTAAGCGTCTCAGCTACAGAGAACTAAGGTTTTGAATTCAGTAGCTGTACATGTATCACCCTTTGAACCAAGATGATATTTGTCTGTCTTAGTTACACTTGGGAGGTTCCTGGTTACGGAGCAACGCTGGATAAGTTTCAAAAACTGTTTCCAGTCAATTCAAAAGACCCCTTGGTAGAAGGGACTCCCACTAAGCTGCAATTGCCAGAAAGTGCTACCAGAGACTCCCTTAAATTTGGTCAGGAAAGAGCTGAGGTTTGGCTGCTCATGTTTGGGGCAGAGGGTAGGAGGGAGTTTCCAGGTTGGATGCTCCAATGCAGGAGATTTTCTCACATTTTTTAGTACTTCTCTTTCTATTACAGACCAGAATTAAAGAGGCATGAAATTGAAAACAAATGAAGCAAAACTGATTACTTTTCACCCTTCCAAAGGAACGGAAAAAAACCAAACCACCAACCCCAAGCCTTATTTCAAATCTAGTATTATTTTACCAGAATTGTTTAGCCCATGCTGAGCTTATAAACATATATTCAGGGTTACCTGTGGAAATTCCCCACAGAAACACCATTCTGTGAAGCCCCTTGCAAAGCAAGGCTCACACATATTCACAGATGTGGAGATCAGGATGTGCTGGGTGACAGCTGCTCCCTGGTGAAGCTGTTCTTGAAGGTGCAGATGAAAACCTGCCCTCCTGGAGCTCATGCAGGCTTTGAGTTTTCCTTGGGAAAGGAGAGGGGAAACACAGGAAATTCTGCTTTCTGTGGACTAATGAGCCAGTCCTCATGGCATTTTTGTCTTGACTCTTTTCTAAACATTTGGCAGCTGAACCCATGTTAATTGGGACATCAGGGTAAAGTCCTTGATTTCTGAGGCATCTAAGTGAAAACGTTAATTCTAAATGGGCAGGCTGTGCTGTACTCCCTTCACAGCCTAATAAATCAAGGCTGGGAAAGCTGTGGATTTCCCACATCCCTCTACGAGCCTCTTGCTGTCACCACACAACAAAATACTTCCTGAAAGTGGAGCTCCTGCCTCCCTTTGTGGCGCCCTGTTGAGGATCACGGGGGCAGCTCATCTGCAAAGGAGACTTCAGCTGGAGATACACATAGGACTTGTTGCCAGGGTGCATCGTGCTCTAGGTGAGAGGTGTCCCAGGGGGCACAGACCCTCAAGGGAACAGAGAAACAGTCCAGAGTGAGGAAAACACAAAAGCAGTGGGGCTGTTGCTTAGTACCCTTTTTTTGGCAGCTGACAGGGCGACCGGAGCACTGAACATCATGGTTTTTCAAAGCAAGAGCAGAGGCTGAGATCAAGCACATGGCTAAGGCAGCTGACAGCCAGGTGGGAGCCTGACTGACAGGCTGAAGCCACATCAACTTGTTGGATGAAAGGCAGCAGGACTGTTCAAAACAGAGAGGCATGAAGTGATCAGAAGGAAGCTGTTGTGTGCAGCTTTTGTATGAAAGGGTCTGAATTAGCAAGTGGGAGGAATAAAGGCTTGCAGAGCAAAAAGATACTTTGGGAAAGTAGAAGCATTTGTACTTGCAAGTGGCTTGTGTGCTACAGTGGACATCTGGGCCATCTTCAGTGTTGATGCCCAGAAGCAGTTGGTCACCTCTGTGGGCTGTGACCACCAATCTGTGCAGGAATAATCCAGTGACTCACAGTAAGGGCAGAGGCTCATGGTTGATGTCTCACAAGCTTAAGGATGAATGAGAAGGGCATTTGTTCATCTGAGCTGAGCAGAGAGCCAAGGGCTTTGCTTTCCAGTGCTGTGAAAGAAACGAGCTTTTTGGTCCTGATATCTCACTCCTCATGACCAGGGTTTCTCTGCTGTGTGTCAGCAGGACCTGCGCTCGGAGCACACGTGGGAACTAATGGGATAAAAATGCTGGTTCACTTCTTCTGTCTTAGAACCCAAATCTTCTCCATCACGTTCCAAGTATCAGGGCTCTCTTTCAGATGCTGTGTATTTACACTTTGAGGCACATGTGTGTCTGTTCCCAGGATCAGGTGAACTGGGACATCTCATTACTTGGTTGGGGAACAGCATTGCTCAATGGAAAAGCGGCTTGGCCAGCAGGACACGAGTACCACAGAGGAGAACCCAGGACTTCATGATTTAAAGCTTACTGATACAAGTGTGTGATGATCAGTGAGGAGCATGGAGGGTTGACCAGTCTGTGGCTCCCAAAAAAGGGAACTAGTGGTTTAGGAAAAACCAGTGGCCTCACTTCTGCTGTTCAGGGCAGCTGATCCTGGTGGAAACATTCCATGTCCTTTTGTGCCCTGTTACCTGGGTCACTAACTAGTGGTACAGCTGTTGTGTGCAGGAATCCAGAGAGCTGATCCCATTTTTCACTGCCAACAAAGAAACAAAAGCAAGATCTGGGGGCTTTACTGTTTTCTGCTTTTCCCTCCACCCCTTCCCCAAATGCTAAAAGCCCATGATTTAATGCTTAAACACATTATAATTGTTCACAGACCCTCTGCTCTCAGAAAAGCCCTCATCTTTAATGAGCAATTTCCAAATGACAAAAGAGCAGGATTAATCAAAGCCTCTAATTATATTTCATGCAGGGGAAAAAAAAAAAATCTCAGAAGAAGAAAAAGGAAAGAAATATCCAAGTCCTGACAGCTCTGTAGTCTTTACTGGAATTTTCATATGTAAATGGGCTTTTTAACTCTGCAGGGCATAGTGAACAGAGAGAAAAATGTCTTCATTTTGTCTAACTGCTTGTAATCATTTTGCCATAATTGCTGCACATCTGGAGTCACCCAGCCAGCACGTGGCAGGGTGCATTGCCATGGTGAGACACGGAGGGGTGGGTGCCAGGGAGGGAATGGGAGCAGGTGCAGCACATCTGAAGAGGTTCCATCTCTAGTCTGTGTTTGTATGTCCTGGTTTGCAAAGGTCCTTGCAGCCTGTCCCCTGTGCCAGAGAGGAGAGTGAGCGTAGGTGGTTCAATCTAAGCTTGGTCTTGTTGCTGGGATGTTGGGACCAGTCAACCCGTGTGTGAACTGAAGCCTTCCCTCTCCCAGCAACTTGTGATCAGCTGAGCAGCAGAGTCTGGACTGGAATCTGACCTGTATGATGCCCCAGATTCAGCAGCCTGAGAGAATGCTTGCAGGCTGAGCCCTGCAAACCATAATAGGCTTTACAATACACTGAAGTCAGTTTGCCAGATGAGCAAAGCAAAAACCGTGCCAGTTTTTGAATGGCTTCAGCATTTCAGAGTGGCTTCATCAGGCCAATAAAGATCTTGGCAATTCTCTCCTGCAGAAAACCCCCGGGAGTCGTGCTTTGATCCTGGATCAATTAAGAATGGCACACGAGTGGGTACAGACCTGAAGCTGGGATCCACAATCACCTACTACTGTGATGGAGGGTATGACATTGAAGGGGTCTCCACGCTGACGTGTGTGATGGGAGGGGATGGAAAACCTGCCTGGAACAAACCTCGACCTACCTGTACAGGTGAGGCCCGAGGGAAGAGGTGAGCAGAGAGTCTGTCACCAGGTACTTCAGCAGCTTACCTTGCTGCAGAAAGCTTGGTGTTGCCTCTGCACAGAGCTGCTTGCAAGGGGTCAGGGGTGGCTTTTGTCAGTGATTCATAATTTTTTGTGTTTCTCAATTTTTTTTCCCTCGGGTCAGGAAAGAGTTGACTTATACAAGGTTTCTTGAACCTTCTTTTGAGAGCGACTGGGCAGAACATGATCTGCATGACTGTGTCCTGTTCAGGAAGCCACTTGTGCTTTTCTGAACAGGGTCAGAGTTTCTTGAGGAAAGAGAAGGCAGTTTTTTCTTAAGGGTTCTGTGTTGGTTTGGTTTTGTTTTCTGGCTTAATGAGAAAATTGTTTAAATGGTGGGTTTGCAGTCAGACCTTAATCTGAGAAGTGAGTCAAGAGAGAGCTGTCAGTCTGCAGTGACTAAGGGATGAAATCCCTGGCTTGGAAAGGTGCTGGGGGGAAGGTTGGTGATCCCACTGGAGCCAGGCTCCTGCTGCAGAGACAGGCTGAAAAGAGAAGGAGCTCATTCTGCTGGGCCCTCATTCTGCCAGGTCCTGAGCTTTCAGATCCAGTGGAAAGCAGATCACACGGCAGGATCCAAGCCCTTGCACGGCACCCCTTAGCCTGGGGATGCTCTTGCTGACAAATCGTGGAGCCAGCATGAATCTGGATGAGGAGAAACCTTGTTTTCCTTAATAAGACCTTGCGGCGAGGGCTGCAAGGAGCAGAGGGTCGGTCAGGCTGGGGGCAGCTGGTGTGGCCCAGCCTCCCAGCACATGGGTGGGGGCATCTCAGAGCAGCAGAAACAAGACTGATGCCTCAAGGCAGTGTGTGGGCAGGGTGGGCTCCATGATCTCTCCTTCACTTTCTCTTCCAGCACCCTGTGGTGGGCAGTACACGGGCTCGGACGGCGTCGTCCTCTCTCCAAATTACCCCCAGAACTACACCAGTGGCCAAGTCTGCTTGTACTTCATCGTGGTGCCCAAGGACTATGGTATCTGTTTGGGATGGGTTTTGAAAAGCTGCCTGTGCAACACTCCTGTTTGGGTTTGGTTTTTTGTTTGTTTGAACAAAGCAGGAGAATAAGTGCATATAAAGGGAGATGAGGGAGATTTGAAAACAGTAAGTGGCACTGTTGGATGCTGATTGTGCTTTGCAGTCAGTAAGGATGATGGGAGTTTTCTGAATTTCAAAATCATGCCAAAAATGAAGGGACCAGAAAAACCAAACCTGACAAAAACAGCATCTTGTGATTCCTCCTCCAGTCCCTGCAATATATCCAGTCATGCAGAGTTGAAAATTCAACAAAAAGTAATTCATGATGATTAATGGTAGCAGCAGGCTCGAAGGACCTCCAGGGGTACAAAATATATTTACCATAAACACATGCTAACTGTGGTGCTAAATAATCTGTGCAGAAAAGCACATAAATGTATATTTTTTTAGATGTGTGGCTGTGGTACTTATGACTAATTTTTATTTTTTAAATAACATCCAAATTAAATTTTAAAACTAGATCCAAGCAGAAGCCAGATCCATTTAAAAGGACCAGCTTTATAGAGTCCAGTGATGCTTAATTTTGGCCAGAGGTTGAATACAAAAATTATAGATGTTCAAGAAACCTTTGAGGCATCTGGCTGGATGTTAGTACTGGTTAACATATTTTCTTGTTTGAAGGGAATTTAAAGTTCTGAAAGAGCACTTGCGCCGACAGGTCTGGCAGGTCTCTAAATTCTGTTATTTAACGCTGCTTCTCAGCACATTGTATTGATCTAGTCAGTCCCTGTGGTCTCTTCAGTTGTTTGTGATTTCCTTTGCTAGGATAGCAAGGTGTGAGATGAGGATAATGTGCCCAGTCATCAGCTACAAGCTCCTTTTTCTCCAATTGCTCTTCTGCCTGTGTGCATGTAGGTCACAGGCAGTTCCTGAACTAGCTGATGAGATGCTGCACTGCTCCCTTCCACCCTTCAGCCCTTTTACTGTAGCTGATCCTCATATTTTCTTAAGAAACACAGTAACTAAAGGGCTAGGCAGTCTTGATCTGCAAGTCTGACTTCTCCTTACAATAGGATGACAGCTGAATTAGTTTCACTTCTCCTGCTGCTGCCTTTCACCAACTTCACTAAAATCAGGAAAGCCCTAAGTAGTGAAAGTTACAGGTGTCACATCCCCTTCAGGTCTCAGATCCCATGCAGGGCAGGCATCAGGGTGTGCTACCCTCACTTCTGCAATGTCCCCAGCTTCAGTGTCCCCAGCTGAAACCTTGAATGTGCAGGAAACAAATGTTGTAGCTTGGTGGATGATGAATTTCACAGCAAGAGACCTCTCAGCCTGGGAATCTGCAGCTGGGCACTTACAACTTGAAAATGCAAAGCTAGGAGAGGAGACAAAGGGGAGAGAAAAATCTTTCTAAGTACAGATTTGGGAGAAAAAACACTTGTTATATTCTGAAAATTAAAGGTAAGTAAAGGCTCTTTGCTGTAGCTAAAAAAAGGGCTCTGATCCTTTCCTTATTATTTTCTCCCTGTTATAAGCTGTGCCTGCTCCTGGGTGCATGGACAGAGTGTGCAGTAAGACCCAGAGTGCTGCTCAGCTCCCTCAGCAGCAGCCTCTGCAGACTTAGGGCAGGCTTATAATAAAATGGTGCGTGTCCTCCCTCCTTAGCAGTCATCCTCCCTGACCAGAGAGGGTCAATCTAGAAGTTAAGTTACTCAGGACAGGGATTGTTACTTGGTTCAGGTTTCATACAGTTCCTGACCCAAGGGGAGCCTGTGTCGGGAGGGAGGTTCAATACAAATAAGAAATAAGAATTATCAGTGGGTGAAATTACACACCCTGTGCTCTGTAGGCAGGAGGGGGGGATGATTCATGGAAGAATCCCTTCTGGCCTGTGAATCAGTGTTACAGCACACTGGGATGTGAGCACGGGGGAGGCTGGTTGCTGCTCTGTTGTGCCTACTTTGTGGATAAATAAAGGGCTCCCACCTTCCTGGGCTGTCAGTCAGGCCCTTTTAGTCTCTGCCAAGCTCCTGAGATAAAAGCAGCTGGAATGCCTGGGCTGGGAGCCCCAGCCTGACAAGCACCCCTGTCCCTGCAGTGGTTTTTGGGCAGTTTGCCTTCTTCCAGACCGCGCTCAACGACCTCATTGAAGTCCATGATGGCCCCGACCAGCAGGCCCGGCTCCTCGGCTCCCTCTCAGGCTCTCACACAGGTGGGGAACGTGTCCCTGTTGCTGCTGGGGAAATCCAGCTAAAAGCACAGCCCGCAACTGAAGACCTCACTCTGTGCAGCCCATCTGGGCAGCTAATGCTGTGATCTCTGTCTCCTGCTCTATCTCCTTCTCCTCATCTAGGTGAATCGTTGCCGTTGGCTACCACCAACCAGATTCTCATCAAATTTAGTTCCAAGGGTCAATCTACAGCCAAGGGTTTCCATTTTGTCTACCAAGGTGAGTACAGTTGTGTCCTGGGGACGCCCTCAGGTCGGTCCTGAGATAATGGTTAAAACTACAGTGATGTCTCCAAGTATCCTGCCCTGCTTCTGGCATCTCTGGGTCCTTGCACACTTTGAACAGGCAATATCACAGGAGATGAAGATTATTTTGGTAGTGGTGAGCTTGCCGGGCTGGCTGGCTCCTGGAGGGACTTTGTGTTCAGACCTTCCATTTTGACTCAGCCCAACCTCCCAGCACATCCCAGGATTAGTATCAGAGTATCTCCTTGAACCCCCCCCGAGACACAGTGAGTTCTGGAGATTTAAACCCAAGCAGTTTTTTTCCCACTGCTGTTTGAGCACATTTCTCAGTGTCAGCAGCTGAACACTTGTCTGGCAGCTCTGTGAAATCCTCCCTCGCTGTGTGCCATGGGCTCAGGTCTCCTGCTGTCCAACTTGTGCCCCTTGATCCTTTCAGCAACAGCTTGCATCACATTGGATGAGTCCTACTTGGAGATTTAAAGTAGTAAATAGCAAGTGATGCATAGAATAGTGGGAGAACAGAAGGGCTTTCTCACCCACATGCTTTGAGCAGTTCTCTGTGGTTCAGCCAAGCTTTGACAGGCACGTTACTGTAAAGGGGGGACAGGCAGCAGGGGCAGCCTGTGCCTCCTCTAGGGGTGAAGTGAAGCATGGTTTGGATTTTATAGTATCCAGAGATCCATTCTCTTGAATTTTTACCCAATTATTGTAAAACAACTGCAGCTCTGATAGTCATCTTGATAGAGTTCAGCAAAGCAAAGGTTTTGGTGGAATCAGGACAGATTGTCTCCTCCCTCCTGCATGGGGAGTGTGAGCTGCAAACTCTGCAGTGGTTACTGCATGGAGAGCAGGAGCAAAAGGAAGAGCAGCCCTGGCTTTGATCTGCCTGGCCAGGCTAATTTAATTTTGGATATCCTGGATTTGCCCACAGGAGAGCATCACCCTAAGTGACTCCTTTTTGCCTTTCTGTTCCCCTTCCCAGACCAGTGAAATGCTCCAGACTCAGCTTCTTGCTGATCATCTTGTCTGATGCCTTTGACAGTGAATTTGACATTCATCTCCCTGAATCAAATTAAAATGGAAGAATGTAGCAAATGTGCTTATCATTTCTGCATTTTTCCCCCCTCCCAACAACTTGAGCATTAAGCTCTAATAAATTGTTACACAGCCCAGAGAAAAATAAGAATTGATTTCTTCCTCAGCAACAGACCTTTCTTTGCCTTGTTTTTCCCCTCACTTATCTGTCAGACTGTCCATTTCTTTCTGTGACTGTTGGATCCAGTGTTGAACAGCAGCCCAGGCAATCTCAACAGTTGGAGATGCAGCATCAGGGCTTAAATTCCTCTTCTCTTTTTTTTTTTTTACCTTTCTCATAATGAAGAAGATGGTTTAAAATTGCTGTCCTTGATGTAATGAAGCCAAGAAAGCTGAGAAACCTAAAGGATTTTCTGCAGAGTCTCTAACATTATATGGCTAACCAGCTTTTTGGAAAGTCATTGCCAAATGCCTTGGTTTCCCTGCTGAGAAATAACCTCTCTGATGTGATGATGCTAAGTTTTGTGAAGGCAAATGGTCTCATCTTAGAAAGCATGCATGGCTCTGTAATGTCCCTGCTGCTTTCATTTCAAGTATCACTTGATTTGATAGAAGATCAAATGAAATGATATTTCTTTTTCTTCTCAGTGGTGATGTTTGGATTCAGTATAATCAGATTCACAGAATCATAGAATCATTTACGTTGGAAAATACCTTTAAGATCATCGAGTCCAACCATTAATCTTTCCTAAGTCCACTGCTAAACTGTCCCTAAGCACTGTATCTACATGACTTTTAACTATGTCCAGGGATGGTGACTCCACCACTTCCCTGGGCAGCCTGTTCCAGTGCTTCACGACCCTTTCTATGCAGAATTTTTTCCTGATATCCAGCCTGGCACAACTTGAGACCATTTCCCCTCCTCCTATCACTTGTGAGAAGCGACTGGCACTTGCCTCACTACAACTTCCTTTCAGGCAGTTGTAGAGAGCAAGAAGGTCTCCCCTCAGCCTCCCTTCCTCCAGCCTGACCAGTCCCCTCAGCTTCTCCCAGCAAGACTTGTGCTCCGGAATCCTTCAGCTCCGTTGCCCTTCGCCGTCGTTTTGAACACGTCTTTAACTTGGCGCTGGATGCATCATCCATCACGTTTGTTCTAACCATTTTTCCGATGTTGTTTTCTCTCTGCTTTGCTGCTGCTCTGGTGCCCGGGGGGGTCCCTGCGGGCAGCGGTTCCCCGCACCAGCGCCACGCAGTGCAGCTCGGTGCCGGAGCCGCGCCACGGCCGCCGTCTGGGCAGCGACTTCGCGGTGGGCGCCGTCGTGCGGTTCGAGTGCGGCGCTGGGTACGTCCTGCAGGGCTCCCGCAGCATCCAGTGCCTCACCATGCCCGGGGCCCTGGCCCAGTGGAACGTCTCGGTACCCACCTGCGTGGGTAAGTGTCGTCGGGCTCGAGGGGAAAGACAAAAAGGGTTCGGGAAGTTGTGCAAGAAAAACCAAGCGGTGTCCTTTGTGTGAGGAAGGTTTGCCGCGCCAGCGAGCAGGCCCAGACAGATCCTGCAGGGGAGCACAGTTTATTTACACTCTTGCAAGAAGGGCTGACCTAAACAAGCAGGCACACCCCATAGTAAGTGGAGTAACTGTTTATATTCCCTATTCCCAGGGCAAGGTTCCCTCCCCTGTTTCCCCACTGGCTGGGTGGTGCAGGGTTTACAGCCCATCCCACACTTCTAATTACCCTGGAAGTTTCCCGCCCCTGCTTACACATTCCATTCTACGTATTTACTTTTTACCTTTTAAGGTTAAATTCTGACCTTTCTTGCCCCTTGGCTGTCTTCCCAATCACCAGAATGATTTTACCATCTGGTGCCATCCTGTCCTGAGGAGTAACATAGGAGTGACTTTGTCCTGTCTTTATCATTATGAAGATGATAACCTGGGACAGTTAAAAAAAACACAACCTGATAACAACAACAAAACCAAAGCACCAACGAACCAAACCCCCTATTTCATTCCTCTTCCATAGAAAAGCCTGTAAAAAGGGGCCGTTAACCTCAAATGTCAGGGAATCAACAGTTTGGGTTGTAAGGGACCTTAAAGGTCATCAGGTTCCAACCCCCCTGCATGGGCAGGGACACCTCCCACCAGCCCAGGCTGCTCCAAGCCCCATCCAACCTGCCTTGAACACTTCCAGGGATGGGGCAGCCACAGCTTCCCTGGGCAACCTGGGCCAGGCTCTCACCACCCTCAGAGTGAAGAATTTCCTCCTCATGTTCAACCTCAATCTCCCCTCTTCAAGTTTTAATCCATTACTCCTCATTTTCTCACTACAAGCCCAAGGGACCTTGTGATCCAATACTCATTTGAGATCTGGGATACTGTCTAGCAGAAATAAGACCTGTTTGGAAGCAGCATTCACCTCCTTTGGAGGAGAGCAGTTCCTAAGGGACCAATCCCATGGGTTGAGGTCTCCACTGTTCCCCACACCTATGGGCTGTGCACTGCTTGTGCCAAAAGTTACATGAGATAGTCACTGAAAAGATGATTATTCAAACAAATCTTACCCTTAAATGTTGAGCCAGTTCTGATTGCTCTTTTGTCCATGGACAGATAAAGAGGTTGGTTTAGTACAAAGCCATGTCCTTCCATGTTCAGGCATTGCTCTGCTTGTTTCAGTGCCATGTGGTGGAAATCTGACTGAGCGCAAAGGGACTATCCTGTCCCCTGGCTTCCCTGAGCCCTACCTGAACAGCCTCAACTGCGTGTGGAAGATCATGGTCCCCGAGGGAGCAGGGATACAGGTAAGGTGCTGGTGGCTGGAGCAAGGGCTGGAGAGGAGAGCAGACAGTATCTGCTGCACTGAAAGAGGCCCCATGTTAGGAACCTGCTGCTCCTTCCAGCGAAGAGATGGGTGGAATGTGTCATTCTGTGGAATCAGACCTGCACTGGCTCTGGGATTGCCAAGAGTGGGAAATATTCCAGTGCATTTTTGCCTCCTGGAGCCTCTGTGGGAAGTCAGCTGGAGTCATGTGGCTGTTCTGCTGTAACAAAATAATTGTGGTATTTTGGGCATATATCTTTATACTGCTTAATTATGCAATGTTGAAAGCAGTGTAAGCTACACCACGGAAGAGTTGCTTGCTCAGAGTGCCTGCGTGGATTTGTTATGGCAGCAGAGTTGCAGCAGGGTGATGATACAATTACAGCTTTGCTGTTCATTGTCTCCAGGTAAATGAGCTCTCTCTTCAGGTCTTTTTGTGGTCCTTATCATTCCTCTGCAGAAACAGCCATGCAGACTAGAGGATGGTGAGAATGAAGCCCAACATCAGAGACCAAACCTTAGATAAAGTTCCCATTCAGCACACACGTGCCTTGACCTCACAAGTGTCTCCCTGTGCCTTGCACTGACATCAGTTGATGCAGAGGAGGTGGCTTCTTTAACAGGTTTATTTATTCCACAGGCCTCACAATCAAAGGGTTTCTTTCTACTTCTTTACACCACTTTGCCTGTGAGGGTTTTGTACATTATGTTGCTTTTATTTCTCCATTGTGTGTTTGGCTAATAGATTTGTTAGGTGGGTTTCTCTGCCTGCAGCACTCACAGCTGTTGGCACACAGCAGTTGTGTTTCCCTCAACAGTTTCATTGAAACATCAGCTCTGTTTGCTGGGTTGCAGTTCTCCTCTCCCAGAGAGAGTTCTGACCTGGTGCCACCACTGTAACTCAAACCAAAACCTGAACCTGGGGCTGGGATGGCAGAGCTGGTGGGAGCAGCACTGGGGACTTCACAGCCAAACAGCACAAGCCTGGACTCACATCTCATGCTCCCTGCCAGGCTTTTGCTGTGTCCAGTCCAGCAAATTCCACTCTCCTCTTTGCTTTTCAAGCCATTTAAAATAGCGTTTGAAAGCCTGGGAGCTCACAGTCCATACCTTCCTGTTGGTGTGAAATCGTAGCCCTTCTCAAATCCCCCAAATGGCAGGAGGATCCATTTAGCTCAGCCAAACATCTGAACAGTTGAGGCAGTTTCCAAGTTGCTGGAGACTCCCGGGATGGGGAGGTGATAATTCACTTAATTTTTAAAGCCCTGTAAATAGCTGCCTGTGTTTGTGTGCTGCCGTGTGCTGAATGCAAACCCTCCCTGCCACTTCCCAGCCCGTGGAGCTGGTTCTGCACGTGTCTGCTGAGCTCAGAGCAGAGTGGGTATTGTAAGGCTGTTAAAAACATTTCTTTATTCATAAGTGCTTGTTTCTCACCTCTTTAGTTGTGCAAATGCAGCTCTCACATGTAAAACTGGAAAATGTAATGCCAGAATGTTTTAAAGATTTCTTCCCCCCCCCTTTCCTGCTGGATGTCATCTCTTCCAAGGGAAAGGGATGTTTTGGGGTCTAGCAGAAGATGCAGGCAAACAAATACGTGTACCCTGTGGCTGAGCTTTACCACTGCCAGAGCCTTGGGTTCAGTTTCTAGGTCTGGAGTGGGAAGGTTTGATGAAGGGCAGGACCACGGTCCTTCACCCCCACCTCTGGTGCTCAGTGAGAGCCCCTGTGCATCCAGAGCTGTGCTGGGGTCTCCACTTCCCACTGTGCTGGGGGGCACACGGTCCCCTTGGTGCTGCCCTTGGACATGACATCTTCCCTGGACATCAGATCACATCAGCTGGTGGCAATGGGACTTCACTGGGCAAAGAGGCACAGCAGAAAGTCCCTGCCCCTGGAGTGGAGCAGCCCTGAGCTGGACCTGCCCCACCCCGCTCCTGCATGGGATGTTCTCAGCTATTAGATGCTAATTTAAGCATCAGTTTGCCCTCATTTTGTACAACAATTAAAGGTTAAACAAGTGTAAATCAGGGGAGGAGGTGAAATAAAAGCCTTCTTGGTAGCATCGAGTCACCAGCCAGATTTTTATGTAATCAGTGTAAGAGCAAGCTCTTCTGCCATGAATTATGCATTGCTCTAGCAAACCTTCCTGAGTGAATTAATTTATATACATAGCAGTAAATAGATGCAGATCCCTTGTGAATCCACATGTCAGACTAGAATTAGGACCTTAAAAATGTTTATTCCGCTAAGTTGCGGGGGCAGGGGGAGGGGGTGGGTGGGAGAATAAATAATTTAGAAAATGTAAGAGCAAACAAAATGCACATTCTCAATCCGCTTTCTCTTTCAATATTATAAATCACAATAAGGGTGTAATTATGCAGGCTGAGAAGTATTGGGGTGGTCAGTGGGATCAGTAATGGCTCCGGAGGGTCACTGCCATTTCTGGTAGATGAACACTTCATTTTTGGGGAAAAAAACCAACTTTGCAAGAACCTTATAGCTTGCTTTATTATTCAGAATAAATCAAGGCGGAAAAAAGTTGCAATGGCAGAAATAATGGGGTTTGTTTGTTTGTATTTTAATGTGTATTATGCTTAGCAGGGCAAAGGCAAGCGAGGTATGTGGAGAGGATGAGTAAGTACAGAGTAAGAAATACAGAATAAGGCGGCTGCAGGAGAAGAGGGGGGGGATCACAGGATTTCCAGAGGGAGAGGAAAGTGTGCCTGTACCTGTGTGTGTGTGCCTGTACCCGTGTGTGTGTGCCTGTACCCGTGTGTGTGCCTGTACCCGTGTGTGTGTGCCTGTACCTGTGTGTGTGCCTGTACCCGTGTGTGTGTGCCTGTACCTGTGTGTGTGTGCCTGTACCTGTGTGTGTGCCTGTACCCGTGTGTGTGTGCCTGTACCCGTGTGTGTGTGCCTGTACCCGTGTGTGTGCCTGTACCCGTGTGTGTGTGCCTGTACCTGTGTGTGTGCCTGTACCCGTGTGTGTGCCTGTACCCATGTGCAGGTGTGTGCCTGTACCCGTGTGTGTGCCTGTACCCGTGTGCAGGTGTGTGCCTCCCTGCAGTCAGGGTTGGCAGGACGCTGAGATCTTCTCCCATGTTCAGCCAGGGAGCGGGTCCTGCTGGGCTCAGTGCTCAGGACAGGATGACTGTGGATCAACAGGATTAAGTTAAGTAAGAAATCTCCATCCAAAGAGACCTCAGAGGGTGGGGGCTCTGCACTGGGCAGGTGTGGGATGGCTGGAAGTGAAGGGAATCTGCTCCCCAGGCTCCCAAAGTTCTGATGTTCTCCCCAACCCCCCAGCAACGGTGCTGCCCCACGCCAAGAGTTTTGGCCAAGTTGTACAAGTCATTTTTGGTCCTGATTTGTCTTTAAGGGCCCTTTTTATTCAGGTTGTTGGCCTGGAAGTTTGATTTGAGGTACCCAGCGTTTGAAAATTTCATCTAGAGCTTACAGATTAGAGCTGGTCTTTTCCAAAGCCCCTTGGCTTTCTCCCAGGTTTGCTGTTGGACTCTCAGGCTGTTCACAAACTCCACGTCCAGCACAGCTTATTTTCTTAGAGGGAGTCTGAATACTTTGAATTCCCAGGATTTAGGAATAAAGGCAGAATCCATTTAAATGGTAATCAAGGAAAACAAATCTGTGCAATTGCTTGTCTATCCTTGCTGCTTTTCAGTGTAAATGCAGATTTATCAGGTCTCATGATGTGACTCATTTGAGGATTGCATTGAAGTTCCAGCTAATGGAGTCAAGTGACTTAAGCCTCCTGCCCTTCTGGGACATGGCAGAGGAGGGTGGGAAATTTCAAAATGCAGCAACTTGACTGATTTGGCTAAAGGCCAAGAAACAAAGCAGTGGTGAGAAGCTTCACTGGATTAAAAAAATAATAATAATCTTGTGGTTTAGTGCAGATTTCTTTGTTTTTATCTCAGCTTGTGGGTTGCTGGTGGTTGCTTTCATAGGAGAGTGTTGCAGAAGTCTTCAAGGATTTCTCAAACAGACAAGAAGGCTCAGATTCTCAGCTGCTGTAAAGGAGCTGGGAGGGGACAGGAGCTCTCACTTTGTAGCAGCAGGAGGCAGCAGCCCTGAAATGGAAATTTGGAGTGTGGAGTTTGCTGGAAAATAACCAGGCAACCCACATGGTGGTGGTCAGAGGAGGTGGTCCAAGTTTTGCCAGTGCATTCACCCAGATACATAACAGTGCTGCCCTAACGCCCCAGGATGTGTTGCTAACTTTATTAATAGCCCTTTCACTGCTATTTGTTTGTTTGTTTGTTTATTAGCATGATTGCAGGAGTTTTTCACTATTACTTTTTTCTGTGCAGATCCAGGTGATCAGTTTTGTTACTGAGCAGAACTGGGATTCCCTGGAAGTGTTTGATGGAGGAGATAACACGGCCACCATGCTGGGGAGTTTCTCTGGTAGGTCACAGGGTGTAGGGCTGATGGTTGGACTTGATGATCTTGAAGGTCTTTTCCACCCTTAATGATTCTGTGATTCTCTCTGTGTTGGGTGTCCTGTCCAGTCAAGCCCAGCAGAGCCCAGCTTTGTTCTTGTCTATGTCAGCTGGACTCCAGCATGTCCATGAAATTAAGCACGTGCTTAAGTGCTTCAGAAAACAGCAATAGATTTAAGTATGTCCTTAAAGGAAATAATGTGCTTTGTTGAATTGGGAATTTGGCTGTTGTCTTCCTGCAGAAAATACTGGTGGAGAGATTTAACCACAAAACCTATGGGTTAGTTTTGGGGTTCTTGGAAAAACAGATGAGCTCTTTCAGGTTCCCACAGTGCTTCTGGCTTGTGTGAGGTTAACTCTGACCATTGCACTTAGCAGGCCAACCTAACCTGGCTGGTTTGCACCAAAATGGGTGAAGGGCTACAAAACTTCTGCTCAGCAGTGGGGACTGTGGCTTTGGGGAGAACAAGGAGTAGGAAGCAGCCCATGTAAAGCTTTCAAGTAGCAGAGCCACTTGCAAACTGGTGGCCCCAATTCTTGCTTATTTAATGAGGAAATGTGTTCAAAGTGCTTTGAGGTTGGTGAGGAGAAGGTTGTACATAAAGCAGATTTAGGGACTCCCAGAGCTGCGTTGTGGACAGAACCACTTGCTGTTGCAACAGCTTGCAGGGAGTGAGGCAGGAGAAGGAACCTGGACTTCACAGGGGACCTACACTCCACCCACACAGTTTCTCATCACCAGTTCCCTTTAAGATGCTTTTAGTCTGGCTGGTCTGTAAGTGGTAAAACTTCACATGATGAAATTCATCGGTAGACTTTGAAAAGGCCATTTCAGAGAGGCCTTGGGTATCTCTCAATTGGCCTCATTAGAACCTGATCAAAACCAACAGAGCTTGTTAAGTTAAAGGATCTGTTCTCAGCCTCTTCTGCAGCTAGTCTCTGAGGACAGAGAGGAGGAGAAAAGAATCCTCCTCAGTATCTTTGTGCACCTCTTGTTTTCCCAGGAACCACAGTGCCTGCCTTGCTGAACAGCACTTCAAACCAGCTCTATCTGCACTTCTATTCGGATATCAGTGTCTCTGCTGCTGGCTTTCACCTGGAATATAAAAGTAAGAGCAGTTCAGTCTTGATCTCACAGTTCCTCTGAGCGAGGGGAACATGGTCACGGCACCGTTGCCTTGTAGAACTGGCAGCTGCTGAGTGGGAAAGGGGCAGGGAGCTTGAAGGGCCATTCATGTGTGGTTCCCTGCTCTCAAGCTGCAGAGAGGGAGCGAGCGATAAATGGAGAGCAGATGCAGGAGAGGAGATGTGGGGTCATGAGGTGACCCTCTTCTTGCTGCTGATGCACTTTGTAGAACCTGTTTGGTTTCTGTGTTGTAGCACAGGAGGAGTTGTGGAGGCCCAGGGATAAAAAATTCATGAAGAATTGGCCAGTTCAACACGGTGCTGTAGTCTTCACTTGGGAAGTGCTCGAAATGATGCTTGGCAGAGGTTGGGAGGGACTGCCTGCTTGTTGCAGACTTTCCTAGGCATTGGGTAGTGGTCATTGTGGGAAATGACCACATTGCTCTTGGGAATGGACTGTCAGGTTTGGGTAAGGATGACTAAAATTTCTTCTCTAAAATTCCTGTCTTGATTCCTGCTATTGGAGCAGGTGTCTGTTCAGGAAGGGTGTCCTGGAGCCAGGATGGGGGCTGTTCCCACTGGCTGTACCAAGGGGGGCTTGATTTATTCCCAGCCAGTCCAGCAGCAGCACAGGCAAGTCCAGCCAGCAGGGGCAGGGTGGCAGCTCCCAGCTTTGTTCAGCACATCTCCCTGCAGTGATCAGGAGGGGTCAGGAGAGCCAGCAGGCTGCCCTGGCAGGGGGCTGAGGGACGGCTGTGACAGGAGCTGGGCCAGGCTGTGGGGGGCTCCCAGGGACAGGCTCTGTGCCTGCCATCCCCAGCCGTGGTGCTGATGGGATGTGCTGGGGCTGCTGGCTCTGCTCACACAATCTCACAATCTCCCCTGGGGCAATGGAAACAGAATTGTTTCTTGCTGGATGCCATGTCTGACAACTGGTTCTGATCACAAACCTTGTGTTTGTCTCCAAACCAACTGATGTTATGTTTGTTTTTTTTTTTTTCCCAAGTAGCAAATAGATTAGAAAGTGCATTTCGTGTTGTAAAACAGCCAGAGAAATGGCTGTTGGACTGCAGAGACTGTGCTTTTAGAGGACCAGGTAGTCCTAAGCTTTCCAGGTTTTACTGGGTTTGCAGATTGAAACCTGGCACGTTAATGGATGCAGCATGATTATAGCAACCAAGAAGGTTGGGGAGAGAAAGTGTGCCTCAGATTGCTCTCTGGGAGCTGGAGAAATGAATGTTGTTACAGAAATTCTCTTGCTGCCACTCCGTTTCTTCTCCATTTCTGTTTCAATCAATAAGTTCTTTGAGGATCATATTGCCCCACTGCAACAATCATGTTCAGGTTTTTCATGAGGCTTGGGATTATCAGGCTTGTTTGGTTTCTTTGCTGAGAAAATTAATAGGTGTTGATTTTCAGGGCAGCTGGAAATAATGCCTTTCCTGCTTTGCTTGTACGATTGGAATTTCACAGCACTGAGCCCCAGGTTTTGTCGTTGTTCCTTGCAAGGTGCTGCAAGGAAGCTTTGAGAGATGAGCTAAAACCCCAGAGTTTTTCCTCCCCTTTCTCCCTTGCTGGATTCCTCCAGCAAAGCTCTTATCTCTACATGCTCAAAAGCAAGAACGATTTAGGACTGAGTGAAACTCAGCGCCCATGATCTGAATGGGAAGTTATTTAAAGCCATTTTCTCTCTTGTCTCTCTGAAGGTCAAACAACACCCCGTGTGTGGGGAGGGACTCGGGGCTTTCTCGCTGGGAAGCGTGACTCGGGGCTCGGGAGGAGAGTCAGGCATCTCCTCTCTCCCCTTCCTTTTCTTCCCTGCTCCCAGCTCAGCCTGCAAACAGGGGGGTTTAGCAGAGCATCAGCCCTTGCAGGGATGCAGAAGGTTACCTGCCCATGGCAGCTGCCAGCACGGGGAGCTGGGGGGGCTGGCAGGGGCTGAGCCACAGCGGGATCAGAGGCTGCGGCTCCACCTGAGCTCCCTGTGCCCTTCCAGAAGGAAGAGAGGGGACAGTGTGTGTGGAGGGGAGCACAGCACCCGGCACCCGGCCCTTGGGGGTTGGTAATTGGGTTTGCAGCAGGATATTCCCAGTTGTAAATGTAGCTCGGGTGGAAATGGGATTGAAGGAAGATTTTGCAGGCTCTTCTGCAGGCGCCGCCAAGGACCAGCTGCCGCTTCTATCTCCTGGTGAATGAGTTCAGTCTGTGATTGGAAATGGGGAGAACAAGGTCAGAGAGTGAAGCCATGCTGCTCCTGCCCAGAGAGGGACAAATTGCATGCAGCACATTCCAGATGCCCTTGATTTTGCCTGCGAGGAACAGCAGATCCTTCCCTCTTGTGTCCTCTCCTGTCTTCTCTCAGGTGCTGCCAGAGTTTGAAGGAGCACAGGGTGGAACAGGGATGGGGAGCTCGGGTGGGGAGGGTTCAGGGTTCAGTGTGTGAGCCCTTCAGGCCGAGCTGGTTTTGTCCTGCAGTGGAGATGCTGCAGCTGCTGCAGCTGTTCCATCGAGTCTTTAGGGTTCAGCCAAAAACTTTATTGGCCACAAATCATAAAGTGATTAGTACAGTAAAAAAACCGTGCTGTAGGTAAAGTGAAGGCACAAAATGGGAGTGCCTGTAGGTCCTGGCTGTACCCTGTAACACGGGAATGCTGCCTAATCAGGGGGGTCTTGCGGAGAATCCAAAGGCCACGGGACTTTCCCACCAGTGCCTGTGCTGGCGGTCGTTGCTGAACAGGGGGCTGGGATGAAGTGAAGGTGTATGTTTGCCTTCCCTTTGCCTTCAGTGCAGACCCCATCCCTGCTCCCAGAGCACTCACCTCCCTCTGCCTTCGCAGCCGTCGGCCTGTCCAGCTGCCCCGAGCCGCCCGTGCCCGGGAACGGCCTGAAGATCGGCGAGCGCTATTTAGTGAACGACGTCGTCTCTTTCCAGTGTGAACCCGGCTATGCCCTTCAGGTACTCGGCGTTCTCCAACAGAAAGGACAAGAACAAGCACCCGGGATACTGGGAGACCCTGCAAACCCTTTGTCTTGTTTCCCTTCTCCCCCAGGGCCACTCTCACATCTCCTGCATGCCAGGCACCGTCCGCCGCTGGAATTACCCACCGCCGCTGTGCATCGGTAGGACTCTTGCTCTTTCTTACCTAGCAGATGTTTATAGGGCTTTTCTAAAAAAAACTCATCGTAAAGGTCTGAGTTAGAGAGATGCAGGTTTGTTCTGGAAGAGAGATGGAGTGTAGAAAAATCTTTATTTGTTACAGGGGAAATTTCAACAAAAAAGTCTCAGGCGGCCACCCAGGACGCCTTAAAATCTGGCTACAGTGCAAACTGTAAAGGGTTTTCTCAATAAAACTTCGTTCAAAAGGGAAAACCTAAAACTTCTTTTTACTAAAAGCAAATTGAGTTTATGGGGTGAGAGTTTTATTTCCATCTTCACCAAAGAGCTCGAGACTGTCCTTTATTTTTATGGAACACATCATCCTATCACCAAACCAGCATCTTTTGCTGGAGCCAGGTTCTCTGAATGGCACCACTTGGTGCTTTCTTGTCCCCTTGTTGGTGTCCAGCAGGTCCTGTGTGACCAGCAAGAGCCAGGTCACTTGTCAAGGCAGCTCTTTGCCCATGATATCCTCTGAGGAGCAGAGCTGAGTGTTTCAGGCCTTTGGAGGAAAGCACCAAGCAGGTGATTTCCACCGTGCAAGAACTGAGCCCTGGGAGGAGAGGCACAGAGGTGAAGGGAACCTGCTGCAGCTGTTGGACGATTTTCAGTATTTTGCTTTTAGCAAATCTAGATGTTTAATATTCATATTGCACATTTTACGGCTTTGAGAGAGACATTTATGCATTTAATAGCTTTAGTTAACAGTTATTTCAGGCTCCTGCTGTTCCAGCTTACATCATTTTGCTTTAAAGTAATTATAAGAGCTAACAGTTCTTTTATCCGATGATCTGCAGGCCAGGAATAAAGACAGGGACATGTACAGTGGAGTGACTGAGCTAAAGGACTCACACTCATGGGAGTTGCTCTGAAAGGAATCAGAAGCTCAGCTTTAGAGCTGGGGGGTCCCAGCATGGAGGAAGATCCCAGCATCATCATCTAGCTGCTGACTAGCTGAGCAACTACAAGTTTCAAGTTTTCTTCTTTTAATCAGCATCAGTCCCTCAGTTCAGAAGGGTTTTGCCTGGTTGGGCTGTACCTGGTTGGCACCATCACAGTGTAAACACCAGTGCAGATGAATCCAGGATTTTCAGGACAGTCCTGCCCAAGTGCAGTGGCACAAACACCCATCCACCTGTCTGTCCACATCCCTCAGCCTGCTTCACACTTACTGGAGAGGTTGTCCAACTTCAGGGAGGCATAAACACCTCTCTGCAGCCAAGCACTGACCATCCTGTTCCTATGGGGAGGTGCAGCCGCCTCGTGCTGACAGTCCTGGGGTCATTATCCTGTGCTAATCGTGCCCTGATGTGTCTAAACACTGCCCAGAGCCCCACTGGCCAACTGGGAGCTCAGGCTTTGGTGGTTCCCCTGCTCAGAGCACAGCTTACTTCCCTGGCAAAGTGTGCTGATTTTCTTTTGGTCTACTTCATCCATATGCTTGACTCCTAAATAATTTAGTAGTAGTTCTATTAAAGAGCCATTAAGAAGAAAAAGGAAGAGAAATCTCCTGGGAGAAACCTTGTTAGTAGCAAGTGCACACGTAGTGAGATACTAGACAAGGGAACCTGTACCTTCCCTGTCAGAACATGTTAGGAGCACACGTGGGTGTATTTGGCTGGCTGGTGTTACCATGACAAGGCAGAGGTCATGCAGAAAACCCTGAGATGATGCTATCTGTGTTTATATTTCATGTGATGCCTTTTGTAAACATATTTTGTGCTGTCATCTTGTGGATCACTTCATGCTGGGGAATTCACTTCAGTCCATGTGCAAACACTCTGTTCTGTATCTATCAGTAATTGCCCAGAGATTGACAAGTAAAGCAGTCAAGGTAGGTCAGTTAACCAGAAAAAGAAGTAGTGGTGACTGCAGTCAGAGGAGGATCAGTCTGTTTCTTTGCAGTAATTTTTTTGGTTAAAAATTCAAGGAAGGGCTGTGCACAGTGTGCAGTGTTAGGGTGTCTGTGGACAGCACAGAACATCTGTCTCGTCTCTTGCAGCTCGGATCTGTCTCCCCTACTGTGATTTGCAAAACTAGGCCCAGGGTTTTCTTTCCAGAGGGCAGGAGAAAGGCACATGCATTAGTAATGGGACCATGCAGAGCCTGGCAAGCTTCATGCTAGTCCTGTAGCAGGTTTTCCTTATTCTCTTCTTGGTTTTTAATTGCTTTATTTCCTGCACAGCTGGCTGGCCATGACCATCATCCAGGGGAACCTGGGAATGATCCTGACCATTAACCCTGTTGATTTTACAGCCCAGTGTGGAGGAACAGCAGAAGAGATGGAAGGAGTGCTCCTGAGCCCCGGGTTCCCAGGAAATTATCCAAGCAACTTGGACTGCACATGGAGGATATTGCTGCCAGTGGGGTTTGGTGAGACAGCTGGCTTGGCTTTGCTGCTATCACAAAAGAGATGAGAAGAAGAAAACTGACCCAGTTTGGTCAGGGCATGGTCAGTGCTGGATGCATTGCTTGCCAAGATGAGTTACAGAAACTGTTGTGTGACCTCCTGATCACACTTCTCATTAAAGATGCATTTCTCTGTTGCAATGAAATGAGAAATACTCTTTCAAAAGGTGGTTACAGGTCACCATGGAGTGTAACAGGTTGATGGGTTTGTGGGCACGTCTCTGAATCATCTGTAATAGCCTTCAAACATCACCAGTTACATCACCCTGTGTAAATGTAACCAGTGAGCAAAGCTTGTGTCAGATCATGTCCCACCTCAGCTACAGTTCATGCAGGCACCAGCACCTTCAAAACCGGGATGTAATAAGAGGGAAGGGTGCCTACCTGCAGCTCAGCTCTCCTCCAGCCCCATCAGGGTGCCTCATTGCGAGGAGATGGAAGTGTTGCATGCCTGGAAGAAGACCTGACTCTTTGGGGTTCCTGCAGTACCTCTCCTGCTCCTGGTGTAGCTGCCATGAGCCGGGGGGGGGAGGCAGCTCCTGGCTCAGCCCGTCCTGCCCTGCTGTCTGACTGCCTGTGCTCAGTGTGGCAAGGGGGGATCCTGCAGCTCTGGGCTTGCCTTCTGCTTTCTGGGGTGTCAGGCAGAGGGAGAGGCATGCACAGGAGCTCCAAGAGCATGAAACTGAAGTGGTTCAGAGCCTGAGCTTGCCTGAAACCAGCAGGACCCGTGTACCTACAGGCACCCTCTGCCTCCACTGTGGTGGGTGTGCTGTGCTGATGGACCAGGCTGTGCTGGGCATTGTGGGTGCTGATGTGCTAAGGCTTGGGTGTAGCTTCAGAGGCAGACTGTTCATTCCTCCTCTCCAGGTGCTCACATCCAGTTCCTAAACTTCTCCACTGAGCCCAACCATGACTTTGTGGAAATCCGCAACGGGCCGTACGACACCAGCAGCGTCATCGGGCGCTTCAGCGGCACCGACATCCCCGGCTCCCTCCTGTCCACCTCCCACGAAACCACCCTGTACTTCCACAGTGACCACTCTGAGAACAAGCCGGGCTTCAAGCTGGAATACCAAGGTAAGGAGGCCCCGGGACAAGCAGAAGTGGGACAATCCTGTCCCCAGGTGCAAATGGTGAGGGCGATGGAGAGAAGGAAGGTGTCACAGTTGTTGCTGTCCTGCTGGATCAGCTCCGTGGAGACTTAATCCAAAAGAGTGTAAAGGTGTTACAGGAAGGCCGTGCTTGATCCTAGTGACTGGGATCTGTTCACTCTGACTCCTGCTTAAGGCAGGTAACAAATGTTCCCAGAGTGCTTTGTGACAGTGGAATTCAGTCTGGCCTGATGCACTGAGATGTTGGCTGTGTCGACTGTCATGTGCAGAGAGGAGAGGCCTCAGCAGCCAGGAGTTTACTCTGGAATTTTGTAGCTATTATTTGGCCTCAGCTGAAGTCCAGATGCACCCTTAGCTGCAGCCTGGTGCTGGGACAGGCTGCTGGAGGGAGCAGGGAAGGAGGAAACAGCCCAATACAATAGCACAGGGGCTGGCGTGGATACCTGGAGTGAAAGGAGAGAAATAAGTTACTAAAATGAAAAGATTTTGGAGATGAGGTGGGAATGGAGGTGCCTACCTTCTTACCCAGCTTGAGTCCTCAGGCAGCTCCCCAGTTGTGAAGGTGGTGTCCTCTGAGCAGCAGCTGCCTTGGTCCCAGCAGAATGAGGCCCTGGAAGTGCTGGGTCTCCTGGTGGCTTTGCTGCTCTCTGAAGGTGCAGGATTGGGGCTGCCTACATGAAAGACAACATGAACTTTTAGCCCTGCCTGATCCACTGCTCTACCTTGATGAGTGTCTTTGCAAAACCCTTTGTTCTTCTCTGTCCATCCACCTGTTCTTGGTGTATGGGAATATGAAGGGGCAGAGGACACCCAGGGCAGATCGTGTCCTTCATCCTGAGCAAACTTTGGGTGGGTTTTGCCACGCAGGAGCTGGGACAGAGATCTGGGGAGTGGGAAGGATGGAGCACGTGTCTCCAGCCATGTGAGCCAGCCAAGGACTGACAAAGGGCTGCCTCCCCAGAAATAGCAATAAAAGCTGCTACTCATACTTAATTGAAAACATTAATTTTGTCTTAGCTGTCCTGTTCATGCACCATATAATTCATGCGCTGCTGCACAATTTAGGAAGGAATGTGCTCTGTGAGGCACGCTGGGTAATCTCATGGAAATTGCTATGCAAATTAGCTCTAGCAAGGCTGACCAATAATTTATAATGCCAGGTGGAACATGTTAACCAATTGACTTGCATTCCTCATCAGGGTTGTTCATGTTTTGTTGAAAAACAAGGCAGATTTCCCTATTAGAAGTGAAGTGTGAGGGGACTCTGAATCCAGGCTCCGAGGCTGCAGCAGAGCAGGGCACAGCCTGGTGCTCCTGGCTGAGGCTGCCACAGAGCAGCAGCAGGACTTTCCCTCAGCCTCCACGCAGCTCTGGGCATGGTTCCTTGAAGTTTTATCTCCATCAAGGAAGCCATTGTATGAGGAGGAAGTAGCCAAGCAGCACGGGGAGTATGTTCTTCCTGCTTTTGTGAGAAAATATGAAATATGAAACATTCTTCTCTTTTTTTCTTCCCCCACCCCCCCCAGCCTACGAGCTGCAGGAGTGCCCTGACCCTGAGCCTTTTGCTAATGGTGTTGTAAGAGGAGCAGGTTACAATGTTGGCCAGTCCATCTCCTTTGAGTGCCTGCCTGGCTTCCAGCTGATCGGCCACCCCGTCCTGACCTGTCAGCACGGCACCAACAGGAACTGGGACCACCCATTGCCCAGGTGTGAAGGTATGGCTTTGGGTCACCTGGATGGGCATTTCTGGGGGGAGAAAAAGCTTCAGCTCTCTGCTCTGGTCTCCTTTTGAATCGTTGTTTTGTTATTGGGCTGGAGGTGTCTCTCTGGAAACAAAAGCATGGCTGGAGGCAGGCTGGGGATGTGCCCTTTGAATAAAGCCTCAGCCCTGGAGCTGGTGAAGCATCTTCTCAGTCAGTTGATGTTCAACATGTTTCAGCCTGGTCAAAGCAAACATTTTGAACAGTTCAAAACCAAGGTGCATCTTTTGAGGTGGTGTGTTTGGATCCTGATGCTGTGGGTGAGGACTAGATCTGTCAGTCTCCCTGCTGGTGCCACTGGGAGCTGTGCCTGCAGCATGAAGCAGTCCAGGGTCATTGTAAGAACCATCCTTGCCTGCTGTGAAATTCCTGCAGCAGTGTTCACTTCAACTGAGTTAGCATTGGTAAATAACAACAGTCCCTGGTAAAAGACCATTACAGCTCTGGGGGTTCTTAGTGTGGGAAGACTGTGTCCTTGTCTAGTTTCCTTAGTGTGGCAATGATGGTATCTCCAAAATGATCCAGATGGGAATTCTTCAGGAACCTTCAACATGGTCTCCTTTCTGAAGACCGTGTGTGCTAGGAGGACCTAGGGTCTGTGTTCTAGGCATCAGAGCTCAGATGTCCAAATTCTCTTTTCAAACCCCCCCAGGGCAGTTTCCGCCTTTCATCCTTTGTGCCAATGGGCAGGGGTTTGTGTGGTTTACTTCAGAAGGTTTCATATGAACCCTTCAGAAGTTCAGGACTGCTGAGGGAAGATTTCCCTCCGTGTTTCCCAGGGGCACTGCCCTTTATCCCAGCCTCCTCACAGCACTTGGTCTGCAAGAACTGTGTGCTGGGGAAGGAGGAGAGGTGATACTTTTTCTCATTTAAGTCCTAAGCCCCTGAGAACACAAAACATGAAGAACTGACTCCTGAGCTGGTGCTGCAGTGCCCCAGCAGAGGGGTGTGCTGGCTGAGCAGCAGGTCCTGTGCTGCTGCTGAGGTGAGTGTTGCTCGTGGCAGGATGATGCCCTGAGCTACCTCAGGCAGCAGCTCTCCAGTCACAGCCATCCAATCCTTCCTCGTGTTTTTTAAGTACCTTTCTCGCCCTGCAGCTCTTCCAGTAGCACAGGGAGGTGAGGGGTTAGGCACCCTTTGGACCATTTGCTTCCTCTTTCTATGTGCCCAACTGCTGAGCTGGTGATGCTGTTGCAGCCAGCACAGAGCTTTCCTCTTCTAGCTATTCCCTTAAATGGTTCATTTTTGCATGGCAGCAGTGAGGACTGGCTGCCTTGGGCTGCCCACCTCACCTTTCCCACGCAGGTCACAGCTGAAAACCCTTTTAATTAAAAGAGAAGCTGTAATTCTACAATAAATGCACAGAAGCTGAGGTTTCCAGCCCCACTCCAGGGAGTTTTTCCAGGGCTCAGCAGGCTGCCTGCTGCTTTGCAGGGCAGAAAGGATCTTGGCCCCCGAGGTTCCTTAGCTGTTTGTTTCAGAAAATGAATATATGGAGTTATATAAATACACAGGCTTTTCTCAGCTTGACAGACCCTGTGAGAAAGCAGAGCAGACCCAAGCAATGAATACCTGGTTCTAACCTCACATCTGGCACATCAGGTCAGGGCCAGGGTGGTACAAGTCTGTGGAGCTACTCCTGTATGAAAAAGTGTGTTCAGCACTGAGCCTGAGTGAGTAAATTGGGCTGGGGAGGAGGATGTGTTTGCCTAAAGCAGGGATTGGGATAATCCATTGGCTCCTAGAGCAGAGCTGGCCCAGGCAGGAGACACTGTCAGTACTTCCCCCTGTGCCTGCAGTTGTTGCAGGTTCCCAGTAACACTCTGCAGATGTTATCATGACTTCAACTGAACTTCCATGCCAGGGAGGTCCAGAAGCTGGTGCCTGTACATGGGGCTGTCAGATGCAGGGACCTGCTGTGTCCTCCTGCCTGGCCTTGCAGGATGCCATCTTTCTCTCCCTCTTTCTCACCACCTGTTTCTAATTGCCTCTCTTTACTTTGCAAGTTCATTTGGACCTGGAAGATACCTAGTGTGGTAGAACTGTCCTCTTGATTAATGAATTGGAAGCTGCTGTCATACAAATCTTCATTCCCCCCTGCTCAGATGTGCTCTGTGAACAGCCAGCTGCTCCATGGTCCTGGTCCAGGCCCTGCTGTATGAACAAGTGGATGGATTTGCCCACTGGTGTGATCTCATCAGGAGCTGTGTTTTCCATGCATGGGTGCAGACAGCTGGTGGAGCCCAAAGCCTCTTACTAGGGCATAAGCTGGAGTTTATTTGCACACCTGGCTTGCACATCTGTAAAAAAACACCCTGATGCTCTTCTTTCAGTTCTGAGGCATTTCATTTTATTGTGATGGAATTCAGTGGAAAATGTTAGATTTCATTGTGACAGGAATGATTCAAAGCAAGCTAGGCCTGGTTTTGGGGCTGGATCTTCCAGAATTGCTCTCTCTTCAGATAGAGAGAGAGAAATGGGAAATAGAGGATCTTTAAGTTGTTGTTTTGAGGGATATTCCTTCATTAGGTGTGTGTTTCTGTTTGATTATCTGCAGTGCCTTGTGGGGGAAACATCACCACCCAGAATGGCACAGTTTACTCTCCTGGCTTCCCCAACCAGTACCCCAATTCCCAGGACTGCACTTGGCTTCTCACAGTGCCAGTGGGCTATGGAATCCATCTCAACTTCACTCTGCTGCAAACAGAGCCCTACAACGACTTCATCACAGTTTGGTGGGTACAGCAGAGGTGTGAGGACTGACTCCAGTTGCTACCAAGGCTCCATTTCACAAAGATGCTCTTGATGATTAACTAGAGCACCAGTTGCTGCTGTGCATGGGTAGTGCTGTGTCTGAGGGCACGAGTATTCTCTGGGGATGAAGATTTGGAGTGTTTTTAACTCCTGGTGCTTGATAGGGCCTTTAGATTGAGGACCCTGTGCTGTAAGGGTGCTGTGCTGGCAAAATGGGCAAGGTGGCAGTCTCCAAACACAGTGGATGTTAAATGCAGACAGGGACTGCAGGGTCAGTGGGGGGAATGACCACTGGGTGACCAGGCTGCTTGTGCCAAGGGATGGAAATGCTGTTATCTTTGGGGTTGGAAGCTCTACAGGAATCCTTGGCTTTCCTGGTGCTTTTGCCTTGGTAAAGCAGCACCTGTAGGACCTCATAGATCTTGGGAGTGAAACTCCATTAGAAAACTGGCCCTAATTCTTCAAGTTCTGAGGTTAAAAATGAAGTTCATGTTTGTAGTTATCTACTGAGTAAGCACAGCACTGCCAGAAGAGGTGATCCTGGTTATGGACTGGGGAGGGAGCTGGGGGTCCAGGTCAGCTGCCCAGGGAGCTGCTGTAATATATATAGATGTAGAAAAGGGAGGACAAGGAAGGAAGAGCATGGAGGAGCTCCTGCACCTGCAGTGTAGGAGGTTGTGTGTTGCTAAGGATTGAAGACATGTAATAATGCTCTTGTCTTGTGTTTCTGACATGATTTTAGGGATGGTCCACAGCAAACAGCCCCACAGCTTGGTGTGTTCACTGGCAACTCTGCTAAGAAATCAGCCCAAAGCTCTTCCAATCAGGTCCTGATGAAATTCCACAGCGATGGAGCCAATGGAGGGATTTTTGCCGTTTATTTCTACGGTCGGTACTGACTGAGCTGCACGTGCTGTGGGATGTGGGGGGGCACGGGGCAGCTGTGGCTCCTGTGGGGAGGACTAGTGCTGGGCAAGAGATGTGAAAAAGCACACTTGTATGTGAAGTCTTCCACAAAGGTCCCAGGTTTACAGCTTTGAGACTGAAGGTCCCTTAGGCAGCTGAGCGCTGGCAAGTGGTCAGAGCCTGTGCAGATGTGGAAACCCACCTGGAACAGGGTGATCATCCCAGCACAGGCCCAGTGCCTGCAACTAACAGCCATCCCAGCCCTCTGCCTCAAGGTGATGCCTGTAAATATCTCCACGACAGATCCTATCATGGATAGCTCTTGTTTACCTCCAGCTCTCCTTCCCTGCAGTGTTAGCAGGAGGTGGTTCTGTCTTTCTAATGTGGTGCTAAACCAATTAGGTCATCTCGGTGTCCTGTTTCAAAGGGCAGCTGTGTTCCAGCTGGGAGGTGACTTCATTTCTCTGGGGAGGAAGAGGTTTCCTGTACATCCCTGGATTACCTGGGGATTCCTTGGTGGGAGTGCAGCTCATGCTAGAGATGTTGGGTGTTACATTGAAATGGGAGTATTTGTTTCCCATCACTAAACAAGGGCTCAACTTTTCATTGGAGTAGTAACGAGTTCCTATGGCAGTACTGGGGTTTTGGGAAGCACAAATGGAGAGCTCCTCTTGCCTTGGTAATTTGCTGGCAATGAAGTTTACATGAATTACAGGCTGAATCTATGCAGAATGCCTGAGCTTCTGTTCAGTTCTGACAGGCAAGGATTGCACAGGCAGGCTGAATATAAAGAATGTTTGCTGGGCTTTGGAGGGAATTGCTTTAGTGCTGCAAAACACTGTGAGATTTATGTTCCTTGGTGTGTATGTAACAGTTATGCAAAAAATTATGGCTGAGGCAGTTTGGCTGGGAAATGAGCAGCATGTAAACACCAGTGCAGCTCAGCCAGGGCTTCCTTTTGTCACATGGATCAGCTGCTGTCTTTGCTGTGGTTAGAGCCCCTCAGCATATGTTGCTGTTCTCTAGTCTTGATGGCACTTTACTCTGAGGTTTCTGTAGCTGAGGGGTTGTGTGGGGCACAAAGGCAGTCTCAGGCAGGAAGGGGCTGGGGTTGGTGCTGGGCAGTTACTGCCAGCCCCAGCTGGGCACACCAGTGGCTGCTCAGCCCTTTCTTCATGTGTCATTTGCTGGCTGGTTGCTTCCTTTGTACGTGGGACTTCAGAATAAAGCCTAACCCCAGAGATGTAAGGGATGGAGGTGGTTGCCTCCCAGGTGAGATCCTTCCCTCTTTCCCAGGCTCTCTCTGCCACTGGGGCCTTGCACACCCAGGATGGGGGAAGTTTTCCCAGCAGGCTCAGGAAGTTAAATCTTCATCATCCCCCTTTGGGGTGTAACTGCAGGAAATGCAATTCCCTCAGGATCTATAGCAATGTATATTTTCCATTTCTGTGTCTGCGTGCTGGCAGGTCTAGGACAGAGGAGATGTCCTTCTTCAGCTTTAAATTGTCCTTCCCCAGGCAGGGATGATCAGAACTGGGTCAGAGAACTGCTGCCCTTTTAAATGCCTGCAAAGAAACGTTTCTGTAGGGTGGAGGAAGGGAGACAAAAGAATTATTCCCAAAGCTTGAAGATTCAATAGCACCCCTTGAAAAATGGTGATGTTGCACCTACTATTAAAGGGGCTAGTTCAGGTGCCAGCACGACCTGATGTGTGTGTGGTGGGAAGGGGTTTTCTGGTGCAGTAACTAAGGGGGTCCCTGTGTGGTTTCAAGGACAGGACGCTGCTTTGTCCTGGTGAGAACAAATGGATGTGCTGCTGAAAGGAGCTTTACAGGTGCTGTATCAGCCATATGCTGGACCCCTCTTAATCACACCTCTGTATTGAAATATGGACCATTAAGTAGAGGAGATTAATGCTCTAAATGCTGGGTTATCATTCCACTTCAATAGATGCTGTCAGGAGCTTTTTAAAATAGCATTTAATTCAAATTTTTTGTTAAGAGTTTCCTTTTCTTCTTCCTCCACTGTGAAACATCTGTTTAAAAGCTTGCAAATAGGTGTGTTCCCCTTTGGGATGGCTCTTTGCTGTGCAGCAGAAAGGTTCTCCCTGCTGCCTCCCATCCTCTCCCAGCTCCTTTGCTCATCCATTCTCTGTGCTGCCATGGTGGACTGCAAAGCAGGGACTGACTGTCCCAGTTGCAGAGCTGGTGCTTTCCTTTGACCCTTCCTGCTTGAGTTTAGCTCACTGGAGTAGCATGTGTTTGGTTTTTCCTCCACCCTGCCCACATGGGCTCCATCAGTCCTTCCCTCAAATGAACCAGAACCGGCTGCATTCCTTCTTCCCTGGACCTCCAAACATCCTGTTTTTCCACAAGCCTTTTGGGAGTGTATTATCCTACCCTGGTTTAGGGAGTAGGGGCAAGGCAACCTAATGCAACCTAAGCATCACCACAAGCCTCCCTGAGGTTGCTGCCAGGACTGCCAGCCTTGCCGTGGTGTGAAGAGTTCAACATCGTTGAGTTAGTAAGAATTAATATTCAGCAGCAGCTTGAGCTCCAGTATCTTAAATTAAAAGGCTGATATAAATTTCAGAGGAAGTTACACTTGTCCAGGGTCAGGTGCAGGGGGAGCAAGGATGCAGAGAAGTGCTGAGCAAATAGCAGAAAATGTCTTTCATTAATATTCATTTAGTTCCCAGTACCCTATTTTCAATGTAGCCGTGCTCGCAGCTCTTGTGTGTTTATTTTCATAAGCAGCTCCAGCCCTGCTCACCCACCTGCTGGGGAGCAGTGCCTGTGTTTTCATAGAATCATGGGAATGTTTGAGTTGGAAGGGACCTTCAAGATCATCCAGTCCCATCCCCTGCACGGGCAGGGACACCTCCCACCAGCCCAGGCTGCTCCAAGCCCCATCCAACCTGCCCTTCAACACTGCCAGGGATGGGGCAGCCACAGCTTCCCTGGGCAACCTGTCCCAGGGTCTCCCCACCCTCACAGCCAAGAATTTCCTCCTCATGTCCAACCTCAATCTCCCCTCTTCCAGTTTTGATCTTCTCAGTGCTCATCCAGTGGACTGTGGACAGTCTCCACAGACTGACAACAACCTGTTTGCTAATGGGTGTAAGAAACTGGAGAAAGCTCCGGTGGGGCACGAGTAATTGGAGCCATCTCTGTGGGCTTTGAAGAGGAAAAGGAGGACAGGTTGGGCTTTTGCCTATTCCTTCTGCTCTTGAAGAGGGAGGATTTGCTTGGATGTCCATTGTGCTTAGCACCTGCATGGCTGTGGTGCCTTCACCCCAGCTTAACATCTGCCCTTCCTTTGCTCTCTTCCAGCCTACCAGCTCTTCAGATGTCAGCCTCCAACCATGGTTCCCAATGCAGAAATCATCACTGAGAATGAAGAATTTAACATAGGTAGGTGGCCTCTCCTGGGCCTCCCAGCCCCCCTTTCCCCTCGCCAGCTGCTGGCACTGTCCACAGGACAACACACCTTGTGGCCCCATGTCTGGGGCTTCAGGAGACCTCTTTGTGTGTGTCCTGGTGTGTGGCATGGGGAGCTGTGTGTGACCTTGCTCAGCCTGACACCCGGAGTCAAATGATGGATTGTCCCAGGGCTTTTCCTCTCTGATAGTCTGTGAGTGGTTTGGCTTTTGTGAGGGCCCTGAAAGTGTTCAGAAACATTCAGAAACCTTTGCCACAATGACAGTTTTCAGGTGTTTCAAACAAAGCCTTGTGTGAAACCTTGGAGGCAGTTATTCTGAGAGTGTTTTACCCCTATCAGCTGTGCCTGGAGCATCTATTTGCTGCTGTTCACAGTTAGAGCCACATCTGAAGTGCCTGCACAACCGGCCACGTAGCCAGGAGTTTTTTCCAAGCAGCTTTCCTCACTGGCTGCTCTCTTTGAGGGAAGTCTCCACCAGAAAGAGTTAGCACAAATGGTGATAGTTTCAGCTGCAGTTCAGCCCAGCTGAGACTCCAGCGTGCCTTCCTGGGCCTTTTATTGCTGTGTGGTCATGCCTGAGCTGGATGGCTCAGTCGAGAGGTCTCAGCACCCCGTGGTCCCCTTTTCCCAGGCCACAGCCTTGGTCCTTCTCTTGAGTCAAGATGTTTTCTGTTTCTGTCTGCAGGTGACATAGTGAGGTACAGATGCCTTCCTGGCTTTACCCTGATAGGAAATGAAATCCTGACCTGCAAGCTAGGCACTCATCTCCAGTTTGAAGGACCTCCACCAACCTGTGAAGGTAAAGCTGGGAGTGCCCGACCTTGGCAGCCAAAGCTTCCCCACCCAGAGACTGCTGCAAGAGGTGGAGGTTTGCAAAGGGAGGGAGCAAGCTGGATGGCAGCTGGGTGAAGTTTCCTTGCACATCCTGCATCTTTAGGGTTAATTCTCAGATCTCCAAGGTTCCAGGAGTGCAAAATCACTCAGCCAGGATCTTGTGAGGAAGGTAGCCAGACACCTCTGTGCAGGGAAAGGCTGTTGTCCTGACCCACCCTGCAGCCTGTCCGAGGGCAACAACCAGCAAATAATGAGAGATTTACTGGATAACAAACTGCTGCAGCTCTCTGATAAATTATAGGGAAGGTTCCTCCACCCGTTGCTGGCTCCAGGGAATTCACAGGGTCTCTGCACCATCCAGGTGCGCCCCTGAATGATACCCCAAGTCCCCTGTTCAGGCAGGCATGTGTAGCTGGTACTTCCCTGAGCAGAAGTCTGACAACACTGTGTGTCTGACTGCAGTCCTGGAGTCATCATAACAGCCACCCAAATGTCCCCACCCTGGAAGGGGGCACCCTGTGCTGGCAGGTTGCCAGAGATACACGAGCAGCCCGAGGAGGAACAGGCTGCGCGGAGCGAGCTCCCCTGGCGAGGCAATCCCGCAGGAACAGCTTCTCTATTAGTGCCACTGAATGTGTTACATGGGAGAAAAATGAAAGCCCTGAGCACGCTGAGCTGTTCACCTTGCTGCTGCTCAGGAGGGATCCCAAAGATGCTTCCATGCTGCCATGTTACCTTATTTATCCTCTGGATTCCTGCTGGTGCTTTTGTTCACTCCAACTGCGATTATTTCATCTCCTTCATTCCCTCCTATCTGAACATTTTACCATATAATGGGATATTTCTCTGTAGCTTTATTCTCTCCGAAATAGCATGAACTGAAGGAGAGAAAGGGAGGTCATTCAGTTATTTACTGATGGTTGTTAGCCTGGGGGTAAAGGGACTGCTTAAATTACATCTGGCCACCAATTTGTGGAGGTCAAAAAATCACTGATGGGATTAAGGATTTGGAAAGAATACACTGTTCTTTCTGGATAGTTCTGGCTGTTTTCTATTAATACAAGTACCACTCTAGCTCTGGGTTTTGGTGACAGTTATGATTAAAGATCCCTTTCTTTTTATACTTTTTGCTCACTTTGTGGGGCATTTTTTGAGGCATTTTTTGCTGGCCTTTGTATTTAGCACTTGGAGCTGGATTTAATATTTCCAAAAGCTGTGGGGTGTAGTGATTAGAAAGGAATTGGAGTCCTTAGGTCCTGATTAACAGCTCCCTGGGTGACCTGGGATAAGCCTGTAGTTCCCCACCTGGTTCTCACCCAGGTAATGCAGTTTCCAGGGATTCCCAGGGAGTGTTCTGCAACTGGAGCAGAGCTGCTTGGTTGCACTGTTGTTCATTTTGAAAGAGATGCAAAATGATGCAGAGCTGGTTGAAGCTCTTGGTTTGTATTGCTGCTTTTTGCCCCTTCCTTAAAATCTGGCAGTTGCTCAGATTTGTGGAAGCTCATTGTGCTTCACCCCAGAGCCTGGGGATTCTCTGGGCCCCCTGGGGTCACGGTGTGTGGTGGATATATGAGAGTGGGAGCTGTGCTTTGTCTTGCCCTAGCTCACCAGGACAGACCTTCTTGGCCACAGTGTCTCGTGTGTCCTTCCTCTGCAAAACAGGAAATGCATTTTCCATTGTCTCTCCTTCATGTTCCTTTCAGTGCACTGTCCCATGAACGAGGTGATGACGGGCTCCACCGGTGTGATCCTCAGCCAGAGCTTCGTGGGGAGTTACCCTCACTTTCAGACCTGTTCTTGGGTGGTGAAGGTAGAGCCTGGGTACAACATCTCCCTCACCATCGAGTACTTCCTGAGCGAGAAGCAATATGATGAGTTTGAAATCTTTGATGGTAAGAGATTCACCAGTTTGACTTGCACAGCACCTGAGGGGAAAGGGAAGAAAGGGCAGCATTTTGTTAGTTAATCTCTGTTCCCAGAGCAGTCTGGGAGAGCTTTCCACCACTACACCTGTCACCTTCTGCTGGACTTAAAGAAAGCTCCTCCTAAGGCTTATTGATTCTCTGGGGAAAAAAAATATCAATTATTTGATTTTTCGGATGGATCTAAAGTGTTTTTAGAAGGTGCAGAGTTAGCAAACTCCTGGGAGAAATTGTAGCAGAGGTTGCTGGGAAGGCGTGAGTTGAGAAGGTGGGACTTCTCATTCCTGAAGCCTGTGCAGGCCAGATTTTCTGGGCCCAGGAGTTCTGAGGAGCTGATAGGGGATCTGTTGGTATTCACCGTGATGCAGCTTTGTAACCAGAGCAGAACACACGTGCTCTGCTGCTGCTCCTCTGGTTGCCCATCGAGACTTGAGCCCAAGGCATATGCCTGGAGCAAAATCATGGTCTCACTATGATCAACTGGGCTTTATTTGGCTGGTTTCCCAGGAACCAGGTGTCTGCACTGGGGCTGATGTTCACAGGAAGTCCTGAGCATGAGCTGCCATTCCTGGACTCACGGTGGAAGTTCCACAGAGTCCTTGTTCCTTCTGCAAACACACACCTTGGCTCCTAAGGCCCACGAGTGACTGGGTGTCAACCCTGACTTTTCCTCCTTCCTTACAGGTCCCTCTGGCCAGAGTCCCCTGCTCCTGTCCCTGAGTGGGAACTACTCTGCCCCTCTGACCGTCACCAGCAGCGGGAACAACGTCTATCTCCGTTGGTCCTCTGATCATGCCTACAGCAGAAAAGGCTTCAAAATCCGTTACTCGGGTAAGCGCTCGGCAGGGACCAGGAGCCTCTGCCAAGAACGTGGCCATCTCTCCAGCCAAGGATCTCCATGAAATTGCTGCAGAGGGTCTCAGGCCATCTGTGTGGGCAGGAGCTGCCAAGGCTTGGGAAGGGCGCAAAGCTGGGCTCATTCTGGGCTGGGGAGGCTGGGGAAGGTGGGTTTATTTCCAGAAGAAACCTGGAAGCTCTGGCTGGTTTTTCAGCCACTCTAAAGAATCAGAACCATATAACCACGGACAAGGTGGCTGTGGGTGAATGAAACCCATCCCAGGCAATTCACAGTGATGTTTGCTGCAGGGTTACTAAACGTTTGTGTCCTTGCAGTGAGGTCATTTTGAGATGTTTGAAGGTGACCATCACAAAACACAACATGTGTTAGGAGACAGCTGCACATGGGGAGCTTCACAACTTCCCTGTCCCTGATCATGTCACAGCATTCACAATGCACTGTTGAATCCCATTGTGCTCCTGCTCCAGCATCTTGCAGGAGCAGGGCCAGGGAGTCTTGGTTGCTCATTCAGCACAAAACTGCTGCTGGACACTGAGCCTTTGCTGAGAATTCCTCAGAATGAATTACTGTGTTTTGGAACTAAGCAAATCTTAATTAATGGAAGTTATAAAATTGGGTTGAGAATTTGCCAGTATGTCATAAATAAATAATGACTGTACTCAGTGAATGAATTAAGTAATATTTAATTACCAGAAATTAGTCTTTATTTCCAGAGCTGAGTGAAGCTTGGATAGTAGCCCTGCACCTCTCCCCCCTTTGACTTCGTGTTTATCCATCACAAGTTCTCTTCCGCAGCCTGGGGTTATGGGAAGCAGGGAATCACTCCTGAGGGCAGGAAGGGAACTGGTCTCGATGCTGCCCATCCAGGGACTGATTCCTTTCCCTCTGCCCTTCCCTCCAGCTCCCTACTGCAGCCTCCCACAGCCGCCAGCCCACGGGCTGATCCTGGGCCAGCCGGGCCAGCAGCCCGGCAGCACCGTCCGCTTCGGCTGCGACAGCGGGTACCGGCTGGTGGGGCACAGCACCACCACCTGCTCCCAGCACCCCCAGGGCTACTTCCACTGGAACGAAGCCATTCCTCTGTGCCAAGGTGAGAGCAGGCAAACGTGGCATCACAAAGATCTGGGAGGAAGGACCGAGGAAAATGCAGTAACAGTAAAAAAAATAAGCTATTTGAATTCCTCCAGGTTCATAAGAAGAAGGGGCTTGGAGCTGCTGGTGGGCAGTGAGGGTTGGTCCTCTTATATGCACATCCTTGGGAGTGGGTATGAGCAAGGAGGGAAGGGAGTAACCATTCAGGAGCAGAGGGTCGTTGTCTGACCTGGGATAAGGGTGGAAGAGCACTTCTGTGCAAATGCTGCTGTTGCAGAAATGTTTGAACTCTCAGTCAAGACACAGCCAAGGCTGGGGTAAGGACAGGAGAAGATTTTGCTTAGAGGAATCTGGGAAGGCTGGCAGGAACACAGCTCCCACTGGGTTTTAGTGACTGGAATTTCTTTTGGTATTTCTGGAAGTGCCCTCCTAGATCTGCATGTGCCAACAGGCATCAAGAAATTGCGTGGGATTCAGATGGTACCCAGGTTCTCTTGGCTTCACATAAGATTTAAGCATGTAGTTGTTCCTTCCACATTTCCTCCTAATTACCTATGATCTTCATGACACTTCACAGGTAGCACAGGGCTCCTGCCAGGCATGGCAGTGAAGGGCAGGACAGGGCAGTGAGCCCTGGGGGGCTTTGCTTCTGCCCTAGTTTGTCTCCCTCGCTATGTTCACTTTCTGATTGCACCTTTTTCTCCATCCGCCAATCATCCCTGTTCCTTTGTGTTGGTAAAATGCCCATCTTTATTCTGATGAAGCCTTTCAATGTCTTTGAACATTCATCCATGTTCCAAGGGGACTGAGCACTGGGGATTAATATTACATTGACTTCCCTGGAAAGCAGCCAGGGAACAGAGACGGCACAGGCAAAATCTCACTGCGGTGGCTGCATTGTTGTCCAGTCTAAGCTCTAAGGAAAAGCAGGATTATTTAGTGTGGGAGCTTCCAGGCAGCCTTGAAAAAATCTCTTCTGTGCTCCTGAATCACTTCATCTCCTTAGAAATTGCAGAGGGATGCAAGCAGTCCTGCCTTTAAAGGGTGGGCATGTGCTGGGGGTGCTTATATCCATTTGGAGCCCTCTAAGTGTGTATTTATTTAAAGGTGAGTGGAAAGCAGAAAACCAAGCCCCTGCCACCCAGGCCCATTGGCAAGAGGGAGCTGGGAAACTGGGCAGAAGCTCAGGCAGTGATGCAGCCTCTATGATAACAGGAGCAAACCCGAGTGCTGGAATGAGCAGATGAACCAGCAGCTCGAGGAGCTGTCATGGCAACTGTGCCTCCCAAATCCTTAGCCCAGCAGAAGGAATTTCTCTGGTGCACTGCATCTTTTTGAAGGAAAGCCATGTAACCAAGAAGAGGTACCAATGCCATGGAGTCTTGAGTGCCCTGGTGTGCTGGGATGCCACCCGAGCCACGGGGTTGGGTCTGTGGAGCAAGAGGAGCTGGTTCAGTTATATCCTGAGGTGGAAGTTACCCCTTTGGGAAAGTCATCTCCTCTCTCTGTTGCCCCGTGCTGACATCAGGAGTCGTAACACTGGCCCGTGCTTAGCAAGTGTCTTTGGGATGGGTGGATGCAGGAGGTGAGTGAGCCGGAGCAGGAGAATTCATGGCAGAGCAGCTCCCCCCCCTGGCCTCCAGCAGCCGAGACCCAGGCCTGGTTCTGCTCTTCTTGCCCAGTTCAGCTACATGAAATCCAACACTTTTTGTTGTTTTTTTTTCCCCCCACATTGCTCTCAAAGCCAACTGGCAACCTTTTGTTTTGGGCTGTACTCAATTTCTCATCCTTTCTGGTGGCCAGGACCACATGGCAGAGGTTTGGGAACTCGATCCGTAGCAGTGCATAAATTGCTCACACAATCAGCTGGGTCAGGAGGAGGGGGCCTGGGGTGCCCATAAACACATGGTCTAGTTAACAAATGACAGTTCCCATCACTCCCTTCTGCCAGCACATAATCCTCTTCCCCTTCCCAATCCCCTCTGAATAATCTTTACTACGTGCTCTGTCCTCGCTGACATTTATGGGAGCAGCAGAGACTATTCTGCAGGGAACAATCTTGTCTTGGCACGATGGGGGAGAACACAAGATGATCTAATATGCCTTTTCTGTCTCTGCTGCCTATTTTTAAGCTGCTTTGTTTTTTGGAATCCCAGCTGCAGAGGCTTTCATACCCTCTGTCCCTGTTCCTAGCACATCTTCCTGCAGACAGTTTTGGTACCTCTAAACCCCCAGAAGTCCTCCTTTTTCCCTGGAGCACACTCTCCATGGGTCTCTCCAGGCCAAATGTTGGTTTGCTTCATCTCCTCTGTTTCTGGGGGGGTTGCAGTGCCCACAGCTTGAGCCTCAGAAATGCTCTGTGGAGCAGGTGGCAGGTTTATTGTCACCCCCAAATCCAGCTTCTCTGCTTTGTGCAGGGGTCTGTAAATAAAAATGTACTTATTCTGCTCAAAGATGCCAGGTTTTGCAGGGAAGGAAAGGTCCTGCCACAGGTGCAGAGCAACAGAGGTTGCAGCCCCAATTTCCTCTTCCTGTCTCATCCTCTTTGTATTGTAGCCCAACCATCTGCAGGTGAGGAGGGTTGTTACTTCTGGTGGCTTAATGACATTTTTAGTTAACTGTGTCTGGCCCAGATGTGCTGTATTATGCCTAATTTTCATATCAGGGCAGGGCTTACACAGTAGAAAGACTACATGATCAGACACACCACTTGAGAGACAGACAGGAGCTTGCAGAGAACCAAAGGCAAGTGGCAGCTGAGCCTCACTGAGCCTGGTCCCTCTTTGCTCTGGTGTCCCTCCCTGTCAGTCTCTGTGCCTCAGTTTCCTGGTGGCACATGGAGGTGAGGAGGTTTGATGAGGAGGCATCAGGCTGCAGGAGAGGACTGAACAGAGAAGGCTTTGCAGAGGCAGTGGATTGGGAAGGGGTCAGCTTTCCCACCAGCCCCTTTGGTTGATGCAACATCAGAAAGGAGTAATAGAACTGCTGGGTGAAAGGGAAGGGGCAGGACTTTCCAGGTCCTCTCTTCATTTGCCTCAGAATGAAATTGGTATTCAGTGTGGCTGCTCGTCTAGACACCCAGCCTTGTGGAGAGATTCACCAGGCTCCTGAGCTCCACAAAGTGACATACATGTGATTATCATTTCAACCAGGGATGTGGCTGATGGTGCTCATGCCAGCCTGCTGAATTACTCACACCTATTAGCAGCACCAGCATCTGCAGGGTGCTGTGTGTGTGCTCCAGGCTGGGGCTCTGCCTGACTCCTGCAGCACTGCTGGGACTCAAGTGCCTTGGACTTGGAGTGGTAGAAAAGCCCCAGTGGTTGTGCTGATGCTGAACACAGTAAATTTGGTCTCTCCTTTTCAATGCTCAATGGGGTCCGTGTCACCAAGAGGTGACTTTTCTGAGGTTGCTGGTTTTCCAGCCCTCATTTGTGTGCAGAAGGAATAACAGGAAGGTGAATGTGTGCTTGAAGGGTCAGCATGTGGCTCAGGGGACACAGGTTCAGCCTCCAATTCGTGCACTAACTGAGTGGGAGCAGGTGGGGCTACTGCAGGAAGGAATGGATTTCCTTTAGAACATCTTTAAAATGCAGACACTGTTTGGGTTGGGTGTTGGCCTGCAGATCAGTGCTTGCCAGCAGGCTCTGCTGCTCTTGGTGCCCCTCAGAGGCTCTTGGCAGCCCCTCTGGTAGGTGGTCTCGCAGTGTCAGCTTCATAGGTCCCAGGCTGCTCTTCCCCTTGGTCATCCCATCCCATGCCTGTCCAGGTGGGTGGGCTGAGCACCTGCAGCCTGAGATGGGCTTCCCCAGAGCCAAGACTCAGAGAGGGAGGAGAACCTGTGGGGTGTTTTTGGAGGCAGGACTGGGTTTGGTTTCCCAGCTCTTCTGAATTCCTCTAGGGAAAACCAACTTTGAGTGACAGGCTCCCAGTGCTGGTATTCCCAGTAATAGAGAAGAGGGTAACAGAGCTTGTCATGTCATGTGAAGCTCTTGCAGCATAAATGAACGTGATTCTGGTCTGCCTGGGTTTAGCTGTTGCTCGTATTTCTGTGACCTGCCTGTCCCCTTTCTGCCCTGCTGGCTGCAGAGCTGGGGACCTCGGCAGGACCTGTGCAGAGCATCTCCTCCCTACTGCTGCCATCTTGAGCAGCTGTTTGGCATTGTGCCTGTCAGTTTTTCCCCTGAATTCCCCCCCTTACCTTCTCAGCCATAGTGCTAAATTTAGCCTTCCTTCTGCCACAACATAATTATACAATTTGCTGCCTTATGTAATCCAGAAGTGCTGTTGGAAAGAGGTTTCAGGCTGTTGCTGCTGTGGGATGTAGATGCCAAACATTATTGCTATATAATCCCTTATCTCGGTGTGAAAACTTCTGAATACTGTGTTGATGCATTTTTTTGTTACAGATATTACAGAAAGTAGGAGCCAGAGTCTCTTCCAGGAGGAATTGGTATTCAGTGTTGGCTTTGCTGTTGCCACACTGGTAGTCAGGAGTTGAAAACCTGATCCCCTGTGAAAGTGGGCATTTGTTGCTGCTCCTGGGGTTCAACAGAGCTGGAGCCCTTGTAAATAGGAGAGCTCAGGAGCTAGGTTTTCAGCTCACCACAAATCCACGATAAAATTGGAAGCTGACTGATTTCTCAGCTGAGTTTTTTTTTCCCTTCCTCCTTCCCAGCTCTCTCCTGTGGAGTTCCCAGAGCCCCCAAGAACGGGGTTGTCTTTGGCAAGGAGTACACGGTGGGTACGAAAGCCATGTACCAGTGCAACCAGGGCTTCCAGCTGCAGCCCGGGGAGGACCCCAGCACAGAGTGCCTGCAGGAGGGGCAGTGGAGCAACGGCAACCAGCCCCCCCAGTGCGTGGGTGAGTGCTGCTAGCAGGGCAGTCCCACAGGGACTTTCGAGAGTCCCTCCAGCAAGCTCTTCCAGCTCTAGCATGGCTTTGCCCCATAGGTGCAGTATTTAGGACAGGTTATATGGGGCTGGGAACAACCTGGTCCGGTGGGAGGTGTCCCTGCCTCTGAAGGGGGGTTGGGACTAGATGGTCTTTAAGGTCCCTTCCAACCCAAACCAGTCTGGGATTTAGGACATGGGGTTTCTAATCCCGTATAACTTGGATCTGATGTTCCCTCTCATGGTGTCTTGGTTTCCCACCTGTAGAGCAGAGATGCTAATACTGGCCCCCTTGTTATAAAGCCAGCAGACTTGCTGAAATGCCCTGAAGTTCCACACCTATTAACATCTTTCTGTCTCATTCCTTTTCCCTGACTCCCCACCTCTGGTTTTCAGCTGTCACCTGTCCTGATATCAACAGCATTGCGGTGGAGCACGGCCGGTGGCGGCTGACCTACGAGATCCACTACCACTACAACGCCCAGCTGATGCTCATCTGTGACCCTGGCTACTACTACACGGGCCAGAGGGTCATCAGGTGCCAAGCCAATGGGAAGTGGAGCATAGGAGAACCCATGCCCACCTGTAAAAGTAAGAGGAGCAGGGAAGTTCCGGAGCCGCGCTGGGGCAGGGCAGTGTCACGGGAGGCCTGGCAGGGGCTGGGGTTCCTGGGGCCGTTGGGTGGTTGGCTAGGGACTGTTCTTGGGGAGCAGACACACACTGGCCTTTGGCTGCTCTTGGCAGCCTCTGCAGAGCTGCTCTGGTAGAAGAGAGTTGGGATGCAGGGACAGGTCACCTATTGTTCAAATTCTTGGTGAAATCTGAACAGTTCTGCAGGAACCCAAGCACATTTGCTCATCTGTTGCTGTCAGGTCCCAGCAGCTTAGCTGTCACTGGTGCCAGATGCTCTGAAGTTTGCTTTTAAGGAAGAAAGTAAAAAATTGTGCTTTAAAACCTAACCTCTTCCAATTTTACACAAATGCCAAGTTTACAAGGGCAACTGTGTCACCTGTAAATCAAAACCACTCTTGACAAGCAAGCAGCTTGCTCAGTCGTTCTGGCATGACTGGTGTGCTTTGGATCTTGTCTTTTGTCAAAGATGGAGGGGTTTTCTCTCTTAGTGCAGGTAGAGAGAGAGACATTTCTCATTCAGAATGGCAGGTTTCCCTCCCCCCCTGCCTCCCTTTGTTTCTAGAGGTGCAAGAGCCAACTTTGGTGACAGATGTAGTTGTACCCCTCGTAGCTCTTCAGCCAGATCCGGGAGCATGAGCCTGACCTCATTTTATTTCTTCAGCCTTATTGCCACCTAAATTCCAATGACAGGATCTTGGCAACACACTAAGGGCAGAAGCACCCAGCATGAGTCTCTGGATTTTCTGCTGAGTGCAAAAGCTCCAGAGGGTTTGCAGACCCTTAAGGTAGACAAAATACAGAGCTGAAGTCTGGGGCTGGGAGCTGCCTTTGCTGCTCTTGGCCAGGCTCCAGCTGCACCCTTCACACCAGGACTTGGGCCAGGTGGCCTCTCTGGCTCTGATCTTCAGATGGCAGCCCTGTCCTGGAAGTCACGGTGTGAGAAGAAGTTGGGTGTCACTTTCTGATTGGAAATCTTGTGCCGTTTTCTGTCTTTTCTGAAAGTTGGGCTTCCATCAATTGATGGGTTAATGCAGAAATACTCCTGTGTTCAAAACTTCTGTAGTTTCTTCCCAGCCAGTCTTATCCTTAGAGCTTCCCTTGTGTCCTGAAGCATAAATATCAGTAGCACTTACATTTGTCACCTCATGTGGCACGACTCTGAGTCGTTGTTATTATCCATGTAACTACTTCATGAATCTTCCCTACTCGTTTCTGGCTTCAGTAGTAACTTGTGCTGGTGAATGTCACCAAGTGCATTTCTTTAAAGGAGGCATCTCCCTGTTCTGGCTCACGGTGCTTTGGGACCTCTTGCAGTTATCTCCTGCGGAGACCTGCCGACTCCTCCCAACGGGAACAAGATTGGCATGCTCACCACCTTTGGGGCCACTGCCATCTTCTCCTGCAACACTGGCTACACCCTGGTGGGGTCCCGCGTGCGGGAGTGCATGGCCAACGGGCTCTGGAGTGGAGCTGAAGTCAGGTGCCTGGGTAGGTGGGGACCATCCGGGATGCGGTGGGGGATCCTGGTTGTGTTTCTGGAGGGAATGGGGATTATTGATGCAGGTTCAGGGAAGAACCCAAGCCAGGACTCGGCGCTGCTGGTGCTGGTCGGGTTTTAAGTAGACTTTGATTCCTTACTGCTTGCTAGAGGAGAGACGGTTTGAGCTCAGAGAGCTTTAAGGAGGTGATGTTGCTTTTACTGCTGCTTCAGTTTTATATATGACCGCAGAGACTTGAATTCAGATCAGGGCACAACGCGACGCCCTCAGGAGGGGCAGGGACTTGCTCTTGGTGACTCCCCTTGTCTCCCTCCCCCAGCGGGGCACTGCGGGGTCCCCAGCCCCATTGTCAACGGGCAGATCAACGGGGAGAACTACAACTACCGGGGCAGCGTGGTGTACCAGTGCAGCCCCGGCTTCCGCCTCATCGGCATGTCCGTGCGCATCTGCCAGCAGGACCACCGCTGGTCCGGGAGGACGCCTGTCTGTGTGCGTAAGTATGTTGTCAGCTCTCCTCAGCCCTGGGGTGCTGGGAGCACGAGGGCACAGGCAAAGGGGCTTGTTCAGAGCTTGCACGCCCAGGCTGCACAAGCATCCCCGGGGTTCCTGTAGGAGGGAGCTGAGGGAGGGGCTGAGTCAGGCTCCGTGCTCCTCCCATCCACGTTCTCAAGTCACCTTGTACGATGTGCTCATTTATCTTTCCAGCAAATAAGCTAATTAAGTTTCTAAAACTCTATGCTGCAACCCATGCATGCCCTATCATGATTCGCCACTTGTTTGCTTCCAATCTCTCCAGTCTGGTTTAGAGTTTTATGTACTGAGGCAATAACAACAGCAAAATACCAGTGACTATGCAGATTCCTGCCTAAAGAGAAGAAGCAGACTTAAGTTGTCAAGGTTAGTAGTGACTCCAAAACTTAGAGGATGTCTAGGATTCTGCCTGATCTTTTTAGGAAAAGAATTATTGGAAAGGCTGTGGCTGGATCTGCAGGTAGGTTTGAATTACTCTCATGTCTGAGGATGCTCTCTTGAAAGAGGTTTAATTCACTTTTACCTGCCAAGTATATTTATACTAACCTTGGACCAGGAAATCATCCTGATGGAGGCCCTCCTGCTGTCAGGCAGATTTATGGAAAAGTAGGATTTTCTAAACATCCATTTTCATGGATCATCTTGTGTCTTTCAGGAGGGACCAAACCCATTAGAACAGAGCAGATGAACATTGCTCATCTGTATCTGTCTTCTGCCTACGGTGCCTTTGTTCAGCTCTGCTTCGTGCCAGCTTCTGACTCTGGCACCTGAAAGCCCACCAAGCTTTTGTGCAGAGATCTGTAAAGGTATCTCCTGTGCACAAGTTGGCCTTGAAGTTATTGCACTATGTCAGGCCTTATGGATAACAGAAATTTAATGTCGTTAAAGCAGAGCACTGTTGGGCTCTGAAATGAGATGCCTTGAGGCTTTATTGCTTCTGAAGAATCTCAGGGCACTGTGTGTGTGCACATTATAATTTCCTATTGTCCTCATAGTTTCTTTTTAAACCTGCTACAGTTGCTTTCTCTGTGTGAACGGGTATTTTTGATCCATGTCAGCTGTGGGGAGTCTTTTTTTTTTTTTCTGGGACAGAATCCATCACCTGTTTCAAAACAAGTATAATTGTATTCAGAAGTACCTCAGAGAATCTGACATCTGCTTCCTGCGGCACTGAAATGCTATCTGGCTTCGTATTTTTTAGTCCTGTACATGTCACCAGCTTGCACAAGGAATAAATTCCCACCCCTGTGGTATAGTCCAGCCCTGGCAGTCAAACGTGTTATGGATCTTTTGTGGGAATTTCATCTTTCCCTCTAGCTTCTGGCTTTGGCAGCTGAACAGCTGAACTGCTGGACGTTTACTGATGAACCATTACCCTGCTTCAGCCTGACAATAATCAATATTGCTTTGTCCTTGGCTGTCAGGAGATGTCACATGCCTGAAGCAGCCCAAAATCTCCATATGGAATCTCCTGATGTTCCTTTTCCATGGTACAACTTGGAGTTGCTCGGGCCAAAACACTTGGAATTTCAGTACTGGCTGAATCTGAGGATGCTGCTCCAGCCGTGGCCTCTGCAGCTTCCCTGGGCGCTGCTGGAGCAGCTCAGAGCAGGACTCTTCAGCCACAAGAGCTACACAAAAATCCTCTTTTCAGGGATTTAGAAATACAGGTTTTTCCCAAAGTTTTTCAAACTTAAAGCAGAAAGATTTAAACTTTCTCAGCCATATGCTGGGAAACTGGCTTGTGTCGTATTTTTCCTCTCCTTTAACTATCCCTCCAGGTGCAGCTCTGTCCTGCAGTGAGCACACAGCTGCCTTACACCAGGGAGAGGGAGGAAAACTTCCTGACTCTGTGCGTGATGCCCAGGGTGATGCAAGGCAATAGATTAATAGCAGGAGCTGGGATTTTTGAAGAGGAGCTCTAGGGATTTATGGTGTAAGTCAGTAGGATGCTGGCACTCAGCTGCCTGAAGAGCGGTTCAGAGAATCTCTCATGCCAGTAAAATGAACAGAGGTACCAGGCTCTCAGCTTGATTCAGTATTTCAGCAGAGCTGGCCACAAATCTCTGAAGTCAGTGTGGGTTTCGGGGCTGATGTAGGGGGTTTTTTTTATGGTCTCCTTTTTCCAATGGGCAATCCACTTTTTTTCCAGGCAATAAACTAACATCTCCAATCTCTAACTGTAGCTATCACTTGCGGCCACCCTGGCAACCCTGCCAATGGCCTGACCCAAGGGAGTCAGTTCAATCTGAACGATGTGGCTAAGTTTGTGTGCAACACGGGGTATCGCCTGGAGGGAGCATCCCAGTCCCAGTGCTTGGCCAATGGACAGTGGAGCAGCACCCTGCCCTCCTGCCGTGGTGAGTCCTCTGCCTCCATCCCATCTAGGCAGCTCAGATTCATCTGTGCCTTCCTCTGGTCACTCTGGGTTCCTAAAATCCTGCTTCACACTCTCATAAACTCAGGTAAACCAAACCTTGTGGTTCCTCAGGAAGGTACAAGTGATGGTTGAGGTCCAAGGGCTGTGTAAATCTCATGCAACAAACCTGATTTTCCCTGGGGCTTCTTTCAAAGCTGTTAATGGGCCCTACCCAGCCCTGCATCCTTCAAGACATTGAAGTACATGTTGTGAGTGGGGAGCACAAGAAAGCATCAGGCCAGACCCTTAGCAGAGGTCATCCTGGCAACCCTAGAGTAGTTTACTCAAAACAGACTCCATGGTCTTTGTGCAGAGCCCTTTCTCCACCTAAGCTGCCCTCCTTCCACTGGTACTGGCACTCAAGTTCACTTCCCAAATTCCCTCCCTTCCCTGCACTCCCTTCCTCTGTGCTCCCTTAATCCAGTATCTCTGTTGATATTGTCCGTGTGTTGGTCAAGAAATCAATTACTCTCAACTGGCTCATGTGGGTGCTGGTTTGGGGACCAGGGAGCAGAGCTCTGCTGCTGAGCCTGGCCTGGCAGGGTGACAGACTGCAGGATTGCTTCTGCTCCCTCTGTTCCTTTTAATAAGGAGCTTTTCTGCCCCAAAGAATCTTTAAAAAACAAACAAACTCAAATTGTGGCATATTTGATTTGCAATTCCCTCCCCCTCCCCCTGCTTTTTCCTGCTCATTTGTAGATAAACCTTTGTTCTTGGTTACACCCTTTTTGTTTTTGTTTTGTTTTTGTTTTTGTTGTTTGCTTGCAGTTGTAAACTGTACTGACCCCGGGCACCTGGAAAACAGCATCCGTCAAGTGCAGCCGAGTGGTCCTCACAGATTCAGCTTTGGAACAACTGTCTCATATCAGTGCAGCCATGGATATTACTTATTGGGTACACATGTCCTTACCTGTCAGGGGGATGGCACTTGGGACCGTGCCCTCCCACAGTGTCTTTGTAAGTTCTTCAGAATAACTCCCATCCACCACAGGCTTTCATCCCATGTAGTTCCCTGCTGCTTAGCAGAATGGTCATGTAGAAAATCTGGATCCAAAGCCCTCTGTAATGCATAGGAATCATTCCATCAGCTTCACTGGCCTTTGGATCCTGCCCACGGAAGGAAAATACATGGTCTGTGGAGAGGAGTCCTGGGAAACCATCTCTGGTTTCCCTCTGCAGGGGAGGGTGTCACTGGTTCTGTGCAGCTCCAGCAGAGAATCACAGAATCATCACTGAATTGTTTAGGTTGGAAAAGATCTTTAAGATCATCGAGTCCAAAAAAGTGTTGCAGGTGGAGAAGGGCAGCAGGACTTGTGCAGCACAGATACCAGCAGCTGCCATCTCCTGGTATCAGCACAGTGAACTGGTGCAGCAGCCGTAGATGGAGCTCCTGAGGTTCAAACTGGCTGAGCTGTTCCAAAGCCATGAGTGTTTTGGTTTTGTTTCTTGTATTATCCTTGGACACCTGTTCACCCAAAGTAGTTTCTGGCACATTTTCCTTTCCTTTTGTTAGCAGCATGTCACCTTCTCACGTTTGTAGCACCCTGCACAGGCCATGGGGAGTTGAGAGGTAATAACCACCTGTTCCCACAGGGGATCTGGGGGAGCAGTTACCTTTTAAAACCTGAGATCTCACGCTCCCTCAGCCCACAGCTTACCAGCTAAGTAAAAGGGATCTCCTGCCTTAAAATGCTGAGCATCCATTGACTTGGAGGATTTGTGGGTTTTCTCAAAGCTTTGGAAAGTCAGGTCAGTTTTACAGCTGATTATGTGGATTCATGGGCTTCATAGTTTTTTTAAAAAATATATATTATATATATTTTTTATATATATATATATTTGCATTTCTTTGTTTTCTGTGTGTTGAACTTCAGGGGTGCTCAGTGCTGAAACCCATGCCCCTTTACAGCTGGGCACATAAAACATAAATTGAGAAGGTTGATGCCAGGCAAGCTTGGGTGGTGGATGTTGTCTCCCGTCTGTTTCTGAGGAGAAAGTAAAACAAATGATCCCCTTTGAAGGATGGGAGAGCAAGTCCAATGTGTAAAGGACACAGGAGCAGAGCCTCATGAATCAGAAGAAACAGTTTTCACCCTGTGTACATAAATACTTCAAAAACCTCTGTACCACCACATGTTTTGAGCTCAGCTGAGTCTGCTGGGGTATCTGTTATTAAATTGTTAGTTACAGTCTGAGTTTAAGTATCAGCTCTCAAACCCATTGCCTTGTGAAGCGTCCTTGGCTTTAATCACAGCTCTGCACCAGCATCTTTCAACACCCACGTGCCCAAACATAGGCGTGCTCTCCTTTTTTATTGAAACATATATCATGCTTTCTGCCTAACGCCAGTGTTGGTATTTTTAGAGTCTAGCAGAGGGAGAGGAGCTGTCGGTTCCGGACACTTTCCTCCAGAAGCGGCGCGGTGCCCGGCTCAGCGCTGGGCATCCTCACCAAACCTCTCTGATAGCCCTTGGATCTGTCAGGGTGTTGTCAGCAGCCTCTCCCTGGCTCCACTCTGGTTGCTAAGCTGAAGTAAACCTAGTAATTGTTGCTAGGGGTGGTTTTTTTCACTGGCAGTGGTCGAGTGAGCAGTGCTCCCAATCTGCCAGGATGGTTTGCTCAGGTGTGACACAGCGTTGGTTGCAGCTCTTGTGTGGCAGGAGCTGGTGCTGCCGGGTGGGCAGGGGTGAGGGTGGGCATGGAAATAGTGATGTTTAAGAAGGGGTGAGTTCTCTGAGGAACCTGCAGAATGCCTGGCAGTGTCAGGACTAGGCATTTATGCCCAAACACTTGGCAGTTCTTGTAGGACCAGCTCGCGTTCCCCAAAAGACGACTGGTGCAAGGTCTGCTGTGCCACACCTGCCCCGTGGCACCAGCATTTGATGGGCTCTGGGCAGATGAGGGGTCTGAAGCTGCCAGGGTCCCACACAGTGACCTCAGACTTTGCTGTGTCGCTGCTGCATCTGCCTTCACACGAGCATCACCAGCAGGTCCCTCGTGGCTGAAGCTGTTGCGTCTGTCTCTTGCAGTGGTCTCTTGTGGCCACCCCAGCTCCCCACCCCACGCTCAGATCTCGGGGGACAAGTACACCGTGGGCTCCGTGGTCCGGTACAGCTGCCTGGGGAAGCGGACCCTGATCGGCAACTCCACTCGGATGTGCCAGCTGGACGGGCGCTGGAGCGGCTCCCTGCCCCACTGCTCAGGTGAGCTGGGCTTTGGGAGGGGGGACGGGGCAGCCCCATCCACCCCTGCCCCTTTTTACCCTGCGAGGGAGCAGGCTGTGTGCCTTGCTGAGCTAGAGAAGCACACGTGCTGCGGAGGGGGTTTGTGGAAGCCTCTGAAGATCCCTGCGTCTCAGCTGTCCAGTCTCCTGCAACTTGGATGATAAGCACTGGCAGAGAGTAAACTGCTCGGCTTGCAAGACAAGAAGTAAATCCCTGCAGCAAATGTTCATGGTAGGAGGTGCACTGCAGCCTGCTGCTTTAGTTTTCTCCATGCAAAGTCTGTGCAGGATGAACGTGTCTGATGCAAAATCAGGTCCTCGCACCCCATCTGCAGCATCTGACCCTCTTTCTCGTGCATTCCAATAAAAGAAGCCCGTGTGGCCCCTTTGGAGGCCCTGACATCTGCTGTTATGGCACCACAGCAGTCTCAGGTCTGCAGAAGGCAAGTGTAAGCTGGTACAATGAGTTTCCACATCAGCAGCATCTCCACTGAGAGCAGTTTGGCAGCAGAAGTCCATCCGCACTCCCGTGCCAGAGTGAGAAAGGTCTCACACTGCAAATGTCCTGAGAAGCCAAAAAGTCCCTGATGGGGGGTGGGTCAGAGTCGTGGGGGCTGCAGTGAGATGTGCTTGCCAAGCCTCCCTGCAGTTAGGGTGCTGGAATCTCAGCTGATGGCCTCAGTGGGAGGCTGGGCCCTGGATGGCTGGCAGGACACTCTGCAAAGCCCTCCCCACCCTACCCCATCGCTTGTTCCTTGGAGAGCACAGAGGCCACAGCAGAGCTCAGCTGGAGCAAAGCATTTGGGACAAGTGTTAATTTTTAATTATGCCACTGAAGTTTAGCAACTCCACTTAACCAAGCTTAACCTCTGCTTTGGAAGGGAAAAAGAAATGAGGTGGAGTCATTCTTATATTCAGAAGCCTCATCTGCAGAGCAGAGTTCTTGATCTGTAGCTGCTCCAAAGGGTTTTCTGCTCTAATTCGTGCCTGTCCCCATGTGGTTTCCACTGTCTCTCCTGTCATCCTTGCAGGTGAACTTTTTTAAACATTCAGTGTTTTTCTGACTAGTTCAAACTGGCACCTGTTGTGTGTGATTGTTTTCCAAATTACTCTAGACCAAGGCAGCTTTAGACCAAGGCTGGTGGCATTGGCCAGGCCCTCTCCCATCAGGACCCAAGTGAATGCCCACTGCCTCAGAACCATGGTTTCCACCCAGGGGCTTGGGGAGAGGCTCTTCTGTCACACCAAACGCAGGCAGTACAGTTACAAAGGAGGCAAAATGCAGCTCAGATCATCTCCTGCCAGGGGTTCTCCATTGTGAGTGCAGGATCCCTACGTTGTGACAGCAGTTTTTGCAAGATGAAACAAAAGACTTTGATGTAAGTTGTTGTGTGAAAGAAAATGCTGAACCTGGAGCATTCTTCCTCTTTTCAAGCAAGTACATTCCCCAGGTGATGAATATGCTCATTATGTTTTACATTACCCGTGTCACTGGGAGGGCTGTACCTGCAGCAAGGCACAGGAGGGCCCAGGAATGTCATTACTGGCTGCAGGAGTGAAATAGTCTTTCCTGGCTTGGGGGCAGATGTGTTTACACAGACCGTTAGCAGAGACAGCCAAGAACAGGCGTGCATGGTGTGAGCCTGTGTCAGGCAGTGGGGAGGTGGGCATTTCTCCAGCCTGCTCCAGAAAACCCTTGTGAAGTGTCTGGTACAGCTGCTCCCTTCCTCCTGTCCCCCAAACTTCCAGCAGCAGCTCCAAGGTTCTCCACTTGTATGAGTGGATGTTTCTTGGTAGGATCCCTCCAGCCTCTCTGCTCCAAACCCAGTAGCTTCTTCTGCAAATACAACAGGGCATGCTGGGGTGGCTTGGAGCATGTCATCATTTCTGCTTGGAGGGGAACCATCCACATGACTGATGCTGGCAACCAGGCTGCTGTCTGCTGGAGCAGCTGCCAGGGAAAGCAGCTGCAGCTGGTGAGGGCTCCATCTTGAGATTCAGGAGTTATGGCTGGATTTTACAACCAGCTTAAAACCAGGGGGCTCCTTGGGTCAGGGGATGTTTCAGCTGGAATGTCTCCACTCTACTGAGAGCCAGAGTTAGGTCAAGTCAGCTACAAGATCCAAATCCTTGTGCTGGGCTTCTGAACACATGCACTTGAGAGGGAAGAAGTCCGAGGGCTTGCTCACTCTGCTGATTCTGTGCTCTCTTCCTAACAGGAAGCAGCCAAGGTGTGTGTGGAGACCCGGGGATCCCCTCCCATGGCATTGGGCTGGGAGATGACTTTGCTGTGGGCAGCGTGGTGAAGTTCAGCTGCGAGCCCGGGTACGTGCTCCGGGGTTCATCCGAGAGGACCTGCCAGGCCAACGGCTCCTGGAGCGGCACCCAGCCAGACTGTGAAGGTACTTTTCCAACCCCGTGTCCTCTGCTGCATCTCACCAAGCCCCAGCATTGCCACAGCCAGCCTGTCCCCTCTGCTTTAGCTGCCGGGCCCAGTCTGGTGCTGTAAGAAATATTTTTGTTCAGCATTTCCTCCAAATCCTCCATGGCCATCCAGGAGCCTCAGTTCTCCCCTTTCCCAGACCCCTGCGGGTCACATCTCACGGCAGGGTTATCCAGTGCTGCAGGATGAACATCACCCTTCTGTGTGCCCAGCTCTGCTCCATTGTACAGGGAAGACCAGGATGGTGTAAAGGTTTTCAGGTCATTCGTGTTTATGCCAACACCTGGACTGAAGTGTAGAGTAGGGAAGAGCCTTTGGGATCTGGTCCTCACTTGTCCCCAAGACTGACACTGCAGGAGTCCCTGGGGTGAATGTCTCTTGACCTGCAGTGTGCACCTTGCCCCATTTTGGTGTAAGTTCTGTGGGTACCAGTGTTGCTTTGTTGAGGAAACTCAGCAGAATGAGAAATGTCAGTAGCTCCAAACCTCCCTTAAAGCTGGAGCTGGCACGTGCAAGTCATTTACATTAAGCAGAAATGCAAAATGCAAATTATAATCCAGTAAGCATATTTTTGTATTCGAAAACCCCAAACCCCTTATTTTTTCATTTGAAGGAATCAAGTAAGACCCTATAATCCAATCTAATAAACCCCCAGCCAGTTTCTCTGAGCTGTGTTTCTCACTGCTGCTGTTTTATAAAAGTGTTTAAAAATCAATTGGGGGAAGAACAAAAGCCAAAACAAGGCAGGATACCAAACGCAAGGAGACCTGGGCAAGTGCTTCTCTCCAGCTGATTTGAAAGCCAAAAGCTCTGAGAGAGTTTGCAAATGAATTGGAAATTTATTCCAAATTGATGGAGCTCTTGATTGAAAAGACACTGAATCATGTTATTAATACACTCAGGTCTCGAGGTTAGGTTTTTTCCCATTCTCTTGTGTTTTTTTTTTCTTTTGGTGAAAAGGCTCTATTCATTAATCTCAGGATAAATAGCTCATCAGGTTCCAGAGGCACCAAAATGTGGATCCCTGGCAGATTTTTTTCTCATACGTTATGAATAATAATAACATTGTGCCTATAATGTAGTCATGTAATGTTAAGTGCTGACTGGCCAATACAGGAAAGCAATTTGCAGTGCTGAGCAGCACCATGTCCCTGGCATTTGCATTCCCAGCGAGTTGCAAGCACTGCAAGGTGTTCTGCTGACTGCTCTCTGAGTGTTGCACTCAACTTTCTGGAACAGGTATTTATAGGAGAGGGAGGGGAGAGATTAATTTTGGGTTTGAATTGGGGGCAAATGAAGATGAGAGCTGAGAGCCCAGGCAGGTGCCTGGAGGGAACGAGCATCTCTGCTGATGTGGAAAAGCTGCAGTTCTTCACATCGGTGCGTTAGCTCTGCCTCAGCCACTTGTTTGCTGCTCTCAACCACCAAAATTGAGCAAAATCAAGCCTGATGGGGCTTCACAGGTCACTGGAACTCGCCTGCCCGGGGAATTCAATGCAAATTGCTCTCCAGATTAGCTGCTGGATGAGCACAGAGGGGCTCAGCAGGAGATGAAGACCTGCTGCAGAGGAACACGTCAGTGTGCAGACGTCCAGAGGACACGGTGCAAATCCCAGAGCATAAATAGGAGGGAAGGAGAGAGGAGCTGTTCTCTCTGTTGCAGAGAGAGAGCAAGCTGCCATTTACAGAGCACGTACTTGACTTTGAAGTCGAGGGACTGAGCTCAACCATCAGTGTCCTGAGCCGGGGCTGGCACGGCTCAGACCCACGGAGGGGACGTGTGTGCAGGCAGGAGCACTGGCCTTCATCCAGGGTCACCTTTAAACTCATTTGCTCTGAGTCCTTGTACCTTCTATCCACTGGATTATTTTTAAGAAAACCAAAGGACCAGGGAGACAGGAAGAAGTCACAATTGGTTTTGCCAAAATGTACAAATGGTTTGGAAGTAACTTAATTGCAGAAACTCCTGAGACTCCTGCTTCAGCCTGGCTTTGCTGTCCCCAGTAACAGCAGCTTCCCTGGCTTTCTCAAAATTGCAGATTTCAGGCCTCATTTAGCTTTCATTTCCAGCAAGCTTTTAAGTGCAAATGAAATGTTAGATGGTTTTTTTTTTCCTTTCTCCTTCCTGATGCCCTGTCTCTGTCCACCAGGAGAGTTGCTCCTCAGTGGCACTGGGCCCTACACTGCCTCCTCCTGCTCTTAGAACTGGAGCAGAATGTTTACTTTGAGAATGTTTATTGTTTCTCTGGGTGAATTAAAACTGCATCCAAAATGCTGTGAGGCTCTGGCTGCTCTTTGGCAGTTCCAGTGGACAGAAATGTCTCACAGTGACGAAACTGGGAAAAGAAACTGAGTTTCCTCTCGTGTCTGTTTGACCCATGAGGGCCCTGGAGGTTGCAGGGCTGGGATTTGGGTCTAAGCTGCTTTTTTCTTGCTCTCCCTGCACAGTTAGGTGTTATGGTTTACTGGTTAAATTAAACAGCATGGAAATTACCAGCCCTGAAGCAAAGGCTTTGAGCCTCCAAAGGCTCTCAGCTGTCTCTTGTTCCAGCAGGAGGCTTGGCCTGATGTGTCAGACATTATTAGCAGAGTGTTTCAGATGGCAGCAGAGCTCGAAAGAAGGACCAACACTTAAGAAGATTAGGTCAGAGGAGGGGAAATGTGCAAAGGACACTGTTCACACACCACCTGGAGCGTAGTGGGATGAGCACTGATGGCCATCACCAGTCCTTGCTGCAGATCCTGAGCAGCAGGGCTTGCTCCCTGCAGGAAGGAGCCTTCCCTGGGCACTGCCTGCAGAGCAGCCCTGAAACAAGCCCTGCTCACCCTGCTCAGGGGGGTATTTGCTGTGCAGGGCTTGGGGGAACCTGAAGTGTGTATTAACTAAAAGTGCTTGGCCATTGCTCAGCTCTGGAGGATGCTGCTTTGCCTAATGGTGGTACATGTTGAGGGGAGCTCAGGGGCCTCCTTGGACCATCATTGCAGCATCATTTGCTTCATGCACAGCTACACCAGCTCTGAGCTGAGCCCCTCAACAGGGCCCAGAGAGATTCCCTTTCTCCCAGCAGCTTCTCACTGTAAAACATGTAGGGGAAAAAAAGCAAGGGAAGGCAAAGGGGGAATCTTAATAAGCTTTTCAGAAGGAGGATGTGTGGACTGGAGTCAAATTAATTATTGCTAAGCTCTGGAGCATCTCTGAGCGTTGTGGTGTTCTATATAGCAGAGGCCACTTTGTAGTGTACAAAAACTTCCCACTCCTGCCAGGAATGTGGGTATGGCAGGGAACAAACAGCTCCAGCTCTCACCAGATGTCCCTGCTCCTGGGCTACCCCAGCCCAGGCACAGCATGGCTCCTCAAGAGTCAAAACTGGTTCCTCTCCGGGAGGAGGAATCTGGGGAGAATGTGGCAGCAGCTCGTGCAGCCTGGGGGGAGCAGCCACAGCTCCCACCCCTCGGGTGGGTGAGCAGCCCCTCAGGTTTGGTGGCTGCAGCTGGAAGAGTGAGCAGGGAACAGAGTGCTTCCTCACAGCACCCCGAGGAAGCAATGAAGTGCTGAAAGGAGCTGATAACACAGCAACAACTCCAGTAAATCCCAGTCAAATACAGCTGATTTTCAGGTTATTTTATTTAAATTTTACTTCACTTTAAAGGTGATTGGGTTTGAGATTCTTAAGGAGACATGAGTGGGTGTGACTATGGAACTTCAAGGGTCTTAGGATGAGTTCAAAAGCTAGTGCCAAAACCAGTTTTCTTCTGGAGCCTGATTTATTTTGTGTCTTCCACTGAAGCCAAAGATAATTATTTACCTACTTACTGCTTGCTTGCATGATTAGATCCTATTTAGATTTAAATTATTATTTTAAAAGTTCAAAACTTCCATCCTTAGGTTTATGGCTTCTTTTCTACCTCAACCTGTGCAGTCACAGCTGATGCACACTGAGATTAAACCATTGCCATGAGTCTTCCTCCAGCCACAAAACAGTATTTTTGGGTCGCCTGTGTGTTTGCCCACATGCATAGGTGGGGAAGGCTGGGCAGGAGAGACCAGCTGATGGATGAGCAGGCAGTGAAATAGTAATTTAGAGCTTTTTCTGGGTTGATAGAATATGACTTTTATCCCAGCATCTCCTGGAAATGACACCGTGTATCAGAGAGATGTTGGTTGCATGAGGAGTTGGTAATGAGAGGGCACCTCTGAGAGGTTTGGTGCTGTGCAGAGTTTCTGTGCACACAGCCCAGAATGGTTATTAGTTTCCTCCTGTCAAACAGATCTGCCTCCATCAAGCTCATGTGTTAACAGCCTGTCAGCAAAGCAGGCAACAAGGCAGAGGAAGCTCCTCTCCTTGTGCTGGGGATCTGTGCTTGTTGCGTTCCTGCTGGAGCCTGAAGCTGCGTGACCCCAAAGCCAAAGGCTTGTGATTGTGTGTGTGTGTGATTGTGTGTGTGTGATTGTGTGTGTGTGAGGGATTTTCTGTGTGTGTGTGATTTTGTGTGTGAGTCCCAGGGCAGGACAGCTCACCTTGTGTGTGCACAGACTGATCCTCTCACAGATTGTGGCTCTTGGCTGGGAAGAATGGGAGCCAGGAATTTCCTAATCAAAGAGCTGGGAGTGTGTGGTTTGAGCCTTTCCTTGATTAATGTGATTTTCCTTTATGTCCTGTAATTTCAGAGCAAATGAGGGCTGGATGCAATTATTGCAGGTGCTTATTTTGTCATGACAGGGCTCCATGCTCTGCCGTTCACTCCAATGCCCTTTTATTGCTCTGGGGCTGAGGTACTTTACACATAAACCTTGGGCACTGACAGACCTATAATTGTATTCCCACAACATCCTCCCTCCTCTGAAAACATAACTGGATATAGGTGGGCACTGAGCTGTGCCACAGTGGGGGAGCAGTTGGCTCTTCTGCTGCTGCCATTCCCTTCAAGTCTGCAAGTTGTTGCCTTCCCCAAGGGAGCAGAGGCAAAGGGCTCACTCAGCTCCAGGCTCCCACACTCCTGCAGGATGGAGGGACTCCAGGCTCGGCACCACCTGCTCTGTTCAGCTGTAGGATCAGATGTGAGATTGAGAGCTGGGATTAGGTCTCTGCAGCAAGGGGGCACAAGTTCTTCCTCAGCCTGGAGGAGCAGGAATGGGAGGTTGCTCCTGGGCTTGGCTGCAGGGGGGAACTGCTGGATCCCCCCAGGAGAGAAGCAGGGCTGATGCTTCAGGGACCACCTGGCTGCAGGGAGGGAGGTTTTATTCACTCCTCTGCCAGGGATGCTGGACATGCTGCATGATGCTGGACTCTGCCTTGGGACGTGCTGCCTGGCAAGCTGGAGCCCTCACTCTGGGCTGGGTGGTGGTGGGAGGGATCCTGGTGGATTGGTACAGCTGATTTCCATGGAATAGCTGGTTGTGTCTGAACGGATCAGGGGCTTTGCAGCTAACCTTACTTTGATTGAGAACCCTCAATTGCAGGATGTAAGCCTTGGGGTTTGGTTTTGGAGGGGTTATTTGTGGGGTTTGTTGAGGTTTTTTTTTGTTGTTGTCATTTTTAACTTTGCCATTTTGCTTTCCAGTTATATCCTGTGGAAACCCTGGCACCCCCAGCAATGCCAGGGTTATCTTTAACGACGGCTTGGTCTTCTCCAGCTCCATCATCTACCAGTGCAGGGAAGGGTATTACTCCACAGGAGTGCTGAGCAGGCACTGCACTGTGAATGGGACATGGACTGGGACCAGTCCAGAGTGCACAGGTGAGCACTGGGATGGATTCCTGGAAGCTGAGCGATGCTGCCAGGCTCTGGGGCTGGGCTGTCAGGGCCTGTTGGGTGTGGATGTGCAGACACGGGCACCGTGCCCAGAAACTTGGCAGCAGCTGCTCCTCCTGCTGTCACCTAATGCAAAACTCTTGCTTTGGGTTTGTATTTTTTCCAGTTGGTTGAAGGGAGCCCTGTAATAACTTTAATGAGTAGATGTCAGCTGACCTGGGGGGGGGCTCTCCGAGGCTGCTGCTGAAGGTGAGCGTTCCTGCTGCTCCAGGGTGTGCCCAGGCAGAGCCCCAGCTCAGAAACCTGCAGTGATCATGGTGCCTTTCCCACCCGCATGTCCCTGCAGCAGGAACATGGATGATGGCAAATGTGGACTTTTACCTAGAGACAGCAACTAGGGTGCAGAGAGGAGGGGGAGCCACAGGCAAACTGTCTTCCAACTGGCCTGGGTTTGACCCAGGTTTTCTTTAATGTTTAATGTGTGTTAATCCTTCTTCTTGGAAGGCCTTAATGTGCCATGAAGGTTGTTGCTCACTCCACTGAGTAGAAGTGAAGTTTTCTCCATGTGCTGTAGCCCAGCCTGCTCCACATCCTCTGTGCCACAAAGGCTCCCTTCTCCATGCTCAGTGGGTTCCATCCTGCTTTGGAAAATGCACAGCACCGTCGTGGTTCTGGTTGTTGCAGGTCCAGAAGTTTTGGACAAGGGGGAGTCAGCCAGAAATGCTTCTTTTTTTTCCTTGGCAGTCATCAACTGTGGTGACCCTGGTGTGCCAGCCAATGGCATCAGGCTGGGCAGTGATTTTACCTACAACAGCACCGTGGTGTTCCAGTGCACCCCCGGGCACACGATGGAGTCAGACAGGGCATCTGCTCTGACCTGCACGAAGGACCGGACCTGGAATGGCACCAAACCTGCCTGCAAGGGTAAGACTGGTTGCTGTAAACATGGGAGGCTGTGAGTTTTACAGACCACAGGCTTCTTGTAGCTTGTGACAAGGTAATAGGCAGCAGCTGCTGTGTAGTGCCTGGAGCCCACTGGGGAGCTTCTCTGTCCTATCATTCCATCTGTCCCCTGTGTTTATGGCACTTACACAATTTTATCAACATAGCATGAACACCTTGCTATCTTTAGGTCTATCAATCATCACAATATGCCTGGGAGGGAGGTAATTGCTATTATCCCTGTAGCAGAGAAGGAACAGTGAAGCACAGAGAGTTAACACAAAACCCCCATCAGAGAGGAATGAAATGCAGTGTTTTGTGAGCACATGCTTTTTGACATCATCAAGAATGTCTGAAAAATGTTTGTTCCAAGTCCTTTCATTATTCCTCAGTTCTGGGCTTGCCCCTGTAGTTTAGAGATAGGAAAGGGAAATGATAGAGCAGTTGCAGGACAGGCTGGATCTGTCTGTGAGTGTTTTACCCACCAAGCACAAATAAGTTTGCAGCAGCATTTGTGTGTGGCTTCAGCACTCTGGAAAATTCACCTGTCATGACTCTGATATAAATGCAGACCACACAGAAACTTCCAAATACACTCCAATTCCTTCAGAAGCTGTAAAGATCAATTCTTAAGCTCCTCTTTCATTCTGTCCACTGAGCTAATGTTGCAGGACTAATACAGAATGTGGCCAGAGTCTCATTTGGAGGCCGGGCTGGTTTGCATGAGCCACGCAGCTTTCCCCGTGCTCCCATGAGCTGAAAAGCAAAGCACTGCAAAAATGTTGCATTACAGCACCCTGGAGTGGATGAAATACAGACTTGTTGATTCAGCTGCTAATCTGAAATTCAACCAGGTTGTCCAAAATGTGTGAATCTTTCAGGGACTCTTAGGTGAGTTTCCACACTAAGTCAGGCTGGATTCTTACCTTTGGTTGGAAATGAGCATGGGCTCAGAAATCTGACTTGGAGATTTGGGATTTGGTTATCTCCAAACTTCAAAGTAAAATCCTGGGGTTCACAACTGCACGCACACCTGGAAAAGTTTGCACAGCCCCCTGCTGGGTCAGTCCCAGGAGATGGGACTTTGAGCAGAACCTGACTTTGATCCTACACGAATTTGCTTGTTAATGGAAATAACTTTACGGAGAAGCCAAGAGAACTGAGTGTGCTGTTGTTTTCCCATTCAGCTATCACCTGTAAATCCCCACAAGCCATTCCCAACGGGAAAGTGGTGGGCTCGGATTTCAGCTGGGGCTCCAGTGTGAGCTATGCCTGCCTGGAGGGGTACCAGCTCTCCCTGCCCGCCGTGCTGACCTGCGAGGGGAACGGGACCTGGAGCGGGGAGATTCCCCAGTGCTTCCGTGAGTGGGCAACCAGCTGCAGCTACACACATGGGCTGGGTGGGGGACTGGGATTAAAACCCCAGTGTTTGATGCTCTCCACCATCTCTGGTCTCTGTGTAGCTGATTTTAGCATCAGTTCTGCCTTATCTGGCAATATCATAGAGAGGATGGATGGAAGTTAAATATCTGGTTGCTGCCCTTCCTGCCCCTAATCCCAAGGGAAGTCAGCAGGAGTTTTGCATGCCAGGAGAAATGCATGATGCTGCTCAGAGTGCCTGTAGCCAAAAGTCTGGATGTTTGCCCCACCCCCACCAGCAGCCACGTTGCTGAGAGTCTTGGTTTGCCACCTCTGTAAGGAGGAGGCAGTGGCAGCCATGGGGACATAGTCAATCACTCCACCTCTCACAACAGGTCGTGACAGCTCTGGAGATCTTGCACATTCCTGTCCACCAGACATCTTCAAAACTGCCTGTTTGTCACCCCAGCAGCCCTGTCTTCTGCAGTCCGGGCTCTTGAAACTGCCAAAGGCTGTAGGAAAAA